>NC_135574.1:62466017-63116433 GCF_965152235.1 Eretmochelys imbricata | reverse complement strand
ATGTTTGGCACAAATACTGTTTGCATAGGGGTTTTCAACACAACTTGTAATCTTATGGGATCTGCCAAAGTAAAACTACATCTATCTTCCCATGCATTTCATGCTATTTTTCCTGTTAACTTTTGGCATGTTTGTGCAGTAGGAACAAGTTTTTCTTGTAATCTCAGTAGAGCTCTTGAGACTTTGAGCATCCTGACAACTGAATAAAATTCACGTGCTGTAGTGAACCTAATGACCAAAGCACAGGAAATAAATAGGAAATGGTAGGTAATTGTACTTATTTCCACATTGTACTGAAGTTGCAAATGCATTAAGGCCCTGATGCTGCAAAGACTTGCCCATGTTGCTTAACTTGCACATTAGCAGTACTATTCAAGAGAATGGGTCTATTCACGTGGCTAAATTTAAGCATACATGTCCGTGTTTACAGGGTTTAGATTGTCTCATTATGCAAAGATCAGAAATCCACTGTGAACACCCAGTTACACCTGTTTTATGGATCGTGGTTATGAACTAAGAGGAAGACAATAGGAGTTTTTCAACTGCTACAGCCTCTCACCACACAATGTTATGTGGAAAAACAACAGGAATGCTGGGCAAGATTAAAAATGCGTCATTCATGACTCTAGATACAGGCATTCTCTGCAATGTCTTCCTATGATTTGAACAGAAGATATCACAGTTCTGCAGTCACAGCGGAGTGACAAGTTCGACAGTTTGTTGTGCCCACTGTATATTAAGTTGTGAACTATATTTCTCTACCCCTCCTGATTAAAAAAAACCCACACACCTGTTAAAACTTCACAGCTAGGTTTTCTTGTCTCTACCTTCAGCTCTGTAGTCAGCTAGTTACAAATACATTTGGCACAGCATACCTCAGAGCGCTGGTTGCTGTGGTATGTGAGAGGCATTGCCTGAAGTTTCCCTTGCTCAGAAGGCCCTGTTCATTCCAGTCATAATTACATGTTTTTGAGAGGAAGTAAAAATAGAAATATATACACATGATAAACCTTCCCAAATGCCCAGAGACTACCACATGGCAGAACGACTAAACGAAAATATCAAACCCTATAACATCCTCATGGATGTCTTTCTTATCTTTAACTGTAAATGTATTTGAGAGAGAGCGAGAGCGCTGAAGGTATCTAAATCTGAGAGCTGGTGGCTGTTAAGAACCAATGGGGTTTATTTAAACACATTTTTCTTTTAAAGGGGCACTGTCAACTTGAAAACAAATCACCATCTCTAACTAAAAAGAGGTGGGGGGGAAGTATTTCTTTCAGGGTGTTTACTTGGTACAATTTACAAAACATTGTGTATAATCAGTCAGTTTTCAGTGTTTGGTTGAGAAGAACATTTACAAAAATAAGAAAATATGACTGTAAAACCACAAAAATTTTCAGGGAGACAATTTTCAGGCAAATGTAGCACCTGAAAGTACTTCATTTTTTTTTTACAGTAGACTTGATTTCAAGTTGGCCTCAAAGAATTCGTTGAGTAAATTACTTTTGAAATAAATTTCAAAAGTGCTCAACACCAAGCTGCTACCAATATTCTCCGTGAGAACTGCTGAGTTCTTTTGAAAATTTGGCCATGAATCTCTGTGCTCATTTGTGCCAAGTCTGTTCTCCTTGATATCACATTTGTTGAGTGATATGCAGCCAATGTGTTAAAAAGGGACAGAAAAATGTTCTCCATTAGCCTGTGATGAACCCTGTGTCCTGGGTTGCAGGGTGTGGTTCTGTGAGCGAGACACTCTGGGGAAATCTATTTGTTGCTTTTCCCATTTAAACAATGCTTTCTCAGAACAATAAGCAAAGAAAGAGGCTGCACATATATTAAGCTGAACTTTCTTAGAAATATTTATATGCTGTCCCTGGAACACGATACTGAGCTAATGAAAATATAGCATGGTCAAACTTGCAGACACCAAAACAAGGAGTGGAATTAAAAACCTTTTAAGGGTGCGAGCTACCCATATCCAGAGGAGAACCTACCTCTAACACTGGTAGGAAAGGTTTCAGAGTAACAGCCGTGTTAGTCTGTATTCGCAAAAAGAAAAGGAGTACTTGTGGCACCTTAGAGACTAACCAATTTATGTGAGCATGAGCTTTCATGAGCTACAGCTCACTAAACTCATCCCAGCCTTTCGTGGACATGAACGGCAGAACTTTAGCGATTCCCCCTCCAGCACATCTCTGTTGTCGTCTTAGACCAGTGGCTCTCAACCTTTCCATTCTACTGTACCCCTTTCAGGAGTCTGATTTGTCTTGCGTGCCCCTCAGGTGATACCTCACTTAAAAGCTACTTGCTTAGAAAATCAGACATAAAAATACAGAAGTGTCATAATACACTGTTACTGAAAAATTGCTTATGTTATCATTTTTACCTTATAATTATAAAATAAATCAATAGGAATATAAATATTGTACTTACATTTCAGTGTATTGTATATAGAGCAGTATAAACAAGTCATTGTCTGTATGAAATTTTAGTTTGCACGCACTGCACTAGTGCTTTTTTATGTAGCCTGTTGTAAAACTAGGCAAATATCTAAATGAGCTGATGTATCACCTGGAAGACCTCTGCGTACCCCCAGGGGCATGCTTACCCCTGCTTGAGAACCACTGTCTTAGAGTGCAAGCTCCTAAAGGCAAGGGCCTGGTCTCTGTGTGGGTTCTGTGAAACACCAGGTACTTTTATGGCACTCCACGAGTAACATAAAGTACCTGTATCACTAATCTACAGGTGTATAAAGTATAGCTTTTCACCTTAGACTGGGAAGTCCTGCCTCAGCCTCCGCAACAGTGGAGGTACCAGTGCAGCAGAAGGAATGTAGTTCCATGGCACCGGAAAGTGGGATTTGGAGACCCTGTATGGGGGGCAGGAAGTCAGCCTCAGTTGCGCCCCCCGGCCAGGCTTTTCTGAAAATCCCTGCACAGCAGAACTGAGAAGGAACAGGGGCAGGACTGTGGATCTGCTCCTATGAACTGTGGGACACAGCAGCCGTTTGAGCTATTTCGTCATTGCAGTCAGAGTGCATTCTACTCCTGCTCCAGGGTGTGAAGGGACAATTCCTTCGTCCCCACACTTCATGGAAACCTCCTGAGCCAAGGCCAGATATTTGGGCGTGTTGCAAGGGACAGGATTTAGCCCCACAGCGAGTACATGTTCTACTGTGCTACAGATTAATACCCAGAGTGATGCAACCTAAATAGGTAAGATGAAATCCTGGCCCTAGTGAAGTCAATGGCAAAACTTTCATTAGCTTCACTGGTCCAGGATTTCACCCATATAGAGTACATTTATGCAACACTCTCCATACAGCAGTGTGTAGAGTACATACATGCTCCCTAGCAGAGGTATAAATAGCAGTGTAGACAGAGAATCACAGCTTAGGTGAGTAAAGACAGGCCAGAACCTATGCATATGTACCCTGTGTGGCTCTCTACATGCCCAACCAGTGCCACCCCATCTACACTGCTATTTTTAGCATGAAGTGCCTCACTGTCTTCCCACTGCCAGACTCTTTCTCTGCCACAGGGAGAGGCTCCAGCAGCAAGGAAAGGCAATGGGGAAAGGCTCTGGCAGCTTCCTGCGACTGGAGCCTTTGCCCACAACAGGAAAACACTCGGGCATCAGGAGGCAACAGGAAAAGTTCCCAGCAGCTTTCCCCCAGCTTTTCATTGTGACGTTTAGCTACATGTGCTCTACACACCACCGTCAGTGGGGTGCAGCGTAGACATACCTGTAATGTAATTCTGCTTCAGGATCTTTGAAATAAAGCAAAGCTAACATCTGCACTTGGCATATCTGAATACTGGTGACTGCACAAAGACTTGGGGCCTCTACACAATACCAAAATACAAATTAATAAATAATAAATAAAATAATAATAATCATAATAATAATCATAATAATGGGTACATTTTTATTTTCATCATTCTAGGGGATCCCACCCTTTCTCTTGACCTTGCCTTCTGCAATGGCCAAGTTCTGCGCTCTGCCAAGATTTCACTTCTGTAATGCAGGTGTTGGGAAGAAGCTTCAGTAAGTTAGTTACTGCTCTCTGATTCTCTGCTCAGTTCCTGGTCCCAGTGCAGTTAGAACAGCCTAGAGTTTACTCTAATTTCCACCAGCTGACAACCCACTGAGCATAATTTAGTGTATCATCCTCCAGCCACCCACTTCCTGCCAGATATGCCCTTCCCAGCCCCTCACCTTGCTCCTTGCATCAGGGGCTAGTGACAGGAAGCTTGAGTGCCTCCTCCTATTAGATGGGTGTGGTGCTGCAATCTCTTTTCCTGCTTCTAGCACCTCCTGTAGGTTGCTGACCTCATTAGGTGGGTCTTTGGTGGCTCAGCCCTATGGCCAAATGACCCAGTAAAAAATGGACCCCTTGCAGGGTAGCAAAGAGTTCACCAAAATCTCTGCCCACAAGGGTCTTCAGCCCCATCACTGGACCCTTTAAATCCAGCCCTTTCCACGGGCCCTTGTCTCCCCTTCTTGGGGCTCAGGCCACTTTGCTACGGGCTGGTGGGAGAACCTGGGTCCACCCACTACTCCAGGTTCCAGCTGAGGGACCCTATACACAGCAGCCATGTACCACTTCCTTCAATCCTTTCATTTAGTTGCTGCTACCTTCCCCGGGCCTCTTCTCACCCAGTCTCTGTACCTCCAGTCATTACCTTAGGGATAGGGCTTGTCTACATTACCCGCTAGACCGACGGGTAGCTATCGATCCAGTGGGGGTCGATTTATCATATCTAGTCTAGACGCGATAAATCGACCACCAAGCACTCTCCCATCGACTCAGGTACTCCACTGGAGCAAGCGGCGCAGGCGGAGTCAACAGGGGAGCGTCTGCTGTCGACTCGCCGCAGTGAAGACACCGCGGTGACTAGCTATAAGTACGTCAACTTCAGCTACGTTATTCACGTAGCTGAAGTTGCGTAACTTAGATCGATTCCCCCCCACACAAGTGTAGACCAGGCCTTAGAGCTCTCAGGGCCTCTTGCTCCTAGATTTAGCAAATGCATCCCCCGTCAAACCCCCTTTGGCCAGAGAGAAGCACCCTTTCTTCCTTGTCTCTCCAGACCAGCCAGGAACTGACCTGCTCAGGCCCTGCAGCTCCTTTCATCTGTGCTTGCTGGGTTCTGATTGGATGCTTCTGTGCTGCCTTTCTAGGCAGCCCTGAAGGACCCACCTTTGCTGTTCCTGCCTGGGGCAGGTTATAGTAGTACCTCAGGGCCTCCAGCAGGGGGACACGAAGGGCCAGGTACACCCCGTCACAGGGCTGCTGGAAGCCTGGTGTAAAAGTCTACTTTAGTCAAAAGTAAACAGAGTTTATCCCCTTCTCATTTGGAGAATATGAAGTTTAGTTTAGGTTAGTTTATCCACTTGTTTTTTTTACCACTACACCACTGGTAAGCGCTGACTATTCCCTACATCAGGGGAATGCCCAGCGAGGTGGATCTGGGCCATCTCCGCTCACTTTGTGCTGCCTTAGCAACCCAAGGGGAGCGAAGCAGGGTTGAGAATCTGTCCCTGCATCTGCTTGCTCTTTGGATCAGTCAGTGCATCTCAGCCCCGTGATAATTGGATTCTTACATGCTCTTTGCTTTGAGTACAACAGCCAGGACAGAGAGTGGTTTCCAGGACTTTTTCTTCTATTCAGGCTGATCAAAAGAATTTTTCCTCACGGAATCACATAATCCCCATAACTTTATAGTCAAGAGGCAGAGTTATAGTTATGCAGGGGCAGAGGAAGCAAAGTAAACATGGAAATTGATGAACAAATTCCTTAAAATACAAACCCAGCTGAGGGGCCTGGGCTCCACACTACTTTAACACAATTTTTAATTCACCTGTATGTGTCTGTGGTTGAAGTGCTCTGAATCTTTCTCAGCCCAAGATTTGAGCTGACTAGACAAACGGACAATCGAGAGGATTGTGTCTGGTTTTTGGAATAAGATAATTACAATCTGCACCCTGCAAATGTGGGTTAGCTTTCACTGAAATAAACCATTCAAATGCATGATGAATATCAAAATTGTAGGCATAAGAGGCAAAGCAGTAAATGGTAGTACGATGAAATAACTACATTTAATTATCTCAAATTATATAGAATTTGAGAGTCTTCTTCAGACGTATTATTTAAAGTTATGCCCAAGTGCATTTCCTTGTCTGAATAAAACGGCTTTTGTTGCAAGTCCTGGGGTTGATAATAGCTACATTTAATAGCTTTGTAGTTTATGATTTACAGGCTTTCCCATGTTTTGTCACCTCCTTGTTGCTGAACATCTCATTTCAGATAATGAGACAATGCAAAGCTGACTTACTATAGACAGTGCCTTCAATGTACTTAGACCAGGGATGAATTTGGCCCAGGATGTTTAAACAATGGAATATCTGGTATACTGAGAATATGTTTTCTCTCTACATATATTATACACACACAGAGTCAGTAATAATCTTACTGTAGATATGCTTTATACATTCTCTCTACTTCGGTTGGCTGGGTCTTGTATTATAAATGCAATGTTCTAAATTTGTTAGTAAATTCTTTGGTCAAAAATGAAGAGTACATACATAAGTATATATTGTTCTGCTTTGACTCACAATTGAGTTCAGTGTCATCCAGGACCTTCCCAGTTTTAGTGCAAACTTTGGACACCGCCTCAGAAACATATGATGCATAACCAACATTGATCTGTTTCATTCAGGGCACAGCTGCTGAATTGCAAAAAAAGGGAATCTCCATTTCAGAGCAGAAGAAAACGTAACCATTTCCCGTGTGGGCACTCATATCTGATTGCGGCAAGAGGAACAGCAAATCTGGAGAATTTGAAATGGCTGCCACCCACACAGGGGGTTATACTGAACTGGAATGAAAAGTTGTCTTTATGTAGAAGTGACAGCCTGGAATCTTCAGTGGTCCAATCTGTTTAGTGCGCGTGGACCATTTGAAGTTAATGGGCCAATACTGAAACGTAATACGTTAGCAAGAAAGTTAAGGCCAAAGAGTACGCTTTGTCCATGATCAGTGGAGTACGGCATTTGGCTCATGGCAATGGCCCAATCCCGAACTCTTTACTCAGGCAAAAATTCCTATTTAATTTTCCTTGAGTAAGTTGCTCACGGTTGGACCCCATGAATTTCTCATTTAATACAAAACATTCAGAAGTCATACGCTGATTCAGGCACTATCACTATGGCACTTGTTGACTGCAACCAAGTTAATATCTCCATTTCATCACAGATTGTAAATCCCCTGGCCATGCTTCACATCCAAGGTACTAACAAGGTGATTAACTTGGAAACTCTGACAGTCTCCAGGCCTACTGTACAGAGAATAATAAAGCTGACACTTTAATTCTAAGAAACAGAGTAAGGCTTTAAAGTATCCCAGCAACTAATTGGAATTCTTAGCATCCATAACTCAATTTATCCAAGAGATTTCAGAGAGGCCTGCTCAGCATGGTACCCAGGGTTAATAAAAGGATTAGAGAGTTTCATCAATAAGTAATAAAAGAACTAAGAAATCTTTAATTTTACTACAGGCAATGATTAAAAAATAAGCAATAAATCCAAAAGACCCACTTACAATAATATTACAATAATGGATGTTTGTAGAAGTATATAGAAATATTTCTAAGAATATTGATGATGTTAAGAACACATCAACAAGAAACACCTAAAACAAAGAGCTAGTTATCATTTAGCAATCTCCACTAAATTCATTTCAAACAATATTACTTTCCTTGCCCCTAAACTTCAAACATGAGGAGCCAAATTCATCCCTAGGGTAACTCCATTGACCTCAGTCAGGAATTCAACAAATGACTAACTCAGCTGACTTCAACAGTGATACCAAACTGTTGAACTTGGGCAGGAATTTTAACCATTTCACTACTTTTACCAGACTGTGTGCAATTCCCACACCACAACTGCTGAACTTTCTGGCATTTGCAGGAACTGTAACAGGCACCAACTTAGAGATAGCGGGTGGTGCCAAAATGGGACAAACTTGTTCTAATCTATATTAGGGTTGTGCATAGCACATATCACCATAGTATCTAAGGGCTTGATTCTGCTCCCATTGAAGCAAATGGCAAAACACTTACTGAATGGTGAATAACCATAAGTTCTCCACTGTAGACTAACTTGGCTGTGGTACGGTGCTCCTTCCCAAAGGAGTACTCAGTGTACGTTTACAGTGCATATATAGTAGTCAGGTTGTGGACACAAAGCCATATTCTGGGTGGCCTGTTAGATCTTTGGATAATATCACATACAGTGCACAGCTGGGACCACATAAACTGAACGCTCATAAAGAATCCCTACATCCACTAAGGTAAATGGGCATGGAGGGGTAAGGATAAGGCACTCTTTGTGCATGAGGGTGCTGGCTGGTGACTGGGGAGGGGGAAAAGTGAGGGGCTGAAGGAAGAAGTGATCATGTTAAACCATCTGCGACCCCCAAACTATGAGGCTGACATTTCAGCAGTGGTTTGTTGACCTTTCAACCACTTTTAACTCAAAGGCTAATGAAAAGCTAAATAGGGAGCTGGTCAATATTCAATGTTTGTGTTTTTGTAAAAAGCAAGTGAGTTAAAAATTTGACCATTGGACCAAAATCTGCTGCTGAACTGGTTGCTGACCTTCTGGGGACGAGAAACTTATGAAATCAGAGACATCAAAAAAATCAACCAACAAGAAATCTATTCAAAGGAGAGAAATCTTAATTTATTATTTTTCCTCATCCTCTTGTTAGAGACACTTGCTATAGTGGAATGATATTTGCATTATACTCTTCCCACTCCCTGACCCACCTCTCACACACAAAATTTTTCTTTGAATGAAATGCAAAATTAATAAACCACATTCTAATAGCAATAAGCCACTCAAATATGCACTTTGCAACAATGACCAGCTACTCTGTTCTAGTGCCTTGTTGCTCTTCCTTTTCTGCTTAGAGGGCACCCATGTGAACTGACATACCAGCAGACATTATAGCAAAAGGTCATTGCAGCCCCATGGTCACACTGGATGTGAAAGCCACATACCTTACAAGAGGTAGCTGTAATCTTGAACAGGTAATCAGCTGATGCAGAATGCAGGTGACAAAAGCAAATGTTGGTGTGTGGCACAGGTGCAGGACACCGTAATAAATGATGCTCTCCCAACAGTCTCACCTAAACAATAGTGAACAAAAGCCATTCAGGTCATTTCAACTAGACATGAAAGCAGGAACCCAGACAAACCCAGGTCTCTGAGCTGGTTAAGATAAAGACTATCCTAGTTCCTGCATTAGCCTATTTCCTATGGTTCTTGCTGATCGTCTATCAAGTATTGAACTGTTCAATGTGTAAGTATTGAACTGTTTTCTGGATCATAGAAAGGGCACTGGGCGGTCTGCAAGTTGACTGGAGATTTGCATGTGCTGCCATGGCTTGCCCCAGCAAAGGTTACTATTGCAACACACTGGAGTCCCTTCCTTCAACCGTTTGTGGAAAAGCAGCACCCTTCCTGGCATTATGCTTCATGCCTGCTGCTCAGTTGCACCAGCATGACAGCTGAAAGGCAGCGTTCTTTTGCCTAAATTCAAATACAGTTCAAGCACTTTTACAATGGGGAATGCTTTTTGGAAAACCAAGAAGAAAAGGAGTACTTGTGGCACCTTAGAGACTAACCAATTTATTTGAGCATAAGCTTTCGTGAGCTACAGCTCACTTCATCCGATGAAGTGAGCTGAGCTGTAGCTCACGAAAGCTTATGTTCAAATAAATTGATTAGTCTCTAAGGTGCCACTAGAACGCCTTTTCTTTTTGCAGATACAGACTAACATGGCTGCTACTCTGAAAACTGTAATGAGAGTGATCACTTAAAGTGAGCTATTACCAGCAGGAGAGTGGGGGTGGGGGAAGGGGGAATCTTTTGTAGTGATAATCAAGGTGGGCCATTTCCAGCAGTTGACAAGAACGTCTGAGGAACAGTGGGGGGTGGGAATAAACATGGGGAAATAGTTTTACTTTGTGTAATGACCCATCCACTCCCAGTCTCTCTTCAAACCTAAGTTGTGGCTCTTCATTGCCGGTCTCTGGAGTCTGCTGCCATCATTGCACAACTGCATTGGTTTGAAATGGCAAAGGAGCAGTAACCAATGCACAAATCTCTCTGCTTGGGCTGGCCGTGGACACTGGAGACAACTCCAGGGCTGGGCTGCTACATTTTTTTCCAGCCTCCTGAGTGGAAGATTAGATGTCCAACTTTGTGCCCCTTTTCTACTGAGGTCCTAAACTCTTTTCTTAGGCCTCTAAGGGAAGAGGCAAAATATCGCTTGTTTGGCACCCCCTTTTCTGGCCTTTGTCAAGAGATGGAAGAAGATTCCTTGCCTGTTGTTCTCTCTATTGGCCTCTTATTGGAAGGCGTAAGAAGGATGCCCCAGTCCAGCAATTTCCTATTCTTCAGGATACAGTGTGTCATGGAGTGAAGGAGGGAAAAATAAATCTCTATTTCCAGATGTCAGGAAAAAGAAGAGAAATCCTAACAGTGGAAATACCTTTTCCTGGCTTCCATATCTGTGTCTGTCCTCCTTTTCCATTTCCTCTAGAGTGCAGAAAATGAGGAACATCTGGCCTGAATACACTAAACTCCTTATTAGCAACTAGAGAACTATACAGCCTACTGGCACAATAAATTCATACTTTATGATTTCAACAAGTGCTCAGTTGCAAGTAAATGAAGTGTCACACAAAGTACAAGTAAATAGAAATAATCTCACGATTGCATAAAAGTGTCTTATTGGCCATATTGAAATCAATGGGCAGTCCTGTTTAAAAACTGGTGTCATATTGCTCTAAGGTTATGTCTACACTTGGAGCCAGCGGTGTAATTCCCAGCTCACGTAGACATACAGACGCTATCTCTCATCAAGCTAGCATTCTAACAATAGTAGTGAAGCCACAATAGCGCCAGCAGGAGGAAGCAACAGCATAGGCTAGTCACCCCAAGTGCAAACCTGCTTGGATCCTGTGGGGCAGCTAGCATGTCCTTCCGCTTGCTGCTGCCTGTGCTACTGTGGCTACACTATTTTTAGCATTCTAGCTCAATGAGAGCTAGCATGAGTATGTCTATGCATGCTGGGAATCACATCCCTAGCTCCAAGAGCCTGAATGTTTAGAACTTACCAGCCTACATTAACACAAATAAACATCAGTTCTTAACCCGAATTGAATACAGTTAGGTTGGCCGACTGATAATTTCTTAATTTATTTCAGCAAAAACAGCAGCAAATCCAAACAACAAAAACAACTCTAGTATTCATTCAATATTCAAGTTGTAAACTAAAGAATGATTTACTATGCAAATATATTAATACTGGAGATTAGTTCAGGGTAATATATTAAGGTTTTTTTTTTTTAAACAAGGGAAACAATAACAGGAATTGGGGCCTTATTTGGCTATACACATAGTAAGACAGTCTAAGCCCCAATGACCTTACAATCTGCACAGACAGAGTTTTTCCATTGACTTTAATGAAGCCAGGATTTCATCTTAAAGGACTTGCCCAAAGTCACACATGAAGTCTGTGTTAGAACTCAAATCTCTTCACGTAGTCCAGTGCATCTAGCCACAAGACTACTCTTCCTCTCCTTCAAAACGTATCACAGACTCAGATTTAATGATGAATGAGACACCTTTTGTACTTACCTGAATTTTGAGTGCTTGAATTTGAAAATTTAGGGCTGTATTAATGAACCTCATATAAACTCAGAAGAAAACATATAATCAGTCTTGGTTATCTGAACCCTGGTTAATTACAACTCTTGATTATATTTTGGTCAGATATGTGTCTCTGATACCTAACTGAAATTAGGAACACCTGAGCAGGAATGGAGCTGCAGAGGAATCATATCCTTATTTCAGATCTATTGAGCTGAGAGAGCTTAAAAACGGCATCAGTTTATTTTGTATTGAACACATCATGCTCACTGTGCTCTCTGAGTCACCCAGATAACAATTCCCATGAGCTTTCCCAACAGAATCTTTCAGTTCCTGCACCTGGTGTTATTTGTCTAGTGCTGACCTTCCACAATATACCAGTGCACGGTAGACACCACTCTTCTTAAGCAGCTATTTGGCCTTCGTAGCTAAGAAGCTCCATAGATTTTAGGTTCAATCCTGCAAACACTTTGAGCTCCTTCAGCTCCAAGGGAGAGACTGCAATGGACTTCAATGGGAGTTGAATTAGATCTTTAGTAATGAGTATATAGCTGTCATTCTATGGAGTCCCACTGAAGTTGCTCTGGTACCACCAGTTAGATAAGTAGATATGAATGTGTCAGCTCCTTGGTCTGGATTTAGTGGGTTTGTGCAGCTACTGTAATTTCTTATTTCTATTCAAGTCCATCCCTCAGGACCTACTGCAGTTCTTCTAAAAAGTTACTAGTGCTAGTTTTAAATATCTCTAACAATGGGAATCTAAAATAGTTTATAAATGAAAACACAATGTAATGCTATTATAATCTCAGGGTATATCATAACAATATCTTGGAGTTCCATTCTGGATGTTAGTACTTTATGGTAATTTGTATTAAATCGGTCATTTTTGGACAAAGATCAGAAAGAATGACAGCAGCTTCCTAGGTTGTGTTCTGGATACACGTACTGTCAGTAAAAGGCCTATTGCTTTGTGTAAATCATGAGAGAGTTTTCCTCTTTTTATTTCTTGCATCTGGTATGTACTGTTTGTAGGTTAAAAAGTATAGGACAATTTAGATTATGTAAGTGGATGAGATGAGAAGTAAATGGGTCCCCCTGCTGAATGCTGAAATGAATAAGATTTTTTTGATTACTCTAAAAATCTTACTTTCTCCTCAAACATTTAGGAGACAAGGTAATAGTTAATAACCCTGATTTATTTGACATTAGATTTCTTGTTGACGGATTTAGTGTGACGTGTTGTATTTGTACATACAGTATACATCCTCCCTTTCAGTCCATGATTGCACATTTTTACTAGTACATATACTTTTAATGGCACTCATCCTTGAACGTAGGTTAGATGGGTGCACACTGCCATCTAGGCAGGATTTTGAGAGCAGCACATATTTCTAAAACCACCACCATTTATACCATGGAGAAATACTCCTGTTATCCAAAAATGGAGAAAAAATGGAAAGCAAGATTTTAATTATTGCAATCCCACACCAGTCATTCACTGAAAACAGAGTTGGAAGGGGTAGGGAGGAGAAAGGATACTGAAACATATGTTAAGAACACATTTTATTTTCTAAAGATGTGTATTTTGGATTATTATTATTCTCTTTTTACTTTCACACAACGAACTTTAAATAAATAAAACCACAGACTAAAACTGTTGGACATGGTTAACTCATAGACTCGAAGGTCAGAAGGGACCATTATGATCGTCTAGTCTCACCTCCTGCACAACACAGGCCACAGAATCTCACCCACCCACTTCTGTAACAAACTCCTGACCTATGTCTGAGCTACTGAAGTCCTCAAATTGTGGTTTAAAGACTTCAAGGTGCAGAGAATCCTCCAGCAAGTGACCCGGGCCCCACGCTGCAGAAGGTGGTGAAAAATCCGCAGGGCCTCTGCCAACCTGCCCTGGAGGAAAATTCCTTCCCGACCCCAAATATGGCGATCAGCTATGAGCATATGGG
The DNA here is from genome assembly GCF_965152235.1 of Eretmochelys imbricata. NCBI lineage: Eukaryota > Metazoa > Chordata > Testudines > Cheloniidae > Eretmochelys > Eretmochelys imbricata. The sequence continues at coordinate 63,102,739 of NC_135574.1, read as the reverse complement.
CAAGACTCACCAGCCAGACACCCAGGAAAGAATTATCTGTAGTAACTCAGATCCCACCCTATCTAGTGTCCCATCACGGGCCATTGGGCATATTTACCACTAATAGTCAAAGATCAATTAATTGCCAAAATTAGGCTATCCCATCATACCATCCCCTCCATAAACTGATTTCATACTTACAATATGCTTGTTCACAAATAAGATTAAATATAAACAGTATTAATACTGTTTGCTAATAAAGTATGCATTACTGTGGTAATGTGTGTGTATTTGAAATCTCTTGATATCTGCTATTAGAACAATTTTAAAGAAAATGCATAGAAAAAATGACATTTTCTATTTACGATAGAAATTTTAGACAGCAAATTTTTATAGTAAGCTTTGGGTTAATAAAAAAAATCAGAAATAACTTCCTTAGGGAGTAAAACACTACATGAAACAGAGAATGATTAGAGCATGTTTAAGTTTTAGACAAATAATGAATACATCCCATAAACAGCTTTCATAAAAAGACTTGACTGATAGAATGCCATCTTAATGGAGGATTAAAAATGAGTTAGTGGGCTTCATTTTAGGGTTTAGCACGTCAAAATGATTTCTTCCTCATTAATTCCACCAGGGCGAAGTGGGACTGTGCAGCGGCGTAAATTAAGTGTGTAATAAATGGCATAAAATCAGATGGTAGGACCTGAATAGATGTATCATCTTTAGCACCTTCCACCTGAGGATCTCAAAGGCCTTTCAAACATTAATGATTAGCTTCAACTCTGCTGTGAAGCAGGCCTGGCCTGATTTTACAGATGAAGAAAGTGAGATATAGAGAGATTACTGTTCTGATCCTGAGGGGTGCTGAGAGCCCACAATTGCCATTGAGCTTGTAGGTACTCAGCAACTCTGAAAACCAAGCCACTTATTTAGGTGCAATTTAGGACAATTGCACCTAAAATCCTTTCTATAATTAATGACAGGAAATATGGGTTTATGCACCCCAGTTTGAAAATGTTGGCCTAATAGCTAAGACTCCCTTTGACTTCAATGGGAGCTGGATCAGGGACTAAATGACTTACCCAAGGTCGCCAGGAAGTTGGGAATACAGCCCAGGTCTTCTGATATCCAGTGCTATGCCTTCACAGGGCCATCCTTGCTCTTGTGTAATTTTACCTTATTCTCTAAGTCATGCTGGAAATCCCCCATAGCTGTTCAATGTAGAGAAGCACTTTCCCCCATCTGATAATGCATAGTTTTGAAGGCAAAACTTGAGTTTTGTGTATTTGGAACTCCCTGCCCACAAGAAGTTCAATTAACTGGACATTTGCATCAATTAAAAAAAGAATCTCAGATTTTTTAGCATGAGGACTCGATGAAATTCACCCCCTACCCAGAGGGCCAAAACAATGCCTGTGAACTACTTATGTGGCACTTAAGGCAGGTGGTGGGCAGATGAACAAAGGTTGTGCAGGAGGTATCCATTCTGGTTAGAAGCCATGATGCCGTAATAGGCTCTGCAACCCCTTACAAAGCCATCCACTGAGAGAATGCTCATGGCAATGGATACCCATTCTTCCCTTGGCTTGTTTAAGCCCTGCCCACAGCTTGATGAGGACATGAAAGGCATGACCAACAAAAAACTGGGTAAACCTGAATATTGCAAAACCTCTCAAGACGTCCAGAGGGTCTGAATTCTTTTTGCTCTTCGGGAGGGTCAGTGCCCTTCAGGTTATGTAGCGAGGTCTGTTTTTGGAGACATTCCACAACAGTGAAGGTAAGCACTGATAGATTATATTGTAAAATCCTTTCTATAATACTGTAGGCCTAACGGAAAATGGCACCTGCACAGCTCCTTCTCCCACCACTCATTTCAGTTTGGAAGAGACCTGATTGCCCTTCTTTTGATGACTTAACATTGTTTATTCACCATCAGCCAGCATCATCCTACAGCTAAAGGTGAAAATAATTGAAACATAAGGACACTAAGAGAGAGAGATTTAGCAATGAAACCCATCAGCTATACAGCCATACAGGACAGTATCAGTAGCTCCTCTCCCACTGCACATTTTAAATTAATTTGGAAGAGAGAGGAGAGGAATCAGTACTTTAGTATCTTCTTATTGGAGACCATTATAGTGATGAAAAATGACAATTAATGACAGTGGTCATGTAATAAAATAATGAAAATAATACCAAGTTCTTATACAGCAGTTTTCATCAGTAGCTCTCAAAATGCTTCACCCTCTTTAATGCATTTATCCTCAACACCCCTATGAAGTAGGGAAGTGCTATTATCACAGTTTTTTACAGATAGGGAACTGAGGCACAGAGAACCTAAGGTCAGACAGGAAGTCTGTGGGGAGCAGGGAATTGATCCCACATTTCCCAAGTCCTGCCCTCACCATCTGGCCCCAATGTCAGAAAGCGTGCAACCACTGTCCATTTTGACACACACATCAGTTTTGCTGCTTCAACATTATTTTTGTTTAAAATTTATAGTTACCAAATAAGAATTTCTTTGGACTTTTCCCAAAACAGAAAAAGCAAAGAGAGACCACATGAGTACAATATGTTTTATTGAATAAAATCCCACATAATATTTACACAGTGAAGTCATTTAAAGACGTATCCTCGTGAAGCATTGCAAAGTGAATAAAGTTCATACTACATCTGGAATTTATTTTTTTAATACATCTGAAACTATTTATTACAGCAATCACCTGTCCATCATTGATTTCATAATTAGGGGGAAATTTGAGCTTTTGAAGATTAGCCAAGATGACATTCAGGATGGGTTTACTTCAGAGAAGATAATCTGCTATAGGACTTCCAGAACACACACATCTGAATAAATGCCAAGAATTCTAAAGAAGGCTTCTGTATATTCTTGTTCTTCCTCCTATCTCTGCAAAAGTAGAAGATAAAATAAATTACACACATTTAGGGTGAAAATAATACCCATAGCTTAAATACGTACCTCCCCAAACCACAAACTCGTTCTTTCATTTCATGTATAATGTTACCTGCAGGATATAAAAGATGATTTCCCTTTACTCATATCACGTATAAATTTTGATTAAACTCGCTTGTACCTTATTGGTGGCAGGAGACTTTCTAAACACAACTAACTCAATATCTTTTACTCCAATTTATTCCAGTTATACAGTCCAACAGTAAATGTTGTCCTGGAACATTTACCTTCAAGGCTATTTTTGTTATTTCCTTACACTGCGCAAAATAGATAAAATGTTTTAGGTATCTAAACTGTCAGTTAACAATATGAATATATTTATTACATATAGAAAACTACATTAAAAGAGTATTACGATTGCAAAAGGTGAAAGTTAGGAAATGACAGAATTAAGGTTGCCCATGCAACAGTAATTTGGACCATTTATGCATATGTATTATTATACAGTCTTGGCTGGGTAGTCTATGGCAGGTTAAGTTCTCCTAGGTCCCACTCCAGTGCCTTAAGCAAAAGAGAATGTCCTTCTTCTTCATTTAACTCTCTGCCTTAGTCACGCTATTCTGATGAGGAAGGTGTCTTGTTGAAGAAACAGTATGTAATCATATAATGAAATAAATTTTATTGTAATATTTTGTATATAATTCCCTAGTTAGGTTTTTTTTTTTTTTTTTAAGTAAACTGAAGTTCCATCTGGAACCATGCTGACCCCCCAAGATGGGTCATCCGCAAGGTCTGAACTCAACACATTTTGAACAGCACTACCGATCTCTATCAGCTTAGCTAAAGAAAAAATTGGCAGGAATAACAGGCTGTTATCTGCTATGTGGACCAGACACAAGTGGGGGATGCCAAACACACTTTGCCAGTAGCATATTGGGATGTTGGGAATCAGGACTTCTGGGTTCTATTCCAGGCTCCAGAGGAGAATGTTCTAGTGGTTATAGACAGCACAGCCAAGCACATGCATCTGGTACTTTCACTTTGAAAGGCAGTGTGGTTAAGTGGGTGAGACTTGTTCCTGCCACATTAGACACCTGGGTTTTATTATTGATGTGCCAGAAGTGACCTTGTGTAACCTCTCACATACTTTCTCTGTAAAATGGGGAGGGGGAAGAATGATACTTTCCTTCCTCCTATGACCCATCTGGAGCGCTAGCTGTGCCTTACGTGTAGGAAGCTGAGTGGGACTGGGAGCAAGTAGGAGTTCAGAGGAGCTGGAATATACTCACTGTAGCTAGAATGCAAGGAGTTGTGGGGCCAGAGCATGATCAGTGCAGACGGAATGTCTAGAGATTTTAGCAGCATGTACAAATGGCAATTTTCAGAGGTTTATAATTCACCAAAATCTGGATAGATTTTCATAGGGAGAGCAAAAGGCACCTTACTGGCCCCAGGATTATTGCCTGTCTAAATTTTAGGTCCCTATGCCAAACCAATGAAGCATGAGAACTCTTCAGAGAAATGGTTGGGAAAAAAATTAACATTGTCAAAACTACCAATTTCCCCCCGAACCTCTTTCTCAGAAACAGCTATTTTTGCTGAGATTTAAAAAATCTGCTTGAGGTAGAGAAAGCCAAGGAATTTGAGACTGAATGGCTTAAGTTTGGCAAAATTATAACTGAAAATAGGGCATGGTAGACGGAAAGTGTTAGGTAACTTCCTAAATAGGAGTAACTACTAGCACCACCTACATTATCACAATGCACACACAGACATACCCATGTGTAACAGGTGTAGATAAAGTATATCTTTCTCTCATACAGATGAATCTCCAAATGCAGATGTTGGCAAAAGACAGAAAAATATAGTCCTCTAGAATACAAAGTTGTGCATGGCCAGAGGGAGGCCATCTGGAATGGTCTGGTGACATCTCTGCCATCTGTGTTATAACTGCCCCTGATATTGTGTGTGTCACATGAGGGCACTTTCTAATATGTGTTGGCTTTTTTATGAATAGCCACTAACACCACCAGCTATACAGGAAATATATATTCATGTTCATCTCATTCCCTCTTTGCATTTTGATTGCTTTCCTACTACAAAGTGTTATTTGAAACACAGCTGCAGACCTGGAAGCTAACATTTAGCGCTACAGATTTTAACAGTGCCATGTCTAATGTGAGCTCACTAGCAGCCAAGAAACTGTTTACAGGTCTGACTTGGTTATATGGAAACTTCATGCTTCCTATCTTTCATTGATGAGTCAGACAACGTTATATTATCAACTCAGTCTATGAACGGGAAAGCCATGACAAATGTCAACATCGAGAGAAATGACTGTGTACGTGTGATATATTGTCAACACGTGTGCAACCAGTCAGGGGGAAAAAAAAAGTGGCACAAGGCAGAGGCTACTTTTAGAAATGAACTATTTCAGTCTCCAGTTCAGAGATTTTCACTAGGCTCAGGCACAAAGCTGCAAGTGAATCCGAGTGCTTACATGCAGCCCCACTGGTTGCAGGGTAAACCTGTGCTCAGCCAGCTGCAGGACAAGCGCCCTTGTTTTTCTGGAAAACATTCAGAATTACCTTTTGAGTCAGAAATGCTTAGTCCTGTGAATGGAGAGGGATGGATTTATAGATCATTCCTTCTCTGAATACTGTGTGATAGAGATGTATATTGAAAATATCAATACAAATAACTACAAGTTAGAGAGATACAAAAAATGTACCACAGAGTACTCCCTGCACAGACTCCCCTGATCCCCAACCTGTAACTTGATTAATTGGCACCATTTTTTCAGGGCGCTTAAAAGTAATGGATACAAGTCTCCAATAGAAGACTTGATCACAGGTGGGAAACACGAAAATTACTTGCTGCACATCTAGTTGTTTTTCACAAGCACAACCAAAGCAAGTGGCTATTTGGGATCCTAAAGCCTTTGCCAGCGCTGCAGCTAACAGGCCAGCCCTACACTCTACTCTGGCAGTATACTCAGAGGGAACAGAAATACGCACCTGTAGATCCCCTCTGTCTTCCCAGCAACAGGATGAGAAAGGGACAACACATGGTCTGATAATCTGCCTTTCTAGAAACATATCCCTCTGCTCTAGTTGGGACCTCATGGACTGTAAGACCATCTTCAGTCTCTTAGAAGGTTGTTATTACATGAGATCACTGGGCTCCCCGCATATAAATGGCTTTGGGACATACTGACTTCAAAATTCTGGGTCAACACACCACCTCACCAATGAGTATTACACTGAGTGCAACAGCCAGCAAATGCTACAATTATCCTTTCATTTTCACAGCAATACAGATAAAAACACATTATCCTTCCATCTGAACTCTGTGGAGCAGATGGCTGAACACGGATCTTTTGTAATTACTGTCTCTGACAAGTAGATTAATTTCTAAAAATATTAACTAAACAAGGAAAAACTTGTTACAAGTGGAAATAAAGGCACAGCAATAACAATTCAGTCTTACCTGCACAAGAAACTGTAACATCCATTTATTTTTAAGAAGCCAAAGCAAATATTTACTGTAAAAACTAAATTCAACAATACCCCTAAATAATTATAAGCTGACGGGATGTATGAGCTGTGGATAGGCCAAACCTGGATGCATACCATAATACAGAAATGCTATGGAATTTCACATGACATAGTACAGTGGCTATGTGAGTATGGTAAATGTCGAGTTACTAAGTTATTATTTTATGGAGACGGACTCTTTGGATTGAGCAAAACAGACTAGTGATCTGAAAGGGTAAACTTCTGATCACATGTAGGGGAGCTCTTAAAGCTTCCTACTCTGGGGACAAAAGGAAGGAAAGAAAACAAATACCAGGGCAAAAAAGACCTGAAAAAAAAAAAAATCTAAAAAAATGAAAGACACTGGCCACTTAAGGCACCTCACACATTCAACTAAGACTTCAGAGCTTAACTGGACACTGCAGAATGGTAGTTCCTCACTTAGTACTTGCCTCAAGCATTAAGACCTGTCCTAATGCTGTCAGCAGTAGGTATATACATACTATGCATCGGTGAAGCTGTATAACAGCTCAAGACTTTGAGGTAAGAACATTACATTATCCACAGTGTATGTTCTGATACGATATTTGCATGAGACCACAGCCATATACTGGAAATATGAACACAAGAATGGGACCCCAGTATAGGGCATAATCCTGCTGCCACTGAAGTCAATAGTAAAACTCTCACTGACTTCAGTGGGAGCAAGAGGAACTTCACAATGTATAAAGTACCTTTGGATTATGCTATTTTCTAATTTCTTTTTATGTTAGAAAGAGGAGACTCATGAAGTATGGATCCCAGCAACTGCCTCCCATTGTACATCTAACTACAGCTACTATTTTACGCTGTCATTGAAACCCACAATAAGTCAACTACTTGCTTAAAACGAATTTACATCATAACATCAGACAGTAAATACAGAAGATCTATTAAAGTCATTTTCAGCTTCCTTTCAAGACTTTGTTCGCCGATGAACAGACTAACACTATGTATGTTTATGAAGGAAGAGAACAGATTTTTGCTATTATATTGAAGAGAAATTTAAGACTAGGAATGTGTTTTAAACATCCTAATGATTTAGATACAAGTAATGGAAAGTAATACCGCTTGATAAAGTACTTGCTTGCTTGCAGGATTTTGCAAACAGCTGAAGTCTCACTGGGTGAGTGGGCAAAGTAGCTGGAAAAATTATATAGAAAATGCAATATTTGGTTATTATCTGCAGAATAAACTTTAGATAATAGGCTTACAAGTATCTTTGAACTGAAACATAAGACTAGAGAAAATTCACGTCTTCAGTGCACTGTACGCAGGGTCAATCCTGCAAAGAGCTGAGAACTTTCAGTTCCAATTAAAGTCAACATGAGCTGAAGATGACCCGCACTTCACAGGTCTGAATCCACCATGAGCCATAGGAGGTTTTAAAGTTCAAACAGAATGGGCTTTCATATGTGAAATATTTGAAGCAATATAGATTTTTTCTTTCAATCAATAATTGTTCTTAATCAATCACACTTCTCAGAATGCAAAGTATTTTATATTCTAATGCAGCAAGGTACTCAAACATGTGCTCCACCATGTGCATTGATTTCAGTGGGGCTACTTATGTGTTTAAAGTTAGGCAAGGGGTTAAGTACCTTTCTGAACCATGACCGTAAGCAGCAATAGCCAATTCCTGCTTTAAAAATGACTAGTACTTTAACCTTTAAATCTTCCACTTACTCTGGTTAGAATGCTTGCAGGCTTCATCAATAATTCTATCAATAATTAATCATTTTTCGAAGGGCATCATAGCATTTCCATTTGTCTGGGATGTAGAAAGGTTCAAAGATATGAGGGAAAGGAGTGTCATAGCCACATACTCTTGAAATAGGAGCCTCTAGGTTCAAGAAGCACTCTTCCTGTTAACAAAAACAAGGAAGAACGTTAGTAAGGCCTTTACTTTCAGAAGCCATGCTTCACAAATTAAGTTCTGGTGAGCTGTGCAGACTGACACACCTGAAAACTCAAACATTCTATTTATACCACAGCATAGATACATCCCAGACAACAGAAGTAAAACTTCCCTTTCTTCTTAGCAGTTTATATTAAAATAACAATTGGTATTTATGTTACATTCATTTTCGATGTGCTTTATGTTAAACTGCATGCAGATTATATTTAGCACATCCATTATACATCCAAACAGAGACACTGCCAGGAAACAACATTTCAGGAACAAAGAAATAAAAGTTTATACTTCCCATGCCACATTGAAACATATAAGGAAAATCAAATAATCTAAAAGCCAGTATTATTTGTTATATACGTGACTGTCATATACAAAGTGATTTAGATTTCTAGTGTATTAGGGACTTAACCCAAGAAGTGCTTAGCAGTTGCATCTGGCACTGAAATCCATGAACTTGCATGTGCTTAGCACATTCTCAAAGTCAAAAGCACGGTCTCTAAACAAAAATTATTGTTGTTCTGAGGGTCTGTCTACATAGCAACTAGACACCCATGACTGGCCTGTGCCAGCCGACTCAGGCATGTGGGGCTCAGGCTGCAGGGCTGTTTCATTGCTGTGTAGATTTCCAGGCTTGGGCTGTGTAGATTCCACTGGACCGATATAATCAATTCCTGTCAAACACCCATGTTTCTCAATAGTGGGATGCTAGACATTTTCTCAGATTGCTGGATTGTTTTGCACACAAGGATACTCTTCAACCCAAGAGTGAGCTATCTGCCTAGGTTTGTAAAAGGTCATCCCTCACCATGCATGATGGCATGCATAGGAGATACCTGTAACACAAGTGAATTGCAGAAACGTCCTGTTTCTCCATATTACTCACATGCAATTGTATGGTAGCATCTTCTTTCAAAGCAGCTGGAAATAGAAAATGCAGGAGGAAAAGGATTTCCCTACCCCTTCTGACCTCCCCCATTACTCCCCCTAGTGGTCATTAGTTAGCTGTGTTGCCAATTCACTTGTTTTCCAACTAGATATAATTGTTCTAAAAAAATTCTAGTTGGAAAAGAATTGCATTTAGTTGTTGGCTGGAAATTTGAATTGAAATTGAAACATTAATACACACTTTAAAAGCATATATATGATAAAACACTTTCACCCGAAAAATCATAATAGGTTTGAAAAGTATGAACAAAGACTAGCTTCCTCACACAGCTATGTTTGTTGTGACAATGTTGGCATATTCATTTTGGTGATGTGGCCAACCTCATAATTTCAAATTGTGATTGATAAACAAGAAGCAATCATCATAAAATCAAATGCTGATGTTTACTGGTGTTTTATAATGTTTAAAATGTGGGGTCAAGAGTTAGCGCCAAATTGCCTTGCCGATGAAAATGTATGAAACTTGCTTACAGCAACCAGGCAGCCACAATAAACTTAACCCCTCTTTTTTTACTGAAATTTCATGAAAGTTTATGTATACATAGAAGGAAGTAATACAATTTCTCATTCTTGGAACAACCAGATTAGTATTTTTAGTGACTTTGCTTCAGAATGCTAGATTTGTGACTGGGAAAATTTATATAAATATACATTTCCTAGTAGGCTAAGATTTTTAAAATGCATAATATTTTCCAAGGTCATTATCTCACATCGTTGCTATCTCGAGGGGTCGTTATCTCGGGGAGTTTCTGTACTAAACCTTTTAATTATTATGATTTTTCCAAAAGTCAATTTAAATATGTTTTTTAAAAAAATAATATTTTTTGTTTCAGAAATCTAAAACTTATGTTTTTCCAGTTTTTACTACGGTGCTATACAGCTCATCTTCACCCTCATGGTCTCACTCCTTGGCCCCCATTTCCCTGTAAATTTGAATATCCCCTCTAACTTCAGTTCCTGGGGAAAACACTGGGAATAGGTAATGCAATCCAACCCAGTGTCATTGCATTTCCTAGTGAAAAGGTCAACCTATGAACTGTCCACGTGTGGATATATGCTTACTTGGCAATTATCAAAGATTTTTCTGGGATCTGCTTTCAGGTTGGCTTTCTTGTTGACCTTTCTGTTGGTACAGAGCTTTGGGATAGCAGTAGGGAAAAGAAAATCACTATTTAAAGCTTGCAGAGTTTAGAGTCTTAAATAGCAATATTGAGAGTGGTAAATTAACTTCAGATTGGGACATACCCCTCCCCTATACCAGGAAATCACATTGCTTTCCATATTTAATATGCGTTTGTCTTAACTGTCAACTAGAAGCACGAACATATGAATATCAGTAACCCACTAAGTGATTCATTTAAGTAACACCACTTCTTGCTACTTGGTATTATTTTCATTATAATGTGAGTTTAAGCATTTTAAGGTTGGATTTTCTTTATAAAGTGAGATTAATGTTGTGAGAAGTGCTAGATGGAAAGTAACAGAGACCAAAAATCCTTTATTTTAACCCCACAGACCAGCTACAGCAAGCTTCCAATGCTGCTTCACCCCTGCCTGGTGGAAAATCTTCATGGGGGAGAGGGCAGTGTACTCTCCATATGCAGTCAGTCCTTGGCCCTCGTACTGTGACTGCTGATAACAGTGCTTATTTGGGACATAGTAATGCCTGTTCAAAAACTATCTGTACAGGGGTGGGGTGGAGTTGCAGCACAGCAGCAGGAGCTCCCAGATGCACAGGGCGAGTAGGCCAGCTGCACTCCTTTCCACAGCCATCTAGCTCTCTATGCCGTGACCCTACTTCCCCTTTGGAATACCTAGCTGCCACAGGATCACGGACTGGGGGAGTCCACGCTCTCATAGCACTGCAAGCCTGAAACTGTGGCCAGTCCCACCCCAGAAGCTTAGAGTTGAGTTTCATTGGAGCCTATTCCACACCTTATGCATCTGTACAGAGGCCTTTTAAGCTCTGGCCTTCAGTTTCAATTTTACTGGAGGCTACTGCAATGTTGCAAACACTTGCCCACCAGGAGCTGGACTAAGGCCACCATCTCATCTCACTTACGCCATTCACCTGACAGCCATCAAAGAACAATGAATTTTTAGTCACTAGCAGGTGGAGTTCCCATACTTCGCTGAACAGGTTCCACAAACACTGTATTCAGGGGCACCACCTGGGGTCTTGAGCAGGGAGGGTGAAGTATAAAAAAAATTTACTGAGTGTTACCCAAAATTTTCCCGGAATAGTATCGGTTTTGCAAGCTAACTAAAACAGTGATTCTTCAGCCTACGAAGTAGTGACAAAACAATCAAGTAATAATTACTTTAAATGGTGTGGGGGTCTTCTGTTCTGTGGGGTGGGTTTGTGACGAGAATTGGTGATTGGTATGGTGGCTCCAGGAGGAGTGAAGGTAAAGTTTAGGGGCTGTGGATCTCCGGGTGTCGAGTGGGATTGAGAGGTTTGTGGGGAGGAAACCCTGGCAAAAGGAAAAGATTGGGGTACACACTGTGGAGAGGGAATATTTATGGACTAGAGTCCAGTGGGTGAAGGGGGGGTGGACCTTACCAAATCGGAGCCTGAGCCATGAAGTATAATTGCTGGGCAGGATTGGTGCTTTTCTGCACCATCCCCCCACTCCTTGCAGCCAGGCTGAGCCCTTCGCACTAGGCAGATAGCTTGGCTCTGCCCCACGCCATCTCAGGCATTACTAGGAGACAGGGGTGGAGTTCAGCTTCCTGGGTGGGTCCTGCGCAGGCTGCACAGCAAAAAAAGAGCGTGGCAGTGACAATGCCATTCCCCAGGCCACCGCTGCCTGCTCCCCATAACCAGCACCCCCAGAGCCAGCTGCAAGTCCTTGGCATCCCACCTCCCGCACAACACTGCCAGTGCCAGTATCCTCCCTCCTCAACAGCACCCCCAGAGCCAGTTCCTCAGTTCTCCACCTCCCCCACAGAACCTGAAGGGGCAGAACCACTCCTGGCTACTGGCAGCCACAGCAGCCCGAGCTCCTGCACTGCTGCCATTCTCTATCGGCAGAGGAAGACGACCTGGTGGCTCGGCACTGCACTGCCTCTGAGGCTGCAGTAGCACTACCAGCCAGGGGACAAAATTTTACCTAATGTGTTAGGAGCAGGTGGGGATTGCCTCTTTCTGCCCCACCCCCGTTTGTCACCCTAACTGTATTTAGAATCATTGTACCCTCTTTCTAGGGTCTGTCTTCCTTGGTAATTCAAATAGCAGGAGCAGAAACTTAACTCTCAGCTGTCTGCCTGAACACAGATATTCCTCAGGGTGTTCCTGAAGAGCTCTCTCTGTCCGAGAGCCCAAGAACCTCCATTCTTGAGCCATTCCTCCGCATTATATCCCTGTCACAACGAGTCAGCAGGAATCAGTCCAACAGTCCTGCAGGGTTCCAACAGCACTTAACAGGTTAATTCAACTGAAGAACCCTACCACCTTCTTGCAGTCATTAGTGATCCACACTGAATTCCAACCAGCAACTTAGAAAGGTTCTATATTACTTTAATAATCTCCCTGAACCAGTATTAATTCATTCTAATTGTAGTATTCAAACTGCCCTTACACATGGAGGGAGTGACATCCCAGCCTTCTTTTTTGTTTGGTTCAGGCTCTTAGTTTAATTTATCCAAGTATTTCAATCTTTATAGCCCTCCTTAAGTATTCTACATTGTTTAGTGTCCCTATTTAAAACCTGAAGAAACGTAATTTGGAAAAGTTGCATAATAAATACTGAAAAATACAAATCAAGTGATAACATGGATAGAATGAGTTTGTGCTCCAGTAATGGTCTCTCCTTGCTGACAGATAATGGTAAACCTAAGACATTTACATATGAAATGGTTGCAGACTTTCATTCTATTAATGTTATCACTATTATACCTAATTTAAAATAAAATAAATTTTAAGACTTCCAAAACCACTGCTTGGATTTCCTCTTTATAGGGAGAGAATCCCTAATGGCTGTTAAAGTCAGCCTTTATGCTGCAATTTAAAAAATGTGAGAGTTTTATACTGCATTTTAAAAGCTTTTCATCTTGAGCACATACACTGCTTAGAAATTTTTTGGACTTCCAGAAGTCCTAGCTGGGTGTGATGGAGGCTTGATTACTTGACACAATCTGAAAAAAATAAAAAACAAGCAAAGTGATGGAACTACAATGTATTTGAACTTGGGTTGTTTGGGGCTTTAAAAAAAAATATGTGCCTGACTGTGAGGGTTTTCTTCTGCACATTGACAAATAAGAAATTTTATTTTATCAATGACCTATTTCCGAGGTGGAAAATGAGGTCTCAATCCCGCAATTAAATCCATGTGGGTGAAGCACTGCAACTGCACAGTCCCGCTGAAGTCAATGTAGTTCCATGCAGGAACATACCCATATGGATCTAATTGCAGGATCAGTACTGTACTCTGTACTTCACTTCTTGTTAATCTTCTTGGAATAAGTGATGTTTTAGCAAACTGATTGGCTGATAAAAAAACTGCACTAGGTATAATGAAAAATAATATAGGAAGTTAAGGTAACAAATTGGTTATTTTCTTACATAAAACCTATTAAAAGAATGTTCATTATCATGCTTACAATATATTATTTTAAATAATGTGGTGGGAGAGTCCTCTAAAAACATAAGAATGGCCATACTGGGTCAGATCAATCTAGCCCAGCACCTAGTTTTCCACCAGTGGCCAGTGCCAGGTGCTTCAGAAGGAATGAAGAGAACAGGCAATCATAGAGTGATCCAGTATCCAGATATACTCTACAACAGTATATCTTAGACTTATGACTTTATGGCCAGAAAGGACCATCACGATCATCTAGTCTGACCTCCTGCACATTGCAGGCCATAGAAACTGACCCACCCACTCCTGTAATAGGCCCATAATCTCTGGCTGAGTTACAGCCGTCCTCAAATCTTGATTTAAAGACTTCAAGTTACAGAGAATTCACCATTTACACTAGTTCAAACCAGCAAGTAACCTGTTGTTGCAGAAGATGGCAAAAAACCCCAGGGTCTCTGCCATCTGACCTGGGGGAAAATTCCTTCCCAACTCCCAAATATGGCAATCAGTTAGACCCTGAGCATGTGTGAGAGACCCACCAGCAGACACTTGAGAAAGAATTTTCTATTGTAACTCAAAGCCCTCCCCAGCTAGTGTCCCATTTTTGGCCACTGGAGGTATTTGCTAATATCAGACACTTTTACAGGGACTTTAATTATTTATGCCACCATAGCTACCTTTACATTCTCTGGATGCTGAATTAGGATCTGATGCCACAAACACTATAAGTTTAATATTTAGTAGCATGAGTAGTTCCTCTGAAGTCAGTAACAATGTCAATGAAGTCAGTTACTACTGACAGAAGTTCAGTGGAACTGGTAAAACCTAGGCTTTCAAATTTATTACTAGTTTACAGATTTGCTGAAAATATTTGCAAGAATAATTTCACAACAGATCAGAAAGTTTTAGAATATTTTCACATAACTGGGAATGAAATCATACTGCAGAGAATGAGGCATACATTTGGTGTTGCAAGGTGCTGTCTCCTGGTATTCAGGCCTTGTCAAGGTTCCTTCCCCACTCTGAACTCTAGGGTACAGATGTGGGGACCTGCATGAAAGACCCCCTAAGCTTATTCTTACCAGATTAGGTTAAAAACTTCCTCAAGGTACAAACTTTGCCTTGTCCTTGAACCCTATGCTGCCACCATCAAGCATGTTAAACAAAGAACAGGGAAAGAGCCCACTTGGAGACTTCTTCCCCAAAAATATCCCCCCAAGCCCTACACCCCCCTTCCTGGGGAAGGCTTGATAAAAATCCTCACCAATTTGCACAGGTGAACACAAACCCAAACCTTGGATCTTAAGAACAATGAAAAAACAATCAGGTTCTTAAAAGAAGAATTTTAATTAAAGAAAAGGTAAAAGAATCAACTCTGTAAAATCAGGATGGTAAATACCTTACATGGTAATCAGATTCAAAACACAGAGAATCCCTCTAGGCAAAACCGAAAGTTACAAAAAGACACAAAAACAGGAATATACATTCCATTCACCACAGCTATTTTACCAGCCATTTAAACAAAAGAAAACCTAATGCATTTCTAGCTAGATTGCTTACTAACTTTTTACAGGAGTTCTGAAGAGCATTCCTGATCTGTTCCTGGCAAAAGCATCACACAGACAGAGCCTTTGTTCCCCCCACCAGCTTTGAAAGTAACTTGTCTCCTCATTGGTCATTTTGGTCAGGTGCCAGTGAGGTTATCTTAGCTTCTTAACCTTTTACAGGTGAAAGGGTTTTGCCTTTGGCCAGGAGGATTTTATAGTTCTGTATACAGAAAGGTGGTTACCCTTCCCTTTATATTTATGACACACTCCCCAAATCACAGATAGGGTGAACCACTGGCTGTGATTTCTTCCTGGAGCTCTAGGTGAAAACAGAGTTAATAAGACACATGCACCTCTAAATATAATGTATAAATGTATAAAGACAAATGTATAAAGTACAAATGTATAAAGACTACAATATTTTCCACATCTCAAGGACGATTTTAACCAGTTGATTCTGGGAAACTTTCACGGGAGAGTGCATCATTTGTTAGAAGCTTCTGAGATGTGTTGTATGTCGAAATCAAAATCTTGGAGAGCTAAACTCCACAAAAGAAGTTTTTTGTTATTTCCCGTGGGGGTATGAAGCCACTGTAGCGCAGCATGGTCGGTTTGCAGGTAGAAACGCCGTCCCCAAACATATGGGCATAGCTTTTCCAGAGCGTAGACAATGGCGTAACATTCTTTTTCACTGACTGACCAGTTGCTTTCCCTCTCAGACAGCTTCTTGCTGAGAAACACGACAGTGTAGGTACTTCTGAAAATATGTTTGGAAGAGAGCCAGGCAGCTATTTGGTATTATAATGATGTAAAACTTTGTCACACTTTTAAAAATAAAAGAACATATCATCCTCTCCTTTGAGGATATGTTTAAAAAGGGACATATGTGGCTGAGAATTCACATGAAAAAAATGGCAGTGATACATATGAAAAGTGTCCAGATAAGACATAAAATCATTCCCCACAAGCTAAAATTTTGGGGATGAAATTCTGGTCCCAGTCAAGTAATTGGGAGTTTTGCCATTGACTTTAAATCAGGCCAAGATTTCACCTAAAACTTAATAGGAGAATACCTGGTCACACTATAAAGCTACCCATGCTCTCTAATCTTAATTATGTGGCCATTTAGATGCATTTAAGGGGAATATTTCAAAAGTGACTCAGAGATTTAGGAGCAGAAATCCCTTTGAAAATCCATTCTCAAAATTCACAAAGTGATCACTCAAACCAAGCACTTCAGAACAAAAATGTGCCCTATCTTTACAAATGTTAAGTTCAAGGATTTGCTAAACTTTTTACGATTATATTCTAAATTTGTTTTCTGTGTCAGAAAGTTTTCTCCCTTTTTGATTTTCCTAAATCCCTTTTTGATTTTCCCCCACTATTATACATTTGTAGCATGCTGCAGTGGAAAACTTTCACAAAGATTGCTCTCTAAGGTGCCACAAGTACTCCTTTTCTTTTGCAGATTTGACCTGATTCAGCAAAGTGCGTAAGCACATACCAAACTTTAAACCATGCGAGTAATCACATTGAAGTCAATGGGACTACTCAAGTGTTTGAAGTTAAGCATAAGTTGAGTACCTTGCTGAATTGGGGCCACTGTTATTGGAGAGAAATGTTGAATAATATATTAGAAGTTATAGATATTTGCAAAGAGATATGATTAACATGATAAAACTATTAAACTAATACATGTTTTAAAATACATTATGTTGAATATGAATATTCCCCATCCCTTTCCAACTTGCAAGAGATTAAAATCACTGCAGTTCTTTCCAACAACTTCACAAATTGGACTAAGTGCTTATATGCATCTGGCTATTAACTGAAGACTATTTAGAAATGTTCCCACAATGCCTCACCTGACAGGCAATTTGCAGCATTCAGTGTTACTGACATACAGAGTTACACATGCAAATGCTTGGCTGCAAATTGATACTGGGTTGCTTTCCAGACTTCTGGGAAATGGTGTACTGGTTCTGTGAGTAGCAAATTATGCATTACTTAGTTAAAGGAAGAGCTGGAAAGAAAGAGAAGACACACAAAGGGAGATGATATTTTTCCTTTAAGTATCCCACTTCTGTGTCTTTTATTCTTTTCCTTTCCCCACCTTCATCCATGTGTTTATGATCCATTTCTTATCCTCTCTTGCTATATATAAACAATAGCAGACAATACAGAAATATTTTCATTTTTTAAAGTTACCTCAGCATTTGACGTCTTTTAAAACTCTATGTTATTGATGTAATATTCTGTGTCCCAGTGGGCACATTCTTGCTCTCAGTTATTATTTTACAGCACTTAGCGGTGTGCTAGGCACTTTACAGAAAAAGTAAAAACCAAGGTCCTTACCCCAAAATGATTATACTATAAATTTTAGCTGTGATACAAGTGAGAAGAATAAATACACAGAAGTGGAGACGGAGATGGGCAGCACAAAGGTTACAATAAGATCACAGAATTACTCAGTTACTGGATGGGTACATCTTGATGGCTCTGTAACAATTTTTTTTAAACGTAGGTTTCAGAGTAACAGCCATGTTAGTCTGTATTCGCACAAAGAAAAGGAGTACTTGTGGCACCTTAGAGACTAACCAATTTATTTGAGCATAAGCTTTCGTGAGCTACAGCTCACTTCTTCGGATGCATACTGTGGAAAATACAGAAGATGTTTTTATACACACAAACCATGAAAAAATGGGTGTTTATCACTACAAAAGGTTTTCTCTCCCCCACCCCACTCTCCTGCTGGTAATAGCTTATCTAAAGTGATCACTCTCTATGGTGATCCTAGGAACCATATTTCTACTATCTACTACCTACTATCTATAATAGCATGGATAAAGTCATGGTAATACCCTAGCACGAGGGATTCTCCAGTAGGTGCACAGTCACTATAACTGGTCCTATGCCACCATCCTCACAGTTTTCAGAGAAAAAAGGTGAAGAGGAGTATGTTAGAGGTAGAAAGGTGTGGTTAGGGGAGTGGCCAGATGGTAAGGAACTCCAACAATCCCCAACTGGCATGCACCACAGGCAAACTTTAGAGCAGACTCCAGTCTGTTCTAAATTACTCCTGGGCCAAATCTCTGATTCCCACTCTTGCTGGACACTCAGCATAAAATAGGCACTCCTATTTACTTTCTCACCTAACACAAGAACAAGGGGACACTCAATGCAATTGAAAGAACAAATTTAAAGCTAAAAATACTTGTTTTTAGGTGAACAACAGAATATCAACCTGTGAAACTCATTGCCACAAGATTTTGAGACCAAGAGGGCATTAGTTGTCAAAAAAAGATTGGCTATACTGGGTGGCACCACACAGATCAACACAAAAAAGTGTAATGTAATTTATATAAATAATGAGAACAGTTACAAACTAGATAATATAAAAAATACACAGCAATAATTAAGAATTAGAGTTATACATCTTTGTGTTTAATTGCATAATCCAAATGCTAACTGACTAGGATTACAAAGAAGTCTCTCTCAGAGGAAGGCTATTAAATAATTGTCCACTTTTGCGTCTTCCTGTCAAGCATTTTCTTGGACAGGATACTGGGCTAGACAGAGTACTGGTCAGATCCAGTATCTCAATTCCTATGTTACTACCCTGGGTTCTTGTGTTATTAGAACTTTAACTTTTGAGCAAAATTTTGTCAAAATTCTCCACCTTAACATTAAATTTCCTTATTCTTCCTGAACTTAATTTCCTTGTGTTCTTAAAAAGAAAGGAAAAGAAAAAGGGAGTAGTTTACTCTCTCAGAGGGGTCAGGCACTGAAACATCTCACTGTCTGTAAGAATTCTGCACTTCCTTCAGAAACAGCACATATGCTGCGCTGGTCTGGGGCTTGTGGGAAATTGGGAAAGTGGCATGGGATGGTATGTGGGAGGGTTTGGCTGTACTGTGGACAGCATACAGCTCACCACAAAATATATAATGTAATAATGTAAATTCAAAAGCAGAGATGATCTGAAAACAAATCTTATCTTTTTATTCATAATAGATGAGGTCCCTAATACATAAATCCCATAATAAAGCAGGAACAGATCATCAAACTACTAGCTGGAAACTCTATAGGAACGCAAGAAAGGCCAATCATTTTTGGAAATTCATTTCCGCAGCCATCAGCATTACAGGCAGTCTTCGACTTTACGACATTTGACTTACGATGAACGGCACATAGGACGTTTCTGAATTGACTCCCTGATGACCTCCTGAGGTCCCTTCCAACCCTGATATTCTATGATTCGACTTTGGACAATTGGTTTTGACTTAATGACTCTCGGTCCCGCAATGCAGTGTATTGCGGTTCCGAGTTATGATGTTTCGACTTACAACGCAATTTTCAGGAACCACTTGTGTTGTAAATCTTAGGACTGCCTGTATTAAATTTGGACCTAAAACAATAATACTTTTAAGAGCTGTCATTTGCCTCCCATCTGTTTTTTAACTGGATGGTCCATTTTGAAACAGACTGTCACTGTCCTGGCTTTTAAAAACAATCTTTTTTTTCCTGGCTTCCATTCAGTCTTCTATACAAATGGCATCTCTTTCATGCTACATGCCCAGATTCCTGAACTACCTATTCCTGTAAATCACCAGTTGGAAGTGCTGGCTCCCGAAGCAGCTGATTTAAAATAGCACAGAAACAAGGCAGTGAACCAGCAGCAGGATAACTAAGCACATGGATGATAAATATTTTTAAAAACTGATGCAAAATTTCTGATCCTTTTGCATGTGTCACAGCCTTTAGGGCACTGTGAGACATGTTGATCAGCACCACCAACACCTGCTCTCCCTCAGAATGAACCCTCACGTGTGGGTGGATCTGTCCCAGTCCCCGTTCAGCTCATTAAATCCTTTGGTGGCAGAAAGAAAATGTTGAATTTAAACACGAAAAGTTGGAAAAAGAGACACAATGGGGGAAAACAAAATACTAATGAATGATTAATGCCCACAAACAGCAGCAATTAAGACAACTCAGGTAAGCATTCCAAAACATTAACACATTCTTTCTCATACATATTAGTACTTTGCAAGAGTCTAGCACCTAGAATTCTGTGTCCATATATGGGCACCTCATTACCAGGAAGATGTAGACAAACTGGATGTTGTCCACAGAAGAGCAGTAAAAATAGTGAAGGAGGTTAGAGGAATAAAGTTCTAAGGAAAAGAAAGAAACAGAGTATGTATAACTTAGCTTGTCTAATGACAGATTTCAGAGTAGCAGCCGTGTTAGTCTGTATCCGCAAAAAGAAAAGTGTACTTGTGGCACCTTAGAGTCTAAAAAATTTATTTGAGCATACGCTTTCATGAGCTACAGCTCACTTCATCAGATGCATGCAGTGGAAAATAAAGTGGGGAGATTTTCTATACACAGAAAACATGAAAAATGGGTGTTACCATACAGACTATAACAAGAGGGATCAGGTAAGGTGAGTTATTACCAGCAGGAGAGCGGAGGGGACGGGGGACCTTTTGTAGTGATAATCAAGGTGGGCCATTTCCAGCAGTTGACAAGAACGTGTGAGGAACAGTAGGGGGGGAAATAAACAAGGGGAAATAGTTTTACTTTGTGTAATGACCCATCCACTCCCAGTCTTTATTCAAGCCTAAGTTAATTGTATCCAGTTTGCAAATTAATTCCAATTCAGCAGTCTCTTGTTGGAGTCTGTTTTTGACATTTTTGTTGTTGAAGAATTGCCACTTCTAGGTCTGTAATCGAGTGACCAAAGAGATTGACATGTTCTCTGACTGGTTTTTGAATGTTATAATTTTTGACGTCTGATTTGTGTCCATTTATTCTTTTATGTAGAGACTGTCCAGTATGGCCAATGTACATGGCAGAGGGGCATTGCTGGCACATAATGGCATATATCACATTGGTAGATGCGCTGGTGAACGAGCCTCTGACAGCGTGGCTGATGTGATTCCTGCCCTCCTTCCCCCCCGCTCTCCTGCTGGTAATAGCTCACCTTACCTGACCCTCTTGTTATAGTTTTTATGGTAACACCCATTGTTTCATGTTCTCTGTGTATATAAAATCTCCCCACTTTATTTTCCACTGCATGCATCCGATGAAGTGAGCTGTAGCTCATGAAAGCTTATGCTCAAATAAATTGGTTAGTCTCTAAGGTGCCACAAGTACTCCTTTTCTTTTAGCTTGTCTAAATAATGACTAAAGGAAGCAGGAGGATATGATAAGAGTACAAATATTTGAATGGTGTAAACGTCAGAGAGGTAGAGAGGGCTACCTTGGATCAAATGAAGAAAAATGAAAATTTAGGATAAATTTAGGAAATACTTCTTAACTGATAGAGAACACAGACTGTTTACTAGTCTCCAAAGGAGCGTGGTGGGAACCTTATACTCTGAGATATTTAAAACTAGACTGGATGAAGCAGTAGGGAAATGTCCTGCAGGAAACAATCCTTCACTAGTAATGGCATGAACCCAATAGGCTTTGCATGCTATACTTTCTATGATACTATAATGTAGGATTGACATGTTTTTTTTTAAATCCTGTGATATACCAGAGGTTAGACTAGATGATCTGATGGTCCCTTCTGGCCTTAGACTCTATGACTCTTATTTGAAGTGGGATTGGTTACTTGGTTACTAACAGTGAGAAGTTAGACATCTTGGGAGTAGAGCTGTACAAAAATTGATAAATGTCAGCGACACCACATTGCCCTGGTGTCTGTGGAAAAAGTGAAACCTTTTCTGTGCATGTCAAATTCCTTTTCTTTGTCACAAAAACAAACCAATAAAAAACCCTCTCTTCCCTCATTCCCCCATCCCTCCCCCAAACCCTCCCCCCCTTTTGCATGTAGAAAACATCATCATGACTATTTTGACTATAAAATGGCCAACATGCTCAGTGAAAATGATATATGATTAAAATATACCCCTGGATAAATTTGCCCTAGGGTAGACTTGAATGATTTTTACCCCTGAAATGATTCACTGGCAGAAACAATGAAGTTTTGCCCTGGCAAGTTTACAGTTTGTATGATATGGGGCATGACTCTTCTCCACAAAATCTACTGCACAAGACAAAGGGAACCTGCATGGAGGGTCCCCAGAACACTAATACGAGGGTGCAACTGGACCCCAGATTGCCAGAAGAAGCTCTTACCATAAAGCAATGGTGATTTTTAAAAATGTATTTCTTTCTTTGGAGGATGAATGCTTACCCTGCTGATGGCCACTTCCCAGTGACAATTCTACACAAATAATACCCAGAATTGATTTTTGGCCCCTCAGCACTTCGCCAGATCTAGATGAAATCTGGATACCATCTAAAGTCTATCTCCCAAATCACATATACTGTATATATGTATCTGAAGTCTTCTTTTAAGATTCTTTGGGGGTCAATCTTTTGTAAAATGTGAGAATGCTGATGGAGCTCAAGAAATAAGTTAATGACAACAGTGGTGGAAGAAAAAAGGGACAAATTACAATACATAGATGTATTTATAAGCAAAAAAGGGAACCTGAATGCCAGGAGTGCATATCTTCTCCCTCAGCTGTACCCCCTGGTATCACACCATTAGGATTACTAACTTGAACTCATAACTGTTACTCATACATTTAATACAAAGTGACACACTTTCTGTCTCTGTGTCTGTGATTTAATACCATTACTAATTGTTACTAAGGTCTTGAATGGTTTATCTATTGAAAATCATAGCCATTTGCTACAATGCTAGCCTCCAAATTCTATACACATACTAAAATGTCCTACATGTCACAGAACCATTCCAATTTACAACACGAAACTCAACCCACAGAGAATCAACCTCAACAGATCTGCAAACTCCAAAAAGTAGGGCAGTAGCCTGAAGAAATATTTAAAGAGACATAGCAAAGCCAAAGCATGCTCCTCAGTGTGTGGGCAGAAACAGAACATTATTACTGTGCAGAATTTTTAATGTGCAATCAGCAAAAATATGGCAAAATCAGTATGGCAAAAACTAACTGCATCAGTGGATGTTTAAGTATATATGAAATGTCTGCACATGTACTGGGTTCAAGGGCCTTAAAAAAGGTTGCTGCACATTTTCATACACTGTGGTAGGGCCTTAGTACTGCTTATGTAAGAATTAACGTAAGGATCTACATACACTCTATAGACTTGATACAAAGCCCATTGAAGACAAAGATGATAACTTCATCTGACTTTGGCCCAAGCCTGACAAAGTATCTGCAGAGTTTCGTTTTATTTTGTTTTTATTTCTTCCGTGGGTATTTCTAACTACATCTACTCAAGCCTGGATCCTGAAAACAGTCATGCATGTGCTTTACTTTAAGCAGATGAACAAATCCACTGGACTACTACCCTGCATACATTACTCATTAATGTAAATATTTGCAGAATTGGCAGTTTATTTACCACTAACATTTTTTTCTCATGGCTGAACAACATGATACATATTTGCTCACTCTTTGTGGTAAGTGAGGATCTTACCCCTTTCCTGCTCTTTTTAATTACAGAGAGGATATTGTATTAATAATTAAACTCATATTTTAGTATTTAATATTATCACCAGGCAGGGCCCACAATGCTATTTTAAAATCTTTCAAAAACATTTTCTGATTAGGTTAAATGTGCCAGCCAAGAATTCACTGAAAGAACCTGCATTTAGAGTTTTAATAGCTAGTGAATGACATGTTTATTTTCATAGCTGTCTATGCAGATCAGGCTTCCCTGCAATGAAGCACCTTGCCAATCTACATATCCTGCATTTCATACCCTTCCTAGGGGGAGTAACACTTTACTCATCACATGCTAACAATATTCTAAGGAGAAGTACTTCTAGTTAGTTTTATGATGTAATTTTGGACAATACGTTTCCCATTTTGTTCTAGCAAGATGAGTTTTTTGACAGCATACCATGCTGATCAATTTGTCACAAAACGTGAACCTAAATTATTTTGTAAATTTAATATAATCAAACATTTTTCACAACTAGCCATTTTTCACTGGTTGTTAAGACATTTAGCCTCTCAAAAAAGGGCCCAAATTGTCCCATGGAAATCCATGTATGGAGGAAATCCTCTATGCATAGATGTCTCTGGCTATGATGAAGTTGTGGGGTTATCTTTTGGTGTTCTTCCATAACACTTTTTAAGAATATAACTTCCATAAAATGCATTCAGAAATGACAAAGAAGGAAAAATAGGCTCTCTTTAAATTATCCTTACAAAAATTGTTTACATGTTTATCTTTAAACTGAGAGCATATTTCTTCAGGTTTCCACTATAACTATCACTCTCACAGATCTTGGGAGACAGGCCAGTCCTTGCTTACAGACAGCCCCCCAACCTAAAGCAAATACCAGCAACCACACACCACACAACAGAACCACTAACCCAGGAACCTATCCTTGCAACAAAGCCCGTTGCCAACTGTGTCCACATATCTATTCAGGGGACACCATCATAGGACCTAATCACACCAGCCACACTATCAGAGGCTCGTTCACCTGCACATCTACCAATGTGATATTTGCCATCATGTGCCAGCAATGCCCCTCTGCCATGTACATTGGCCAAACTGGACAGTCTCTACGTAAAAGAATAAATGGACACAAATCAGATGTCAAGAATTATAACATTAAAAAACCAGTCGAAGAACACTTCAATCTCTCTGGTCACGTGACTACAGACCTAAAAGTTGCAATACTACGACAAAAAAAAGTCAAAAACAGACTCCAACGAGAAACTGCTGAATTGGAATTAATTTGCAAACTGGATACAATTAACTTAGGCTTGAATAAACACTGGGAGTGGATGGGTCATTACACAAAGTAAAACTATTTCCCCATGCTTATTTTTCCCCCTACTGTTACTTACACCTTCTTGTCAACTGTGGTAAATGTGCCATCCTGATTATCACTACAAAAGGGTTTTTTTTGATCCTGCGGATGATAGCTCACCTTAACTGATAACTCTCATTATAGTGGGTATGGCAACACCCATTTTTTCATGTTCTCTGTGTGTGTGTATACATATATATCTTCCTACTGTATTTTCCACTGGATGCATCTGATGAAGTGGGTTTTAGCCCACGAAAACTTATGCTCAAATAAATGTGTTAGACGCTATGGTGCCACAAGTACTCCTCGTTCTTTTTTTAAAATCTATGTACTTCAAATTAATTTGCTTGACTTTTCAGAACAATTGGCTGAAATATTCCAACATAGAAAGCTAAAGAAAATCTCACATTAAATATATTTTTGTACAATAGCAAAATCTACTGTTATGATATTTATTCTGATCTCTGTACTGATGACTCAACTCCGATATTGAAGAATCCTATAAAATGTAATGGAGATGAAAGCAACAGGGTTTTACAGAAACTAAACAGGATTCCATAGCAAATTACACTAAAAAACATGTTGAATTTGATAGAAAATTAAAACTTGTGTATAGAAAGTTCACACCAATGTACAGAATTTAACAAAGAATTCTATCCTTACTATAGAATGCTATAAGTTAATTTAAAAATTTTATAGCAAGGTTATCATTTCTTATTGAATTATGCGGGACTTTCCCATAAGGAGGTGCTTTTCTTCCTTCTTGTAGAGATGCACTTTTCTGACAGTTTTAACCACTTTTCCCAGATAATATGTTGCATAGCTGCTCCACTATAAAAATATACATTGAAAAGCATTAGTCTTATTGTCCCATTCATCTAAACAGTAGGACTCTGAGACACACAACTAGCAAAATATTAATGCTTTATTTATTTTTAGTCATTTTTTAAAAAGGTATGATGAAAAGCTTGGCTACTGTATAACAAATTACATATGCAACTGAAATATTTTCTGTATAAAGTACTTCATAAAACTATCTACACAATTTAACGTTCTATTACTGTACCTTACACAGAAATTTAAATAAGGCACCTGGTTTTCACATGTGTTCAGTGCACAACAAAGTCCATGGATGTTAATGGAAGTTACAGGGTGCTCAGCACCACCACTTATTTAGGTGCCTAAATATGGATGTTAGGAGCCACTCAATAATTAAGACCACAAACCAACAAAGACCTAAGGATGGGATTCACTTTATGCACTGAGTCCCACTGAAGTATTTGCTGAAACAAGCTTAAGTATATAATTTTGGATTACGTCCTGAGAGTTACTGTTTCAAAAACTAATTTCAGAGTTAAGAGATAATGATCTGAAATTTATGTATGTTAAATGAATTATACAATTCTAATTTCTGCCCCTTTAATAAAATTAGTCTGCCATACAGACAAAACCATAAGTAAGTCTTTTTATGTAACCTTCCACCAAAAACGTTATCAATCACCTAAAGAATATTGTTAATGAACAAGCTGATTAAAATGAAATATCCATGTAGCTACCCTAATTGTCATGAAAAAACTGGGACCATTTTCTTCGATTTCCTAAAATACCATTTAAAACCTGAAGTTGTTGCATATTCAAGTAGAATGAGATATAAAAATTTCAATTGGTAATATTTCAAAAAGGAGGGTAACATAACCTCCTGCGGTGTTCTACCTTATGTCAATAATTACTATCTGATCAGGAGTAATGAATTTAGCAAATCTTTCCATACAAGCCATGTTCTTTGACCATATATTCTTAAAAAGACTTAGCCTCATCTCCTTCCTATTACTCTAAACACTGAGTTGCCAAGGGGATTTATTTTCTCCTGTTAGCTGTATGTCCAGAGAACTGAGAAGACACTTCACTAGGAATGAACAAGAACAGAATATAGCACAACAGTATAAATAAGAACCTCTGAGGTGTTAATTTACAGATATTTAAAGTCCACACTACAGTTGAGCAAATGGTTAAAACTATACTTGAAATAAACTTCCATTGAGCTGAGGCATTATTTTTCTTACATAATTGCTAAATATCAAGGAGTTTGTATTTTAACAGACTGTTTCCTATTATTTAAATTAGTATGCTGCTCCTGCTCAATGTATTCAAATAATTGTCATCAAATTATTTGAGGGAATAATCCATTCTTGTATGGGTACTATGTTCCATGACAGTGAATGTTATCACAAACACAGATTTTTGATAACAGTGAAAGACATAGGCAAGGAGTAGATGAGATTTTTTTTTAAAGGTTATGTTTAACAACTTAATTGATAAGTATCAGAGACAGACAACAAAATGCAAATTTTCAATAGGTATTTCATTAAAACAGGATACTTTTTAAATATTTGCTTCTGAATGGCAATTGCTTTTTCAATATTAAACATTTTTTAAAATGCATTAAGTTTCTCATTTCATGTAATTCCCAAGTACTGTAATTACACAGTAGCAAAAACTCAAACCGTTTGTGACCATAAGGAAATGTGATATATGATCAGAAGCATAAAGAGAGAAACCAACTAAAGATTCCCTGGAACTCTCAGCTTTTATTTAGGTTCATTTCCCTTATTTGTTGCCAAACCCACTGTTGTTATGATCAGAGTTCCTGTCCCATAAAGTCACCATCAATAACAGAGTCAGGGATTAGGTGCATTGATAACAATGTTCTCTTCCAGCTGTGCAACCACAAAATAAAAACTAACATTTTAAACAATGGCTGCCCATTATGGATAACTTCTACTTTAGCCACTCCATATGTCAGAACCTCTCTCAATCATCAGACCACCATGCTATGTCCAGCTGAATGGATGATCTTCACAAAATTGCTGAGAGAAGCAGGACAAATTTATGTAACGTGAAGTTTAAGGAGAAGCTAATGATGACAGCAACAGTCTGACAAACCTCCACAGAGGGATACTACAATAGCAGAAATCAAGTCTCTGCATGCTTTTGGCAGGGAGTTCCATCAAGAGAGAATAAACCACATATGGTTAAAAATAAGAGCCAAATATAGAGAGAATGGGTAATTTCTTACATGTAAATTTGTTTTCTTACATGTAAATTTGTTTTCACACCACAAATCTGTAGGTTGCTGTAGGGTTTTTCTTGCATATCCATGACGAGTGAGACAGTTCTAGATTTTGTATACAACAGGCAATAGAAATACATTCAACAAATTCCAGCAGAGCTTGCTAACAATTAAAGGAAAAAGATCCTCAACTGGTTGGCATAGCACCATTGACTTAAATTAAGCTACACCAGTTTACTCCAATAGAAAATCTTGTCCTAAGTATCCAGTATTGACATTTTTATTATTAACTTTAACTATGTATAAACATGTACATAAACACACACACAGAAATCCTCTTGAGAAGTGTATTCACAAGCCATGAGGAAATAAGCTTATAAAGAATTCAGGGGTTCCTTTAGAACTTAGTGTTTGTGTTCAGTACTGACAGCTGCAATGAGCACATTTTCCGGTCCAGGGTAAAATCAATATTATTTTGAATGTTGTGGAGGAATAGGGGGTTTCTGTGAACAGGATATATATTTTTTCATGACACGTCTGCTTATTTGAGTGGTGACCGCTAAGAACAGGGAGGAAGGAAAGCTTAGCATTTAGTGGTTAATAAACAACTGCAGCCTGGAAGACCCGTTGACCAAACAAAGCAATGGGTAATGTTGATACAGTGTCTGGCAAACCAGCATGCTGAAGTTCAAATTGTAGCTTTGTCAATTTCTTACCATCTAAAATGCTTCCAATTGTAGTTACCAGCTACCTTCTGATGGATTTCCCCCCGTTTGCTGTCTTGATACAGATGCTTTAGGCCCTTTTCTTTGTTTGATTCCTGTAAAATTGAAATATGTACCTGAATTCCTGATATCTTAGCTCTCATCTACTGCTATTTAACTGGTCTTCTCACAACCATGCTATGATATCTTTTTTTGTTTCTTTCGAAGGAAGCTGACTATAAGTAAAGTTAAGCACTGGAATAGGCTTCCAAGGGAAATTATGTAATCCCTGTCATTACAGGTTTTAAAGACCAGGTTAGACAAACATGTCACAGAAGGTATAGGTATACTTGGCTGTTCCCCAGTGCATGGGGCTGGACTAGCCTCTAAAGGTCCCTTCCAACCTTATATTTCTATGCTTCTTTTAAGATATATTTGGCTTTTCCTTTTTTGTGGGTTTTTCCCGTTTGGTGGGTGGCTTCAGACTGTATCAGTGGGTGTGATTTTAATTATGTAAATTATGGTAGACTGCCATGGCGGTGGACAACTAATAAATCTGTTCAATAATAATAGGACAAAACAAAATAAGAGTGTACGCCGATTAAAAAGAAAAAATAAAGAAAATTTTTGGGGTTATGTCATGGGTTATTTTTGATTAAGAAAAATGTAAAATAATTTATGCTAAAAGGAATACACTTAAAACTTCTGAATTTTATTCTTAATAATTATATAAAAAGTTATGGTATATTGGAGTGTATCTGATAAATTGAATCTATCTTAGATGCCTAAATACTTTGTTTATTAACCATATGGCTTTAGGACAATTTATACATGTCCTAAGTCTATAAGTAACAATTTCTGTGCCATTTCTGTCATGAGGCTCCCATCCTTACAGCATTAAAAAGGATGCCATTAGATTAGTGGCATTGTTACCACTGGTGAAATGCCTGCCCCCCATCCCTGCTGGTGGATGTTTGATTTGATCAGCAGTGGAAAGACATCCCTGGGATCCTCAGAAGAGGCAGGAAGGGAAGGGCAGGCTTGTCTGTTTCTGAGCCTTTCCTACTCCCACTCCCACTCTTCAGGTCCAGAACAGATGGTTGGGAAGAGGGTCAAGGTAAGAGGAGAAAATTCTTCACCCCTCCCAGCTGTCACTGGCTTGCCTAGGCTGTGGAGGGGGAGAGAAGAGTTAACTGCCTCTCTTGCCCCTCCCCTTCCTGTTTGCAAAATCCTCACAGCAGGCAGCAGCTGCTCTGTTGCTGTTGTTGCCCCACCGTCCCTACACTGTAGTGGAGGTATAGTTTGAACTGTGTTTCCAACATGTGGCCAGTCTGAGCAATCACCAGTTTTTGACAGCAGCAACGAATATTTTCCTTGGGAAAGTTTGACAATGTGGCCAGTGGGTTTTTACACCTTTCTGGTAGCATCATGGAAGCATGGCTTTAGGTTAACAAGCAGAAAAGACAGGATTTAAAAGTTGTTTGGTTGTAGTTTCTGCCCAACTTGCAGCCAGTGTCCAGTGTGGGTAAGAGGCTCAGAGTTGTCAGATGCCAGAGGTAAGCATGAGATCTGGGAGATAGCTGCTGGACCCTATTGACCTAGAGGAATGTAGAGCTGCTGACCATGAAGAATTAAATGCCATGCCTATATCTTTTTCCAGCCCTTCCCTCAGGGCACAGTTTATTAAACAAGAAGCTCACAAAGTAGCAGAGAACAAAGCCATTCCTGTGAACAGCAAAGGCTACAGTGGTCTGCAGGCAGACAGACTGGCTAACCCGACTTCCTTTCCTCCGCAAGCAATCACAGAAGCCAAATTCCCTTCTGCAGCTCTCCTCCTGCTGAGCTTTCTCAGCCCTTTATTGGAATCACCTGACCCCCTTCCCAGATATTTTTCAGAACTGAACAAAGTTGGCTGGCCCGAGGCCCCCTTAAATGTGCAGCCTGTCTCTGAAGAGACACCTTAAATCTTCATAGTGTTGCAGAGATATCTTAAATGTTTACAAACTGAGGCACCCTTCATGTGTACCCTCATTTCCCTTAATAGGTGGACAGGGAGGGAAAGAAAAATCCAGATCTGGTCTGAAGCCTAGAGTTGCTGAAGAAGGCCATCCCTAAATATTGGTTATTTGACATGTAGCCAGTTAACACCACACTGGACCCAAATAAATGCCTGGTACTTTGGGAGGTTTGCACCCCCGTTAGAGTTAAAAGTTAAAAAAGTTACAGCCTGACACTTTAAAATCCATCCCTGTATACTTCATTCTTGTGTGTCCTGACCAACTGCTAACTGCAATTAAACCTAAGTTTAATTAAACTGTATTTGCAGTTTGATTGCAAAAGGACTTTGGACCTTTCAAACTTCTAGACTGTCTGCTGCATTTAGTAAATTTAGTGTAATTTTCTTTTATAATTGTCTATTCGGGTAAACATGTATAAGACCTTGTTAAATGTGTTGGAGGATTATATAGAGGTGGATAATAGGAGTAACAATTGCCACTGTATGGTGCTTGGGACACCCTGTGTCCTTTAATGTGCCATGTTTTCTGGAGCCCTGATAATCCACAGAGCGGTTTCTAAAAGTACATGATATTTTAGATTAATCCACTTGATAAACTAAACAAATCAGTCTTCTGTTGGGAGTTAGTGCTTGCCTAAGAAATGGAATCTAGTTGGCAGCAGAGATTTCTTAACATTCTAATTAGGAAGTAAAGTATGTAAATACAAATAAACAAGAGACAATACTTATCATAATATATAGACTATTCTATCCTCCGGAATGTTTTATGCTTCTGAACTGCAGATGATTTTGTACACAGTGGATAGAAACAGACGTTTACTTCTGGTAGCCTAAAATCCCATGTGAAAATCTCAGAACTTTACTAGTTTAAGTTAAATCAGAGATCTTCTACCATTTCCATATAAAAGTACTCACCACTTTTTCTAGTTTCTGAAAGGGTTATAACATCCGTGTCTTGCACGCACACTTAAGGGTATGTACATTTAAAACCCTACAGTGGCACAGCTGCACCACTGTAGTGCTTTAGTGTAGACACTACCTATGACGACAGGAAGGGTTTTCTTGTTGGCATAGGTAACCCACATCCTGTAGATGCAGCAGCTAGCTCAATGGTAAATTCTTCTGTCAACCAAATACGTCTACCAGGGGTTAGGCTGGCATAGTTACATCTCTCAGGGATGTGGATTTTTCACATTACTGAGAGAGACAGTTATGCCACTGTAAGTTCCCAGTGTAAACCAACCCTTACAATATGTCTACACTGCAATGAGAGGTGTGCTTACAGCACATACAGAATCATAGGGTTAGAAGGGACTGTAAGGGTCATCTAGTCTAAAACCCTGCCAGGATGCAGGATTTGATGTGTCTAAACCATGTAAGATAGATGGCTATCCAGCCTCCTTTTGAAGGAGACACACTTGAGCTACCTTAGATCTAGTTAGCTCAAATAAAAATAGCAGTGAAGCTGCAGCCCAATCCTCCAACCCTTATTCACATAAAAAAAATCCTTATATGATTAGTCCCTTTGAAGTAAATAAGGATTATTTACATAAAGATTGGACGAGCTTGCCCCAAAGGGGATTAGACTTCTCAATTTCATTTACACTGTTTAATCTACAATCTAAGGGACTACAGCATCAGCTAAAATGGTACCTTTACATATATGTTTACAGTATTGCTGATATACTTGCAGTTTTAAATAACACTGAGTTGTTTATTCTCTTTAATTTATTAGGACCCATGTTTGTATGAGGGTCTTGTAAATATGTTGAGTATGTGGGGCTGACTTACTGACCCCGTGTACAGTATTATATGCTGTTATGTGTGACACAGGTTTAGGTATGCTGATCTCTGTTTTTTTTCACTTCTGCCAGTTGGGACTGAGTATTATATGGTGTGCGGGGGGGGGGGGAGGAGATAACCCCTGGAACACACCCTGGCGGCCTGGTGCAGCACTGTAATTATGCCTCTCCCTGCATTTCCCCTCATGGGGAATAAGTCCAGTGAGACTAATGTATATTGAACAGTGCCCCTTCCAGGGTATAGTTTATTTGGGGCAACAACACAGCCCTGTTTAACACCGGTATGGATGGTGAATGGGTCCATCTCCAACACATTACAGAGAATGGTGGCAGTCATCCCCATCATGAAGTAGCCTGAGAACACGAATGAACTTCAACGGACAACCAAACCTAGACAGCACTTTCCCTAATGCTTCACGATTGATGCAATCAAAGGCCTTTATTAGATCAATAAATGCCATAAACAATGGCTGGTGTTGTTCTCTACACTTCTCCTAGATCTGTCATGCAGCAACAATCAAGTCGGTGATGCCCCAAGACAGTCTGAAACCACTTTGGGATTCTGGAAGGACATCTTCAGCAAGAGGAAGGAGAAGGTTCAAAAGGATGTGAGCAAAGATCTTCCCAGCAATAGAGAGGAGGGCAATACGTCTGTAATTCCAACACATTGACTTGTCCCCTTTCTTAAAAATGGTCACAATATTGGCATTCTTTAGGTCAGGTGGAATTTCTTCATTAATGCAAGAAGTTGATGAAGTTTTTGCATAAGTGCTATTCCCCACGCTTTGAAGACCTCCACGGGGATGCCATCTGGGCCTGGATTCTTGTTGTTTCTAGTCTGAGTGATGCCTCGCCAAACTTCCTTAGAAGATGGGGGGTGAGCAAGAGGTTCTATTACAGGATGCTGAGGAATGAACCCTTTTTTCCATCTATCTTGCCATAATCTTGATTCTTATTCATGACTATCTTGCTTCTGGAATTGGGATTGAGTATTGCATGAATGGTCAGCTCTTCAATCTGTGATGTTTTCATTCTAAAACTAAAGTAACCAGGACTGTTACTAATGTCCTTCGGTATGCAGATGACTCTGCTATCCTCACACACACTGAGGCTGACTTGCAGTCAACCCTAGATCTCTTCTCAGGTGCCTAGGATAGCTTGGGACTTTCCCTCCACATTTGGAAGACTAAGGTGCTCCACCGCCTGCCCCAACAAAAGTTGTCCCCGTTCACCTACAAATTGTCATAGGTGGTAACCCCCTGGAAAACGTTGAGCATTTCCCTTACCTTGGTAGCCACCTGTTCCAGACAATCTTGATGTGGAGATTAAACACAGGATCCATTGTGCCAGCGTATCCTTTGAAAGTTGGTCTTTATTGACAGAGATCTGTGGATAGAAACTAAGATTCTGCTCTACAATGCAGTAGTCATTCCCACTTTTCTTTATGGGTGTGAGACATGGGTGACATACCAAAGCCATCTTAATCATCTGGAGAGGTACCAACAGCACTGCCTTAGGAAGATTCTCTGTATCAGATGGGAAGATCATTGCACCAATGCCAGCGTTCTCTCTGCAGCTATCACCACCAGTGTTGAGGTGAAGATTACAAAACATCGAGTTTGCTTGGCTGGTCATTGTGTGCAGGTGGCTGATACTAGTCTCCTCAACTTAGTTATGGTTAGAGGACCCATGGGGGAGAGAGGAAATACTAAAAGGACACCCTGAAAGTATATCTTAAGAAGGGAGGCATTGACCCTACGACCTGGGAAGAGCTGGCTGGCAATAGACCGTAGTGGAGTCACAGCATACATCAAACCTCAGCCCGTTTTGAAGAGAATCCCCTAGCTCAAGAGGCTGAGAAACAGCAGAGGAGGAAGGAAAGGGTACAGCATCCTGGCCAGCAGTTGTGCTCTTTCCAAGTAATCACCTGTCACATATGTGGGCTTTTACATTTACAAGGGCATATGTGGGCTTTTACATTTACAGGGCTTTTAGAGTTTCTGTGAATATATGTTTTGTGTTAAGGAAAGGGTGTGTTGTATCGGAAGAATGCACTGAGGGAAAGCTACATCGAATAAATGAGGTCAGTTCTTCAACAGCTCGATGTCTAGTTGGCAGCCGGTGTCAAGCACAGTGCCCCAGGGGTCGGTCCTGGGGCTGGTTTTGTTCAACATCTTTATCAGTGATCTGGATGATGGGATTAATTGCACCCTCAGCAAATTTGCAGGTGACACTAAGCTGGGGGAAGAGATAGATACACTGGAGGGTAGGGATAGGGTCCAGAGTGACCTAGAAAAATTAGAGGATTGGGCCAAAAGAAATCTGATGAGGTTCAGCAAGGACAAGTGCAGAGTCCTGCACTTCGGACGGAAGAATCCCATGACTGGCTAAGCAGCAGCTCTGCAGAAAAGGATCTGGGGATTACAGTGGAGGAGAAGCTGGATATGAGTCAGTAGTGTGCCCTCATTGCCAAGAAGGTCAGCAGCATATTGGGCTGTATTAGTCAGAGCAGTGTCAGCAGATCAAGGGAAGTGATTATTCCCCTCCATTCGACACTGGTGAGGCCACACCTGGAGTATTGTGTCCAGTTTTGGTCCCCCCACTACAGAAGGGATGTGGACAAATTGGAGAGAGTCCAGTGGAGGGCAACAAAAATGATCAGGGGGCTGGGGCACATGACTTACAAGGAGAGGTGGAGGGAACTGGGGTTATTTAGTTTGCAGAAAAAAAGAGTGAGGGGGGATTTGATAGCAGCCTTCGACTACTCAAAGGGGGGTTCCAAAGAGGATGGAGCCAGGCTGTTCTCAGTGGTGGCAGATGACAGAACAATAAGCAATGGTTGCAGTGGGGGAGGTCTAGGTTGGAGATTAGGAAATACTATTTCACTAGGAAAATGGTGAAGCACTGGAATGGGTTACCTAGGGAGGTGGTAGAATCTCCATCCTTAGAGGTTTTTAAGGCACGGCTTCACAAAACCCTGGCTGGGATGATTTAGCTGGTGTTGATCCTGCTTTGAGCGGGGATTGGACTAGATGACCTCCTGAGGTCTCTTCCAACCCTAATATTCTATTTATTCTGAAAGTGGTGATATCTGTTGTCACTCTTATTTATAGTGCAAGTCGAGTACGCATGAAAGTTCTGTCTCCCATCTCCCAGGCCTCCCTCAACTGCATTTTCATTATTCAAATGGAATACAGCTATTATTGGAGGTAATAGCTGCAGAGGAATAAATTATCCCCTAGGTACTATACCTAGGGCCAGTCCAACACAAGGCTTAAATTTTAAGGCAGAGAGTTTGCTGATTGTAAGGGAGGAGCCAGCCTTTCTTCTCAATAAGTCGGCATGTTAGCTACAGATCCCAGAGTTTCTGAGGTAGCAAGGCTGCAGACACTTTCAATGCGATCTAGCCATAATATACAGTGGCATTCAAGCACAAGAATTTGTACGTTTTCAATACAGTTTATTTTTAAGAGAGAACAACTGTTTAAAAATGTATTGGGTAAAGAGACTGATATGCCATACAATTGCTTGCATATTTCATAAAGGAAATGTGATGCTTGTTTCTGTTGAATAATAATACACCAGTCAGTGCTAGCCACCCAAGGGGCCTTCCAGGATTTAATTACAGAAACTTGGGCTTGCAGATAACTTATTTTCTGCGACAATGCTGAACAGTAAAAGTTTGGCTGCATTTAGAGCAGCAGTCAATCATAAAATACTTAAGGATTCATCTATTTCAGCTCTCCAACAAAAGCATGTAGCTTCCACTTTTTTTCTTTTTCCAGCAACACCATCGACGTTATCCTTGGACTTTTACATCCAAAAGCTGTTCTTCGTATTCCTTTTGGATTTCACCAATACTGGTATTTTTGATTCCCTGTTCAGATAATTCGAGTCTGAGGTTTTAGGATTCAAGAAGACTATATCACAAAAAGTGAAAGTTGAAAAATTCATTTACAGATACATTTATATAACCCCCAAGATTTTATACACAGGGATCAGCTTACAAACTACATGCAAGGTAGAGTAGTTTGGATTTCGTCTTCACCTGAGGCAAATGAATTATGTATAACTGTTTGGAAATACCATGGACTGCACTTCATGAGGGAGATTATTCTTGGATATCTTCTAATTTATATACTACTTTATTATTTTACAATTTCCTGAAATATTTTCTACTCTAAAAATTTGTGCACTAAGTGGCAAAAAATTAAACACATTCAGTTTCTGTTTTGTTATTTAGTACTGTTCTTGATGCTAACATTGCAGTAGCAGATTTTTCAGAGAAATCCCGACTTTTAGCAGCAACATGTTTATTTATACAAACCAGATTTGATATTTTATGTTCAATGCATTTTTCACTGCATTTTTCCAGTCCTTTGATAAATTTTTCATCCCCTGAAAGCATGGGTTTCAAATGGCAATGTACTGATCCATCAGTAAAGAAAGGGAATATTTTTACCCCTGCACTTTGATTTTTGCAGTAAACTGTGAAGTAATACTTTCCCCCTAAGCTATAGAAAAATATTTAGTAACCTTCAGAAAATGATAAACAGATCAGCTCAATAAAAAAGGAATTAATCTATTCGAATCAACATATTTTCAGAATTTCTATGCTGTACTTGAGGTTTTTGATAAAAATCTACAGTAAAAAAAAGTAAGTCTCATGTCATACAACCACCAAGAGACTGTTAAATTCAAAAGCTGATATTACAATCTTGAGCATGTGGAAGCAATTAACACAATTCCAGTGCTGCCACAGTAAATAACACTTTAAAATACTACTTATTTGAAAGGCTGATACATTTGCTAATTGCTACCTTGGTTTATACTTAAAAAGAATTTGGAGTAATTAATTACCTTTTAGTTCTAAGTAATGGAAGTAGAAAAATATGTTTATGGTGATTAACATGCATGATAGCATGTATTTTCTGCTGTATACATTTTTAAAAGTTAAATTATTGCTAATAATATTTAAATAGAAGTAGCTTATTTTCTCTTAATCTTATGAGAAACATAAACAACCTAAATTGCTTCACTCAGACACATCCTTGTTACTATTCTGAAAATGTTTATATTTAAAGATCTGCTCTTTAGTTTTCTGATTGTCAAAAAACATTTTTCTTTTATTTCATCACAAGATCTAAATGTCCCTATGTTTGGAGGTGCTGACTGCTCTCAATTTCCATTGTGCATTTAGGTCAATAAGAGTTGATGGTGTTTAGCACCACACAGATCAGGCAGGCTTTCATCTGTTATTCATAATACAGCGTATGCTGAAATTGAAGCATATCTGTTTCTCAGTATTTGGTACTTAAAATTTCATATAGAAACTGTTTGTGCCACTACAGACTAAACCACTGTCATTAGCATTTGACACAAATTTATTCCATCTTGATACTGTCAATAAAGGTAATTTTATAATATTGTTATGTAGTGAAGGTTATTTTGAATAGAAAACAATATGAAACAGGTTGTACTCAAACTATACACAAGCTTCTGATTTTTATTCTTTAGAGACTATAAAAGTGATGGCCCACTAACCTGTAAATTTACAAAAGACATAAAATTAATCTCTTATTCTCCTGTAAATTGCTTCTTTGTTTTGGTTTCTCTGGGCCCAATCCTGATACCCTCACACCTCCTGTAGGCAAAACTCCCATTGAAGTCTCTAGGTATTTTGCCTATGCAAGTACAGAGAAGGACTGGCATGGATATTAGCAAATATCAGCATCCTCTCTCTCTCCTTCTATGCCATAAACTGCATATAGATACTGGAAAAATTGGTCCTGCATCTGTCTTACAGGAATTCCAGCACTATCATAAGGTACCATCTGGTCTCCTTGCACAGCTCTTTGGAAGCAATCATGAACCAAACTAATAAAAACTTGTTCCAATCATCATGTGTTCACTTCAAATAAAGCCACTTTGGTTTCGTACTATTCTTTATTTGAAATACACCATCCGTTAAACTTCAAGTGGCAACCACATTGAATGGATTTTATATAGATGACTAAAAGTTTGATCTTCTGTGGAATAGAGTCAGAGCTTTAGTCTTCAGAGTAACAGCCGTGTTAGTCTGTATTCGCAAAAAGAAAAGGAGTACTTGTGGCACCTTAGAGACCAACCAATTTATTTGAGCATGAGCTCATGCTCAAATAAATTGGTTAGTCTCTAAGGTGCCACAAGTACTCCTTTTCTTTTAGCTTTAGTCTTGTTCAGAATTCATTTTGAACACAAAACTGCAACACAGTGGAATAGTTACTGGCTATACTAAGTTTAAGGGCTAAATTTTTAAAAGTGTCCTCAGCTGGCCTCCAAATCAGTTTGTGCAAATACCTGCAAACAAGCACAAACAATATTTACATGTATAAATTGGGTAGTTAGATGCCTAACAAGGGAAGGGGGTTGTACATGCAGAAAATAATGCATATGAATTTAGAGTCTGCATCTAAAAGTTCAGCCCTAAATTTCCCCTTTAAGTGTAAGGTAAGTAGAACAAATGGTTAAATTATTGTTGTCATACCAGCTTTTACCTACCTATGGACCCCTTTTCTTCCAGGGGGACCTTCTAAGTACATGGATTACTTATCTACAATTTGATGATGACAGCTAGCACAATAAATTCACTCAAAATTATCTTGAAATCCCTTTTACAACAACTGAGAGAATTATGATCTGTACTGTCATATGAAAGATAAATCTAATGGGGATGATTATGATACACGTCAGCAATAGCTACAAGAAGCCTGCATTCTGCTTACACAACCACTAACATCCTTATCCTTGGTAGAGGGTGGGAATGAGTCATACAGCAAGTGATACTGGGCTGATGATGGTAAACTAAAAATCTAAGCACTAGTTGCTGCTGAGTTTTAGTGTCCAGATTGAGTTAACTGAGAGCCAAAAGTGAAATTCAATTATTCAATCCAAAAATATAACTGGGAACATTAGTCATTTTATTGTTATCTACAGAACTGTCATAACTCCAGTGACTTCATAGTTGCTTACACAATCCAACTTTTTTTTTTTTTTTTTTTTTTTAAAAATACAGAGTAGCAAATCAGCAAATTCTGGCAGACCTAATATAGCATGTCCTAGATCAAACAAGCCACTAAGGAACAGATAAAAGCTATCAAGCCAAAAAACTGTCAAGCACCAGGCCTGGAAACTCCTATGTGCCAAAAGGCTCTGAAGTGTAAAACAAAGTATAAAACATACTAGTGTCGTGCCGGAACGTTCAATAGTTTATGCCTGTGTAACATTCTCGCATGAACACATTCATTTACCTGCCACTATATTTACCTAATTTCTTTTACACTGACCGTTTCATATTTTCCCACTTATCCTTAATGTTAGAAATTGGCTCCCATGATTTACCATTTTATGACATTTCTCTGTGCCTACATGAACTAACTGAATATTTGTTTTGGATTATATACCTCAATTTGAGTGGCAACAGAACACTGGGTTAGTTGCCAATAATGTGAACCTAGAGAGCTTCACAACTGTGAACCATGTTTTTTAACTCCTTGATGTACTTATTTAGGAATTTTGAGGTGAACAATGAGTAATTTCCTCTCGTTAATTTTCAAAAATGAAGACTGAACACAGAATTTGGACATGGGCTGTTAGAACTTCACCATTTACCAAGTGGTGAATCTAGAGTTTCACCGATTCCAGCCAGACTGCAGATGTTTACAAAGCTGATTCCCACTCTGCACAGAAAAAGTCTACATCAGTTTCTTACTTGAGAACTAGGAATTTGGGAGCAACTTTT
The DNA here is from genome assembly GCF_965152235.1 of Eretmochelys imbricata. Lineage (NCBI taxonomy): Eukaryota > Metazoa > Chordata > Testudines > Cheloniidae > Eretmochelys > Eretmochelys imbricata. Next base: position 63,062,073 of record NC_135574.1, on the reverse strand, counting down.
AAAATAGGTATTTAGAAACTATAGCACATGTACAAATTAGTTAAGTTGCATGCAATGCTTGTTAAGGGAACTAATGCTCATATGTCTATTTCTACAAATTTTACAATTCACTATTAATCTAAAAATTTCAGGAACAAATGACTCTCCTTTTAAGAGTTTGCTGAAATGCTTGTTCACCTTTAAAACCAAGCAAATAATCCGTAATCTGACTATATATACTGCGGATGCTGATAAAATAAACCATGTCATATGCAATTATTGAATAACTTTTGTGTAAAAAAATCCTTAATTGTAGACATTTCATGAGGTTTTGCTCAGACTGTATTGCTTCAACTGTGTTTTAATCTTTATTTTTTCTATAACATGTGGTTTAATTTTATTTTCTCCATACTTAATCTAGTTAAAGTATTGTAGTTCCATTTCAATGAAAGCCTCAGTTGCCTAATCAAAAATATATGCCTAACGAGAGCATCCACATAATTGGACTATTATAAGGTTATGTAACTAACTGTTCTTTTAGCACTGTTATATTTGTATTCCAGCACTGCAGTTTATAAACTAACTTTCCTTGCTGAAGAATATTTGCACCATGAAAAAACATAACTGGCATGAAAGAAAGCATCTTAAGAACATAACCTACTCATCCATTGGGCAGAGGGTCACAGGGAACAACTCATTTATGCTAGATACAATTTATTTAACAAGAAACAATGAACAAATTTTTTTTACAGCAATGCCCTCCATGCCATGCTTCAGAGGAAGATGGCATATTATCTATCCATTTCACATCAGTTAAATGACCTATGTTCAGCACACTGTGAATCTTTATGGTGTATTGGAGTATGTTCTGGCTCGGTGGTATCAGACACATTCTGTGGAGAGAGCCGAATTCCATTTTTAATCATGGTCCATATACAGTTAGAACTACATAATCTCCTCAATCCACAGCACAGCTGCAAATGATGTGAACAGGAGGCTTGCACATAGATCAAGGGTAGAACATAGCTTTCAATTGTAACTAAACTATTAGTTTATTATAGTTGTGATTATATGTTCAGCTCCTTATTATTGCACTCAGCTCCACTGCGGGAAAGTATACTGTCTTTAGGAACTACTGCTATTTCTGTCCTTTGTTTCTCTTCCTTCCCCATTTTCCCCTTTTTCTTGTCTTTGTATCTCTCCCCTTTTTTCTTCCTTCAGTATTCCATTCATGCGGCAACTCCCAATTCCCGCTTAACACACCTCCCCTGTTAGGCTTCATTCCAATCCCCTTCCCCAAACTATCTAGAAAGAAGATCAACAATTGAATAGTTAATGCTTACTTTAAACTGACATTACTGTGCGGTGGAGTTAACATCCCACGTAGGGCTGGTCTACACATGAAAATTAATCAAGAATAAGATAGGGTGTGAATTTAACTATTCCTGATTAACTCTATGTGTAGACACGCTTATCCCTGAATAAGAGAGCCTTATTCAGAATTGGATTAATCATTTTTTTTGAGCAACCTGACATGCTTTTGCTGCTTGTTCTCTGTCCCCCTCTCTCTCTGCTGTATAATTTCTAAGTCTGATGCTTCATGTTATATTAAATTGCCATAATTTATTGCTCTCACTATGTGTAGCTCCTCATAACGGAATTCTTAACTCCCACTAGACTTTGTTGTAGATCTCTTCTATTTCTTGACTGCCTGAATACATAATCTAATCTAAATGTTAACCATGTTAATCAAAATGTTAACCATGTTTTAAAAGGTCTCCCTTAAATTATTCTGAAGGCTTAGCTTCTCTTAAATATACCTCTATTCCTTTAAGTGGAAACTAATGCCTACTGAAAAATATTTTGTTTTTCCCAAAGTATACAATGTCTTAAAAATGAATGCCTCACCATAACTGTTTGCCTTCACCAGCAGAGCTGAACAAATAATTTGTAACAAATGCATTTTATGAACATGTTGCCATTTTCTTGTTTATTAATTGTTGGAGCTGAGGACAAAATTCTCAAATGTATTCAAAATTTGTAGATTTCTTCAGAGCAGAATTCTTGATATGCACAACCTGTAAACCATTTACTATGAATATTTGCAATTTTTTCTGTGCTGGCTGATTACATAGATCATGTAGCACCGTTTCTGTTCCTTAATTAGATAACTTACGCAACTAGCCAACAAATCATTTTAAAACTGAGAATTTCACTATGACACATAGAATTTGAAATTCACTTTCAGCCAATATTCAACCACAGCAACTAAAATACTGCTTTTGGGGAAGAGACACACTAGTAAATCTATGTCTATGGAAATGAAATAGTAATGAATTCAGGTGATTCAAAATGTGTTTTGAATATTAAGAAATATTCAGAAAATTCTTCCTTCTGTTCACTATATTACAAAATAATCAAATTAACCAATTAAATTCCCAAATTAAACTCCATGTCATCTTTGAGCTGGAGGATAACAGTCAGGCAAGTCCACCGTTATTTTTGTTTTTTGCACTGTTTTGCAAGTTTTTGGAAAAGGTTCAGAAAAGAGCAACAAAAATGATTAGGGGTATGGAACGACTTCCATATGAGGAAGATTAATAAGACTGGGACTTTTCAGCTTGGAAAAGAGACAACTAAGGGGGTAGATGATAGAGGTCTATAAAATCATGACTGGTGTGGAGAAAGTAAATAAGGAAGTATTATTTACTCCTTTTCATAACACAAGAACTAGCAGTCACCAAATGAAATTAATAGGCAGCAGGTTCAAACAAATAAAAGAAAGTATTTTTTCCACACAACACACAGTCAACCTGTGGAACTCCTTGCCAGAGGATGTTGTGAAGGCCAAGACTATAACAGGGTTCAAAAAATAACTAGATAAGTTCATGGAGAATAGGTTCATCAATGGCTATTAGCCACGATGGACAAGGATGGTGTCCCTAGCCTCTGGGTGCCAGAAGCTGGGAATGAGCGACAGGGGATGGATCACTCGATGATCGCCCTGTTCTGTTCATTCCCTCCCGGGCACCTGGCATTGGCCACTGTTGGAACACAGGATACTGGGCGAGATGGACCTTTGATCTGACCCAGTGTGGCTGTTCTTATGTAATTTCTTCCTCCTCAATTGTCAGTCAACATTTTTATTGAAGAGATCAGACTGATGCATAGCCAGCATTGATGGGGCTCAATTATGCAATATTTACTCTTGTTGGTGAGCATTTATTCACACAGGCAGCCCCAGCAATGTCAATAATTGCTTACCAATATGATCACCGGATGCACAGTCTAGCCCAGGGGTTCTCAAACTTCAATGCACCGTGACCCCCTTCGGACAACAAAAATTACTACAGGACCCCAGGGGGACAGAAGCCTGGGCCCTCCCAAGCCAAAGCCCCACTTCCCCAGGACGGGGGGCCAAAGCCGAAGCCCAAGGGCTTCAGCCCCAGGCAGGGGGCCTGTAACTTGAGCCTTACCGACAAAGGCTGTAGCCCTCAGACTTGGGCCATGCCCCCAGCAAGTCTAAGCCAGACGTGATGACCCCATTAAAACTGAGTCACGACCCACTTTAGGGTCCCGACCCACAGTTTGAGAACCACTGGTCTGACCCATATTCTTTCAGTGCTTGCATGGCTCAAAAAAACTGTGCATATTTTGTGCTGAATTCAGCAAACCTGTTTCTGTACCACACTCATTTTAGGCATTAGCAATATAAATGGTATTGTCAAGATGAGCGCAGATTATTTGCACCTCCATAAAACAAAATAATTACAGAAGGGTAATTATGGTCTGAGTTAATGATAAACTAGTGTTTGTGTCTTAATACATTTTTGTTATACCTCAAGGAAGTGTATTTTTAATATTATCTTTTTAATGAGGCCAGATGACTGTTTTCCTTCTAAGTACTTTTGAAAAAATAGCTCAAATAAGTTGAAAGTTGCTGAGTGAGAGAAAAGAGAATGGGGATAATTAAAATAAAGATTAACAACAAGAAAAAGAACAACAAAAATGGATAAACAAAACCCACCTGACAAGCAAACATCTGCATCACAAAGTACAAACCAGGAATCCCCTAATATAGACCCCTGCATTCATCTTGAGCCCCAACGCTTTTGATTTTTTTAAACAAACTGTTTCCTTCTCTCAAAAATTATCAACCTTCACTTGGCTCAATTACTTTTTCAATAGTATCCTTCGAAATCCTGTCAGTAAGTGAATCCTACAGAGAAGCATGTAAACATCACTGAGAAACTATTTAAGTAAGAGGAAATTGGCTTGATTGTTAATGCGTGCTCTTGAAAGACTATTAGAGATAAAGAATTTAGGAGGAGAGAAATGCTAACATAGTGTACAGCACAAGCTCTCTCTCTCTCAAGATGGTGACTAAATCTTTTCATAATTTGAACTATAACTGTCACAGATCAATTTCACAAATATGCTTTCAGGAATTTCCCTTTATTTCCATTGTAATTAATGTTGCTTACAAGTAACAAGGTTTTATCTATCAAGAAATTCATTTTAGAACAAATACATAAACTGATAAACTTCGGTGGGCTGGATTTTCCAATCTGCTATGCTAGTTTGTACTCCATAAGCAGGAGGGGACATGGTGAAGTGGATCCCCACTATGTCTGATCCTCCATTGACAGAAGGTCCATTACAGATCTGCAAGTGGTAGCAGTTAGCGTAGGCCCTTGATGCTTTATCTTCTGCCATGGCTGGGTGGCTGAGGATCAGGGAACTGCACCCAGTTTCCTGTGGCCACCATTGTTCATTACATCAAACCATAGGGCCTTTATTTTTCTAAGATATTTCTAGGATGCCCATCCCCACAGTATCTAGGCACTAATAGACTTGTTCATCATACCAGACACTTAGATGCCCATCCTATTTTACTACTTTGATTGAAGTTGTAATTCCAATCCAGCATCTTCCCTTTTAGCTAGCAAGTAAAAAGACTGTATTGGTCCATTTATAAAGCTAAGATTCCTTAGCACTGCTACTGGCTGAACACAGCCATATCTTTTAAGAAAAGACATTTTATCTTTTTGCAATAGAACTCCTGAAAATTGAAAAACGTAATACAGTTGTCGACCTAGGATCATAGAAACATTTTATAAAGCCTTCTGGTGCTTTACAATACGCAAAGCACTCTTGATTCAAAGAAAGAAAAGCAAGATGAAGTGGAAAAATATACTGCTGCATGTATCTGCTCTTTTCGCTTCATTATTAGTTAAGTGCCAGTAATGTGCTTAGTACTGTGCTAGACACACATCTGAATACAATCCCTTCCCCAAATAACGTACAGTCTAAACAACAGATACAAGAAAGTCAAGAGCTGCTAGTCTATCCTAGAAGAGCTCTGCTGCGCCACTGTGGCACGTCTGGCGAAGACACTATAAGCTGATGGGAGAGAGCTCTCCTGTTGGCATAATTACTCCACCTCTGTGAGAGGCGGAAGCTATGTTAGCAGGAGAGCTTCTCCCACTGACATAGTGCTGGTGTGGCCAGCGCCTAGGTTGCTGTAACTTGTGCCGCTTGGGAGGTGGCTTTTTTTACACTCCTCAGCGACGTAATTATATCAACATATGCGGCAGTGTAAACCTGTCTTTTGAGGTCCAGAAGAGGGAATTAACTTGAATTACCTGTTTAGGGGTGGAAGGTCTTTTGATCTAATTATTTTCTTCTCCAGCGCAAACTGTAGGAGGTAAAGATATTCATCATGATTTACTGTTTGTAGATGTCATAGAGTGAATGACCTTTCAGGAGAAGTTGGAAGATGGGGATCTGGCATATTGGGTTTGAGACTAGCCATGCCTCCATATTATTTCCTGGATTGGCAAAAGTTTTAAAAGAAACTAATATAAATGTTGTGCCAATCCAAGCTCTCTGATGTGCTTAAAGTGCCAGGTATAATATTGGGACCAAATCCTTCCTGTAGCCCACAGCTCAGGGGTTCCCAGACTTGGTTCATGGCTTGTTCAGGGTAAGCCCCTGGTAGGCGTGAGACACTTTGTTTACCTGAGCATCCAGAGGTACGGCTGCTCGCAGCTCCCATTGGCCACGGTTCACCATTCCTGGCCAATAAAGCGGTGGGAACCTCTGCTAGCTCAACTCACACAGTGTGCACTGGGGATTTCCATGGGAATTGGACGGAGAAAGGTAACTCATGAAAAGCAGCAGAGATATGTGACAGACTTGATTTCATCAGCATCAGAGCTGCAGTAGTCTTTGTGGCAGCAATATCGCTCACCCATGTGTTGAGAAGAAAGAAAATGAACAGTGAGTCCAAGTAGTGGCAGATTCACTGCCTTTGCCTTCATTCCTCCCTGGGCTTTCTCCAAAAAGCTCTGCACAACAGAGTGTAGGTAAGCCCATCCCCCTCCCCAGCTAGATAATATACAAGCAGTATGGCCACACTACCCTGCATCCCATTGCTGTGCTCACCTCCCTTTGACTGAAAAACCACACTGTCCATGCTGAATCAGGGCTCATGGAGGATTTGCATCTTTATGATGTAAAGCAGGCTGTGGGTATTACTATGCTGACATAGTGCTTCCAAAACCAGCATTTTTTTCCTCAGCCAATATAAAGAAAAACTGCTGGCCAAGGTGTGTTTTCAGTATTACACAGTTGAAAAAACATTAAACACAACAGAGAGCAGAAAGAAAACTGAGTGTTGAGAGAAACATGGAGGAATGCACAAAAGGAGAAAGCAAATTATAGGGGAAGCCTAAAAAGTCTAGAATTTTTTTTGAACTCTACATGAATACAAATGAAGAGAAAACAAAAAATTTAGCCTCTTACTAGCCCCTTGGCAGGAAAACACAGCTGTTATTCATAAACTACACTTTAAACATACTTTCCCTTAAGATAAAAAGATCAATGAACAGTTTAGCACCTCAATAACCTGAAATTAAAATGCACTTCTCACAAATCAAATACCAGCGAATTAGCAATTTTTCCAGCAGACAACATTTTAAATGCCAGATAAGTAGTAGGTAGTAGTAGGTAGGTATGTCACAGATAAAGGCAAAGGAAAAAAAAAGTTTTTACTTCCTTTTAATGTTTATCTGATTCTACCGCTTCGCCAAGTGCCACAAACAGTGTTTGCAAAAAATAGAGAATTGACTTTGTAAAGAAACTGAATGAAATTCAATAAGGGTGGATGAAAGCCTTAATTCCAACACTGTTCTACAATCAATACAGAATATATCAGTGTGTGCCCTTCTGAAATAGAAGCAACAAAAGAATCTTTAGACAGAGTGTCAGGGACAAAAGGGGGAAGATATGAAAGAAGATGCCAAGGAAACTTTGGCAATAATAATGAAACACCTTTTGAAAAGTGAACAGACAGTACACTTTCATAAATGGGAAGACAAAAGTTGTTAGAATTTTATTGAGGAGAGAGATTGATGTCAAGCTATATCATATTGAATGATACTGGACTTAACTTGTTTCATAAATCACCTGAAATCTTTGTTGGCAAAGCTTACTTCAACTGTCTTACTATTTTGAACAAAACAAAATATTTCTCTAACCATGTATCTATGCATGTCACTATCTACCTCCCTCCCTAAGTACTCATACAGCTCTCATCACCATAGTATCTGAGTGCCTCATAATCATAAAAGGATTTTTTTTATCCTACATTTTGTTGAAGTAGGGAAGTATTACTCCCATTTTATCGATGGGGAGCTGAGGCACACGATAGATTAGGTGACTTGTCCAAGCTCACACAGGATATCATAGAATCACAGAAATGTAGGACTGGAAGGGAAATCTGTGGGTGAGCCAGGAAATAAGAGAGTGTCTTTTGAGTCCCTGTTCAGAACCCTTTCTGCACTAGTTGTGGAAGTGTATCTAACTGATATGCCCCTGAATATCAAAACCTCTGTCCTCTAAAAACTAAAAATGGAGAATTTATGAAATATCTGTGATCATGTTTTTTCTTTCTTATTCCCTCCAGATTATTAATAAAGATGAGTCTAACACAGATGATTCTTTCCTTACAGCCTTTACCCAGTTCTCGTCTATTTCATTGTACTTATACTGTGCTAATATGAACGAATTATTCTAGCAAAGCTTTATGAGGCACTGTCTCAATACAAAAATTCAGATAGATGAGGGGAATGGAGTAGATGAAATCAAATTTTGTAATCTGATCCAAAAGTGACTGAATTTGTTTAGCATTTTGTTCTTTATATTATGGTTATTAATATATATTTATAAATTACCAACCCTGTACTAGACGTTAAGCATAATCTATGCAGTTAATTGCGCATAGTTTTCACATCAAATAAATATGTATAAACATTTTTCCTTTAATATTTGTTTTATTTTAACAGGGATCCAAGTTTGTTTTGATAATGATTCCCAGGGTCACTCTCTGACCTATGAAGCTACAATAGTGAAAGCTAAAATTAGTAGAACTACAAAAAGATTTCAAATTCATGTACTCCAGCTCTGCAGCTTGCGGCCTGGTTGTTCATGTTGCAAAACAAATGCCATCACTTCCGTACATGTGCTACAAGACCTAGGAAAAATGGAACACATAGAAGCCCAAGAATCAGCCTGGTTTTAAACTCTGAATTGATTTGCTTTTGTGGCTTCTAAGTCAGATTCTTCATACTACTCGAATGTGGTTTTTGTGGATGAATACAAAAGTCACAACTGGCAAGAGTTATAAGCCAATGGAATTTTTTCATCTAGAACTGCTGCTCTTGTAAATTTAAGAAATTTATTTAAGGATTTCATTTTAAAAAAGGAGAAAAGGAAAAAAAGAAAATGGATATGCCAAAATTTGATTGATGCTTTTTTTTCAATTTCACATTTTGTTTTGCTTTGGACACACACCCCTGCATGAGCGAATCATACAGTGTAAAATTCCCTCACTGTTCATATTTTATTAGTATAATATAATAAAAGCCAAAAATAATTGGCACTGGAGAACTCTTCAGGTTGAAAAAAGTGTGCATAATACATTCCTTGTGTTAGGTCTCCGTACTGTACTAGGAACTCTAATGTTCCATTATTACAAAATGTGGTTGTGAAAGAGTATAAAAATAGACTAACAAAAGACAGACCAAAACACTCAAACTTAGAACATGCAGTGCACAAAGTACAGTCCCACTGTATTTACCCAATCATTAGCTGTCTGTTTGTTTTGTATATGGGGAAGCGCAAAGTAAACTAGAAAGCTTGCTTGCGTAGATACTTGCATCAGTACTGTAGGCTTATTAGTAGCCAGGCAGCTTTCTGCAAGTGAAAGCTTTTACGATTTGAAAGCTTTCTAAAACAAACAATATGGCATTTTATCCCTTAGCTACTGTTCTTGAGTCTCAATTTTGAACACATTTATAATCCATAAATATGGATTACTGGTGCTGTAGCTGAAAAGGGTCCTTTTGTGTTGCTCTAGTCTAGAGTCCGCTTTGTATATTGATGTCCCCCTACTAGCATGCACAGAAAGAGTGGGGTCAGTCACCTTTATGAAACCATCCCCAAAATCCACAGGTGGCCCTCTGTGGGGTTTGGTTTCATGGCAGGCAAGGAAATTGTGGGAGGACTCGCGTTGAGTAGAGTAGGGCAGAGGCAAGGTGAGAAGAAGAGTGGATGCACATCATCCCTTTGTGGGCTCCGGAGAAATTATACAGATGTATCAGAGGGGTAGCCATGTTAGTCTGTATCCACAAAAATAACAAAAGAGTCCGGTGGCACCTTAAAGACTAACAGATTTATTTGGGCATAAGCTTTCATGGGTAAAAAGCCCACTTCTTCAGAGAAGTTTTTTACCCATGAAAGCTTATGCCCAAATAAATCTGTTAGTCTTTAAGGTGCCACCAGACTCCTCATTTAAGGTTAGGCTTGACAAAGCCCTGGCTGGGATGATTTAGTTGGGGATTGGTCCTGCTTTGAGCAGGGGGTTGGACTAGATGCCCTCCTGAGGTCCCTTCCAACCCTGATATTCTATGATTGTCTTTATATAGATGTAGTACTTTCACCATGGAGCTTCCTTCCTACAGGGGACCCCCGCTTTCCAGCTTCCACCCCCATCAAGGTCAGCCAGGGCTGGACAGAGTCCCTGTGGGAGTGGCTCCCTTGAGCAGTGCTTCCAGGGACCAAAGGTGGAGGAATGCCAGCAGCAAGGTGCCTATGTGCAGATGTTCCTAAGATTTGCAGGGTTTCATTTTTTCCACTGTTATTTTTCCTTATAAAAACTTGTCTAAAACACATTCACTAAATGCACTGAAAATTCACCTTCACAAGAAGCTTAATGCAAGAACTGTCAAGACTTTCAGTGAATGATAGGTCTCAGCAGTAATTACACAACCAATTCCAGTTTTAAATCCTGGAGATTACACAATGTTTTTTTCTTCCAAAGAAAGAAGATCACTTTATAGCTTTTTATTTCAAAGAAGCTCTTCTTCCCTTTTGGAAGTAGGTCAAACAATACTTGTTTCATTTGTTATTCTCAGACCTGAAAGCCGCCAACAAAATCTTCAGCCATGTTTCCTTTGTTTTTCCTACCTATCTGAGTCTCCTAAATTTCCACAAAGCAGAAATTAAGCAGTTTCGCTCAAGGAAAATACAGGCAGTTAGCAGCAGGATCACTTTTAACCACACGCTGCAGACTGTAAAGGTGGAATTAAAACAATCAAACAAAACGATTGCAAATGTTTCACATCAGAAATATGCACCAACCCATCCATCTTCTTAGTATGAGATGTTCACTGCTGAAAATTTATGGCAGAAAAAAACAAAAAAGGTCCAGAACGAAACAGATTAGAAAATAATTTTGGTAACTTTGATGGGAGGTGAGGGGGGGAGAATCCTAAAAGGAGCTGGCAGGTTTAAGGCTTGCTCCCCCAGTACAGCCAGATGCCTTTGCATAAACTGTCAGGATTTCAGGAAATAGAGCCATCAGACAACGTGGCAGTTTGCAAAGTTTGAACAAGTGTACCAGCACTTTAAGGGGACGCAAATGACAGAGCCGTACACAACTTGGAAGAGAGCAAAAGGGTTTCCCCCTCTTGCTCTCTTGGGCCTTGTCTACACTACGAAATTAGGTCAGATTTATAGAAGTCGGTTTTATAGAAAGGGTTTTTATACAGTCGATTGTGTGTGTCCCCACAAAAATACTCTAAGTGCATGTAGTCGGCGAAGTGTGTCCACAGTACCGAGGCAACCGTCGACTTCCGGAGCGTTGCACTGTGGGTAGCTATCCCACAGTTCCCGCAGTCTCCACCACCCATTTGAATTCTGGGTAGAAATCCCAGTGCCTGATGGGGCTAAAACATTGTCGCAGGTGGTTCTGGATACATATCATCATGCCCCGCTTCCCTCCCTCTCTCCATGAAAGCAACGGCAGACTATCGTTTTGCACCTTTTTTCTTGAGTTACCTGTGCAGACGCCAGACCACGGCAAGCATGGAGCCGCTCAGATAACCATCACCATATGTCTCCTGGGTGCTGGCAGATGCAGTATTGCATTGCTACCCAACAGCAGTTTATTGCCTTTTGGCAGCAGACAGTGCAGTATGACTGGTAGCCGTCGTCGACGTAGTCCAGGGTGCTCTTTTAACCAACCTCGATGAGGTCAGGGATGCCTGGGCAAACATGGGAGTAACTCAGCCAGGTCATTTCCCTTTTAAGTTTCGTCTCATGGCGATTCAGTCCTACCAGCAGTGCACTGTCTTTTAATCTGCAGCCAGCAGAAGACGATGGCCAGCAGTCATACTGCACCGTCTTCTGCCGAACACCCAGGAGAGGACGATGGCTAGCGGTTGTACTGCACAATCTGCTGCCAGCAAGATGTACAAAGATAGATGAAGTGGATCAGAACAAGAAATAGACCAGATTTGTTTTGTATTCATTTTCTCCTCCCTCCCTCCGTGAAATCAACGGCCTGCTAAACCCAGTTTTGAGTTCTATCCTTGAGGTTTTGAGTTCTATCCTTGAGGAGGCCATTCTGTTTCTCGCAAAGCCACCCCCTTTGTTGATTTTAATTCCCTGTAAGCCAACCCTATAAGCCATGTTGTCAGTCGCCCCTCCCTCCGCCAGAGCAATGGCAAACAATTGTTTCGCGCCCTTTTCCCTGGATTGCTCGAGCAGGAGCAGACGCCATAGCACAGCAAACATGGAGCCTGTTCAGCTCACCACAGCAGTTATGACCATTGTAAAAACCTCGCGCATTATCGTGCAGCGTATGCAGAACCAGCACCCAAAAACCCAGGCGAGTAGGCGATGGCAGCACAGTGATGAGGACATGAACACACTTTTCTCTAAAACTGCGTTCCCCCGCAATTTGGAGATTGTTAGGATATAGATATTCAGGCCTGTCTGTAAAGGCCTATACTCTAAGAATTTAGGTGTATTCTTATCACTTGGCTAGTTATAGAGGTATAAAAGAAAGAATTAAAATCACTGTCTGCCAATGTAAGGTTCTTCTCTTACTGTGACAGTCTGAGGCCCTGTTCTTAGGCTAAGGCCTTTGGCTAAGCAACAGAGGCAGCCATAAGCTGGGAAGCGAACGGTCACCTCACATTCCAAACTAGTCACATTGAAATAAGGTGCTATTGGGCTGTTAGGAATACAATCCTGTCCTGATAATGTCTGTCACCTCCAGAGAAAGGGAAGTGCCAAGAAGATGTAAAAGGAAACTTAGTTTGAGAGCATCCTGTCTGGCAAGAACTCACTTATCAATAGCTGGGATGTGAAATCCTCACTTCTGTATTGTTTTGTCATTATAGTTCCCACTTTGCTATTGTTTGTCTATATAATCTGTCTGGTTCTGTGATTGTTTCTGTCTGCTGTATAATTAATTTTGCTGGGTGTAAACTAATTAAGGTGGTGGGATATAATTGGTTACATAATCATGTTACAATATGTTAGGATTGGTTAGTTAAATTTCAGGAAAATGATTGGTTAAGGTATAGCGAAGCAGAACTCAAGTTTTACTATATAGTCTGCAGTCAATCAGGAAATGAGTGGGTGTGGATGTGGGGAAGGGAAATGGGAACAGGGGTGGGGAAATTGGAATCATGTTTTGCTAAAGGGGGAAATGGGATCAGGGAATGGGGTAAGGAAATTAGAATCATGTTTGGCTAAGGGCAGGAATGGGAACAGGGACACAGGTGTAAGGCTCTGTGGTGTCAGAGCTGGGAAGGGGGACACTAAGGAAGGAAACTGGAATCATGCTTGCTGGAAGTTCACCCCAATAAACATCGAATTGTTTGCACCTTTGGACTTCAGGTATTGTTGCTCTCTGCTCATGCGAGAAGGACCAGGGAAGTAAGTGGGTGAAGGAATAAGCCCCCTAACAGAGATCATGGTGTTAATGGGGCAGACTCATGCTGTGGAACGCCAATTCTGGGCCCGGGAAACAAGCACAGAGTGGTGGGACCGCACAGTGTTGCGGGTCTGGGATGATTCCCAGTGGCTCCGAAACTTTCGCATGCGTAAGGGCACTTTCATGGAACTTTGTGACTTGCTTTCCCCTGACCTGAAGCGCAAGAATACCAAGATGAGGGCAGCCCTCACAGTTCACAAGCGAGTAGCAATAGCCCTGTTGAAGCTTGCAAAGCCAGACAGCTACCAGTCAGTAGGTAATCAATTTGGAGTGGGCAAATCTACTGTGGGGGTTGCTGTGATGCAAGTAGCCAATACAATCATTGAGCTGCTGCTACCAAAGGTAGTGACTCTGGGAAATGTGCAGGTTATACTAGATGGCTTTGCTGCAATGGGATTCCCTAACTGTGGTGGGGCTATAGACGGAATGCATAACCCTATCTTGGGACCGGACCACCAGGGTAGCCAGTACATAAACCGCAAGGGGTACTTTTCAATGGTGCTGCAAGCACTGGTGGATCACAAGGGACGTTTCACCAACATCAACGTGGGATGGCCGGGAAAGGTTCACGACGCTCGTGTCTTCAGGAACTCTGGTCTGTTTAAATGACTGCAGGAAGGGATTTACTTCCCAGATCAGAAAATAACTGTTGGAGATGTTGAAATGCCTATAGTTATCCTTGGGGACCCAGCCTAACCCTTAATGCCCTGGCTCATGATGCCGTACACAGGCACCCTGGACAGTAGTCAGGAGTTGTTCAACTACAGGCTGAGCAAGCGCAGAATGGTGGTAGTGTGTGCGTTTGGATGCTTAAAGGGTCGCTGGCGCAGTTTACTGACTCGCTCAGACCTCAGTGAAACTACTATTCCCATTGTTATTGCTGCTTGCTGTGTGCTCCACAATCTCTGTGAGAGTAAGGGGGACGTTTATGGCGGGGTGGGAGGTTGATGCAAATCGCCTGGCTGCTGAATACGCGCAGCTAGACACCAGGGCAGTTAAAAGAACACAGCAGGAAGTGGTGCGCATGAGAGAAGCTTTGAAAACCAGTTTCATGACTGGCCAGGGTACTGTATGACACTTCTGTTTGTTTCTCCTTGATGAAAACCCACCCCCTCAGTTGCCTCTAAATTCCCTGTAAACCACCCGCCCTCCCCCCTTCGATCACAGCTTGCTTGCAAGGAAATAAAGTCACTATCATTTAAAAAAACATGTATTATTTATTAACTGATTATAAAAATAGGGAGATAACTCACAAGATAACCCAGGTGGAATGTGGGGGGATAGTAGGAGGGAAGGAAAAGGCCACTTCAAAACTTGTTGAATGCCAGCCTTCCTTTGCTTGGGCTGTCCACTGGGGTGGAGTGGTTGGGTGCCCGGAGCCTCCCATCCCGCGTTCTTGGGCATCTGGGTGAGGAGGCTATGGAACTTGGGGATGAGGGAGGACAGTTAAACAGGGGCTGCAGCGGCAGTCTGTGATCCTGCTGCCGTTCATGAACCTCCACCAGACGCCGGAGCATGTTCATTTGATCCCGCAGTAGCCCCAGCATTTCCTCACGCCTTCTCTGATCTTCCTGCCGCCACCTCTCCTCACGTTCATCGGCCACCATCCTGTAATCTGCTATTGTGTCCCTCCACCCAGCTATGTCAGTGCTGGACGACTGCATGAGCTCAGAGAACATGTCATCGCGCGTACGTTTTTTTTCACCCCCTTATCTGAGATATCCTTTGGGACGGAGGAGGGAGACTTGAAACATTTGCACCTGCTGGAGGAAAAAAAGGGAGTGAAGTATTTAAAAAGATACATTTTACAGATCAATGGCTATACTCTTTCACGGTGAACAACGCTATTCATATTACATAGCGCACGTGATTTTGGTACAAGGTCGCATTTTGCATCTTATATTGAGTGCCAGCGGCTTTGGTGTTAGAGATCACAAACGCAGGGCCGGGCAACAGAATTCGGCTTGCAGGCGGCCATGGTAAGCCACAGTCTTTCGGCTTCTGCAACCTTCATAACAGCAGCCCCCTCCTTTCCCATACAAAGCAAAGCCCGTTGAGTTGGCCATTTATTGCTGCAGTTTTCCTGTTAACGTGCAGCAGCAATAAACCCCTACCCCCCATCCAATTCTCTGGGATGATCGCTTTTCCCCTCCCCCTACTGTCTGGCTGGTATCAGGAAAGATCCCTGCTAGTCAAACGTGAACAGCTCAGCGCCAATGGCCCCCCCTCCCACCACGTGGCTAACTGCAGGGAGGATTTCTTTTCAGCCACAGGCAAACAGCCCAGTAGGAATGGGTACCTCTGAATCTCCCCTTAATCAAATTCCCCTATTTCAACCAGGTTACCATGAACGATATCACTCTCCTGAGGATAACACAGAGAGATAAAGAATGGATGTTGCTTGAATGCCAGCAAACACCAGGACCATACACTGCCAGGCTTTGTCATGCAATGATACCAGATTACTTGCTACTAGCATAGCATTGTAAAGCGTCCTACCATGGAGGACGGAATAAGGCTGCTCTCCCCAGAAGCCTTCTGCAAAGGCTTTTAGAGTACCTCCAGGAGAGCTTCATGGAGATGTCCCTGGAGGATTTCTGCTCAATCCCTAGACATGATAACAGACTTTTCCAGTAGCAGTACTGGCCACGAATGCATCCCAAGTCCTCAGGGCTACTTAATCATTAAAAAACACTTGCTTTTATAACATGTATTATATTTTAAAAGGTACACTCACCAAAGGTCCCTTCTCCGGCTTCATTGGGTTGGGAGGGTATTTCAGTCAGGGTGATAAAAAGATCCTGGCTGCTGGGGAGAACGGTGTGCTGTGTGCTCTCTCCAAGCTTGTCCTCCTCCTCCTCATCTTCCCCATCTGCAAAATCCTCAGCCATGGCAGAGAGTACCCCATCATCGGAGTCCACGGACAGGGGTGGGGTAATGGTGGCGCCCCCCCCCTCCCCCCGAACTGCATGCAGCTCAGCGTAGAAGCGGCATGTCTGGGGCTCTGTCCTGGAGCGTCCGTTTGATTCTTTGGTTTTCTGGTACCTTGTCTGAGCTCCTTAAGTTTCACACGGCACTGTGTTGCCTCCCTGATGTAGCCTCTATCCCTCATGGCCTCTGAGGTTTTTAAACATGTTTTGGCATTTCGTCTTTGGAACGTAGTTCTGATAGCACGGACTCCTCTCCCCATACAGCGATCAGATCCAGTACCTCCTGTTCGGTCCATGCTGGAGCTCTTTTTCGATTCTGGGACTGCATGGTCACCTGTGCTGATGAGCTCGCCTGGCCAAACAGGATATGAGATTCAAAAGTTCCTGAGGCTTTTCCTGTACACCTGGCCAGTGCATCCGAGTTCAGAGTGCTGTCCAGAGCGGTCACAATGGTGCACTTTGGGATAGCTCCCGGAGACCAATACCTTCGAATTGCGTCCACACTAACCCTAATTCAAAATGGCGATGTCAATTTCAGCGCTAATCCCCTCATTGGGGAGGAGTATAGAAATCAGTTTTAAGAGCCCTTTATGTCGAAAAATGGCTTCGTTGTGTGGACGGATGCAGGGTTAATTTGGATTTAATGCTGCTAAATCCGACAAACTCGAAGTGTACACCAGGCCTTGAAGGAATACATCTGAAGAAAGCAGTCTTTGTCCAAATTTATCCCTGGTGTTTCTCTATTCAAGTCAATGGATTTGCCAAGTTCGTCCCTAGTGTAAAGCCAGTGGATTTAGACTGCGGGTGATACTGGTTCTTAAAGTATGAACTCTAACAGAGGAAAACCTCTTTGCTTTGATATTTTGGACTACAGGCCCCATTTTATTTTCTCATTTACTGTTGGTAAAATTACAGCTACCCACTTCTCATGAAGATTTTTGTCTGACATCACTCTGGAGGACTTCTTATAGTAGCTTTATATTAGATAACCTACAATGGTTTGGAGGGAAAAAAAGCTTCCTTTCCTTGAAGCTGTGCAAGAATCCTTGCATTTGTCACACTGCTCTGACAGTAAGGGAAATGTATATGTACACTATTCACTCACTGCAACCGAGTATCTTGTATCTAGCAGAGTGAGGCTGTGACTGTAGTCCGTATGTCCAGTAAAGAATCAACAACAGCCTTTGCTAATGTTATTTCCAAGCTTTTCTGAGCTCTTTTCAGTCTTTCTTCCTTCTGTTTTTATTAAAGGAAAACATCGTAGCTCAGTTTTAAGAGCTCACTTCTGCAGCTACCCTGGCTCTGATACTATTATTCAATCAGCCGAGAGTCCCATGTGTGTAGAAGCCACTTACCTGGGACCTCAGATAGTTCAAAATTAACTCAAGGTTTGTTCTGCAATATTGAAATCATTGGGACTACTCATCTGAGTAAGTGCTACTCATCCTAACTGCTGCAGATCCAGGACTTGTGTAAGGACCAAATTGTGCAAACTTTGGTAATGAGTACTAACCTGTGGAACTCATTGCCAGGGGATGTTGTGAAGGCCAAAGCAATAACTGGGTTCAAAAAAGAATTAGAGAACTTCATGGAGGATAGGTCCATTAATAGTTATTAGCCAAGATAGTCAGGGATACAACCCCATGCTTTGGGTGTCCCTAAGACTCTGCCAGATGCTGGGAATGGATGACAGGGGATGAATTACTTTATAACTTCCTTATTTTGTTTAATCCCTTTGAAGCATCTGGCATTGGCCACTGTCAGAAGATAGGATACTGGGCTAGATGGACCATTGGTCTGACCCAGTATGGACATTCTTATGTTCTTACTCTTATTTGTGATTAGAATCTCTTATATTGCATTGGAGTTTTTCTTTAAATATACTCTATTATTAATCTGTTTCTGCTACCAGCTACTAATACAGCACAATATCAGTTTTGGCAGTGGAAGATTATATTCTTTCTAACATCTACTGTTTTTTATTTCAAACACTGTTTGCATTGCCACCGCTGCAAATTGTAACCAAACATCAAATTTTTCCAGTCAAATTTGCGCAGCTGTACATATTATAAAAGTTTTCATAGCATGTCTCATATCTTTTCCGTTTATCATTTCATCTTAACTCCTCTATGCCGTATTTTTCTTTAAATTGCTATTAAACAAAACCAGATAATTTTGGCACATACATAGACAGTATCAAGTTGTGGTGTAGATAATGTAAAAGGAAAACCTAACGGTCAGTGACAGAATTTCTCTAGCACTGGACAAGAACTTTAATTCATTCCTCTTGCTTTTTATCAGCTTGTCACTGTGTATTAAATACAGTGCACAACACACAGTGTTATCAGAAAAAAAACTTCTATTACAAACCCACAAAAGTATAACCTGAGAGTTGCCAAAATATCTAACGTCCCATCCTCCTACACGTATCGCATACAGGGTAAAGTTTGCTATGTCTAAATCCCTAGCATTTTAACTAAATAATTAATTCCTCATAAAAACCGTGATTTTATTCACAGAGTATCAAAATTATGTACACATATACTCTGTCAAAAATGTCAAACTAATGTAAATAATAAACAAGCAACTTTGTACAGATTACTTCACTAAAATCTGAACATTGCTCACGTATGAAACTCACTGCTTTTTGTAGAGAAAGATATCTGGATGGCAATTTACCGTAATCCTGGGCTATCCTGTTCACCAGCCTCTAACTCTATTGTGCATAGCTCATCGTTAATAATGCTTACTTGGGGGGGGGAGGGGAGAGTACAGTATGTGTAGAAAAAATAATCAAAGAGAGGAAGAAAAGGGAAAGCATTGTTCATTCCAAATTTTAATTTTTTCTTATTCCTAAAGAAATCCTAAGTACATTTAAAATAACAAATTCCTGTATATTCTAGAAAAAAGAAAAGGAGTACTTGTGGCACCTTAGAGACTAACAAATTTATTTGAGCATAAGCTTTCGTGAGCTACAGTAGCTCACGAAAGCTTATGCTCAAATAAATTGGTTAGTCTCTAAGGTGCCACAAGTACTCCTTTTCTTTTTGCAAACACAGACTAACACGGCTGCTACTCTGAAACCTGTATATTCTAGGTATAATACATTTGCAAGGCGAATATACATCTGACCTCTACCCCTGCAAAGCCTAACAAGATCATTTCACCGCGAAGGAGTAAAACACAATGCTGTTCACCATACAACTCCTGCTATCCCAGCAGGAATAACTGCATCCCTCTACTTGTCCATAAATGATTTAATTCAGGGAATCTTCATGAAGAACACACAAGTGTTCTTACTATTTATAAAGCACCTGAGACTTAAGACACACTTTAGAATAATGAACACACACAAATCAACAGACTGAGGATAACAGGTCAAATCCCGCTCACTGCACTCATATATATATATATATAGAGAGAGAGAGAGTACTGAGTTCAAATCCATTGTTTCAGAGTTACTCTCCCAAATAACTTTCAATAGCCTGATCCTCCTTCCCCTGAAACAAATAGGAGTTTTGCCACTGAATTCCATCACAGCAGGATAACAACTTTAAAGATACGGAGTGAAATGGTAAAGCTCCTGTCGACTTCAGTGGGGTCAGAATTTCACCCATGAATAGAAACAACACATTAACCAGGTAGAGTGATGTCACTGTCAGTGACGTTTGTGATGCTTGTTTCTTATCTTATTTTTTTTAAAGGAAAGATGTAAAAAGAAAGTAATTATATTATTTTTTTTAAGGTCTATGTTAGTTTTTTTAAACAGATTTAAATGCCCTATCCATAAATGCATAATTTAATTTGTTTATTTTCAAGAGTAAAAATGTAAAAACATTTAGATTAAGTAGGCACCAATTTTTGACAAAAAAAAGTTATGCTCCTAAATCTATATTTAGGCATCTAATAAGTGGCCTGGCTTTCAACAGTGATGAGCACTCGGAAGCTCCCACTGAAGTCAATTGAAACGTACATGAGCTTCATTGGGAGTTGTGGATGCCCAGCACTTTTGAAAGTCAGGCCATATATTTAGGTATTTAAAATACATGTAGTTAGAAGCCTAATTTTAGGCACCCATATTTAAAGAAACAAACACAAAAAATAGGCCATAATCTTTTCTTTACCACTTTCAAAATTATTTTAAAAGAAGAAATACTAAGCAGTGAGTGGCTCCAAGTTGGGGAGTCTGTTAGGATAACTGCAGAATATCACAGAATACATTAAAGCCAAACGTTCAAAAAATGCCCAGAAATGTGGGTACCTCCATTTCTGAGTGCCTCACTTGAGACCCACAACAGTGGCCTTTTATTCAGAGGACTGAGCAAGTGCTCAGTAAACAGACATATTTGTTAACCTGTTGTGCACTTCATGAAATTGTCTATTGTTCTTTTGGAAAATTAATCTACAATAGCAGCACCAGTTCTTTTCCCGATGTGACTCAAAAGAAGGGTCCTATCTTTGCTGCTGCTCCTGCCAATCGATTTAGTACAGGTGTCATTATGAAATGAATTAACAGTGCCATCTCAGCAGAACGCGTAACATTTAACACACTATTTACTTTATGTTCTACTGGCCGCAGATGATGACATTCTAATGGATAGCTGCTATACAGATTTACTTACTTCTCCTCATTTATAACAAGAGCCAGTTATTTATTGGGTTATGTAAATGGGGACCTACCAAATGCAATGGGCCAAATTCATCCCTGAGGTAACTTCACTGAAATCAGTGTCAGGAAGGTACACCAAGGATGTTGCCTAACGTAAGAAGGACCCTTTGAAAAGGATCCAGTGAAGATACTTTTAGTATAAAATTTGGTCACCACAACATGCTGTCTCAGCATTTTTTAATCCATTCAGCTGTGAGAGCAAACTATTTTATTTACTATAGGGTTGTTCCTACATTCAGGACAACTAACATTGTTTTTGGCAGAGAAAATGGGTGTGTAAGAAAAAAAAAGAAAAGAGAATGTGGAAGTGTTTGTTTTAATAGCACCCTATCCACCAAACTGTACTGCTCTGCCAATTGATAAGAAAAAGATGTTGCATTTTGGGCTAACCAACTTTATAGTGCAGATGCTGAAGTAAAAGAGATGAGATACTAATAAAGGAGGAACTCATGATGAAAATTCCCACTAATGTGAATGGGGGGCCAGAATTTCACCCTCAGTGATATAGGGCCTAAACTAAGGCTGTGACAGAGGAGCCATACTGCATCCAAGAAAGTGCCCCTGGAGGTTTCCCGAACTTTTACTTCTCTCCATATAAGGTCATCTAGGTTGTTGATAATTGTATGTTTAATCATCGTTGTGTGAACATTTTACCTAGTACTGTAGCTAGGCTCACTGGTCTGTAATCCCCAAGGTCACCCCTAGAAACACTGTTAAAAGCAAGTACAACTCCAGCATTCTGGGATAGTCGCTCATTTAAAAAAAACTTAGTATGATGGGAGTGAGGAAAGCAGCATGTCTCTCCCCATCTCCCTGCTGGTGTTTTCTATCTAAGGGGGATGCTGTATCGCCCACATGGGCCTTAGGATCAAGAAGCCCCCATATTTCCAGACTCAGTGGTCTAGCTGATTAATAAGAGCAGCACTGTGATCAGCATCCCGCCTGCTCTACTGGATAAAATGCAATAATTCTCTGATGACAGTGAGTGAAAAGTCACCTTCGAGCCAACATATCTCAGGAACTATTCCAGCTACCCTGGTAAATTTTTCCAAAATCAGAAACTTCCCTATATAGATGAAGAAAACATGTTTTTTGGCTTTTTTAGAGACAACTTGTTAATTTTTTGAAGAGTGTTTTGGGCTATATGTGTTTTAGAAAGTGCACATTTCAATTTTGGCAGCTTCTTTGAAATGCAGACTTTCCTATCTGACTCAGACATGTTCAATATTAATTCTCCATTAACCTTTGCTCTTTGTGAGATAATTGCAGACAGAATTTTCTTGTGCTCTGTATGGATATCAGCTAAATTTCCTTCTAGAAATAACATTAACAAAACTCCTCCATATACAGATATCTGTGACGCTGGGGGTCTTTCAATGACATTTCCTTGGCTGCATTACCTGTGGCACAGCGAGTAGATTTTAAATCGAGCTTTCAGACTCCTGTATTGTGACGAACACAGCACAACTATTTTAAGCAGCTTTGGTGGTATCTATAATGTAGGAAATACCTATATGTGGCTACTGTACTTAGTAGAAATAGGAAAGTATTTCATGTTCATTTGCTTTTATGCTAGTGCTACGGCAAGTAAGGAAGGTGGGTAACCCATCACCAGCAATCTAGAGCATTGGGTATGTTAGGATCTCAGAAATGCATGTAACATATTTTATACTCCCTCCTTTCTTAGGATTATCTTTATTTCCAGTCAACCAGAAGGTGACTGAAATTGATAAGCCTTTTCTTCTTAGGGAACAGTCCTGGTCCTACAACTACCATTCAGGAACATAGTATCAGCAGGTAGCACGCTACAGTCTTAACTATGAGTAGCTAGGGTATCACTGAGTGTTTCATAGAAACTTCATGTGAAGTGAGAATCATTCTCTGGGAATTGGGTTGTTAAGGAACCAACTGTAGTTCCCTCATGATCCAATGTAGAGGATTATGGGATGTTACTGTTATACCAATAAAATAAAAACCAGCAGGATCTTATTAAAGGGGAAAAGGCAAAATACCACAATTATTGTGAATACAGAAAGAATCATAGTAAGCAGTTAGTTATAGCTATAACATTCCATTCAATCTCATATTTATTCACACATTCATTCATTCATTCATACACACAGGTTCTGCAAGGGTGTTATCATAGTTACCAGCCTTAGAGTTGCTCATGCCAAGCCACTGGCCAGGTGGCCTGGACATGAGGAGGGAGCAGGGCCTTGTCAGATGCTCATCTGATGCTCCTGGAAGTTGGTTTGCAGAATCAGACCCCAAAGTTCTCACTTTCTAGAGTCCATTTTTATAGGAATTTCTTCCTATGCCAGTCTATGGGAATTGCTTCATCATGCTGTTGCTGAATCAATCAGCAGATGTCACATTCCTGACAGCTCCGTGCTGCCAGATGTTATCTTGTTCTTTGGTTCTCCCATTCTTGAGACTGTTGGGTGGATTCCAGTCTGCTCTCCAGGGGTCCTCTGGCTATTTCCACTTGACACCTTCTTCAGCCGATGGACACTGCATTCTTAGGCTGGCACCTCCCTGATCATTCAGTTATTATCCACACCAAGCATCCATCCACATACATCCTCTATCTCTATTTTAATCACAATTGTTAACAAAGCAACATTAATACAACAAAAGGGCGGGGAGTCTCTGGGTGCTGTTTCTGTTGTTAGAGTATTGCTTTGAGTCTCTCTCTGTGTGAGTAGTTGTTGTTACAAAGAATTGCTTTGAGAACAGACTCTGTCCTAGAATGTACTAACACAATTAGCAGCTTGCAAGTTTCACACATAGAGGGAGAGAAACAATACCAAAAACCAAGAGACCTCTTAATTAGTAATACCCTGGAATTTAAACTATGGGGAATCAAACCCATTTGTGATTTTAATACAGAACTACTTTAATATGATCCAACATTACCTGCTTCCCCAGCTCATTTCCTTGCTGTAATCAGTTCAGATCAGGATTGTTTCTTGCCTCTTGCTGTCTTATATGTGGATGCGCACATACACTTCACTTCCTCCCAGAAGACCAATTACAGTTAGACTATAAGCAGCTGTGTACCTTTCTGCAGGCCCCGAAATCTCTGCAAGTGGGGAGAGAAGAGCTGCCACTTGAGAACTCAGCATCATCCTAATATACTCAATATTCACTGGACCAGATTTGTGCTTTAAGAAATGGGTTACAATAAGAGACTTATTCAGGCAGTGTCCTCAGGGACAGGAGACCTCTTTGCAAGAGTGTAGCATACATCTCCCTGTGCTAGCCTAGAAATCAATACAGCCTCTACCTTCTCCTCCGACGCCATGCTAGGGTAGCCAAGAACTGTAGCTTGGAACAATCCTGGCACTCAGGAAAGGCAAGGAGTAAAACTGTGTCTAACCACCACACAAGGGAGCAAGAAACAATGACAGAAAAGAGACTTTTTCTGAGTGACTCCTACCACCAATACACACCTGTGCAGAGGTAGAGTAGTCACACTCCATCCTTCTATGTATAGCTATATGATTTTATATATGTGTACATGTCAATGTATATTTTACACACATATTATACATTAATAAATACATCACTGAGAAGAAATGACTTATAATATGGAAGACAACAGTGGACCCCTTACATGAAAGCCCAGATGGCACTGTATTATGAAGTACATCTATTCCTACATATAATGTTGCTTCAGCCACATCATCAATATAAAAAGATAACTACAGGAAAGTACCAAAATATGAAACAAAAAAATGTATTTTTTTAAATGAATCAGTGCTTTACAAAAAAGCTTCACCGTGCAGCACGTGCTTCAGAAAAAAATTCCATGTAGTGAGTGATCTCTAAGTACATATGTGAATCTGACAAGCACTTATTTTTTCTATTAACTTCAGGCACAATGATGTAAATAAATAGTCGCACAAAACCAGCCATTTCTAGGGAATTAGCACACTCCACTGATGTGCTGTGAGGAATGAGGCCGAAGGCCAAGTGATTTCAAACCCAAGAAGTTTATTATTGCTATGATGAACTGAAAATTAGTAGAGAAAAGAACCATTTCCATGCTTTTACTAGGGATCATTGGGCATGACATCGACAGCTAACCATGAGGCTCTACTTCCATTCAGCAGTCAAAGCAAAGCCATAATTCATTCTGGTTTATTCATTATGCTGCAAAATAAAATGTTATCAAACCTTGCATTATTAGGTTTTTGAAGCGGAAAAGAAGTGTTCCACGATGCCTTAATTATTTTACAGAGCTGCTGCTTTACAGCAGAGCCTGTCATAGTCAATCTATGTCAGGTTAAAATCATACGGTTTAAAAGCAATGTGAAGCCAATTAAAATAGAAGGGATTTTTTATATTAATTTGAATTAAACACCAAGTCAGTGATTTGACAGCATAATATATAGGCCTGCTCAGTATCAACTATAACAATCTAAAATGACTACTGAAGAGCTCATAACTCAGATAGCTGCCTGAACTATCATTAGTTATGTTTACATAACAGTTTAAAAAATGCTGATGTTACTGAACCATAATAAGCTACTAGAGATAAAATGGAAAAGATCACCACATCACAGCCCAGAAAACACAAGTCCTTGAGTCATGGGAGGTTTGGAGGCTTCCCCCTCTCCCCCCCCCCCCCCCAAATTTATTACGGATCAAAAACTTCTCATTTCTATCAACTTTGTGGGATATGGTAAATTTATGGTTAGAAGCACAACATGGTTCTAATCAGATGAGTCTGAATTAAAATTATATTTTTGCAGCTGTAAACTGTACTGTAAAGAGAAAGCATAACACAAAACACATTGTTTTTTCTAGAACAGCAAATTCTAACAGTTGGAGTGAGATGCAAATGCTAAACCCACTAAAAGGGGAAAAAACATTAAAAATGAAGGCCCATATTCATTTCAGTTCTGCTTCGGTGGCCATAATTTTGGTTCTTTTCAGAATCTGTGCAGTGAAGGCCAAGCGCATTGACTGAAGTTATAAATCACAGTGGATAAACATACATGTATCAGTACGACAATGGTGCTGGAGTTCAGCCTTAGGCAAATGAACATTTGGCGTGCCAGATTAAATACCAGCACAAGGAAATACATTCTTAATAAATAGGGCAAGAGTGTACTTTACAATATATACTCTATTGATTAAGATGAATCCAACCTTTAATTTGTTCCACAGCCAAGAAATTTCAGCGTCACATAACCACAAAGAATACACTTCTCTCAATATATCCTACTACTGAACTACTTTCTGCTGTCCTGGGATAAACTTCTTGTGCCTTCGCACACACGTGCATAACTAGTTTAAAAGAATCCATCTGGATCCTTGCATGCCAAAAGTAGGAAAACCGGTTCAGACTGGAAGAGACAAAGGGGATGTTACTGGGGGTGGAAGAAATGCTGTCCTCTGCCTCACCACCAATGCAGGTTTAAAATGGGGCAATGATGAGGCAAAAATGAGGAGAGGAATTTTCTTGGCATTGGGCAGAGCAAACTGATTTATTCAGTGACTCTGGAAAAAGTGTGTAAGAACAGAGAAATATTGCAGTAAGTTTTTCTTCTTCCCATTTAATGTTTCTCAAATAAGTGACAGTTCTGAGTGTCTCATACCACAAATGTTTGTCTCATAAGATTGTTGTGCAAATTCAGACCACCCCAATATTTCTGTTAATTAATTGCTGTTTATTTTGTATGAGCTTGCCAAGATCTCTGCCCACCTTGTCAGCTTGTGCCTGTTGACTCGTTGAGTCACCTCTTATGGGCTAAGTAATCTAGTTTGAAAAATACAAGTGTGGTGCCTTTTGCAGATTTTCCACTGTAAGGAAGGAAGGGAAATAATAGCAAGAAATACTAAACTGATCATGAAATACATCTTAAAATCTTATCAGAGGAACTGCATTTTTATTAACGCACATAAAAGAGAAAACTTTAATGTAAGAAAATTTGATGTAAGACTTGAAGAACTATTACATTAGTATAGAAAAAAGTTTAAGAACTGATTCAACAAGCTTACCATTATTCATCCTACAATACAAACACACAAATAAAACCACCAAACACAAGCTACAGCGAGCAACCTTATCTCAGTACCCACTTCACTCTCTCTTCTCAATGACAGGTTTCAGAGTAGCAGCCGTGTTAGTCTGTATTCGCAAAAAGAATAGGAGTACTTGTGGCACCTTAGAGACTAACAAATTTATTTGAGCATAAGCTTTCAGGGGCGAGGAGGGGAACTTTTGTAGTGATAATCAAGGTGGGCCATTTCCAGCAGTTGACAAGAACGTCTGAGGAACAGTGGGGTGAGGGGGGGGGTGTATAAATATGAGGAAATAGTTTTACTTTGTGTAATGACCCATCCACTCCCAGTCTCTATTCAAACCTAAGTTAACTATATACAGTTTTACTCAATGAGTAAAAGCTGCTAACTACACAAACTCTAATGATATCACTCACTTAAAAAACAAATCTCATTCTGCCGTATACTTTATTCTCTATAGTCACTGTTTTTAAGGACACACTTTGAAATAACAGATTTCACTACTTTGCAGTGGGAAAATGGTTACTATCGCTATGAACAGGTTAGTGGGAAATCTGACAAGGAATTATCATGGATAGAGCCGTGGGTTTCTCAGGGAGTACAGATTCCAGGGGGAGGCAGCATAATACATTTTTTCTCATACACTGAGAATGACCCCACACAACTCAACCAGTGACTTTGTCACTCCTGTATCTGCCTCCCTTAAGGTCAGGAGGCCCAGCACAAGTCTAGACAACAAACGTTCATTCAGTTTATGAGAGAAAATAAGGATCACAAAATAAATAATAATTTTAAATACATACATTTAAAGCAAAGGTGCAAAAAATGACAAAGGAATAGCTAGACAGGCTTGCATGGAGAAGTCTGGAAATATTGCCTTCATCACAACATAAATGAACAAAGCTTCTCAGTCTAAAAGCGGTCAGAATTTCCTTTGTCTTACCAATTTACAAGTTCCAGCTAGTTTCTTGGTGGATGAAATAACTGACTGCTCAGACCAGGATTTTATACTGTTTCTCATATCTCATCAATAAAAGCTGTGCATCATGTTCCATTCCTTCACCCTTCTCCTCTTTTTATGTCCCTATTGTGCCTTAGATCATGAAGTCAAACGGTTATCCTCAACAGTACTCGGAAAGGGCCACATATGGCTCAGTTCTGCAATGTATTGAGCACTATGGCATGTGATCCAGCAAAGCACTTGAACATGTGCTTAACTTTAAGAAAATTGGTGGCTCCACTGAAGTCTTTAATTACACAATTATAGATAATTTACAAGACCTTTGCTCATCAAATATCCACCAGTACACATCCAACTTTGCCTCATTCCTGGTGCATCATTTAAACTGCACAATAAAGCAAGAGCACTGCACAAAAAGAGTATGTGATTACATCAATCATAATTAGGGCCCTACCAAATTCATGGCCATGAAAAATGCATCACAGACCATGAAATCTGATCTTCCCTGTGAAATCTGGCTATTGTAGGGGAGACCAGATTTCACAGAGTTGGGTGGCTGGAGGGCAGTGGCTGCTGGCCGGGAGCCCAGCTCAGAAGACAGTGCGGCCACCAGCAGCAGCGCAGAAGTGAGGGTGACATGGTATGGGGGTCATCACTTGGTGGCGGGGCAGGGCTGGCCTCGTAGGTGGGTGAATGAGTGACTGCCCAGGTCCTGGTTGGAGGGGGGGTTGCCATGGTCACCCCCCACACACAGCCAGCCTAAGGACCCTTTAACTTTTAAGTCCTTGGCCTGGAGCCAGGGAGAGGCAGGGCTGAGGGTGCTCCAGCCAGGGCTCCTACTGTGCACCGAGCTCCAGCTGCTTGTTCTGGATGGGCTGGGGAGGGACAGGACTTCTTCCTCCTCTGCATGGGCTGCTCCCAAGGCTGGGTCAGACCCATCTCCGGGAACCTCCTCCAGCTGCAGGAAGCTTCGTGGCTGCCCTCTGGCTGCCCAGCTCTGAAGGCAGCAGCACAGAAGTAAGAGTGACAATACTGCAAACACCCACCCACCAGCCTTGAGACCCCTGCCCCATTACTCTGTTTTGGGTCAGCACCCCCACAGTTACAATATCATGAAATTTATTATTTTTAACCTGCAAGAGGACAGGCAACATTTGGCATTATCTATCTTTTGCATCTTGAACATCATTTTAATGGGAGTATTTTTGTTGTTGTAATACATTAAATATTTTGGGGGTTATAAACACCACAGACACGTAATACATTCATTGTGCCCATCACAACTTTCATATAAGCAAGTTTTTGTCCGTCTACCTGGAAAAAAAGGGACGTTGTCCCTTTAAGGGATCCCTTATAATATGTGGGAAGAAGGAGTAAAACTTAAAAATGACAGAAAAGGCAGGAAGCACTTAGGAACAGATCTGTAGAAGACCACTACATTCTCTTTCTGCTGACTGGAAGAGTGGGTGAGGGGGGGTATTTATAAACCATGCAGTCCCAGAAAGACCCTCTTTTACATTCAAATTCCTGTAAGTACATAAGAGGCATGGTCACTACTCCCTGAATGTCTGTTGATGGTTCCTTGATGATAACAATGTAGTTTCAAAGAATCACCACCCCACAAAGGACAATTCCTTTAGGTATGGATTCCAACTGAGTCCAGTAAACCAGACTCATGATACAGAATTGCTGGACTGCAAAGCTTTCAAAGTTTGGATCTCTGCATAGTTAACTCTACCATTCGACTCTCACGAGACAATTAGAAGTAGCACAGAGAAGACTTGCACCGGGACAAAAAAAAAAAAAAAATCAAGAAAGCTTGACAATGTAGCTTAAAAAAAATCAGTTTCTGAATGAAATTCTAAGTATGAATTCCTAACAGAAAATCTCAAACATTTATTGTAATTTCTAAATGGCTTAAAATGTAGAGTATTTGGTACGACTTTCAAAGATGAATTTATTTTCTGTGCACTTTTTTCTTTTTATCTTTAAATTCTGCAGGAAAATCTGAATTTTTTAGCACATCTTTTGTAGCTCTGCAAATTGCAATTTTTTGTCTCCTTTCCCCTTGCACTATTTTGCCTCTCTCTTCCATACTTCTACGCTGTCTATTGTAATATCCTAAGTAATCTTAATTCCTGTCCTGGATTTTAGAACAATACAGAAAAGATTGTACCACAAGAATCCATACAGGCTATAAACAAAGCCCAGATCATGCTAGATCAGAAATTTGGGAGTTTATTGAATTGCTGCCTGAATATTTATATCACGCAGACACAACAGACCTCTTAATTATGTACCTGACTCTCATGCATCACTCAGTGTTTTGGTTCAAAGAGCTATATGTCCCTTTCCGTTCTTACTTAGTCATCTTAAGCAGATTCCTACTACTCTCACCTGCTTTTCTTTCAAATGGCATCATCTCTCCTTCATTATTCAGGGTTATTTTGGTCTGTTCCACTTCTCTTTCCCTCTAACCACCCTTGTTATTACCCCCAGCATTGTCATTAGTTCTTGTGTGTGTCTATCCCAGTCTCTTATTCTATGTTATCTCTCTGGACTTTATTTGGTTTTGGCTGCCAACCCAGTGGCACCATCTAATATAGTGATTTATGAAAACAGTGACACAATTCTTTATAGTTTATGATCCCTACCAGCTGGATACCAAAAAAAAGAGAGATGAGCAAGAACTGAAATTGACTAGGATGGCAGATTCTGAAACACCATGGTTATCTGCCAGTGCTTCAGAGACTAGGATTTTAGTCAGTTTAATTTTACTGCCAACTGGGATTGTGTCAAAATATAAAACAAAATCAGATCACCACATTTAATAATTTTCTTATGTGTCTGTACAAGTAGTGAGTGTGTGAACAATCTTGCACCTGAATACTTCAGTATGCCTTCTTCTGGAGTATCTAAATGATGGTAACTTCCAAACCTCTTCCACTATTTGGCCCAAAGAGGAGAGGCATTGCCATCAAGTCCAGTTAGAGTACTGCAGACATTCAGCACTGACATTCATGCAGCTCTCCAATTTACAGGGGCTGTCCTACCCTGAGCCATTCTTCTAATAAACTGGAAAACACAAGTGCAAGGGCTTATACTACTTCTCTGGCTGACCAAAGATAAACAGAGCTCCAGAAAATTCTTCTGAAGCATCAGTCTCTTCTTTCAGTATAAGTACTATTTTTTCCTCAAATTCCTCCTCCAAATGTTTAAGATTTATGCATTTCAACAACAGTCTGATGGTCAAATCCAAGTCAGTCTGCATCAACACATATACGGAGGCAGTAAGAATCTTAAAGCATATATTAAGGCTGATTACCCAGAAAATACTTGCTTTCAATAAATTAATAACAGATCCCCAAAAAATGTTTGCATCCTATTTGGGTAAAAATAGATTCCAAATGGGAAGCACTGAAAGAATGGAGGCTAGTCTCTAGAACTGACTGTAAAAGATCCCATAGTTAAAGAAAACTTGTGCACTAGAACTTGACAGGGATTTTCTAAGGTATCATACGATAAACTTATGTTCAAATAGACCAGTCAAACGACCACTAATAATGTCAAAAACGCCTTGGACAGAACCACCTCAACCTCAGATTATGAAGTAAATTGCTTAAGTGAAGTTGTACAGAGTCTCTAAACTTCTCAGTTTTTCAAGTCATGTAATGAAAGAGTTTGAAAAAAAATAGGATTTTCTAGACAAAAACTGGGTCAGTAGTTTTATGGTTATGAATGTTTTACAGTAGCAAGGTGAAATCCTTGCATTAAGTTTTGTGTGATAAATATAAAACTAGTTTGGTTTAGAATAGTCTCTGTTCAATCTCAAACTCTGGGCCATTCAACTTTAAATGTCCATAACTCCAAAATTACTGAAATCATTTTGTACAAGCTTGATTTGTTTTGTAACTTCCAGCTATGGCAACTTGCTTCAGAAAGAGATTGCTTTGAAACAGATGACTTTGAAGGACATTCTCAATTATATTAGTTTTTCTCCTTTCTGAAGTATTTCTGACAAAAATGCTCTGGGTTATGTCATTTCTCCCACTGTTCCATTTAAGGTTATTATAGCAGGAAATTACCACTGATATATCATTATACATTTTTGTTTACTATTTTTAATTATAGTATTTCTCACCAGCACCTAAAGAGATTGGGCCCCATTGTGTACTGAATGTATATGTAGAAAGAGACAGTTCTAAACAGATTACGAAGTAAATAATCAAGACAGACAAAGGAGCATTATCCCTATTTTACAGATGGAGAACTGAAGCACTGAGCGACTGAGGAACATGCTTAACTTTAACTTTATGAGTAGTCTCACTGAACTCACTTTGGTGAGGAGAGAAGTTCAGGGTAAGGTTGCAGTGTGTGGTCTATAGCATATGGTGTAAATGCAGCTGCTGACTGAAAGGACTATATGCATCATCAGCTGCCGCACATTAACCCTTCTGTGCCAGGAACTGTACATAAAAGCCTTCTTGCTTATGGACAGAAGCCATTACGTGCCAGCAGCTATACATAAGCGTGCATAGCATGTTTTTCTGTGAAGCACAAAAGCTGCACGTAACTGGCACATCATAACGTTTATGCATAAAAAGTTTCTCCATTAGCAACCTTTTGTGCTTTTTTTTTTTGCTTATGACAAATAGCTGCCAAAAAATCCCAGAAATACAAATTTTAAAAACAAAACAAATTACATATATTGCACCAGACTTATTCGGGATACATCTTTCACCCAATTTTGTGTAGATAATTTTTTTTTTTTTTTTTAAGAAATAGAAGTTGACTGCCAAGGAACAATTTCAGCCAGAGCCAAATTTCAGACCCTTTCTATGAATAAATTATAAAGAGAAACCAAAGCAAAACTGTACAGAAACCCCCAAGGGCAAATAGCTAATCCTGTGCGAACCATCACACTGAAAGGCTACTGTAGCGAGGGGGCATGGCCTTCCTCCACACAGGAGTCCCTCTCTGTCCTGTGACAGATGGGGAAACAGTCACAACCGCCCCCTGATGGGCAGAACCAGGACACCCATGCCTGTCCCACTGGAAGCAGAGGAGCAAGACAGGAACTGGAAATATAAAAGACGGGCCCTCTCGCTCAGTTGGCAAGAAGCCACTGGAGAAGGATGTTTACCACCCACTGCCAGAACTCAGACCTGATGGCAGCCGCTACAGCGCCTGAGAGCTGGAAGGACTGCCAAAGTTACTGGTTGCCAGAGATGCCAAGGAGCTGTTGGGGCTGCCATTAGCTGTTTACCCTTGCAAGACGAACGACAACCCCAGGCCCCAGGTATCCCCCAGGATGGGGGTGTAGAAAGTGACGGAGGGAAGCCGAACATAGCTCGGTGTGCTGCTGAATGACAGCTGGCCAGTGTGTTGCAGCTGGATTCTCCGCTGACCCAGTGGTGGATCATTCTCCCACTGTTAGGGCCTTGGACTGGGACCTGGTGGAGTCAGGTTGGCCCGGGTCTCACCCAGAGGTGACAGGGTCTCCGCTCTAGGCCATAAGGCCTGCCTTTGTCGGCGGTTCGCCAGAGCCAGGATCCCTGTTTGCTGCCCCCACCCTGCCTGAGGGCTTGGGCTTATAGACTTTGCTGTTCTGTCCCAACTACAAGCCAGAGCCTCCTAACTGGTTGGTGCTCTTCTCTGCCTGAGGTCCTGGGCTCAAAGGTTACTGACTGTTCTACCCCACTGAGTGGCAGAGGCCTCGTGCTAATTCCCCCTGAACTGTGTCCCTCCAGAGGCATTGTAGCAAGGGACGTGGCCTCCCTTCCAGACGGACAGAGAGGGACACCCACAACCCACCCTACAGATACCTACTTCAAGAGAAAAACAGTGATTTTGACTGATTTTAAAACACAACTCTAAATTTTTCTTCGAACTTGGTTTGTTTTGTAGATCTCACCGACATGGGAGATCCTGAGTGATTCCATTTGTTTCTTTGCCAACATCAGTTAAGCAAGTACATCACTAAGGTACCATTCCACCATTAGCTGAAGGGTGTTTGGTTATGTAGCACTGAAATTGGCAGGGAAAAGCAATGGTGAGGCAACTGTTTATCATGAGACAGGGTATATTAGAAACTGTGTTGCAATATTGCCAGTCATGAGGTAGTTGGTGATCATGAGGTTGGGTACATTAGAAACAATATTGTGATGTGGTACGCCCTCTACAGAGTTCGGACAGAAAGATACCAGCAAAAGCAAGCAGAGCAAATGTCAATCAAGTCTGTCAGCAGAGTATATAGGAGTATGTTAAGAGCTTCTCTTTGTCGTGGCTTCTATGGTGCAGTGTGGTGCAGGGGTGACAGACTGAGAAACAGATTCATCTGACCGTAGTCGGTACGCCTTGCTGGATCATCCAGCAGGGGGCAGATCTATCTTACTTGCTGTAATTGTAGTCTAGGATCATATATTTAAATCCCATTGTAGTTTTTAATAAATTGTGTGGCAGAGCTCCTTCTCCACCTGGGTGGGTTCCACTCTTCCTCTTAGCAGCAGGCTGGGGGGATTCCTCTCCTCCTAGCAATTTCTCCACACCCGTGAGCTACTGTCCCCACCTTATCTGAGCAGGGGTTCCCCCTGGCCTCCCTGCCACTACCTCTTCCGGGCATAGTAGCAGCAGGCCAGGCACCTAGTTCAGTCTCTCCCCTTTGGCGGGGGTCTCTTCTCCCCAAACCGCTGGGGCCCGGAGGCGCTGTATGCCCTGATTGGGGTTTCCCCTGCACTTCAACTCTGTACCTGTGAGGTCTGTCTCCTGCATTTGTCAGTATCTGCCCTGTCCGGTTCTCCAGTAGCATGCCTGCTCCCAACAGCTCCTATTGAGCGCACCTATCTGACTGGTGGGGATGCTTTTAATAGGTTCTGGCAGGCCCTTGATTGGCCCCAGGTGTCCTAATTAACCTAGAGTGACCCCATCACAATCCTTAAAACCACCTGGTCTCTCTCAAACTTGACTGAATTGCTCTGGGGAAAGGGCAGCTCATAACATAAGCAAGATTTGTCCCTCTTTGTAGCCACCTCATATGATCTGGGTGCCACTGCACTACCCACAGCTCCTTTAGCCCACTCATTATGGTCTCTCTCTAATGGCTGGATCCTCACATGAGTACCTGTCTCCCGAGCTGGTACGTCCTTGGATGATTGGACATACTCTTGTGTCTGTTTTCTCTGATTGTTGGCCATCTCAGTGGTGTTTCCATCCTTCTGGCTTCTACAGGTCTTCCCTCACTGGTAGCAGGGTTTTGGAGCTTCATCCCATCAACGCCTGCAGTGGACTATTCTGGTACCCTGTGAATGTTCCTGTGTGCCAAAAATATTAACAAGGGGCCTGAACCAGACAACAAAAACCCAGCATTGTGCAATAGTCTTGTAGCTATTTTCATAGCTGATTACACCTAACTAGTACTCTGTGGGTATACTCGGGAGGTGATGTGGTGGCCATCTCCCATTGGAATGCAAAGTCCTTGACTTCTTCCGATGCAAATTGGGGTCCATTGTCGGTGAATGCCACAGCTCGCAAAGTTTGCCAGTCACTGACTTGCTTCTTGTATCAGGCAGAGCATCAACCTCCTAAACACCAGAATAGTAGTCCACAGTAAACAAGTACTGCTTTTCACTGAAAGCAAATAAATCAGCTCCCACTTTTTCCTATAGTCAGGTGGGAAGCTCATGTGGTAACAAAGTCCTTCTGCTTTAGGTTATACACAACTGCCAAGTGTCACACCCTACTATAAGGAGCAGAATTGTATATTCATTCCCAACAGTAAACACACCTTCTAGCCCATCTAAGACAGCTGTCAATGCCCAGGTGTGAGGCATGTATTTTTTTTGCATATAACATCCTTATGTCATGAGGTGGGAACAACAGCTCTGTCCTCAAAATATGATTCCATCCTGTACACCCACCTCATATTTAATTTGAAAGTATGGTTCTGCTCCTACTGGTTCTTGGCTTTTGCCTTCTGGTCACCATGATAGTATTGCTCTCCCGTCTGCCTGTAATTGGATGTCCTTTTCCATGGCCTCTTGGATGTTCATCAGCTTTGTTGTCGAAACTTGGAGATTGAATCCATTAGCAATGCTGCACTATGTCCTTATCTCCTTCCCTCAGTTTGCTGATGCTAGGTATTTATGCCCTGCTCCAAGTATCAGCTTTCACCAGTAATCACCCTGGACA
The DNA here is from genome assembly GCF_965152235.1 of Eretmochelys imbricata. Lineage (NCBI taxonomy): Eukaryota > Metazoa > Chordata > Testudines > Cheloniidae > Eretmochelys > Eretmochelys imbricata. The sequence goes on along the minus strand of NC_135574.1, from coordinate 63,025,963 downwards.
ATATGTGATCTCTACCTGGTAGCACTGGAGGCACATCAACATGAGCTACAATCTCTTTGGGGCACTAAGTAAGGGCTTTGCCATGACTGGCTCTAGTGGACTGAGGTCCGATTGCATTTTTACTGGATGGGCATAGGTGTACTTGCCTATAGATTTAATAGATGAAATCACTCCACTCTAAATACCACACCCTGAAGCACTTTTTCCTATTTGGGTGTACCTCTGTTCAGTCTCTGACCGGACTCTGCTGGCAAATGCAACTGGCTGCTTCTGCAAAAGAGGTACACCCACTCCTTTTTCTGATGCATCACACTGGAGTGTCAGTGGCTTTCCTGGGTGATAGTACTTCAGGACAGGAGCATATACTATCCTTTGTTTCAGCATGTTAAATGCTTGCCATTGGGGACCTGCCCAGTCCCATTCAACATCCTGCCTTGTGAGTGGACGTATGAGTTCTGCTGTTGCAGCCAGAACTTGGACAGAAGATTAATCATTCCTATTAAGCGCTGTGTCCTTTTCCTATCAACTGGAGCTGGCATGTCTCTGCTGCCTTAATCTTGTTTGGATCAGCTTCCAGTCCCTCTGCTGTAAACAGATGTCCAAGGTATGTCACCTCACACTGTTTGAGTCACATTTTGGGGGTGAGGGGTAGTTTTACGTTCTTGTCCCTGCATCTCTGTAAAAAATCTTGTAGTTTTCTGTCATGGTCTTGTTCAGCTTCTATTTCCTTACTCCTTTCACCTATAATGAGTATATCATTTGCAATTATTTTCACCCCCAGCAGTCCTTCCAACACTTGGATGAGTCTTCCCTTACAACTCTGGTGCGAAGCTTATACCCATTAGCATGCACAGTCATCTGTACAGACCAAATGGTACTGCAAATGTTGTCAGCATACTGAACTCTTTATCCAGGCTAGTATGCCAAAACCTGTTCCTCCTATCTCAGACCATAAGGATTCTGGCTTTTGAAAGTTCTGGCAAGATGTCATCAATTGTAGGCTGTGAATAGTGATATTTTTTCAATACCTGGTTCAGTAGCTTTGGGTGTATACAGATGTGTAATTTGCCTGAGGGCTTCTTTATCTTCACCATGCTGCTTACTCAGGCTGTACTGGCCTCTACAAGTGCAGACTTTGAGCACCTTGCATACTGAATTATGTAATGCCACTGGGATTTTCCTTTGTGGAAAATACAAAGGTTCCACTGTAGTATCTACGTCCAGCTGCACCTTTCCTTAAAGCACCCATTGCCTTTGAAAGCATCCCCAGATTCTTATAAAATTGTTCTCAATGTCCATGGGACTCCCACTTTTGGTTTTTGCACTGCAGCTACAAAATTCTGATGCTGTACCCTGATCAAGTCTATGGCTTGTCTGGCTTTGTTCCTTAAGAAGGGTCCGTGGTGCTTCTCATCCACCACCACAAATTTCAGTTGGTATCATCTTATTTTTTGGGTTAATTACTATGAGGTCACATTTTCCTTTGGGCTGCTTTATGTTCTCGTTGTACATTATTAGAGCATGCCTGCTCTTTGTAATGGGTGTGTTCAAGTCCAATTCACCATAAGGAATCATTTTGCACAAGGTCCAGCTGTCCTCCGCTGAAATCACGCAGGGAGTTTCCTTATTAACACTGTTGCATGCAGAGTTTGGTGCTGTCCCTTGTTGCTTTTCTGTTCCAACACCTTTACCCTGATATGCTCTCAGACTCAAAGAGAGAGTCATGATGTCACCATCACTGTTTGATGTGCCATGCCCTCTTGTACAAGTCTGACAATCTTTCTTGGACCTTCCCCTGCTCTGGCACACACAGCTAAAATGGTTCAACTTGCTACATGACTTGCAATGTTGTCCTTGTAAGAGGCACTTCTCCCTTACCCACTCATGCTGTCTCCCACAGTAAATGCATCTCACTATGGGTGTGGAACCCTCGCTGACTGCTCTCCTTTACTGTTGTCTCACTGCATGTACTTCTGGGGTTGTGGTGTCTTCTAGGGCTTTAATCCTTTCTCTGGAAGCTTTTGCTGAATGTCCCATCTGTTTAATGTGAGTTTGCTTTCCCAGAGCAGCTGCTCCCACACATGGTGATCCCAAGTACTGCAGATTATCTTGTCCCATATCAGGGAGTGTGTTAACTCCGCAAAATTGAATGCAACAGCCAGTGTACATAAAACAGTAACACAGGGATCTACCCCATCCCCTGCAGATTGGTCTCTATTGAAAACTGAGTTGCTTCACAGTTTTGTTCTGCTTTGGGGAGCAACAGTTCCCCAGGGCCCTAAGACTGTTATGAGACTTAAGTTTCAGAGTGCTACAGACCTCTATGCCTTGTTCCTCAATAAGTCACAGTTCTACTTTCCTGCTGCTCTCGTCCTTCTGTCTGGCCAGGTCTGTGTATAGCTTGAACTCCTTCCACTGGATCCATCACTGGGCTACGTTTGTGTCTGCAAAATCCACAGCTCTGGGGGGCTTCAGACCAAGTTCTGTGGTTCATGCTGCCAGCTGCTGCACTGCAGAGAACTCACAGCTCAGATGCTGCTACCATGTTTCATTAGCAAAGAGCGAAGCTGAATGAACGTTAATATGAACAAGTAGACCTTTATTAAATCCTGCACACTGTCAGTGGAACTTGGAACACTGGAGGAGTTAGGCTGGAAGCAAAGCAGCCATATGGACAGAGCATTGCACAGGATTTAATAAAGTTCTACTTGTTCAACTGGTGTCCTGTCAACAATAGTTCTTCCAGGGAACAGGGGCCCTCTGACTCCAGTTCCACTGATTATGATACAACACGCACTTAGGAAAATCCAAATGATTGAAGTTCTTTCTTTAGATCCCTGATCACCTTTGTGCTGCACCCTCAGCTCCAGCTCTTGATTCAACAATAAGATCATTTAAAAAAAAAATAAGCCCAATCTTGCAGCCCATTACTCTCCCAACTAGTCCCTCTCAAGTCAATACATTACACTGCCACACATTCACTCACTAGCAGAATAAAGTTGAGATGTAGTAACAGAGTCAAAAAGCTTGAGAGACATGGTTGCTGTTTAGGGGACAGATAAAGAGGCAGATAAACAGGCTATTTTGCAAACACAAAGAGATTGCTCAATAAAGATCAAGGATCCATTCCTTATTCATGCAAATATTTGCATTGGTCTTCGCTTATGTCATAAATATAAAGGGAAGGGTAAACCCCTTTGAAATCCCTCCTGGCCAGGGGAAAGCTCCTCTCACCTGTAAAGGGTTAAGAAGCTAAAGGTAACCTCGCTGGCACCTGACCAAAATGACCAATGAGGAGACAAGATACTTTCAAAAGCTGGGAGGAGGGAGAGAAACAAAGGGTCTGTGTGTCTGTCTATATGCTGGTCTTTGTCGGGGATAGACCAGGAATGGAGTCTTAGAACTTTTAGTAAGTAATCTAGCTAGGTATGTGTTAGATTATGATTTCTTTAAATGGCTGAGAAAACAATTGTGCTGAATAGAATAACTATTTCTGTCTGTGTATCTTTTTTGTAACTTAAGGTTTTGCCTAGAGGGGTTCTCTATGTTTTTGAATCTAATTACCCTGTAAGATATCTACCATCCTGATTTTACAGGGGGGATTTCTTCATTTCTATTTACTTCTATTTTTATTAAAAGTCTTCTTGTAAGAAACTGAATGCTTTTTCATTGTTCTCAGATCCAAGGGTTTGGGTCTGTGGTCACCTATGCAAATTGGTGAGGCTTTTTATCCAACATTTCCCAGGAAAGGGGGGGTGCAAGTGTTGGGAGGATTATTCATTGTTCTTAAGATCCAAGGGTCTGGGTCTGTAGTCACCTAGGCAAATTGGTGAGGCTTTTTACCAAACCTTGTCCAGGAAGTGGGGTGCAAGGTTTTGGGAAGTATTTTGGGGGGAAGGACGCGTCCAAACAGCTCTTCCCCAGTAACCAGTATTAGTTTGGTGGTGGTAGCGGCCAGTCCAAGGACAACGGGTGGAATATTTTGTACCTTGGGGAAGTTTTGACCTAAGCTGGTAAAGATAAGCTTAGGAGGTTTTTCATGCAGGTCCCCACATCTGTACCCTAGAGTTCAGAGTGGGGGAGGAACCTTGACAGCTTATAACATTCCTGGAATCCCACAGGCCTCTGTTAAGGCCTGGTCTACCTTTAAAATTTAGGTCAACCTAGCTACGGCACTCAGGGTTGTGAAAAATCCACACCCTGGAGCAACTTAACTATGCCGATCTAACCCCCAGTGTAGATGTAGCTAGGTTTTCCGAAGAATGCTTCCATTGACACAGCTACTGTTGCTTGGGGAGATGGTGTTCCTACAGTGATGAGAAAATTCCTTCCATCATGGTAGGCTGTGTCTATACTGCAGGGTTATGCCAGCATAGTTATGACACAGTAGCTGTACTGCTATAGTCCCTGTAACGTAGACCTGGCCTAAATCTCTTACTTTGTGAAATTGTTGGGTCTTGCTACCTCACTTTTGTTTTGTTAGTGAATGACTGTTTAATTGGACAGCGTGCCCTGGGGGGTTGGAACATTCTATACTTGACAGGCAGGAAACCTCCCTCAGTGAATACTGTAAAATATTAATTATTGTTTTCAAATATTCAAATTAAAATATTTCAATTATATTCAAATATTCAGATATTTTAGAATTTGTGGTAGCTAAACGTGGGTCCAATTTCAGTTCAAGTAAAGTTCAGTTCAGGTGCCAAGCTTCCCTGCAGCTCAAGAGGGTTCAGAGCTACTGTTACAGTTCAGGACCATCTCATTAAAGTATACAAAAACGTGAGATGTTTATCATAATAAGGCTCTTTGAAAATAACGTGGGTGGTTTTATTCACCTTTTTCCTCACGAGAGACCTCACAGCAAGGATGGAACAACAATATGGAAATTTACCATCTACTCCAACTGGACTCTGTGTTGAAGTCTCATTACTTCCATGTGTAAAAAGAAGTTAAAGCCAACTATAATACCCAAGATTTCTGTGCTACATCCAGTAAAAATGAATTTCCCTTTTACTTTTTAATTTTATGGCACAATCATATCAGACATACAGTTCTTAATTCACTGCACAGGGAATATGTGTTATACATGAATAATAAAGCTAAGTCGCTATTATGCCTAAAGCAATAGTCTGCCAAAAAGAAGTTATGACAGAGAATGTGTTTCATAAATTATATTTCAATTTAAACAAATCTGGTATGTTTTTAAGTATGGATATTATTATCTGTTCATACCAATTATTTTTAAGAAAGTTAAGAAATTGACAAAATCTTTCAAGAAAGAAACAATAATGTTCATTTATTATAAAAAAGAGAATTCAAGCTTAACTAAATTCTGTGCCAAAACCTCTTATATTTAGATTTATTTTAAAGTAGACTGTACGGTAAACTAGTTAAGATTTTCTAAGCTACATTCTCCAGATTTCCATATTAAAATATGAATGTAAAACCAAGAGGTACTATCCCAAAATAGATGCTTTTGGTATAGACAGCGTGTAATGTCCCTTCGGTTTAAGGCTTCCTAGGTTTCATTTTTTTTTAAAATAAATTATATTAGTCAAAAAAGAAGTTTCTGATATGAATAATGAACCCATGACAGATTAATCAGATGCTGGGCATATTTTTCTTAATAGAGTTTCAAAAAGATAAAAAGTATGATGTAATGATTCTTCCAAATTATATGATGGAATTTTTAATTTTTTCTTTGTTATTTTATCCCTCCCCTCCCCCCATTTTTGCATTGATGCATGTGATCTATTTTATTTAAATTAATTAGTATGGGACTTTCACATGATTTGAGAAGTAACTTTTTCTTAAGCATTACTACTTTCTAACAATTATTCAGCAATTGCAACAATGAATACCTTGCTGGATTTTGTTTTCTATTTACTTATTTCATAATATGTGGCATATTCAAGTCTTTAAACACACCGCGGACTTTAAAGAGACTTCGAAGACTTTAACAGTGGGCTATACTGTATTTTGGTTCAGTTTCTCCTATTTTTCTTTTTTAGTAGGAACATAAAAAAATCTTGACATGTCAGATTCTGCATTCCCCACTGCCCTGCAAAATATATATCACTTTTAGCAGTACCTTACATCTCAAGTAGTGCTATTGTAATCAATAAGACTTACCCCCAGGGTTAAGACACTACTACTCAATGTCAAGAAGTTTGGCAGAATCAGGTTCTAAAGAGTGAGATTATATTTTAGTGGGGAGCAATACTGTCATCCTGACAGGAGTCTGCATTATCTCTTAGACTGTCAAAATAAAATTAAAACTTCAAAAAACTTGTTTCTTTCACAAAATAAAATTTTTAGATGAAATAAAATGTTTTAGTTCCTTTCAAGAAAGGTTTTTTTCCCCCTTGTTCAGATAATTACAGCAATAAATACAAATGCCAAAGGTTTTTTATTCACCAACACAGAAGAAAAAGTACAAGCCCAAAAGAATACATTAAATGTAAAACAACCCATTAAAGTATTCTTACGTTTGATATTTTCAATGCACAAAGCTCAGGAAATTCAAATATACGGTTCCCCAGCAACTGTAATTCAGCCCTTTTATGCTGTAACTTATTCCCATGTTTTTTTAACTAGTGCTGTTGTGCCTATACGGAGCTGCACTTTTGCAGAATTGGGTCCTTAACAAGTTGTCATTTTTAATACCATACTGAACCATTACATCATAATGTGGTGAAGAAGTATGCTTTGGTCTGGTGGGTTTTAGTTTCTAATTTAAATATGCCGAAAAAAGAAAAGAGGAAAACATTTCTTAAATGATCCTTTTTGAGGACAACAATAAAATGTAAATCAGGTTTTAAGTAAATTCAGCAAGAACTGGAAACAATCCAGCAGGGAGATTTTCCCCCCACACTTAACAGCACATACTGTACATTTTTCAGTGAATGTTTCAAACGTAAATCCTTACCCACACTAAAATTAAAATTTCCATTTCAGCAGCTGCTATTAGCATAAAGTACTTTAGATGAATGGTATCCTTAGTGTTAGGACAAACTAATGTACACTAAATTGAAACTTCTGAATATTTAAGTCCAATCTCACAAAGAATGCTTCAGAAAAAGATTTTGTTTAGTTGAAGAAATACATCAAAAATTCAAAGGACATATTATCCACATAAAGCTATGGTGTATTTATTATTTCTATAAATAAATATTTATTTGTATTAAATACAGTTTATATATTTTTATATATAGGTAAAAATTAGGGTAAGAATATACTGGGCAATCTGGCAAACATTTATTTAATTAAAACTGAAACCTGATCACGTCGATTCCAACCCTTTCCCTTATTTTACTTTGAAGCAAATGACTTCAGCTAGTAGAATTGTGGAAATTATATTAGTTCATCTCCTTTCTGCCAGATTCATTCTCCAGAGAACATACAGTGACAGCACTGACAAGGTGGTGAAGCCAAGTGAGAGATTTTAACGTTTAATTTATTAAAACCTTGCCTTTTAATCTACTGATAAATACTCTTTCTGCAAATGTACATGGTCAGGCATGTAAAACATAATAACTTGACTGTACCTGAACAGTGGAACTAATCTCAGATGCAAAGCCTCCTGTCAGAGGGGCCTCATGGCTGATCAGCAGTCGCCCAGTCTTCACCACTGACTGAAAAGAAACAGGAATACCTCTTTTTAAAAAAAATCAGGTAATGTTTGTATCACACTATATCTCTGTAGCAATCTTTTTTTTACTATATTACATGAGAAATAATACAAATTCTGTAATTTTAAGCTGCAATGATAAAATATACACTGTCCCTTACTGCCTCAGTACAACATTTTATTTGCACAGATGAATGAGCCTGAACAGCCAAGTTTTGATATTAGCAGAATGGGAATTAACTGCTAGATTTTCTTCGGGGACAGAGCATCAATAGCGTATTTTATTTGTAAACTAACAATGAGAATTGAATAAAATTCTATTAGTTTGAATTGACCTTATGAATGTAAACAATGACATTTCTGAGGGAAAACAAAAATTGAGTTGAAGAAAAAAACAGCAAGGCCTCATTATCTGGCTATGCCAAAAGAAGGACAGGAGATGCTTGATATGGTTTTAATCAGGCTGCAACTTTGTTATTAGATGTCTAGAACAACCAGGCAGATAAAAGTGCACAGTGAAGAAAACCCCATGTTCATTCAATATCTGCCCAGGAGGCTTCTGCCAGCTCCCCTCTTTTGTCATCTAGTTCTCCCACTCAACCCATTGCTGGGACTTTACCACTCTCCCCACCTTGAACTAGGGTTAAAGTGAGCTATAAGAAAGTGGGGATGGCTCTCTTCCGTACCAGTCACAGGGGCCCCGAATGCCCCCCGTTATGGTCCTTTTACCAACACCTCCTTTTTAAGTTCATTACCAAGCCATTTATCTGGTCACTGTATCCCTTCCCTATGGAGTACTTGCACTGGGCATCCGCCCCACACTTACATAAATGAGTTGTGACATCATAGTCTAACTCCCTTTCCTACTCACCATAACAAAACCCTCCCTGAACCCGCTGTGGGGAAGGCAAAAAAAACCCCAACCCTACTCCACCTAGGTAGTGAGGGAAAAATTCCTTCCCAGACCCCCTAGAAAGGAGTGGCTAGCATGAAGCCCACAGCAGGTCCTGACCAAACCTGGTATTTTGCCACCTCAAAGGGAGGGAGGGTGAGTGCTGCTCCGCCTACTTTTCCCACCAGGCTTGTCCCTTTTCAACTCCCCAGCCCTTCCGGTCCCTGGGGATAAGTCAGCTTCGCCCCGCTGATCCACTCCCACTTTTGCAACATCCTCTCCCTTCCGCCCCGCCCTCCTCCCCCCCCCCAGCCTCTAAAGCATTATTCTCTTTCATTAGGTAAGCTGGACAATGGTCCCCCCTCTTCAAGGTGTGGTGAATCCTGAAGGAGCAGGTGATAACATTTATAGGATCAGGTCATCCATAAAGCTCACAGACCTTGAAAATATTCAAGTAAAAGTCTGCTTGCTAAAGAAAATTGAGAGCCATAAGCAAGAAGGCAATGATTTTTATGTTGCAACTACAGGCAAAATTTCTTATGAAAAAGATAGAAACAATATGCAAATGTTAGGAGATTTTAATGTGAACTGTTCAAAAAATAGCTACATAATACATAGTGTATACCATGAGTGCCATACAAACAAGCAGTGATTCATGAAAAAGTTTTGGTTAGAGCAGATATGTGTTTATGCTTGGTTTGCTGTGAACCATAAGAACAACAGTTAAGTGCCTTTAGCCCCATAACAAGTGCACGACTCCAGTATATCTGACCATCATGAAACATGTTGTTGTAACTATTTGTTACATCTCCTTGACCCGGGCAACACCAGATATCCACAGAGTCAAAACATTTTGACAATCATGTTTCACTTTTCATAATACTCATTTTATAAAGTGCATATAAAAGTTACATGAACTTCTGGAGTAGCACAGCAGGAAAAAAAGGATTTGTATATTTTAATCTTTTGAGGCCTATTGCAATCAGATTTTTAAAGCTAAGTACAAGAAGCCCCAAGAGTTAGGTACAACTTTTCTAACCATTCTGCTCTTTGATTTAAAATCTGAGCGGATGCTATTTTAGCAAAACCCTCAGAGACAATTTCTCCATCCAACAGGGCAGCCAAGTGATATCTTGAAGCTAAAAGGTAACTGCTATTTACTATAGAACACAGATTAAACCCTGATTTGAGTATGTCTCATTTCTTTAGGAGCCCAGGCGTGCTTTAGTTGTTTTGAACAGCTGGACCACAGATGCATTGGCGAGAGGCAGCCCTGTAAGTACTATATTCTGTAAATGAAGCAGCTTTGCAACAGTCACAGAGATACAAGACAAAAAATCATTTAAACATCAAAAAGTAATCTGCAGTTAAGCAGTCTTGAATTCCTTTTCACTTGCACTGGAAATCCATTTAAAGAGCAGGCGCTATTAACTACCCCATAAATCTACCAAAAATTCTTAGAGACAGTTCCTCATTGCAGAACAAAATGTACTAATCGTCTCACTCAAGTTCTTGACTGATGAGATAAAGAATTTTACTGAATCATTTTTTAAAATTTTTGATTTTTTTTTAAACAAAAGGACATTGTTTTGATATTCTTCTTATATAATTTTGTTCTGAGAAGGGTGTGTACTAGGAATCTGGAGTGTTCCAAGCTATTTTTAAAACTACAGTACACGTTTTAATTTTGAGAATTTCACAACATGAAACATACACCCATCATATCAACTGTAGCGAATAAAAGGTGGAAACCAACTGTGGAAACCTTTATTCCTGTGAGAAATCCTTACTTGTACAATCAGTCCCATTGACTTCAAGAGGATTGCTCACATGTGTAAAGACTGTTAGAGTGAATAAGGATTTACATTATCAGACCCTAAGATTTCCTCTGATTGTTAAACCAGTTTTAAAACTGGATGGAGACTGGCCCCAGTGCCACATGACAAATGATGGCCCTATTTCTCAGTAAAATGGAAGCAACCAGATTACTGTGGAGAAGTGCTTCACACCACGTGAACATTCAGAAGCTGTGCGGCATGAAAAGGAGTAACAGGATTTATTTTAACTACTGTTGTCTCCCTGAAATTACTAAAAGCATTTCATTTTTACGTACCTGGAAATATACCTTTACTTATAGAAGCAAAGGGACTGATAAATCTAACTAAGATGGGTAGATACCTTATTTTCATTAAATTTTGGTACAAGAAATGTATCTACTTTGAAAATGTAACACTGAGACGCAGTGTGAATTGCCTAATTTCTGTATTTGGAGAAAGGTTCAGCTTCACAAATAATTGTGTTATTATCTACAACACACAATGAAAAATTGTTAACTGTCGCTTGTAGAAGGATAATGCTTTGAATAGAACATTATATGGTCATTTATTTCTAAAATTTAAAAAAAGATTTATTCCCTCTTAAACCTGGGGTCAAAGTCACTCCATATTTGTCTAACAGTTTCTAGCAGTGTCAGGAATAATTGAACACAATCCCAATTCACAGAAAGGCAAAGATGGACCAAGAGGGTGCCCTTATTCACCAAAGACATGCATAACATGCTCGCAGAAGCTCTGTAATACAGCACAGCGGCATATGGCAGTAGGGACCTCATTCTACACTTCCTTAGTCAATTGGAGATGTACTGGCATAAAAGTGGAGAAACATAGTAGTTAATCAGGTGCTTATTTTTAAAAAACATTGCTGGCATTACTCTCCCCCCACACACCACTCTCTCTGACACCCCTTAATAGGGGAGTTGGGGAAGGATGTTCGAAAAGAATGAATTTCCTAATCCATGCCGTAATTATTTTCTTCTCTTTTTTGCCTGGTGTATGTTTTGTTTGGATTTTCTTCCCCACCCTCTGTGTTTACACTAAATTTCGTAGGTTTTCATGTGTTCAAAGTAGAACACACACTTATTTTATGTTATGTAGAGTATTTAAAAGGAAAAAAACACAGTGAATACAAGATGGTACAGAAGATTAGTACTGAGATATAAAAAATTTTTCTTCTTTTTGAATTTAATCCAAGTTACTCATGACGGAAAGTTTGTTGCCATCTGATAGATAATCAGGACCAAAGAAAAACACTGGTGGCATTAATGCAGTGCCTAATGGCACCTTGCTGTCAGTTGCAACCCAGTGGCCAAAGATTCAACAGGCCCAGAGACCTTAGCTACCCCGTCATCAGTCCTTCCAGGTAGTGCTGAGGCACAATTAGCAAGGCACTGCTTCAAAACTGTTATGCCATTGCCTGTGCTGTACCAGCTCAATGGAGAAAGGACTCCAGGGCTCATGATTTCTAAATTCACTCTAAATTTTATTTTTTATATTATATACATATATATACACATACACATACACATACACACACACACACACACACACACACACAAAGAAAAACAAACAAAATGTACTTTCCCCTTACTACTTTCCTATTGGGATTGCTTTAAAATACTCCAGTATGTTGGTAGGGAATATGAAGATTACAAAGTAATGTATTGTCAGATTATAAAAAAAGGCAGCATGTCTATCCTGATAAGGAAATGTGGTAAAATTAAAGCTTCATCTTTGCAAGTCTAATATTTGTGAACTATGCCCTAAGGCTTTTCTGATCTATGGCCCTATGTTTTTGCAATGAAGCGTCTTTGCAAATTAGTTTCCTTCTCTCTCACCACTCTCTTTATCCAAAAGATTCTATAATTATTTTAATACCATTTTCCTCCTGAATTCACAATTCATTATTTTGGCAACTTTTTCTACACCTCCAAGTGTCGACAACAGAGGGAAATAATATGATTCTGGCAATTATACAAGTTCTGAAATGTATGTGCTGAAGTCATCACTAACTTACTATGCCCTTATTGATGAGAAAGCAGGCTTAACTAAAACTGACGGTCAGCCAGCTGGATTTTACATTATTACTTTAAACATATCTCAAGGGTACAATTTCCACTGTAACCAGCTGGTTCATTACCAGGCCAATACCCCTGTAGGGAACTATGAAAAGCTAAAAGTACAAATTTTGCTTCTCTCTTGTGTCACAATGGACAAATTGTGTCTATTTTCTAAGCAGTAATAAAAGTCCGTTCTCAGAGTAAAAGGATCTTCAGTCCATTATGCACAAGCCTGGCAGAATCTGACGTCTATCTTTTTTATAATTTTGACAGATAATATAGACGTTTTGTTCTTAAAGCATTTTTTTTTCTATTTTTTATCAATTTAAATTTTCACAGCTGCAGGCAATTACTGGGTGGATGGACAGAATTATTTAATGACAGTAGACATTGATATTCTAAAATTTAAAGTTTTATAAAAACTGTTAAAATATAAATTGTCAACATCACACGTCAAAATATACCAAGTAAATATCCTTACATCCACAGATCATACCTGTTTTTACTGTTCATTTACTAGTCTATTTATAACAAGCCTAATTCAAAAAGTCTAAATCACTGGATTTTGACTCAGCTCTCAAGAAGCATTCTTCTTACTTTGCCTAGCTGTTTTTCATTAGCATGAGTATGTACGGTGAAATCAACATTTATTGATAAAAATCTAATCATTCCAAGTCTAATTACCGAAAAAGTAATTATCTACATGTGTGCTTTAGAATGGGAAGAAAGTTAAGTATTTTAAGGAGGGGGCACAGGGGAGGGCAAGAAGCGCCCCGCGGCTGCAGGGGTCAGACCCCGCCCCCTCGAGCAGGTAACCCGGGGGGCGGGGGGGGGGAGACACGCAGGGGACCCGCTCCTTGCCCAGCTCACCTCTGCCACACTCAGGCAGAGTGTGAAGCCACTGCCTGCTTCTCAGCATCCCAGGCTTCCTGCCAAACAGCTGATTCAGGGGGAGGGGGACACAGAGAAGCAGAGCAGGGCGGTGCATTCAGGGGCGGATGCGGAGGCGGAGCGGGGCTGAGCTGGAGCCGGGAGCTGCCGGTGGGTGCTCTGCACCCACCAAATTTTCCCCTTGGGTGCTCCAGCCCCAGAGCACCCATGGAGTCGGTGCCTAAGGCGCCACTTTTGATGTGATCAGTGGGGGGAGTGGCCGCTCCCCCTGTTCCCCCCCCAGCTATGTTCCCCCACCCCCAGGAGCCAGAGGGAGCTGCCGGATGCTTCCTGGGAGCTGCCCCAGGTAAGCACCTCCGGGACTCCCCACCTCGCCAAGTGGCAGGTCCCTCTGACTCTTAGGGGTGGAGTGGGCACCCACTACAGTGGCCCACAAGACCCTCCTGCCTAGTTCTGGGGGCAGTCAGGGGACAGGGGAGGGGGGGTGGCGTCAAGGAATGCGGCTGGTTGGATGGGGGCAGGAGTCCTGGGGAGCAGGGGTGGGCCATGACCCCTTCATGGGGTGATGGGGTGAGGAGGGAACCAGTTGTTAAGATTTGGCAGCTCATCACTGCTTGTGGCACTTTAGAGACTAACGAATTTATTTGAGTGTAAGCTTTCGTGGGCTACAGCTCACTTCATCGGATGCATAGAATGGAACATATAGTAAGAAGATAGATAGATACAGAGAACATGAAAAGGTAGAAGTAGCCATACCAACTGTAAGAGGCTAATTAATTAAGATGAACTATTATGAGCAGGAGAAAAAAAACATACAGTTGGTATGGCTACTTCCACCTTTTCATGTTCTCTGTATGTGTATATATATATATATCTTCTTGCTATATGTTCCATTCTATGCATCCAATGAAATGGGCTGTAGCTCACGAAAGCTTACGCTTAATTAAATTTGTTCGTCTCTAAGGTGCCACAAGTACTTCTGTTCTTTTTGCGGATACAGACTAACACGGCTGCTACTCTGAAACAGAAAGGAAAGCAGAGAAAGCCTTAAAATCCAAATAGTTTTGCTTTAGTTATACTGGATACCTGATATATCTGGGATTCATTTTACAAGAGGAACAAGATGTAGAGAAGTGAAAATGAAGGTGACAAGCAAGATTTCTTCACATATGGATCAGTGGACCATCAACTGATGAAGCAGGATTTCTCAATGTCTAGCAACAAAGTAGTCAGATCCAGGATAAATCTGATAAATATTCTTAAAGGGACCTTGAGAGGAATTACAATAAATAAACTGCGGTCCCACACCACAACGTTGGAGATATTAGTGGACATAGATTCTCAGCTGGAACATTGGTGGCAAAAGTTAGACTAAACAGCTAGATCCAAGACAGAAACAAACTCAGAGTGCAAGAGAATCAGATACTTACTCTTTACAACACAGCAATTAGGAAGCTATTTGAAACTGAAGTAACTTTAATTGTATCAAACAGTTAGTTAAATATATCCTTAACCGAAAATTTATATCTGGAAGCAAGAAAATTAGCGTTTATGAAGAACCAGACAACATTCTGTAATATTCAAATGATTGGCTTCTTGGCAGAGAAAAAAGAAGAAAATCTAATTTACTTTTATTTCACACACAAATGATTGAGAACAGTTTAGTTACTAATGCAATCCATGTTAGCAGAGTATGTTTCTCTGTCTCCCTCTAGTGGTTAAAGCAAATATAAGCTTGTAAGTACCTAACTACCTCCAAGCAGTAAAAAGGCTCATGGTTTTAGAACTAGAGGTCTGTGGGTTCAGTCTCCACACAACTGCCAAGGGTTGTGTTACAAGCAGTGTCCTGTGCAGATCTCTGAACGGCTGAGGACTAGCTTCCCAAAAAACAAATAATTGTGGTAGGTACTCAGTTTATGTTGGAAGATGTTTAGGGCCCCCACATATCATACAGCAGTAAAATGTGTGAGCATTTTTACTGTCTTTCTTACTGTTTTTGGCACATAAGACCAAGAGATATTTCAGAGTAGCAGCCGTGTTAGCCTGTGTCCGCAAAAAGAAAAGGAGTACTTGTGGCACCTTAGAGGCTAACAAATTTATTTGAGCATAAGGTTTTGTGGGCTACAGCTCATTTCATCAGATGCATGCAGTGGAAAATACAGTGGGGAGATTTTATATACACAAAGAACATGAAACAATGGGTGTTACCACACACACTAACGAGAATGATCAGGTAAGGTGAGCTATTACCAGCAGGAGAGAAAAAAAAACTTCTGTAGTGATAATCAAGGTGGGACATTTCCAGCAGTTGTCAAGAACGAGTGAGGAACAGTGGGGCGCGGGGGGGGGGAAATAAACATGGGGAAATACTATTATTGCCCCCCAACACACACACACTGTTCCTCACACGTTCTTCTCAACTGCTGGAAATGGCCCACCTTGATCATCACTACAAAAGGTTGTTTTTTCTCTCCCGCTGGTAATAGCTCACCTTACCTGATCACTCTCCTTACAGTCTGTATGGTAACATCCATTGTTTCATGTTCTCTGTGTATATAAAATCTCCCCACTGTATGTTCCACTGCATGCATCCGATGAAATGAGCTGTTGCTCACAAAAGCTTATGCTCAAATAAATTTGTTAGCCTCTAAGGTGCCACAAGTCCTCCTTTTCTTTTTTAAGTCCAAGAAAGTGTCCTTCCTGTGATACACAGAAAAAAGAATGAGGAAGTGGATGGTCTCAACCCCTTTTTAAATTTATTCTGACCTTTTGGAACAAAAGACAAGAACTGGTAGAAGTAAAACCAGGATTCAACAACATTCAGTTCCAAAAAAGCCAACCAAAAAATACTCTAAAGGAAGAAAATCAAATGAATAAAAATGTAGTCTAGTTACTATATGATGTTCCTTTGGCTCTTTGAAAGTAATTTTTGTTCAGACCCACATTTTAGATATTGTTTTTGATTTATCAAACTGAAATTTGAAATAAGAGTCAAAGATTTCCATCTGATGAATCTAAACAGTGTTGCTTCAGCTGCAAAGGGACATTAAGCAATAAGTGGCCTAATGGAAAAAGCATAAAAATGTTCAGTATGATGAAAAGATGCAATTGCCAGACAACTCAATGAAAACAAAAAAAAAAGGTGATCTCTCCACTTAACCATATTAAGTCCAGTCAGTTATTATTATTCGCTCTTCTCCCACAAGAAAAAAAAGCATTATAGACATTAATTACATACTTTCACAATGCCAGATAATATTCCTATATGTTCTTCAACTTCAGCCATTTTGCTTTATTATAGATTATTGTACTACATTTTTTTTATGTATTTAAATGTTTTATATTCTGTATGCTACATATAACCATTAAATGAAAAAGCTAATACTTTTTAAATGTTTCCAATAAGATTTAAAGGGACATCCCTACCTCAAAAATAATCAAATTTCTTTCAAATTAAGGCTTGGAGCAAACTATAAAATTAGCAAGGCAAATCATTTTAACATGTATAATGAACAGGAAGGCACCACAAATTACAGATGACTTGTATTCTGTGGTGAAAGAATTGGGCCTAAGAGATTTAAAACTGACATTTTCATCAGTTAAGGAAACCAAGGGTGTAAAGAAGACTAATACAGTTACATGAATTATAATGGCCCCGTATTACTCTATTTTCCTGATCAAATGAAAAAGAAAGAATAATTTTAAAAAATTAAAGAATGGTTTAGAATTAAGAATTTCAGGGTTCAGAGCTCTCCATTAAAACAAACTTTCACAATGAAACAAATATGTTTATAGTCATATTGACAGGTTTCAGAGTAACAGCCGTGTTAGTCTGTATTCGCAAAAAGAAAAGGAGTACTTGTGGCACCTTAGAGACTAACCAATTTATTTGAGCATGAGTCATATGTCTATCACCACCCATATCACTTTGACCTTCAATTAGCAAAGTACTTAAGCATGTTCTTAAGTCCCGGGAAAGTTGCACCCCTTTCCACCATTCTTTGCTGGCCTCTAACTTCTTAAGAAGGTTCTGTCTTTGAGGAAGGGACTGTGTCTTCAGCTCTGTGTTGATGCTGTTGCCATACTGTTAATCGTACGCTGTATGACTGAGGGTACCTGTGTTTAGAGTAGTCAGGCTGAGTCTCTTCGCTGTTCCAAGACACACACACACACACACTTATTAAAGGTGTCAATATGCACATTGCCTAAGTGAACATCTGCTGGTCCATCTCCAATTCTCCTCAAGCTAGGGTTTGTCTAAAAGTCAAGACATTTAATAGTTTATTGTCACCTGAATAAACACAGCTTTGATCAGAATTTCCTGCTACATCACTTCTAAGTATTAGATTATTCAGGTAGCTTTCTGGTTCAGTTTGGGATTTATGATAACTCCCTGGTGACTTAGGTAAGCCACAGTTGTCACCTTCTGTTTTAATTATTGATGCATTTAGAGGAAACTACGTTGTGAGCTCTATAGTTGCACAGCAGACAGAAGAATATACAAGGAGCCTAGGCACTTTCATAAGCAAATTAATAATAAAAAGTAACATCTAGGAGGCAATTACCTGATAGTACTGCCTGCAGCCTTTCAAGTTTAGGCATTTTTTGTATTTCATATAGGCCACTTCCTTTGAAGTCAACCTAACAAGCCCAAGCTGAAAGACAAGTTATCCTAGATGGCTGAGGGTGTGCCAGTTTGACGAACAGCATGTTCTTCTTAGACATTTCTCACAGAAGTATTGATGAACTGATGGAAGATCACCTAAGTGCGAAGTTATTCATTATGTAAGTTCCAGTTGTCTGGCATTAAGAATTTCAGGGTCTGGAGCAATCTATTAAAACAAACCTTCACATGCAACTATCATGCCTATCAATTGGAAATATCAGAAGCAATTCTAAACAGATGACTGGAAAGAATAAACCCTGGAGTGTTACAAAATCAGGAGAGAGCAATTAGTTAAGAAATGTTGTAATAAGATCCCCAAGATGACTATCAATCTAAAAATATTGACAAAGTTGATTATAAATTCTTGCAAGTACAGTAACTGACTGGTTTGCTTATGTGCACAATGGTTTTCTTCAGGGGCATTTTAAACCAGTAGGTCATACAGATAATACAGATTTGCATAACAATTGATCCGCTGTAACAAGTGGCATGGCCACAATTTGGCAGTATTTCAGAGGAAACAATGATGATCAGGTTTGCTGGGAAATTAAAAGGAGAAAACTGTAGATAATAATAAAAAGTCTCCAGGAGCCTATTTTAAAGAATATTTATGGAATATTTTTCATTTTAAATTATGCTTTTCTTACAAATAGATTTAATGATGATGAATCTACTAATCTGGAGAAAATGCCAGAATTAAATTATAAAAGTAATACCCCTACTATGGCTTTATGTCCATAAAATTTTGGATTAAAAAGAGGATTGATTTTTTTCAATAAGCTTTCTAGCACTGTGGACAATATATATATATATATATATATATTAGTGACAACGTTCCTCCTCTACCTTGGTGGATCTTGCGCTTATTGGCAGATTTGCTCGCCTTGGAGCTTCACGGTAGCCCTCAGCTTGGCCCTTTTTCTGAACCCACAGTCCAGGTCGACGACTCCTGTATCTGACTAGGAGTTAGGAGGTTTGGGGGAAACCCGGGTCCACCCTCTACTCCGGGTTCCAGCCCAGGGCCCTGTGGAATGCAGCTGTCTAGAGTACCTCCTGGAACAGCTGTGCGACAGCTACAACTCCCTGGGCTACTTCCCCATGGCCTCCTCCCAACACCTTCTTTATCCTCACCATAGGACCTTCCTCCTGCTGTCTGATAATGCTTGTACACCTCAGTCCTCCAACGGTATGCATTCTCACTCTCAGCTCCTAGCACCTCTTGCTCCCAGCTCCTTACACGCACACCACAAACTGAAGTGAGCTCCTTTTTAAAACCCAGGTGCCCTGATTAGCCTGCCTTAATTGATTCTAGCAGCTTCTTGATTGGCTGCAGGTGTTCTAATCAGCCTGTCTTAATTGTCTCCAGAAGGTTCCTGATTGTTCTGGAACCTTCCCTGTTACCTTACCCAGGGAAAAGGGACCTACTTAGCCTGGGGCTAATATACCTACCTTCTGTTACTCTCCTGTAGCCATCTGGCCCCACCCTGTCACAATAGTATATGGATGGCAGTGTGTTAAAATTCTATGAGGCACACTTTTTATGGCATCTAATGTTCATCTGTCTACAGATGAACCAGTCCAAAGAAAGATAATATTTTGTCTGTCATCTCTCCTTCAGGGCTCCTGCGCACAGTACATTTTCATTATCTGTTGGTTGAGATGTTGAAGGACTTGAGACAACCTTCCCCTCCTCTAAAGTTGGAAAAACATTTGCTGGCTCCAGATGAATGAAATCCTTAGCAGGAATGCCTGCTAAATCTGGGCTGGTGGGCCAAAGAGTCTGTACTTCCTGTACAAAGTTATATGTCCCTGTTGGAAAGCTGGAATGAGGAAACAGGTTAATAAGTTTGTATAAATTCTTAAAACATTTCCAAAGGATTCTCCAAACAACTTGATCCTACTGTAAAAGGGGATGAATAAAATTACCTCTAGATGTACAGGGTCCTTCTTATTTCTTGCTTTTAATAATGTTTTTTCTTAGGCTGGGCGACCAGGTTGGACCTGGTTAAAACAGTCCTGGCTCTGCTCAGGATATTGCTACTCTTAGCCAACTGACTGTCCAGAGAACAGCTTTTATTTATGGAGCATTTCCCCTTCTTTCTACTTCATATATAACTGTTTTGTTCCTATATAAAATTTTAGCACAGCAACAAACAACAACAAAAAGAAGCTTCTGGAAACCATGATGAAACAAACTAGACCAAATTCAATGTGACAAAGCAGCAAAAATATCTTCTGTTCTCATGACAGATCCCGGATTCTCATGCTATATATAACATTCTATATAGAAACAGGGTCTTATAATGGGAAATGTCTGGCAATCTTAACTATAGGAGGCACTATCAGCTTCCCTCCAGTTAAAAACTGTTTGAACAGAAGATGGTCCCCTGGCTAATGGCTAAGAATAAGGAATCTGTTTTGAGAACAGATGACATTCTTGCTGCTTTATGTTGAATTTGAGCCAATTCAACCCATCAGAGTCTCCAGAAGCTTTGGTTTTTTCCCCCCTTTTAATTGGGCTTGGTGTTGTGAAGTGTTATATTAGACCTAAGGCCTCAATCCATTCACAGAAGCACTTAATCATTTGTTTAACTTTAAGCACACCTGTAGGCCCACATGCTTAAATGCTTTGCTAGATCAGGACCTTACGTAGCAATAAGAATAAAATGAAGAGAAACAGAAGTAGTAAATCAGGTACTGAGCCATTTAGGTATGATCCAGTGTCCACTGAATTAAATGAAAAGACTGTCATTGACTTTAATTGGTATGGGATCAGGTCTCTAGTGAAGGGCAACAGTATTAAACCTGTGACCCAGGAAGAAATAAATGTAACATATTCCTTCCTCCCTGGTATTAGAGGTTACACATTTAGAAGGTTTCACTAAGGAGCACACTTAGTTTGAGTCCCCTAGCTTGGATTTAGATGTACATATATCTCATAAGCAATATTAAGAGAAGACATCTAACTGTATGTAAAGATGCCGAGAGAAAAGAAATCAGGGCACAGCTGAACAGCAGGCTTTCACTGGAGGGAAAATCACTCAGCTCACCACACTGTGTCAAAACAAGTGCTTCTGATGATTATTCACTAAGGATAATAGAATTAAACTCATAAGATAGGTGACCTTTCGAGACACTACTTAAGAGAGGTAGAAAGTATGATTGGACCCCTTTCTCAGACCCTTTACTTAAAGCCACAATACCAGGGATATTAGCAAAAGATACATTTCCCCTTCTCATGTGTGTAAGCTTGTGGAAGATTGTGATGGATGCAGTTCAGCAGTGACAGGGACATGAAAGCTACTCTTCTTCCAACAAAGCTTGTACTAGAGATTTTCGAAGAAGTGAAAGCAACGAGCAGAAAACAGGGAAAGCCACTGTGCTTGTCTGCTGCTCAAGTTGTACCAAAAGAAAGGTTTCCTTTTAACTCTCTCCCTTCTGTCTCCCACATCCAAGCAGAGACTTTGCACAATATGGCCTTTATCAACCATTTACACAGTCTTTTAGTATTCCATGTCTCTCTCTCCCACACATACCTTTTTCTCTTGATGTAGCTGAAGAACACTTACTCAGAAGCCTCTTTACATGCCAAAGTCCCTTAAAATAAGTGGGTGGGACTCCTTTTCTCTTTGTTTACCATTACTTTAATTTTCTAAATATGAAGGAAAATCAGATTATTTTCTGAAATATCTTTTCTGAAATACACTTCCATACAAAAGGGTGACTATGTGCTGATGGTGCTTCTACAGCTAATTTTTTATTATACTGTAATTTAGTACTCTTTGTTCTTGCTTATACCACATACTAGCATGAATAGGGAGGCCACTGATGTATCCCCAGAATATTCGATATCCCAGTACTTCTGAGAATGGTATGGGTCCACCACCCCCGCTTGTATGACCTTGCACCCACCGGCATAACCTCACCTGCATGGTGAGTTTGAGGTCACGCTGGTGGGTATGGAGTGGTGCACTGTTCAAGATGGCCTCCTCCATGCATGACACTGGACAAAACCACATCTGGTTTTGTCTTAGTACCAGACAGGAGACAAATTGTAGAAAAACAGGATTGCCTGGCCTAAAACCGGACCAATGGCTTGCCGGGGCATATATGACACCACTAACACAGTTGGTTAGGAAACACTGAAATCAATCTGTAAGTGCATTCTGTTTCGAGGGGGTACTCTTTCATATTGATGCAAAGGTGTTTGATTGCACATCTTTTGTTAACACTAATGGGAGTGTTGCAGCTCGTCACAGGGTTGCTGGCCCTTTGAAATAAAGCAGGTTAAGCTCTCTTGTGCTAGAACAGGTGTGCCCAGCTGGGCCAATGAAGAGGGCAGGGCAGCACCGGGGTATATAAGAGGCCAGGCTGTCAGTAAGCAAAGGGAATATTCAGGGAGCAGGAGCAGCAGGAAGTTCTCTCGGTGAGGCTGCCAGGTTCCCCTGGGAGGGGAGAAAGTAGGAACCTGCTGGAGGAAAAAGGGACACCAGGGAGAAAGCCCTGGGAACTGATGCTCAGTTAAAAAACCAAGGAAGACCCTTGCAGTAGGTCCTGAAGTAGGAGAGAGAGGCAAAGGGGAAAATCCCCATGGAGCTGTAGTCAGGGCAGGCTGAGAAACTATGTTTTGCCTTTGTTTGGGAAATAAAACTGTGCCTGGAAAGAGACTTTGGGTGTGGCAGTGGATCCTTCATGGGCTGAGGATGAGAGAGAGCCTTATCACACAGCTAAATCCCTGAGCACCACTTTGACAATTTGCCTGATAGTTTCTTAACAATAATTTATACTCTCTTTATCATGTTCCTCCATTTGTAAATGCAGTGGAAAGGTTAAATTTCTTCTGACAAACTATGCAGATGAATGATGACTAAGTTCACTGAGAACATTCTGTTTTGTTTCATACTCAAAATTGTCCAGTTCATTATCTGAGGCTGAAGGCTAGCCATGAGCTATGCTGTATAGAACACTGTTTTAGGTAGAGGTGGGTGGTGGCATGGGGTAAGTTCATTTTGCCTGACTTCACATCCTCTTTAACATGATGGTTTCCAAAAATTTGCCCCCAAACGCTGTTACTGGGCTCACATTTTGCTTAGGAGAAACTGAAAGAAAGAGCTGAAAGAAGATGGGGAACAGAAGAAAAAAAATGAAGTGAAAGGTATTATGACCCATCTGACTCTGCTGCTCTCTCCTACTTTCTAATTTCACCTACACCTCTGGATCAATTTCCCACCTCCTTTACTCTTTACACTTTGTGTTTGCCATGCAATAATGCTCCCTCTCAGAGTTCTCACTCCTTGGTTTGCTATTTCTGCCCACCAATGATTTCCTTTAGCGACATTCCCTCTGCCCTTCTCTGAATCATAGCATGGAGCTGCAAAGCTTAAAGAAAGCTACCCTCTGGATTGACCAACAAATTAAACTGTGGACTTCTCAGGGCTGGGAATTTTTTTTTTTTTTTTTTTTGCACAATACTGAGGATACTAACACTTTTTAATCAATATTAAAAATATATATAGAACACACTTTGACAACATGGCTTTTGTGAGCTGTCCTATTTTTGATACATAGTACAGGCTTCCCTTCAGCTAGAGAAACAGGGTTGTTTCTAAAAATGAATCATCCTTGGGAGGACTAAAAAGAGCATACATTTCAGAGGAAAAGAAAGTTTGTGAATCCAACCCTCAAAGTTCACTAAAGTGACCATCCTAATTTTAACTATGGCAAAGAAAATAGCAATGTCAAGTCTCTTACCAGTAATTTCATACAAGAGATTTATAATGGTTTGACTGCTCTTTATGGGGCCAATCCTACAAACACTCAGGACTACTGTGAGTGATTTCAGTGGGACTACGCCTGGTAGAAAGCACTACATTAATCAGAGTGTTTGTAGAATTGGTCCCTAAGTATGCTTGACATGAAGCCATTGTTTAGAAAATATTATTAAAACTTTTAGTCTTCTTTATGTGTCTGCAGTAGCAGATTATATATCTCATATAACTGAGTTCATGTTCCATTCTACACTGGTAAATTCGCACCAATTTCAAATCCACATCAGTGTGGATTTGTTCCCAGTTTAAAATGTATACACGGCCGGAACAGTTTATTAAGAACTGTGACCACAATTAGGGCATACTTGGGAAAACATGTCAGAGCAAAATGTTAGTGCGACCATAATGCTTTATTGCCTCAACACACCCGGACTTGATTATTCCATAGTGTATCACTTTACACTGAAAATCCCAAATGCAATTCTGAAAGAGTAATGTGGCCGTCTCTGCATAACTGACATTGAAAACACAATACTGCAGTCAGCCTTATGTGGAGATAGTAGCGTATTCTGCAGTCAGCCTTATGTGGAGATAGTAGCGTATTACCACTGAGAGATGGGGATAGGAATAGGAATGGATTAGAGCTTCATACTTCAGTCTGGGAAATTCAACAAATGGTGATAGCAACCAGTTTAGAATTAATTAATAGTGATGAATATAGAAGAAATTGGTTGCTCGTTCTCTGATTAAGGTGCAGAGAGGAATGCCCTAAAAAGAACATTGAGGGAATAAATGAAAAAACTGCTTTTGTAAACAGAAATGAATGTACTTCATTGTCAGTGTCAATATATAGTATTGTCAGTGCCTAGCTGGGCATTGTAGATAATGAGATACCTAAAATATGCCTATCATTTAATCAGAATAAGTAATTTGATTTTAAGAATTTGTATTACTGGATTGTTCCTATGAGCATGTGTAGAAAATATCTGATTTTGGTCATTAAAATTGAGATAATATACATTGCATTAGTTCATCTGAAATGTTTAATGTAATGCAGCCATGGTAATGGAACTAAATTTTCCAGAAGGACTTTATGCCCACTCAGACTTAGAATAAAGAATATCAATAGTTTTGAACACTGAATCTTGGGACCATCTGTTTTTCTTGAATATTCTACTGTTTGGTAACTGATTCTGTGAATACTTTCTATTAGACTCATGTAAAACAACACTAAGACCTAACAACACCAAAGATCCTGTAATGGCAGATTTATGATCCCATCCTAAACATCGTTCTTTGGGTTCATGGTGGCTAACAGACAACTAAGGTATTGGGTAAGAGCTAACTTTCTATTAATGTATGAAGGATATGAGCACCAAAGGAGGAGAGAAGTAATTTAGTGTTGTACATGGGGATACAAGCAATAATTTAAGAAGACTAGCTCTTATCCCTTCCCTTACTGTTCTCCTTAGTCCCTCACAATTACAAGCATGCTATAGTCTCTTCCATCTTAAAAAAACACCTTTGATCTCAATTGCCTCCCCATCTACTACTGCCTCATCTCCTTTTATATCTAAGCTTTAAGCTCATGAATGCAAAGTTTTATAATCACTTCCTCTCCTCCGATTCCATCCTAGACCCTCTCCAGTTTGGCTCCTGGCCCTTGCACTCCATTTTGCCAAAGTCTCAATGACCTCTTCCTAGTCAAAGCTCAGAACCAGTACTATCCCCTTCCTCCTTGACCTGACAGGGGCCTGTGACACCACTGACCATGCTCTTCTTGAAACTGTGTCCTCCCTTGGCTTCTGTGACTCTGTCCTCTCCGAGTTCTCCTCCTTAGTAGACCTAACTAATTGATACACCTTACCCCCCTCCAGCTATCTGTGGAAGTTCTATAGGACTCTATCCTTGGTCCCCTTCTTTCTCCCTCTACACTTTATATCTGGGTAATGTCATCTGCAAACACAACTACCATCTCTATGCTGACAATTCACCGATCTACCGCTCTACTCCAGCGCGGTTTCCTTCTGTCCAAACTAAAATCTTGGCCTCTCTCTCTGGCATCTTCTCATGGATGTCTAACTGATAGCTTAAAACCAACATGGCTAAAATAGAGCTCTTAAACCTCTTTCTGTAAGCCCTCCCCATGACCTCCTTTCTTGATCACTGTGGACAACATCACCATCCTGCCTATCACTCAGGCCTGTAATTTGGGTAGCATCTTCAACTTGGACTTCTCTCTAGGTCCTCACATGCAGGCTATGTTTACATCTTGCTGATTCTTTCTTCATAGCATCTCTAACATACAGCCTTTCCTATCCTCTACACAGCTAAAATGCTTGTCCAAGCATTTGTCATCTCACATCTCGACTACTGCAACATCATTTTTAACTCTGGCCTTGACAAATGCAACCTTGCCCCACCGATTTCCATTCAGAAGGTTGCCTATTTTCCTAATCCATCGCGTTGACCACGTCATTCCTCTCTTTGAATCCCTCCATCCACTGACTTCCCCTTCTTTATGACATCAAACATAAACTGGTTGTTTTCACTTTCAAGGCCCTTCATTGTCTATCCCTATTTAGACAATCATGGCATCATGGGTCTATCATTCACTACTGAGAAGTTGTCCCTTCCCCTGATTGACCCATGATGCCAGCTTCTACTGCCTGCTCGTTAAATTTTCAAACAAGCACTTTCGTGCTTTCGCCTATGCTGCTGCTCAAGGAGTGCACATAAATATCTGCAAAACTAAATTATTCTACTTCAAAACTCTCCTCTGCCATGATGCCTAGAAAAAAAAACTACAACAGCTAGGCTGGTGTGCTAAGGCCATGGCCCACCACGGTGACCTATACAGTTTCACAGTTTCCTTGTACTCCCCCATCTGTCTGTATCCATCTGTTGTCTCTGGTCTTGTATCAAATTGTAATCTCTTTGGGGCAGGGACTGTCTTTTTATTCTATGTCTGCACAGCACCTAGTAAAATGGGGTCCTAGGTCCATGATTGGGGCTCCTCAGGTGCTATGATAATACAAATAAGAGGGTGGGGGGTTGGGGAGAAGAAAAGCTTCCTGTTAGAGCATATTAAAACTACAATAGACAGGACCATGTACTGGTAGAGAGATGGACCGATAATTGGAATAGTATTTTCTATTTCTCAGGCTCCTCTTCTATTCAGTTTGAAGTGATGGCAACATTTTAACTGACTTCAGTGGAGATGGACCAGATCTTCTGGGAAGAGATGGGATCCACCTGACCAAGAAGGGGAAGAGCATCTTCATGCACCACTTCACGAACCTAGGTGAGGAGGACTTTAAACTAGGTTCAATGGAGACAGGTGACAAAAGCCCACAGGTAAGTGTGAAAAAAACATAACATAGGGTTAGATGTTGGGAGAGGGGGCGACATGGAAAATTACAGTAGGGTCAAAGGAGCAACAAGAAAGATATCCATGGGGGAAACTGGTCAACATTTTAGACATCTGTACACAAATGCAAGGAGTATAGGGAATTTACAGGAAGAACTGGAAGTATTAGTACATAATCTAAATTATAATTTAATTGTCAAAGAGACATGGTGGGATAAATCTCATGATTGGAATATTGGTGTGGAGAGGTATAGCTTGCTCAGAAAAGACAGGCAGGAAAAAAAGGGAGGATTATACATAAAGAATATATACTCTTGCTCTGAAGTCCAAAAGCAGGTGAGAGGCAGACCAGCTGAGAATCTCTGAGTAAAGATAAAAGAGTTAAAATATAGGTGATGTCATGGCAGGGGTCTACTATAGACCATCAAATCAGGAAGAGGTGGTGGATGAGGCATTGTTCTACCAATAAAATAAAAACCAGCAGGATCTTATTAAAGGGAAAAAGGCAAAATACCACATTTATTGTGAATACAGAAAGAATCATAGTAAGCAGTTAGTTATAGCTATAACATTTCATTCAATCTCATATTTATTCACACATTCATTCATACAAACACACACACACACACACAGGTTCTGCAAGGTTGTTATCATAGTTACCAGCCTTAGAGTTGCTCATGCCAAGCCACTGGCCAGGTGGCCTGGACATGAGGAGGGAGCAGGGCCTTGTCAGATGCTCATCTGACGCTCCTGGAAGTTGGTTTGCAGAATCAGACCCCCAAAGTTCTCACTTTTTAGAGTCTATTTTTATAGGAATTTCTTCCTATGCCAGTCTATGGGAATTGCTTCATCATGCTGTTGCTGAATCAATCAGCAGATAGCACATTCCTGACGGCTCCAAGATGTTATCTTGTTCTTTGGTTCTCCCATTTTTGAGGCTGCTGGGTGGATTCCAGTCTGCCCTCCGGGGGTCCTCTGGTTATTTCCATTGACGCCTTCTTCAGCCGATGGACACTGGATTCTTAGGCTGGCACCTCCCTGATCATTCAGTTATTATCCACACCAAGCATCCATCCACATACATCCTCTATCTCTATTTTAATCACAATTGTTAATACAACAAAAGGGCAGGGAGTCTCTGGGTGCTGTTTCTGTTGTTAGAGTATTGCTTTGAGTCTCTCTCTCTGTGAATTGCTTTGAGAACAGACTCTGTCTTAGAATGTACTAACACAATTAGCAGCTTGCAAGTTTCACACATAGAGGGAGAGAAACAGTACCAAAAGCCAAGAGACCTCTTAATTAGTAATACCCTGGAATTTAAACTATGGGGAATCAAACTCATTTGTGATTTTAATACAGAACTTCTTTAATATGATCCAACAGCATTTCTAAAACAAACAACAGAAATATCCAAAACACAGGACCTATTAGTAATGGGCGACTTTAACTACCCAGAAAAGGGTAATTAAAGTCCCCCATTGTTGGAAAAGTAATTTAGCCATTATCTTTGAGAACTCCTGGAGGATGGGAGAGATCCCAGAAGACTGGAGAAGCACAAAATAGAGCATATCTTTAAAATGAGGAACAAGGAGGACCCACAGAATTACAGATCAGTCAGTCTAACTTCAATACCTGGAAAGATATTGGAGCAAATTATTAAACGATCAATTTATAAGCACCTGGAGGAGAATAGGGTTATAAGCAATAGCCAGCATGGATTTGTCAAGAACAAACCATGTCAAAACATCTTAATTTCCTTCTTTGATAGGATCACTGACCTAGTGGATAGGGGGAAGCAGTAGACAGGATATACTTCTATTTTAGTAAGGCTTTTGACGCTGCATGACATTCTCATAAGCAAATTAGGGAAATGTGGTTTAGATAACTTAAGTGTAAGGTGGGTGCACAACCAGTTGAAAGACCGTACACTCAAAAGAATAGTTATGAATAGTTGGCTGTCAAACTGGGAGAGTGCAGGTAATCGGGTGCTGCAGTACTATTCAGTATTTTCATTAATGACCTGGATAATGGAGTGGAGAGTATGCTTATAAAATCTGCAGATGACACCAAGCTGGGAGGAGTTGCAAGCACTTTAAAAGACAGCTTAAAATTTAAAACAACCTTGACAAACTGGAGAATTGGTCTGAAATCAACAAGATGAAATTCAATAAAGACAAGTGCAAAGTACTTAAGAAGGAAAAATCAAATGCACAACTACAAAATGGGGAATAACCATCTAGGTGTCACTACTGCTGCAAAAGATCTGGGGGTTATAGTGGACCAAAAACTGAATGAGAGTCATCAATGTGATGCAGCTTCAAAAAAGACAAATATGATTCTGGGGTGTATTAATAGGGGCTGTGTGTGTAAGACACAAGAGGTAATTGTCCTGCTCTACTCAGCACTGGTGAGGCCCCAGCTGGAATACCGGGTCCAATTCTGGGCACCACAATTTAGGCATGGTGTGGACAAATTGGAAAGAGTCCAGAGGTAAGCAATAAAAATGATAAAAGGTTTAAAAAAACCCGATCTATGAGGAAAGATTGAAAAAAAAAAAAACGGGCATGTTTAGTCTTGAGAAAAGAAGACTGAATGGGTGACCTGATAACAGTCTTCCAATATATTAAGGGCTGTGATAAAGAAGATGGTGATCAATTGTTCTCCATGTCCACTGAAGGTAAGACAAGTAGTAATGGGCTTAATCTACAGCAATGGAGGGTGATGCTGGAAGACCAGGTGCCACCTCATGACAAGGCCCTGGGCCTCATTGAAAACTGACAAATGCACTCTGGTTCATTTGTGTGATAACATAGTTAAAATATATATTAGTGTTATTATAACGTATTTACTGTTTAGATTTCATGGAATGCTTGTAGGATGCTGCATGTATTAATCCATCTTCAAATATCTGTATCCCCTGTATTACATAGATGTTAGCTCTATAACTGTAAAATGCTTGCTCTGAAACTATGTAACTCATGAAACAGGGAAAAAAAACCTTTATCTAATGCACAATGCTGGATTCCTACAGAAGGTGTTATCTCCTGCCCATCAGAGATGACTATTGGATCCAAATGGGCCACTGAGGCATAAAGTCTTTATCAATTGTTCCCCCATAGCCACCCATGAAGAGGTACATTCAGAAGCGCTCATCCCATCAGCTTGGACTCAGTGCAGGTGAGGGTAAAAATCCTTGACCAGAAGGAATTAGGGTATTTTTATGCTGTTTGGATTCTTCCGGTATGTTCACACAGCAAAGAACCCCCATCTTGCAGGGTCCTAGAGCCCAGGCTCCAGCCCGGAAGTCTACACAGCAATTAAATAGCCCCTCAGCCCGAACCCCACAAGCCTGAGTCAGCTGGCACAGGCCAGCCACAGATGTGTAGTTGCTGTGTAGATATACCCTCAGGGGCAAAGATTCCTAAACATAAGCAAGAAATCTCCTACCTTCTTGGCTTGGTTTAGCCCCAAAGGATATAAAAGCTTGCTTATAATAGAAGCTTCTATTAGCTTTTAAACTTAAGATTGTATCTCAACTGTGCATATATGGTTACCTGCTTTAACCTTGTAAATAACTTATTTCTTTTTCCTAGTTAATAAACCTTTAATTTATTACAGGATTGGCTATAAGCACTGTCCTTGGTATTAGATCTCAAGTGCAAATTAACCTGAGGTACATGACTGGTACTTTGGGACTGGGAGCAATCTGAATAGTTTTTTTATCTTTGGTGTAAAGGGACCCTCTATCAGACAGTCAAGTTTGCCTGAGTTGCCAGGTAGATCAGAATGCTCAAGGGGTCTGTCTGTGACTCCATGTTAAGGCTGCATAGTGCCTAAAGGGTTTACACTTGTTACTTGGTTAGTGTAATCTAAGTATAGAACTCACAGCCAGTTTGGGGTTTGTGCCCTGCTTAACAGTCTGCCCTCAGGTTGAATATTCTCGCTCATGAGTTCGCTCCAGACAGTGTGACAGCATCATGTTAGAACATGTGCCAATTAACATGATGTTAAACACATACATTAACCACAAACATCTAACAGGATTTTAAATGTAACCATCCTTGTCCGTCTTATAGCAGTCATATTTAACATCATGTTAATCAACATACTTCCTAACATGATACAGTGTAATGTGTGGTTCTCTCAGTCCTAGACCAGATTTTAACAACCGTATGGCCTACACAAACTACTGAACTACACAGACAGGCCCCTTTAACTAGTGCACATAGATGCTACAAAAATGAAGTTAACATGGACATTTCTTCTGTCAAACAGCAGCCTGGCCCACAGCCCTGCCCTCTTCTCAGATATACTTCTGACAGGAGCTATATCAGCCTGATCTTTCTAACAGGCCACAACTATGGAGGCTGCAAAGCTACAGGCTGAAACCCCAGGGAGTAGTTGTTAAAAAAACACAGTATAACCCACTGTGACACTGTACCCCCTATTATTCATAGTGATATTATTATGGTATGATTGTGGCATAATTATGATGCATTTTGTACAAGACCAGGCATGTAAGGGGTCATTGGAAAAGTTATGATTTGCTGAATATGATTATCCTATTTGTATGTATGTATCACTTTTGTAAGTGGTTATAAATATTGATTGTGGATCTGTATTTCAAATGGGCTTACTCTGGAAAACACCCACAGCCAGCCTTTCAGGTACAACAATGAAGAAGCCAGACAGTGCTAATAGCTCATCAACAAAGACAATGGGCTGTGGAATAGCTTAACCTTCCTGGGGCCATTTTGGCCAGCCTGTCAGTAATGGCTGCTATGACTCTGCAAGGGCATGTGACCAGCCCACATAACTCTGGACTCCATTGGGCGGGGAGGGAGGAATAGAAAAATACTACTTCCACAAGCTGGTGTGGGAACTGAGTTTGGAAAAAAGGGTTCCCACCATATGCTAAAGCTATATAAGGCAGGGAATGACATCGTCAGTTGTTCTTCATTTCCCCACAATTGAATACCTGAGAGAAGGTCCAAAAGAATAGGACTTGGAACGGGGGTGGGGATCCCAAGCTGCAAAGCAAGTGCAGCTTGTGCCTTGAGACTGGGCAAGGCTGCTTGTATAATGTGTCAGGGTGAGAGACTTGCTAATTCATATCCAATCTATCTAGTATGTTAAGCTTAGTTTTTACTTTCATTTGTTTGCTAGGTAATCTGCTTTCATCTGTTTGCTATCTCTTATAATCACTTAAAATCTATTTTTGTAGTTAATAAGCTTGTTTTTTCTTTATCTAAACCAGTGAGTTTGAATGAAGTGCTTGAAAATCTTAGCTCAAGGGGGCAAAGGCTGTTACATTTCCTCTCCACATTGAGAGGGAGGTGAACTGGATAATAAATTTATACTGGTCGGGGTTTTGACCAGGGCAGGACAGTACAGCACAACTCTGGGGTCCTAGGCTGGGAAGCTGGTGGTTATTTTGGTGATAGCCTCTCTGTTGTTGGTTAATGCAGTGTCTGGTCAGCCTGCATGTAACTGCAGCTGGGTGTGTCCCTATTTGTGTGAATGCTGGTGAAAGTGTAGGACAGGGAGCGGGTCTGCAGCTTTCACAGCAGCACAGTGTTAGAGAGAGCCCAGGATTGTGGGTCAGAGGGCTCAGTGGTACCACAGTTCCAGGTGGTACCCTGAAGAGAACCCATCACACCCCCAACCTGCTCAACAGAGTTTCTTTCCCTGGAGAATCTACACTTCCCCCATCCCCCTCCAATAGGTTTTATAGCATAATCCAAACAAAGAAACTGAAGATCTTGTAAGAAAGCTTTAAAAAATAGCACCTCGCTGGGTTTATTCCTTCCTGGGGTTCCTGCTGGCTTCCAGACTCTCTCCAGAGATTTCACAGTCAAATCTTGATAACCAGAGTCTCCCTATTTTTGGGTGAGACTTGTAGCAGCTCCATCCACAGGCAGTTTATATCCTGCACCCTGTCCTAGTATAGCCCATTGGGAAGGCCCACAAATCCCAGCACCCTTTTCTCCAGAAAAAAGAAACATACAGAGAGGAGAGACTGCTGTGCCCACACTTTAAGTCTTGGTCCTGAGCCCAACAGAGTTAGCATCCTGAGTTTTCATCAGCCACAAACTGCCACTCTGAACCACTTCCTCTTTCTCATGGTTGCCTCCTTTGTTCTCTAAAAATCATCTGCACAGCATGACATGGCCTCAGAGACTTCTCTCCTTCAATAATCAGTCTCCCCATTGTGATGCTTCCCGGGGTACCCATTGTTGTGAAGCACCTTGCTACCACCTGCTCTTAGCCTAAGGAACTTTTGTCTGTGCCTGGTGTGGATCAGCTCCCTGACTTCACCAGCTTCTGGAAACACAAGCACCGCCTTTCAGGCCTCTCTTTCTCTTTAGGAGTAGTGATAGGCACACAGCAATCCCTGAGTCCTCCCAGCATCCCTCTGCAGTGCCCAGCCCCTGATCCACTGAACACAAAATACTCTACTCCCAAAGGAACAGTGGACACCTGCATACTAGTTTTACCTCAGGATAACCTCTCCGCTTAATATGCAGCACTTCAATATATTTACAGTGAAAACAAGAATAAGTTTCGCAAAAAGAAAAGGAAAAAGAAAAGGAGTACTTGTGACACCTTAGAGACTAACCAATTTATTTGAGCATGAGCTTCCGTGAGCTACAGCTCACTTCATCGGATGCATACTGTGGAAATGGCAGAAGACATTATATACACAGAAACCATGAAACAATACCTCCTCCCACCCCACTCTCCGGCTGGTAATAGCTTATCTAAAGTGATCAGCAAGTTGGGCCATTTCCAACACAAATACAGGTTTTCTCACCCTCCACCCCCTCACCCCAACAAACTCACTCTCCTGCTGGTAATAGCCCATCCAAAGTGACCACTCTCTTTAAAATGTGTATGATAATCAAGGTGGGCCATTTCCAGCACAAATACAGGTTTTCTCACCCCACACCCCCCTTCAAAAACCACACACACAAACTCACTCTCCTGCTGGTAATAGCTCATCCAAACTGACCACTCTCCTTACAATGTTCATGATAATCAAGGTGGGCCATTTCCAGCATAAATCCAAGTTTAACCAGAACGTCGGGGGTCGGGGGGGGGTAGAAAAAAACAAGGGGAAATAGGCTACCTTGCATAATGACTTAGCCACTCCCAGTTTCTATTTAAGCCTAAATTAATAGTATCCAATTTGCAAATGAATTCCAATTCAGCAGTTTCTCGCTGGAGTCTGAATTTGAAGTTTTTTTGTTGTAAGATAGCAACTTTCATGTCTGTGATTGCGTGACCAGAGAGATTGAAGTGTTCTCCGACTGATTTATGAATGTTATAATTCTTGACATCTGATTTGTGTCCATTTATTCTTTTACGTAGAGATTGTCCAGTTTGACCAATGTACATGGCAGAGGGGCATTGCTGGCACATGATGGCATATATCACATTGGTGGATGTGCAGGTGAACGAGCCTCTGATAGTGTGGCTGATGTTATTAGGCCCTTTGATGGTGTCCCCTGAATAGATATGTGGGCACAGTTGGCAACGGGCTTTGTTGCAAGGATAGGTTCCTGGGTTAGTGGTTCTGTTGTGTGGTATGTGGTTGTTGGTGAGTATTTGCTTCAGGTTGGGGGGCTGTCTGCAGGCAAGGACTGGCCTGTCTCCCAAGGTTTGTGAGAGTGTTGGGTCATCCTTCAGGATAGGTTGTAGATTCTTAATAATGCGTTGGAGGGGTTTTAGTTGGGGGCTGAAGGTGATGGCTAGTGGCGTTCTGTTATTTCCTTTGTTAGGCCTGTCCTGTAGTAGGTGACTTCTGGGAACTCTTCTGGCTCTATCAATCTGTTTCTTCACTTCCGCAGGTGGGTATTGTAGTTGTAAGAATGCTTGATAGAGATCTTGTAGGTGTTTGTCTCTGTCTGAGGGGTTGGAGCAAATGCGGTTGTATCGCAGAGCTTGGCTGTAGACGATGGATCGTGTGGTGTGGTCAGGGTGAAAGCTGGAGGCATGTAGGTAGGAATAGCGGTCAGTAGGTTTCCGGTATAGGGTGGTGTTTATGTGACCATTGTTTATTAGCACTGTAGTGTCCAGGAAGTGGATCTCTTGTGTGGACTGGACCAGGCTGAGGTTGATGATGGGATGGAAATTGTTGAAATCATGGTGGAATTCCTCAAGGGCTTCTTTTCCATGGGTCCAGATGATGAAGGTGTCATCAATATAGCGCAAGTAGAGTAGGGGCGTTAGGGGACGAGAGCTGAGGAAGCGTTGTTCTAAGTCAGCCATAAAAATGTTGGCATACTGTGGGGCCATGCGGGTACCCATAGCAGTGCCGCTGATCTGAAGGTATACATTGTCCCCAAATGTAAAATAGTTGTGAGTAAGGACAAAGTCACAAAGTTCAGCCACCAGGTTAGCCATGACATTATCGGGGACAGTGTTCTTGACGGCTTGTAGTCCATCTTTGTGTGGAATGTTGGTGTAGAGGGCTTCACCTTCAGCCGTCACCTTCAGCCGCCAACTAAAACCCCTCCAACGCATTATTAAGGATCTACAACCTATCCTGAAGGATGACCCAACACTTTCACAAATCTTGGGAGACAGGCCAGTCCTTGCCTGCAGACAGCCCCCCAACCTGAAGCAAATACTCACCAACAACCACATACCACACAACAGAACCACTAACCCAGGAACCTATCCTTGCAACAAAGCCCGTTGCCAACTGTGCCCACATATCTATTCAGGGGACACCATCAAAGGGCCTAATAACATCAGCCACACTATCAGAGGCTCGTTCACCTGCACATCCACCAATGTGATATATGCCATCATGTGCCAGCAATGCCCCTCTGCCATGTACATTGGTCAAACTGGACAATCTCTACGTAAAAGAATAAATGGACACAAATCAGATGTCAAGAATTATAACATTCATAAACCAGTCGGAGAACACTTCAATCTCTCTGGTCACGCAATCACAGACATGAAGGTCGCTATCTTACAACAAAAAAACTTCAAATTCAGACTCCAGCGAGAAACTGCTGAATTGGAATTCATTTGCAAATTGGATACTATTAATTTAGGCTTAAATAGAGACTGGGAGTGGCTAAGTCATTATGCAAGGTAGCCTATTTCCCCTTGTTTTTTTCTACCCCCCCCCTCCGACCCCCGACGTTCTGGTTAAACTTGGATTTATGCTGGAAATGGCCCACCTTGATTATCATGTACACTGTAAGGAGAGTGGTCAGTTTGGATGAGCTATTACCAGCAGGAGAGTGAGTTTGTGTGTGTATGGGGGTGGGGGGGTGAGAAAACCTGTATTTGTGCTGGAAATGGCCCACCTTGATTATCATACACATTTTAAAGAGAGTGGTCACTTTGGATGAGCTATTACCAGCAGAAGAGTGAGTTTGTGTGTGTATGGGGGTGGGGGGGTGAGAAAACCTGTATTTGTGCTGGAAATGGCCCACCTTGATTATCATGCACATTGTAGGGAGAGTGGTCGCTTTGGATGGGCTATTACCAGCAGGAGAGTGAGTTTGTGGGGGGCGGGGGGTGAGAAAACCGGGATTTGTGCTGGAAATGGCCCAACTTGATGATCACTTTAGATAAGCTATTACCAGCAGGAGAGTGGGGTGGGAGGAGGTATTGTTTCATGGTCTCTGTGTATATAATGTCTTCTGCCATTTCCACAGTATGCATCCGATGAAGTGAGCTGTAGCTCACGAAAGCTCATGCTCAAATAAATTGGTTAGTCTCTAAGGTGCCACAAGTACTCCTTTTCTTTTTGCGAATACAGACTAACACCGCTGTTACTCTGAAAAGAATAAGTTTATTACCAAAGAACAGAGATTCAGATGATAGTAAGGAAGAATATTAGAAACAAATGGTTACATATAAAACAAAATCATAACATTCTTTCTAAAGCCTAAATTTAACTCACAAACCATTCCCTTGTCTCCTATAAGAGAGTTTATCCCTAGTCCTTATCCCAGTGCATCCCTCTTTGAGAACATCACCTTGTTTTCCCAGATGGAACGATGTCGGGTGTACCTCCCTAACCCCAATTATACCCCCAAAAAAGTTCATTGTCCTTTCCTGTAAACAGAAAAACAGTCATCTATTAATTAGCATTTGATTTAATATGCAAATAGATGTCAACTGTAAGATACACAATAATCAGGAAGATAAGTGTCTCCTACCTCCTGTCTGGAGAAGTCTGTCTCAAGTCACGCTACTTCTGAGCGATGTACCTTTAACTACAAGGCCTTAAGAACATGATTTCCAATACACATACGTATCTCCTTACACATTATCCACATGTACATGTCACAAAGATTACGATGAACTGTATGATATGGCTTTCAGTAGAAACCATACATAACACTCTTTGCTGAACTAGAATGTAATTACTAGATCCTGGAGGTCCCTGTTACCTGTATCCCCTCTGCGCCCTATACCAGTTGGCATCAAGAGGTCTTTGGGCCACACCCATTAAAAGGCCATTACTAGTTCAGAGGGTATGTACATGTAATCATGAAGCCCAAATCTCTTTCTAGGATTCCTGTGCAGAGGGCCTGCTAAGCAAAATCTCCATGTGTTTTGGGGAAAACAAGAAGGGACAAGCTAACTTTCATCTCACATTCTTCCTATGGGAAGAAAATTGTTGGTTCACATTTACATACAGTAGTTGCTAGAATCTGACTCAAATCTTCTGTTAATATGATATTCCCAATGTGAAATTGTCCATGCTAACTTTGGGATTGGTTATCATCATAAATCAAACAAGCATTGTCCAAAGAAACAGGGCATTAAATCAGCCAAGAAAATAAGTATGATAACTAAATTTTGAGAAGTTAATTTAGAATTATTTCTTACCATGGATCACTGCAATTCTCTAGTGCAATAAAAGAAAAATATGAAAAAAGGAGAAAAACATTCAAATCTAAAGAGCAGACAGACAGCATTGTGTACAGAATTGTCATGGTACCAATAGTATACACCAATAGTATAAAGGCAGCTCATGCCATAAAGAGCTTGCAAAGTCAGGGTTCAGTTCTATTTTCAAATATGTTCAGAATGTGCTTCATCTTTACTACAAGCTGCTACTGAGCTGGTGAACACATGCCTAAGAACTGAGTTTTCAAATTACGATGTACATCATTGTGAAGGTAAAAATTGAGCCCTAACTTCCATCTTTTTTCCACCAAAGCGGAGTTTACAGAATCCATAAATACAGTCACAACTAATACAATGAGGTCAAAAGAATAAACTCTGCACTAGTACTCTTATTCTACTGTTAAATAGCTTTCAGGCTCCATATTACAAGTATAAACGAGTGTAAAACATGTTTCAGAGTAACAGCCGTGTTAGTCTGTATTCGCAAAAAGAAAAGGAGTACTTGTGGCACCTTAGAGACTAACCAATTTATTTGGGGATAAGCTTTCATGAGCTACAGCTCACTTCATTGGATACATTCAGTGGAAAATACAGTGGGGAGATTTATATACACAGAGAACATGAAACAATGGTGTTACCATACACACTGTAAGGAGAAAGAAAAGGAGTACTTGTGGCACCTTAGAGACTAACCAATTTATTTGCGCATAAGCTTTCGTGAGCTACAGCTCACTTCATCGGACACATACTGTGGAAACTGCAGAGGACATTATAACTGTAAGAAGAGCGATCAGGTAGCAGGAGAGCGGGGGGGGTGGGAGGGGGGCTGAAAGCAAGGAGCAGAGAGCAGCCAAAGATCCTTGTAAACTACCTGCCTAACTTTTCTTTGTGTTCTCTTCCAACAGCTGCCTGCTAAGAATGCCTGAGCAGGCACACAAGCACCACAAAGATATGAAGAGATTCTCCTAACCGCAGCCAACAGGAAGGATCCCCTATTAAGTAGCACAAGGAACAGGGTAAAAAAAGATGAGCTAAATTAGGGAGGGAGGTGAGGAAAAGAAATACTATTTATGATTTGTACAGCACCTTTAGGCCCCCATGAGAGACCAGGGCCCCTTTGTGCTAGGCACTGTACACACAAATAGTATAAAGACAGCTCAAACCACAGACAGCTTATAGTCTCAGTATATGACAAGATGCAGTTGGTGGATGAAACACGCAAACAGATGGAAAGGGGAAAGCACAAGCTTCCTAACTGTAAGAATAGTAGGACAATGGAACAGACTACTGAAGGAGACTATGGAGAATCCTTCACTGGAGGTTTCCAAAAGGAGGCTGGATAGCCATCAGTCTTAGATGATTTAGACAACAAATCCTGCATCTTGGCAGGAAGTTAGAGTAGAATCTTGGATGATCCTTGCGGTCCCTTCTAACCTATGATTCTAAGGGAAGAGAAAGATGATATACTGCTTTAACAAAATTCTCCTGCAGACTACCAGTGTGCACAGTGTAGCTTGTCACCTGCCTAAGTGGAAAGTGAACACAGGAAAAGAGAAGAGGATACAATAGGACAGGAATTAAAACTGGCAGAGAGGGGAGAATGGAGAAGAGCAGATGCACTTTGAGAAAGAAAGAGAGAAAATTAGTACCTTCCCAGAGAGACAGAGAAGGGGAAAGATAACACAGTGACAAGACATCTGGTAAGGAGGACAAGTGGGAAGGAAAAAAAAGTGAAATCTGCAAAGCAAGACCCTGCATAAATAC
The DNA here is from genome assembly GCF_965152235.1 of Eretmochelys imbricata. Taxonomy (NCBI): domain Eukaryota; kingdom Metazoa; phylum Chordata; order Testudines; family Cheloniidae; genus Eretmochelys; species Eretmochelys imbricata. The sequence continues at coordinate 62,986,203 of NC_135574.1, read as the reverse complement.
ACAGAGAAGAGACACACAAAAAGGGAAAAGGAGAACAGAGAGCAAAAAAAGATGGTGAGGCAAAGGGAAAGAAAATGAACAAAAACAAGGCAGATTTCAGGTTCCAGCATAAGAAGGCACAGCAGGCTGGGATCTGGAATTATGACAAAGCGGTTGGGGATGGACTCCAAGTCAAAATGTCTGAGGATCACGGGAATGGTTTTCTTACAATGGCATATATTTAATTAGTACTTTTAATTTTATTCTTTTCATGGATTTTTTTGGTCTGTCTGTAATGGTCTTTTTCCCTTTTTTCAGACTAAAAGATCATATGATGAGAGTTAAGATAGAAAATATTTAGTTTCAGGAGTATTGTCAAATGTGCTCAATGTATGCATCATTTTAAAGAATCTTCTCTGAACAAAGTGATCCTGTGTTTCAGTATCTATATTTACAGTATGATAGCCATGCAGGACATCCTGGAACGAGACGCCAGTTGTTTGTACTAAAGGTTGCATAACGCCTATTAAAGGCTTCTTCTAGCTCTGAGGCATATGAAATTACATCAACATCTGCGGCTTTTTACTAAAAATTAAAATGTGCTTTATTAGTAAAAGATGTGGACTTTCTGTGGCTGTTGCAAACTCGATTATACATGTATTTTCTTTATATAAATAAAAAGATTACACTACTATTTTACCAAATTATTAAATAAACTGAGAAGGCCTGGGAATCACACATAGAAGCTTCTCAATAAACCCGCAACATTTTCAAGATAACAAAAACAGAAAAAAAAAGGTCAAACTAGATGAAGATATGCCAAATCCTCCCACACCACATACTGTGGGTGCAGAGGACCGCCCTAAACATAATTGCACTGGTGTAATTCCACTTAGTAGAATGGAAGGTTTAAGACCGTCCATACCAGGGGTTTTGTGGGTCCTCCTGGTAAATCATTATGGAGGGGCTAAGAGAGGGAAGAATTGGAGTTTACTTATCTATAACTGGAGGGTCTTCAAGATGTGTGGTCCCTATCTGTATTCCACACGTGGGTACGCATGCACACTACGAGCCTGAGTCCAGATTTTTTTTTCTTTTTTTTAAACAAGCAGTATCTGTTGGCCTGCACATACACTGTAGCTCTCCTTGTGCTCTGCACTGAGGGCATAACCAGTGGCAATGGCGCTGGAACACTTTTAATAGTGGGGGTGCTGAAAGCCAGCAACCTTAGCTCCCCCCCCAAAACTGGGGCCAGGAGCAGGAACCTGCGTGAAACCTGGGGGTGGTGCAGTGCCCACCCCTACCCCTACTTCCCGTGCCTATGAACAGTGATATGGGTTGACGCCTTTCCAGTTCCTATTCTCACCACAGACCAAACAATCTACAGCAGAGGGCGGGTAGTGGAACACAGATAGGGACCACACATCTCAAAGAACCTCCAGTTACAGGTATGTAACCTCCATTTCTTCTTTGAGTCTCTCGTGTATTCCACACATGGGAAATTAACAAGCAGTAGCCAAACGGTTAAGTGGGTGCAAGGACACAGAAGTGATAGCTGACTGTAATACTGCTATTCCCACAGCTGTATCCACAGTGGAAGACTGGACAAGAGTGTAATGTCTCATGAAGATATGCAAAGAGCTCCAAGTAGCTGCCCTACATATCTCTAATAGTGGTACGTCTCTCAAAGACGCTACAGAGGCTGCTTGCCCTCCTGTGGAATGAGTCCTCACCTCTTCTGGGTGAATTCTTCAACCTCTCTGCTATGGAAACAAATACTTTAGGTGTCTTTCTAATGTTCTTTGTAGATAAAGGGCCAAAGCTCTATGGATGTCCAGAGAATGCAGCCATCTCTCTTCATTCGAGGAAAATGGTTTATGAAAAAATACAGGTAAGTGGATTACCTGACTCATGAAACTCAAACTACTTTAGGAATGAACCTGGTGCATGGCCATAACAAGATCTTTTCTTCATAGAAGGTAGCACCATGAGCACCCCCAGTGCAGTGACTCTTCTGGCTGATGTTATCGCTGATAGAAAGGCCAGCTTTATAGAAAGCTGAGCCATATAGCATGTGGCTAGAGGCTCAAAGGGAGATTTAGTAAGAGACAGAACAAAATTGAGTTCCCACTGTAGTGCAAACTTCACCAATGCTGGAAAGGATCTGAGAAGTCGCTTCAGAAATTTAGTTCGCACAGGGTGCATGAAGTTATGGTTATCCACCTCAGGATAAAAAATGCTGATCACTGATAAATGCTTTCTAAGAGAACTGAGTGTGACACCTGAAGACTTAAGAGTAAATAGATACCCAGGGATAGCAGGGATTCCCACTGATTCCAGGGACAAGTGGCATTGCTGAGCCCAAGAGGAGAATGCTTCCGTTTTGCTGAGTAACAGCTCTTCATAGAGTCCTTTCTGTTTTGGTTAAGGATAGAGTTGCACCCTTCTGGAACATGAGGCTCTGAGTTGCAGTGGGCCCAGATTGGGGCATCTGAACCTGCCCTATGTTGTATTAGGAAGTCTGGTAATTGGGGGTGAGAGGGTGTTCATGGATGGCCAAGAGGAGAGCTTTAGCAGATCTGCAAACTAGAACTATCTCAGTCAGTTGGATACAGTAAGGATGACTGGAGTTCTGTCATGACAGATCTTCTACAGAACTTGTGGTATTTGAGGAAAGGCATACCCCAAGGTGATTTTTCCATGACATCATCAGGATGTCTCTCATTGAGCCCTTGCCCAATGCTGCTCTGGAGCAGTACTGAGGAAGATTCTTGTTCGCCTGCAAGGTGAAAAGGTCCCAGACCAGCATTCCCCATTGGGCAAAGACATCAGTGAGAACCAAACTGAGAACCTCCCATCCATAGTTCACAGAAAAATGTCTGCATAGGCTACCCTATGAGAAATCTGTGAGAAACTTGCAACTATCGTTGAGTTTACATTTGCAAGGATATTTCACAAGAAAAAGGTCTAGATTTTGAAAGCTTTATAGAATCTGAATCTCCAATGTGAAAAGCATCCTGCCCCCCACCGCACTCCCAAGGAAGATAAGAAAACAGATGCTAGATCTGCGAAATCAATGCATTTTCTAATCTGGAAAACTTGGAACCAGCCTGTAGAAATGCACTACACTTCAGTTAAAACTGCTTATTAAAATTCCCCGAAGAGCAGAGGTGTTTCCACATCAAGGTATCCAACATCTGCATCCAATTCCTAACGTCACAAACACTGTACTGATAGCCTGAATTCATATGGCTCATCCCAAGCTGTATGGATCAGCCTCACTGCAGATGGTGAACCCACTGTGCCTGGTATTCACTGAATAGCTATAAAGACTGGATCATAAACCTGAGGCAACCTAACAGAAAGAGCTGAGGAGACAGGCAGCACTAACTATTCTGTGATAAAAATACAATCAGGTGGATCAAGAAGATCAAGTACACTTCTGAGAATGACACCTAGATAATTTTCAATGGAATTCTTTCTCCATTCAACTGAGAGCCAAGCACGAATGGGCATCAGGTGGGCACAGTGTCATACCCTATGAGTTGAGGGACGCAGAATGTTACAGCTCTTAGATTTGTGCCAAATGCCTTTCAAAGATAAGTGCTTTGAGGAAAGCTCAACTGGCAGAAACATCCTCAAATAGCTCTCAGAACTTTCATAGCAAGCCTAACAGCGTCAGCACTTGGCATTTTACTGCCCTGGCTAAACTTTAGTACACGTTGCCAAGGGGTGCAGGCACAAAATCTATCACATCACACCATTTTCTTAATAGAAAGCATAAGGCTAAAATAAATACTTCTTAAAAAAATGAAAAGCAACATACTGTCTTCCCTATGTTTGTTATGGTTCTCTTTCCCTCTTCCATTCCTTTATCCCATTTCCTTTTGGAATCTTTTCTTAATCTTTTTTCAGTGTTTTCTTTCCCTTAAGCTTATTTTTCTATAATGTATAGCAACATACTCTTCTCTTCAGTCCTCTCTCCCTTCACTTGCCCTTTTTGGTGTGGTTTCTCTCCTACTCTCTCCTTTGTTCGTTCAGTCTCACCTTCACTACCCCATCAGCTCTTTTAAACTCTGGAAAAGTAAGTATAATTAGCCAGGACAAAAATAATTTGATGAGCAACTATCATAAGACAAAAACAGCAAATATTTTTAGGTACATTAAAAGCAGGAAGTCTGCCAAACAATCAGTGGGGCCACTGGACGAACAAAGTGCTAAAGGAGCACTCAAGGAAAAGAAGGCTGTTGCAGAGAAGCTAAGTGAATTCTTTGCATTGGTCTTCACTGAAGAGGATGTAAGCGTCCCACAACTGAGCCATTCTTTTTAGGTTACAAATTTGAAGAACTGTCCCAGATTGAGGTGTCAATACAGAAGGTTTTGGAACAAACTGATAAATTTAACAGTAATAAGTCACCAGGACCAGATGGTATTCACCCAAGAGTTCTGAAGGAACGAAAATATGATATCTACCTGTGGTATGTACCCTATCACTTCCATCAGCCTCTGTATCAGATGCTTGGAGGATAGCTAATGTAACGTCGATTTTTTTTTAAAAGCCTACAGAGACGATCCTGGCAATTACAGGCAGGTAAGCCTAACTTCAATGCCAGGCAAATGGGTTTAAACTACAGTAAAGAACAGAATTATCAGCCACACAGATGAACACGATATGTTAGGGAAGAGGCAACACGCCTATTGTAAAGGGAAATCACGCCTCACTACTCTATTCAAATTCTTTGAGGGAGTCAACAAGCAAGTGGACAAGGATGTTCCCATGGATATAGTGTACTTGGACTTTCAGAAAGCCTTTGACAATATCCCACACTAAAAGTTCTTAAGCAAAGTAAGCAGTAATGGGAAAAGACTCTCCCCTCATGGATCAGTAACTGGTTAAAACATAGGAAACAAACGGTAGGAATAAATGTTCAGTTTTCACAATAGAGAGAAGTTAGTAGTGGCATAACCCAGGGATCTGTACTGGAATGTTGCTGTTCAACATATTCATAAATGATCTGGAAAAGGGGGTGAACCCAAGGATCAAAATCTGCAGTCAATGCAAAATTACTCAAGATAACTAAGTCCAAAGCTGAGTGTGAAGAGTTACAAAGGGATCTTACTTGACTGGCCAAAAAATGGCAGATGAAATATAATGTTAAGTGAAAAGCAATGCACAGTGGAAAAAATAATCGCAACAATACATACAAAATGATGGGGTCTAAATTGGTGATTAACACTCAAAAAGAGATCTTGGAGACATCGTGGATAGCTCTCTGAAAACATCTGCTCAACTTGCTGCAGCAGTCAAAAAAGCTAACAATGTCTGGAACCACCAGCAAAGGGATAGATAAAACAGAAAATATATAAATCCATGGTACTCCCATACCTTGAATACTGCATGCAGTTCTGGTTGCTCATCTCAAAAAAGATATAAAAATTGCAAAAAGTACAGAAAAGGGCAACAAAAATGACTGAGGTGTGGAACAGCTTCCATATGAAAAGAGATTAAAAAAAGACTTTGACTGTTTATAGAGGTCTATGAAATCATGAATGGTGTGGAGAAAGTGAATAGGGAACAGTTATTTTCCCCTTCACATAACACAAGAACAAGGAGCCAATGAATTTAATAGGCAGGAGGTTTAAAATAAACATAAGGAAATACTTTTCCACACAATGCACAGTCAATCTGTGGAACTCATTGCTGAGGGATGTTGTGAAGGCCAAAAGTATAAGTGGGTTCAAAAAAAAATTAGATAAGTTCATGGAGGATAGGTCCATCAATGGTTATTAGCCAAGATGGTCAGCAATGCAACTCCATGCTCTGGATGTCCCTAAGTTCTGATTGCCAGAAGCTGGGACTGGACCACAGGAGATGGATCTCAAAATAATTGCCATGTTCTGTTCATTCCCTATGAAACATCTGGCACTGGTTACTGTCAGAAGTACAGGACGCTGGACTAGATGGATCATTGGTCTAGCCAGTATGGCCACTCTTACATTTGTATGATGGGGGAGACTAAGAATTAGCATATGTAGGCATTGTGGAAATACACAGAAGCAGCTATGGGGTGAAAGAATAAGAACCTCCTTCCTTCACTCCCATGTTTTTCTCCCTTTGGAAGAAGGGTTGTATATGAGGTGGGTTAGGGATGATGCCCCAGTGCAAACTGACGGACAAATTTCCCCTTTTTTGTCAGGAAAGCCTATGCAATCCATAGCTTAGGCATTCTGGTACTATAAGAGACAGGTGTATCTTTTGAACTGCTGACACTATTCTATTGTATCTCACTTGCTTAAGCTGTTTAAACAAGTTGTTTAGAACATTTTAACTAACTTTTTTTTTCTCAAATTTACATATTACAATTGCAATTCTGTTTGGATACACTGTACAATAAAACTTTTTCCAGATGCTTAATCATCAAGTGTATAATATATTAACAGTCTCCTAGTTTTGTCACTCTGTGACAAGGTGATCTGCAATTATACATCTTCATATGAAGAGAAGATACATATTGCTCTCAAGATGATGAATTTCAACATGCTGATTTGACTCTCATGACCAAATATAGAGGATCCTTCAACTTTCACTTTGAAGAAGTAGTGAAAAGGGGGGGCTAATGGCCATAAAGCTTATCTTCTTTTATCAGGGCCGGAGAGAACACCCCTCAAGAAGAACCAAACACCAGAATCATCAGAAACCATCCCAAAAAAGTTGATGCAAGTTTATAATGAAAAGCTTATTATTGCAGCTCGGGTATTTCCTGCTGCTTCTGGAAAGATTTCCCTGTTCAAACATACTAATGAGCACAAACAATGTGCTAATTATATGCAGAAAGCAATCACCACAAGAATTACTTTTTTAAAAAAATACAAAGCAATAAAACTGACAATGGTTGACTGAACTCCAAAAATTTTTTCTATTCAAGATGTTATATACCATCCAATATTTTCTCCACGTTACTGAGCCAATGAAGTGCCTCTTGAATGTGGAAAAGTGAAATTTATTTATGTAAAGCTATTCCTAGGATACTAATCATAAATAGATGAGCACCTCACTGACATTAATGAATTTATTGAGCTAAATTTTAATCATTTCCTGCATACAATGCTTTGGTCAAATTCTTCAACTATAAAACAATTTTTTCTATTATTTAATTTTGCAACTTATGAAACATTTTCAAAAATTCAAGTATTTGGAGGTGTATGGAGGCGTTGTTTGTTTTAGGAAAAATAACTATTTCAAATAGACAGTCACTTACTATATTCATATTATTTTGGACTGTAACAAATGTAAAATGGGGTTTTTTTTCATAGCTCTTAAGGCCAGAAGAGAGCATTCTGATTATTTAGCCTGACCACCCTGCATAATTCAGGCCATAGAATTTAAACAATTGGTTCCTGCATCAAGCTCATGATTTCTGATTGAACCACAGCACATCTTTTAGAAAGATATCTAATCTTGATTTAAAGACTTCAAGTGACGGAGAATGCACCACATCCATATGATAACTGATCACTGGAAGAACTGACCTAACTGTCAAAAATTTGCACCTTATTTTTAGTCTGAATTTGTCTAGGTTCAGTTTCCAGCCACTGAATCTTGTTATGCCTTTGTCTGCTTGGTTAAAGTTCTCTCTACTACCAGAAATCATCTCCCCATGTACATACCTATAGACTATGATCAAGTCAGCTCTTAGCCTTTTCTTTTTTTGTTAAGCTAAATTAATTGAGCTTTTTTAGTCTCCCATCATATGGCAGGTTTTCTAGACCTTGAATTCTTCTTGTAGATCTCTTCTGAACCCTTTCAAATTCTTCAGTCTCCTTTTTGAAGTATAGACACCAAAACTTGACACAATATTCCAGAAATGGGCTCACTAACGTTGTATACAGTGGGAATAAATCTGCCAGTTCTACTCAATATTCCCATACTTATATAACTAAGGATTGGATATACTCAATTACTGCATCACACAGACCGCATTTTCAATTGGTTATCCCTTAGGTCCCTCAGTCTTTTTCTGAGTCTGTTTTCCAGAATAAAGACACTAATCCTATAAGTATGACTTACATTCTTAGGTCCAAGATGCATGACTTTGAATTTAGCTGTATTAAAATGCATGCTGTTCCAGTGAGCATCTTCAGTTTTCAAAGGAGCCCAACGCTATTAAGCCCCTTTGAAAATCCCATCCCAGTTTATAACAGTGATCTCCTGACGCATGAATCAACCTTTACATTTAGATAACGCTGGAAGAAGTGGAAGTACAACAGTTGGATAATAAGGTCGCACTCCTTATCAATTTACAGTGACCAACTGTGGTGAGATCCAACCCAACTCTTCAGAATAATGGATGAAAGTACCACAATAGGCTAACAATAGATGGAATATTGCCGTACTGTGATAATGTTTGATATACTCTTGTGTTTCTAAAATGTTCATTTTTAATATACTTTACTATTGTTTTTGTGCTGTTTGGTAAATATACTATATTAGGTATAACCCAAAAACTAAACCCAGCTTATTTAATTTAAAACAGAATTATACTGGATCCCACAACCTCCCTTATTGTGAGGTCCAGTATAAAAGCTACTCAAAGAACTAAAGAAGAAAGAAATAAAAAGAAAGATCTTCAGTGGCTCAAGTTATCCTATGATGTTTCATTATAAGGGCTGTTATTACTCTGAGGTTTTGGCTGGCCTATTCAAATATCCGAGTATAACACAAGTTTCTTCTTTTGATATTCCCCCACAGATACATAAGTGTTCCTAATTTTTATACATTTTCTCTAATTTCTGGAAGAAAAAGCTAATTTTGGTATGTTTGTTGAATTCACAATGATGCAATATTCTAAAATATTGAGAAAGGACATCAAATTAACACTCAGGTGAAGACACCTGTTAGGAGATTTTATATATATATATATATATATATATATTTATTTCCAGGCCTGTTTGTAAAGGCCTATACTTTAAGAATTTAGGTATATGTTTATCATTTAGCTAGTTATAGAGTTATAAAAGAAAGAATCAAAATCACTGTCTCCCTGCATAAGGGCCTTCTCTCACTGTGAGAGTCTGAGGCCTATTCTTAAGCTAAGGCCTTTGGCTAAATAGTGGGAGAAGCCATAAGCTGGAAAACGTACGGTTACATCCTCACACATTTCAAGCCAGTCATACTGAAATAAGGCAATCTGGGGCTGTTAGAAAGGTGATCCAATCTCTCTCCTTCAGACAAAGGGAAGAGCCTAGAAGATGTAAAAGGAAATTTAGTGAATAGTTTTCTGTTTGGTAAGAACTCACTTATCAATAGACATAGCTGGGAAACCCTTATGTCTTTATAGATGTAGCTGTGAAATCCTCACTTCTTTATTGTTTTGTCATTATAGCTATTGTTTATTTGCATGGTCTCTGTCTGGTTCTGAGATTGTTTCTGTCTGCTGTATAATTTAATTTTCCTGTGTGTAAACTAATTAAGGTGGTGGGATATAATTGGTTAGCTAATCCTGTTACAATATGTTAGGATTGGTTAGGTAAATTTCAGTAAAATGATTGGTTAAGGTATAGCTGAGAATATTACTATATAAATTAGAGGCAAACAGGAAGTAAGTTGGAATTCGAAAATAAGGAAAAAGGAACTTGGATTTAAGCTTGCTGGGAGTTCACCCCAAAAAACATTGAATTGTTTGCTCCTTCGGACTTCGGGTATTGTTGCTCTCTATTCACGTGACAAGGACCAGGGAAGAGGGAGGGTGAAGGAATAAGCCCTCTACCATCACCAAACAGCAAGGGGAAAAAGAAGTATGTTTGCATGTTTTCTGTTTTAAATTTATTTCCACATGCACAAGCTTTGAGTCATGTGTAAACAATGGCTGACATCCTGCAGTTTTACCCTCACACATAAATTTGACCTTTTATCTATTAGTTCAACTTTTGGCTATTACTTTAATCTTTTGATGCACGTTCCAACAACGGCAGCAAATCTTACTCATCCAATCTAAAACCGATCAAAGTATTAGTGGAAACCAAGATTCCCTCCCTCACCCTGATTTCTGTGTCACATTAAGAAAGGTCAATTATATGCCTTTTGGTTTTGTTTGTAACAATCCAAAGTCATTCTCCTTCTCCAATTCCATTGGCTTTGTGCATAAAGCAGACCTGTACTTGGACTACATCTCCAGGCTGATCTACACTGGGTACTCACATCAGCATAGCTATGTCTCCCGAGGTGTGAAAAATCCACGCCTGAGAGATGTAGCCTAAACCCCGTTGTAGACAACACTAGGTCAATGAGAGAATTCTTCCATCAACGTAGCTACTGCCTCTCAGGTAGGTGGATTACCTACTCTGATGGAAGAACTCCTGTCAGCATAGGAAGTATCTACACTGAAGCCCTAGAGTGGTGCAGCTGTGGTGCTGCAACTGTGCTGCTGTAGCATTTTCAGAGTAGGCATACCCTCTGATAGCCAATTAAACTGAGGGGAACAAAATAAGATACCTAAATTTAAAAAGGAGTACCTGAAAAAATTAAATATGGGTCTTATACACTTTCCACAGAAGTGAATAGGAATCTTTGGATGGGGCCCCAAGTCTGTCCCTCCTAGAGTCAGGTCCTGGCTGACAAGTAATGTTCTGTGCTTCCAAGGAGAACTAGGTTCAAATGTTTGATCTCTTACACCTCAAGCAAGGACAGGATGGGAATGATGTGAAGGTGGCCTCAAACCCTGAGGTGGTTTGAGAACAGTGACATATGATGTTTGAGAAAAACTGGCATTAATAGAGCAAAGGATAGAACTCAGTATAAAATATTCATGTTGATTTGGAGACAGTGTACAAATGCCTGTATACAGACCAAGAGGTTTGTTTATTTATTTAAATACTCCTTTCCTAATGTACCTATAAGAAACACAGAACTACTCATGGCCCTCTCAACTGAAACAAGAAATGTCACTGCTATTATGTATTTATACATTTTTCAAATGGTACTCATCCCCACAGCATTGAGTAACCCACTAATGAACCCATTAATGGATGATTATTTATTGAGTTTTATTTGTATGTTGTCTCTATTATGGGTCTACCATGCTAGAAGGCATCTGAAGCATAGAATATTGAGCACAGGGCTCAGAGTCAGAAAAGATGGGTTCAGTTTCCAGCTCTGCCATTGAATCACTTGGTGACATGTCCAAGTTACTCTACTTCTCTGTGCCTCAGTTTCATCACCAGTAAAATGGGGATAATAATGCTTGATAGAGCACACTGAAATTTAGAGATAAGTGATAATATTATTTTAGTTTCCAAGCATAAAGTAAGTTTGAATTTCAATCAACTGGGTTTGCTTATTACAGGTTTACAACAGCTGACATACCTTATTTTGATATATGAGAGATGGAGGAGCACACTTATCTCTACAGTGCCTCCCTGTGTCCAGGTGCAATAATGCAGGTGTCCTTTCAGTCTAACACCCCCTCTGGCTTCAAGACAATCTGTCATCTTCTGTGATCTAGCTCTCCGGCTAAGTCACTGCTCAGTCTATCTCCTTTCATGGTTAGCAAAAAAAAAGTCCAAAAATATGGAACTCAAAGTCCAATGGTCTCAGAGTCTCTCCTCCAGCCTCTGTCAAACACACATAGTCCTTGACCATTTTCCCTCTACCTTTTCAGTTTGGGGAAGATGTGGGGGAACCCATGGCCATTCGCTCCATTGGGTTCCACCTCAGGGCCCTTGTTCAGAGTAGCCAGAGTTAACCCTTCTCAAGTCCCTTGCCTTTTCCTACCTCTGTGGGTTTTCCTGACTCTCATTCAGTTTCCTCTCTCTCTGGAGTGTTAGCTTTTCCAGTGGCTTCTCACCAGTTTTTCCTCCACAGTCCCTCTGCCTCTCTGGCAGCCTCCCCACCCTCCTGCCTTACAGCCCTTTTATCCCACTGGCTACTGTGGAGCTGCCAATCACCTCTGACTGAGCAGGCAGGCAGTTTCTGTGTTAACCCATTGGTTGCCAAACCAACATGGGGAGTACTGACCTTATGACAGAGACCCACGGTAGAGACCATACATAATTGCTATTCATTATTTGCATTACCTAGAAGATCTAGTTATGAACCAGGAACCACTGTGCAAGGTGCTGTACAAACACAGAACAAAATGATGATCACTGTCCCAAAGAGATAACATCCAAGTATAAAACAAGAAATAACTGATAGGTACAGATGACAGAGTACTAGATTACCACTTAGATAGTGTTTTACATTATCAACACACAGAGCAAGGATTAATAAGTCATTGCAACAAAAAGCAAAGTGGTTAAGCTCCAAAATACAGAAATTGATACAAGGAAAGTCTAGGTGACCTGGCTCCCAATTTCATACTTAGTCTTTTAGACCACAGAGATTCCTGGTTTCATGCTGATGAATCTAACACTCTGACAAACTGCTACATAGTATTGATATCATCTAATAAAAAAATAAGTTGGTCTTTCAGTAATTCTTCTTGCTCACAGTCGGCTGTTTTTCAGGTCCACTGTATGTTATATGATTTTATGCTTGTTCAAAAGGTGGCATAAAGCCAAATATGCTCTCCCTCTATGAAAAGCATGCTCCCCAAAGACACACCTTTCCCCGGTGGCACCTTAAAGACTAAAATTTATTTGGGCGTAAGCTTTCGTCTGTAAAAAAAAAAAAACCCACTTCTTCAGATGCATGGAGTGAAAGTTACAGAAATAGGCATAAATATATATTGGTAAATGAAGAGAAGGGAGTCTCCACTCCCTTTTCTTCATGTGCCAATATACATATTTATACATGTTTATCCCATGAAAGCTTATGCCCAAATAAATCTGTTAGTCTTTAAGGTGCCACCGGACTCCCCTTTGTTTTTGTGGATACAGACTAACACAGCTACCCCTCTGAAACTCTTCTGTTTCTCATATCTACATTCAACATGCACAGACATTAGCATTTTTTCACTTGGATCAATAGCTTAATTTGGTAGATTAGTGGAACCCTTTGTACAGTTATCAGCTAGCAAGACAGCAGTCATTTCGGTGATAGGATAAATAATCAAAGTCTGTTTGCAAGTCATCAGTAATTTCAGAGTTCCGTATCTCACAGAATAATAAGGATGTCTTCGCCACCTCCCTTGTTCCTGCCTACTGTATATTATTAACATATCTGAGAGATGGTGCTTAGAATGAACACTTTGAAATGTGTTGCTTACACATTTACAAAGCAATCTTCAGGCCAGATTCTTTCTTCCAAAGTATTTAAAAAACTTTTAACAGGAATTAGATATAGGAAGGACCCAAATGGGCCCTTCTTGTTGTTGATTGATTTCCCAGAACTAACCTTCTGTGTCAGCGTTATACAAAGTCAGAAATGAACTTGCTTGCATAAATCCTATACCACTGTAGTCGGCGGGTGCTTTGCAGAGAGGAATCGCTGTATGGGGGTGGGGAAGGGAAGAATGTTGGGGAGAACACTGAATGCTAAGGAGCCCAGCTTAATCTTATGTGCACGTGGGGATGGGTCAGTGAAGGCAGTGTGGCTGTTGGTCTTATGACTATAGTGATCAACTAGCATTCCCTCCTTCTCACACAGAGCAGAGGGCTGCAACAGAGAAGCAGGCCCTAGAGTAGTTCCATAGGGTTCCTCATCTAGAGCCTACTGAGATCCCTTGAACCAGACCACTATTCATGTTTGGCATGGGGAAAACAGAATTTGTTCTTCAACTATTGATAACCATTAGAACAGTTTTAAAAATTATCTCACTGCCTCCTCCTCTTAGCAGTACTAGCACTTACCTACTCAGCTGGAGAGAATACTACTCCCCCAACCACAAAAATATACCCTATTAAATGAAACAAGGTGTTACCACCCTGGATGAGTTCCCCACTGTGGACACTCACCAGGTTGCTACACTTGGATCTGACCACTGAATCCCATGTGCCCTTAGGCTGGCTGGTACTGGGTAGAGTCTAGGAACTGTATCTGGCTTTGAAACTCTAGGCACACTCTTGGGATGTGGATCTCCTGTACTCAAATGTCTTCTTACATTAGTAAATCAGTTATGACATCAAATGTCCTTGTTATATTTGCTCACAGAACTTCTTACCACGCACATAGCAATGACATCAGAATGTTATATGGGGGTTTGCACAAAATATTTGCAAGTGTCCATCACAAAAGAAGTTTATACTATCTTGAGGGATAAAGGTTTTCACCATTAAGTGGAACCATGAATTAGAAGTAACCAACATCTTCTATAAAAGATTTTCCAACCATATTCTCCCTAAAGTTTAGAAAATGAAGACTTGTGTCTATAAAATACATCCATTTCAATATGGATATTTCTTTTCTTTGTGTGGCTTTAAAACAAGGCTTTTTTCTTTACAAAGAGGAGGGATAAAGAGGGCTTACATTTATGATTTACTTTATAGCACATATAAAGCATCACTTCTCCTTGGAATATCCCAGATAAAAAACATCTTCACTTTCTTTTACCTACAACCTGGTCTCTTTCTAAAATGTCTTACAATTTTGTTTACTTGAGATAAAGATCATGTCTATTCTAAACAGGTGTCTTGTACAAGGGGAATGTTCCTGTTCTTTGAGAAGACAGTCTTGTTGAGTTGTTTGACTTTTGACAAAACAGTTTCTAGCTTTACAGCCTGCCATTTGGAGTACATTAAAGGAGGTGTCACCCTCATTCATGCTTTTGGTGCATATTACTGGTTGACGGAAAGCAGAGATTTCCTACAAATTTCCTTAATTAGCTTGAACATTTCATTTAATTAAATAGGTAACTGAACACATTAGCATGAGCACTATCATATTCTCCAAGCATCGTGTATATGAAAATAATTGTAAGCATCACTTAAAATTCAGTAAAGGCTCAGGGAAATTTGTAACAAACTAATATTATAAGAAAAATATTATATCTTTATTAATAATTATTTTCGCATTAATACTGAGGTCTATCCCCAACAGTGGCTTCAAGTTCCTCATCAGGGAATCTACTGTGTGGTTACAAGCCCACTTGGGAGATCTGGTTCCACTGGGTAGCAACTAGCTGATCATCCTAGCGTGCTTTGATTTCAATAGGAGACCCTCCAAGTTAATGATCCGATTGCTCTATATTTCATTAGCCTTCTAGCACCTTTTGGAATCTGAGTCAAAGGTGGAAGTAAAAAGGCACAGAACAGTTTACACTCAAAATGCATTCACAAAACACCATGGAGTTTGTAGTTTAAGGTCACACCAAACAATGTATATTTATATTTTTAAACATACCTCATTTCACAAAGCATTGAAGGCTTGAAATGTACCTTTTAAATATAAAAATAATCCTTTAAAACAAAATTATGTGACAATTTTCCACACTTCTTGTTATTATTTCATAGAATCATAGACTTTAGACGATCATAATGGTCCCTTCTGACCTTAGTCTGCACAACGAAGGCCACAGAATTTCACCCACCCACTCCTGTAACAAACTCCTAACCTATGTCTGAGCTACTGAAGTCCTCAAATCGTGGTTTAAAGACTTCAAGGTGCAGAGAATCCTCCACCAAGTGACCCATGCCCCACGCTGCAGAGGAAGGTGAAAACCCCCCAGGGCCTCTGCCAATCTGCCCTGGAGGAAAATTCCTTCCCAACCCCAAATATGTGATCAGCTAAACCCTGAGTACTTGGACAAGACTCACCAGCCAGACACCCAGGAAAGAATTCTCTGTAGTAACTCAGATCCCACCCCATGTAACATCCCATCACAGGCCATTGGACATATTTACCGCTAATAGTCAAAGATCAATTAATTGTGAAAATTAGGCTATCCCATCACACCATCCCCTCCATAAACTTATCAAGTTTAGTCTTGAAGCCAGATATGTCTTTTGCCCCCACTGCTCCCTTTGGAAGGCTGTTCCAGAACTTCACTCCTCTGATGGTTAGAAACCTTCATCTAATTTCAAGTCTAAACTTCCTGATGGCCAGTTTACATCCATTTGTTCTTGTGTCCATTGGTACTGAGCTTAAATAATTCCTCTCCCTCCCTGGTATTTGTCCCTCTGATGTATTTATAGAGAGCAATCATATCTCTCCTCAGCCTTCTTTTGGTTAGGCTAAACAAGCCAAGCTCTTTGAACCTCCTTTCATAAGACAGGTTTTCCATTCCTCCGATCATCCTGTTCCAATTTGAATTCATCCTTCTTGACCATGGGAGACTAGAACTGCACACAATATTCCAGATGAGGTCTCACCAATGCCTTGTATGAACGGTATTAACACCTCCTTATCTCTACTGAAAATACCTCGCCTGATGCATCCCAAGATCCCATTAGCTTTTCTCACAGCCGTATCACATTGGCGGCACATAGTCATCCTGTGATCAACCAATACTCCGAGGTCCTTCTCCTCCTCTGTTATTTCCAAGTGATGCATTCCCAGCTTATAATCAAAATTCTCGTTGTTAATCCCTAAATCCATGACCTTGCACTTTTCAGTATTAAATTTCATCCTATTACGATTACTCCAGTTTTACAAGGTCATCCAGATCTTCCTGTATGATATCCCAGTCCTTCTCTGTATTGGCAATACCTCCCAGCTTTGTGTCATCCGCAAACTTTATTAGCACACAGCTTTTTGTGCCAAGGTCAGTAATAAAAAGATTAAATAAGATTGGTCCCAAAACCGATCCCTGAGGAACTCCACTAGTAACCTCCTTCCAGCCTGACAGTTCATCTTTCAGCGTGACCCATTGTAGCCTCCCCTTTAACCAGTTCCTTATCCACCTTTCAATTTTCATGTTGATCCCCTTCTTTTCCAATTTAGCTAATAATTCCCCACGTGGAACAGTATCAAATGCCTTGCTGAAATAGAGGTAAATTAGATCCAAATACAAATCCCTACGAATACCTTCTCCTCCAACAGAACACCCACTCAAATTCCCCTGTTTACAGCTCTGTTTGTTGGCTCCTGTGCCACTGCAGCTGTCTGACAATTTTCCATACTTGCTGTTATCATTTGTATTACTATAGAACCCAGAGGCCACAACCAAGATCAGAGTCCTATGATACTAGGCACTGCACACACACATGGGAAGAGACAGACTCTGCTTCAAAATAGACAAGACAGGAGAAAGGAAGAATCATCATCAATATTTTACAGATAGCCATACGACAAAGATCATAAAGGAAGTCTGTGGCAGAACCAGAAACTGAACCCAGATCTCCTGAGTATCAGTCCAGTGCCTTAACCAGAAAGTCACCTTCCTTTGTTTAAGTAGCCTTCCTATTTTATACGTTTGGTTAGAAAACTGTTCAGCTTGCACAACCGAAAATGGGACTACATAGACGCTGCTATGTTTAGTTAGAATCTGCATTTCTCCATTACCATTAAATACTTTCCATCTTAACCAGTTTACAAATGTACAAAAGATGGACAATATTTTAAAGAAAGCATACTAATTCAAGTTCAGATCCTAAATCATGCCAACAATTTCCTCAGCTGAATCATTAGCTGACTCAATCAACTTGGTTCTGATATTAATTTAGGAGATAATTAAATAAAGATGAACATATGATGAAGCATACAAGGAAGGAAAGCCTTGTTTTACTTTCAGATTGACCTTAATTTAGTTCTCTTCCCAATGCTAGAAAAACTACCTGATACTTCATTAGTGTCTAGTACAAACACAGGTCAAAGACATGACACATATTTACCATAAGTGTGTCTCTTAAGTATCATCTCACTCTTAGTAATTTTACAGACAGAATGGAGGTGGTGGAAAAAACCAAAATCTTGGCAGGTTTTGTTGGTGATGTGTGGTGGTGTGGGGGGGGGGGGGTTGTTTGTTTTTATGCCATAGGTAAACTTCACCAAGATACCCACTCAGTCAGATCAGTGAAAATAAAGGTGGTCTCACACACTGACTTCACATTTATTCAAAGATGCTTGCGATAGCCAATGTTTTAACTACAAAGTCATTATCTTAACTTTTACACACACACTTGCATTTTTACGTGTTTCACCCATGCATAGAAATAAAATCATCAGTTAGTCAGGCTTTTTTTTTTTAGTAATTTTGAAGAAATTATTCTAGCCCATTATTCCAGCTGAGATATCACAAAAAAAAAAAAAAAATGAAGACTACATGCTACATCAAATGCTCCATGGAAACACATTAAAATACAGAATATATGTTCTACACCAATTGCACATTTTTTGTCTCATTCAATAGAACGCTGCTCCTACACAGAAGCATCACAAATAGTTCCACTCTACTTTGTCAAATATGTGCACTGCTGTTCTTGCTAGGGAGAAGATAGACTGTATGCATCTATAGGCAGCATGCTACTCACCTCCACTCACCATCTATTAGACATAAACACGATTACTTGCTGCTTCTCTCTAACTCAATACATTTTGTTGCAAAACATCATGGCTCTACAAAGTGAGCTGAAAAGCTCTTCTCCTGACCAGAAGGACATTTCCTCTTCAAGCTCAGAACTCAATTTAGTTTATGCCAACCCTTCTCCTTTGGGGAAAGCAACTAGCTTCCATCTATTCAAGTTTTTATATCATGTCCACCATCACGGTATCGGACTCCTTTTCACAACTCCCTCAGCCTTTGATAAGAGCCTTCATGTATGTGACATTATTTCCTCAGAGGGAAGATAATCCTATCCACTCTGCAGGTTTCCATCTCTTTAGTTTTGGTATGCATGCTGTTTCCTACGACTAGATGGTGGGGGGCGGAGGAGAGAGAGAGAGAGAGAACTGAAGCACAAGATCTTCCCTATCACATATGCCATCAATTTAAGAATCCAGATAGGGTGGGAGTGGAGCCCTTCTGACCTTTACACATCTCTTCATTTCCTGGGTTACTCTAAGGTGGAAAACTGTTCTTTTCTTTTGGGGGGGGGGGAGGGTTGGGGGGTGAGGGGGCTTTTTATTCTCCCTATTTTACCTACTGTTCTTTACTTCTTCCACTCATCTTTCCAGGGGAATGAGGGAGAGTTTAAAACAGGAAGAGCTGGGAGACCCCTTTCCTAATGTACCCTATGGTGCAAACTCATGGATGACAGGAGAGGTCCCAGAAGCCTGGAGAAGGGCTAACACAGTGCCCATCTTTAAAAACAGGAAAAAGGAGGAGCCGGGGAACTATAGACCTGTCAGCCTGATTCCAATACCTGGGAAGCTACTAAAGCAATGTATTCACAAGTTCAATGTTTTATACTTGATGGATGAAGGGGTAATCACTAGCAGCCAGTATGGATTTATTATGAACAAATCGTGACAAACCAGCTTGATTTCATTCTTTGACAGGGTAACTGGTTTGGTGGACGGGGGAATGCAGTGGACATAATATTCCTGGACTTCAGGAAGGCTTTTGACACAGTCCCACATGACATTCTGATAGGTAAGTTGGAGAAATGCGGGCCTGGAGGAACTACCATTAAGTGGATACGTAACTGGTTAAACAACCGCAAAAAGTAGCTATTAATGGAATACTGTCAGATTGGAGGGAGGTCTAAAGTGAGGTTCCACAGGGATCTGTTCTGGGTCTGGTGTTGTTTAACATCTTTATTAATGACCTGGATGTCCGTATAGAGAGCATATTGATCAAATCTGCAGATGACACAAAGCTAGGAAGGTTGCCAACACTGTGGAGCACGGAACTCAAATTCAGAGGGATCTTGATAAGTTGGAGAACAGAGCTATAGACAGTAAAATGAAAGTCAACAAAGACAAATGTAAAGTGCTGCACTTAAGAGGAAAAAAAACAAATGCACAAATACGGAATGGGGGACAACTGGCTTGACAGCAGTTAACAAGTAACAAGTGACATTTTAAGTTAATTCTGCTAAGAAAGATCTGGAAGTTGTGGTGGACCATAACCTCAACATGAGTCAGCAATGTGAGGCTGTTGCAAAAAAACCAAAACACAAATGCAATTTTAGGTTGCATTAACAGAGGCATATTATGCAAGCCATGGGAGGTGATAGTACCGCTCTACTCAGCACTGGTTAGGCCTCAGCTGTAGTACTGTGTCCAATTTGGTCACCAATGTACAGAAAAGATGTAAAGAAACAAAAAAAAATCCAGATGTGAGCAATAAAGATGATGAAAGGCATGGAATGCAAGCCATATGAGCACAGGCTGAAGGAACTGGGTATGTTTAGTTTGGAAAAAAGATTAAGGGGGGAAATTATAGCAGTCTTCAGATACTTGAAAGGCTGCCATAAAAAAAGATGGAGAAAAGTTGTTCTCTCTTGCCACAGAGGGCAGGACAAGAGGCAATGGGTTCAAACTACAGCATAGCAGATTTAGATTAACTCTCAGGAAAAACTTCCTAACCATAAGAAAAGTAAGAATGGAACAGATTGCCTCGGGAGGTTGTGGAAGTTCCTTCACTGGAGATTTTGAATAGGAAGCTGGATAGCCATCTGTCTTGGATGGTTTAGACACAACAAATCCTGCATCTTGGCAAGGAGTTAGACAAGATGACCCTTGTAGTCCCTTCTAAACCTATGATTCTATGACAAGGTCTAATATAGAATTCCCCATGATGGATGCAACACTTTTTGAGTTAGGAAATTATCATCTGTAATATTTAGAAATTCTGAGTATGATTTAATACGGTCAGGATACGATGTACAGCATGTCTCATTCAAATTGAAGTCCCTCATGATCACATAGCTTTTTTCCCTTACACATTATAGATAGGTGCATAAGGAGGTGATCCTCCTGTTTGCTAGTGTGATTGAGTGGTCTGTAGCACACACCAACTAGTACCCCATCTTGTGCCACCAACTTGCACTTCATACATAGAAGACCCTTCTGGCTTCAGGTAGAAAAGAAAACACAGCACATCCACTGCATGTCACAGCCACCGTTCCATTGCTGACCATCACGGAATCAAGCATACAGCTGGACCTGGAAGGAAAGCCTCTCACATTTCCTCGCTATAGTCACTCCAAAAATTTCCTGTTAGCTACCTCTGTTCACAGATCTCAATTTCACCTAACAAGTGACATTTTAAGCTAAATCTCCCTGCTCAGCTCACCACTAAGGAGCAATTAACCACTCAGACATCAAACACCAAGGCTGACCAAAGGAATGATTGAGTTTTTTTGTACCCAGGGATGGTCAGTTTCAGTTCCTTCTTTCCTTGCGTATATTTCAGAGAGGAAAGAAACATCTGCCACCTTGAAGAGAAGGAGTTATAAACCCTCCCTACACAGTATGTATGTATGTATGTGTGTATGTATATGTGCGTGTGCACGTAAGGTGGATCATTAAATGAAAAGTCCATATGTACATGTGTGTTGAAGAGAAAAAGGGAGGAAATATATGTTTATAAAACCTTCCCCAGGGTGCCTGTCATCTTTACCTGTGTCTGTGAACATGTGGTAAAGTGAAGATTAGATCTAGAAAAACAGAACAGGCCTGGATTCCTAGAAAAGCTGGCCTTTTTTCCCCAGAAAGCTATGAAGAATGTTTACCCGTGATGTTCTTAGGAGCTAGACACACATCATTAACCCTTACCATACTATGGTTAACCACTAAAACATTGTTTTTTTTTTACAAGCAGGAAGAGGAGTGGCCAATGTTCTATACCATTTTCATTCCACATATCACTCTGAACTACAGAGACTCTCTCATTGTACACCGCCCCTTCCAAATTCACGAAACTAACATTTCATGGTCCAAGGAAGTTCTTAGTGTCTGAATATTCCCCTCCCATATATTGCACTTTATATATTTCCATACGTTTCAAATTTACAACTCTTGTCTTCATACTCTCACTTCCCATCCCAACTTCTCCAACCCCGCTAGTGCCAGCCTCCAACTCGTTAAATGATCCATTCCCTCCAGCCACCTGGTTCAGATGCTTTGCTAGTTGTATTGATGGAGTACTTGGCAGCTGACTGGGAGCTAGCAATGAATGGAAGGAGGAACCTATCAAAAACTAGACCGATAGCTCTCCAAAACAGATCACATTCCAGCAGTACTTCCACTAAGCATCACTGGCGAATGCAGAAAGGAAAGGAACATACGGTAGCAAGGTTAACAAAATCTTATTTACTGTGTAAATTTTAGTAATTTGTTATTAAATCTAGTACATCACTCTCAGGACCCATTTTAACCCCAGCCAAAAAGTTATTACTATGTAAGTGACATTGTGTCAATCTTTTTCATGAACTTCCACCTATTTTACTAGAACCTGCCAGTAAACAATGCATAACACTGGGAGCCATGGGTGCCTTTTCTATGTTATAAAGCTAAATAATTGTATTTAAAGATACTTCATTCACCCTTACAAACATTTATAATGAAAAGTATAGTAATATGTTGGGATATTTCCACTACCATTGTTAAGCATCAGTATTCAAAAGAATGTTCTTCCTGTCAAATGTAACAAATGCGTTCCAATAGAATTTATTTATTTCATGGATTTAAATTAAAACAATATGCCAACGCATCTCTCTTTCTCGGTCTCATAACTCATCTCTGTCTCATGTTTCAACAATATCCAACATTTGGGACCTTCACTGAAAGCTTGTTACTTCACTAAATGAAATTACAAACTTCTTTCACAAATTAGTCAACAAAAAAATGTATATAGCTACTTCTTTAGAGAAGGAACTGAGTACTGCCACTCTTTAAGCATGCTATTTCTTCAGGCAGACTACCATTTTAGGAATAGACTCAATTTTTAAGAAGATTTGTATAAGCAAATTCATGACGACTTCAGAGGAGAGCAGACCTTTTGGTCTGGGCAATCAAAGCAATTATATTTTAAAATTATAACACAAACTATTAAATCAGTAAAAGTTGCACTCACAAAAGGATTCCGAATTTCTCTTATAAGATAGAAATACAAGCCTGCTTTACACTCATATAGTCATAAAACATTGCATAGTACAGCCTTGTGATGCTGGCATTATCACTGAAATGTATAAAACTTGCAACAATGCTAATTTCACTAATGTTTAACATCTTTTAGGTGACCTAAAAGTCATCTGTACACAATTTTAGGGAAAAAAAAATCACAGAATTACTAGTAAACAAATGACAACTATACTATAAACTTAAATGATGTATGCCAATAAAAGTAAACAAAATTAAGCTTCAGAAACAACATCAGCAGCTTTTTTGCATTATCCTCATGATTCTCACTTTCTCCTGCCTTGAGCTCTTGGCAACCAAAGAATAAGAAAATGGGGGGGGGGGGCAGCTTAAGAATAAGAAATGCATGCCCTATATAGTAGGATGACTTATTTTTAACCCTTTATTGCCTTGAGTCTAGATTTTATAAACTAATTCAGAGCGACAGTTGTATTAGTGATCATTAGTGGTGGCGGTGTCTTGCAGCAGCAAGAACAGAATTAAATAACTCTACAAAGAAACACCTATGATGAGGCTAAAACTCCTTACTGAGTTACTTTGAATGGAGATTTTTACAAAGCAATAGTTTGCATATATCCACATTTTGGAGGTTAAGAAGATTTGAAACTACCATGACCACCAATAGAGATGGATCAAGCTCATATATATGTATATAACCAGCATTACAACCTCAGCGCATTTAGACCCATCCACTACCCACAGTGAACCCTTCAGTTTCATAAGAACTCCAAACTCTGAGAGACAGCAGATGAAAGGAAAAATGTTTTCCTATGTGTAATTTTGGTCTCTCTACTTTAGCAACACCACACCAGAATGACAGTTCACTCAATAGGAAAGACTACAGTCAGCACTAATCAAATGCGAAGTTGTCTTTGCAGATTTTCTTCTCGTTTTATAGCAAAATAGGAGAGGGTTAATAGCATAGCAAAGAGGGGAAAGTATGTAATAAGAGCCCACTAAGAGAAAAAAGAAAAAACAGTGAATGCATTATTAATTTTTTTAATATAAAAATAAGAAAAGCATTCCTATACATGGAAAAAAGCATATTGTTGGAAATTCATCTATACAACACCTAAGCCAACTTACGTCTGATTTAAGCCAGCAAGTTCATCTGCTATTTGTAGAAACTCATACTGAGAGAATGTTATTCTCACATCTATTTTTCTTAATTCATGTTTGTTTGTTACATGTATAAAGCTCACCCTGATGTAGCTGAAATGGTGCACAAGGTTTGTGCAGGCTTCTGACTCTGCACAGGACTGCATTTCATCACAAACAAGGGTTTCACAGGACTTCAACTGCCTACAGAGACCAACATATGGCTTCTAAATCTTTAAAAAGGGTTAAAAAAATCTAAATCATATTGTAGACTAAACTTGGAAAGTCTTTGAGAGTACTCCAGATGAAGTGCACAAACCAAAATTACAGGTAGGAAATGAAGGTTCTTTTTTCCTGCAACTTTGGGTTTCACCAGCCCGAAATGACAAAATTCTACTACCAATTCCTTAAAGGCAAGACAAGGAGGAAACTCTTTCACCACATCTGACAGCTAATTCTTGAAGGACTCTAGTCAGCCTCAATAGAAGGCAATGAATCTAGCTTGCAATGCTAAGAGAAAATGGAATTAAAGATAGCTTTCTACTGATATCCACGGAGGTGTCTTCCTTTGCTGTAAAGGCAAAAGATACACATCTAGTTGTGTAGGCCCTTATTTTGATAGGACAAATCTCCAAGAGAATAACATTTTTCAACACAAAGTGACAAAATACCATGATGTTGAGGTCAATGTAAAAGGACAGATTAGAAAAAAAAAAACAGCCTTTATTCGATGGATACTGTTATGACATCCTAATTTAGCCTCTCCAAATCAGGAAAAGCCTATTTCAAAGTGAATGGATAATCTGTGGATCAGTAATGGGGTACAGAGCTTTTCAGTATTAGATGACTGGTTTAAGTATAACTTATTCTACAGTGACAAGATCATTCCCATCCAATGACTGATCAGTGGTCTACACAAAGTATTACATGCCTGCATTGATAAGAACATAAGAATGGCCATCCTGGGTCAGACTGAACGTCCTTATAGCCCAGTATCCTGTCTTCCAACAATGGCCGATGCCAGGTGTCCCAGAGGGAATGAACAGAACAGGTAATCATCAAGTGATCCTTCCCCTTTCACTCATTCCCAGTTTCTGGGAAACAGAGGCTAGGGACACCATTCCTGGCCAACCTGGCTAATAGTCACTGATGGACCTATCTTCCATGAATTTATCTAGTTCTTTTTTGAACCCTGTTATAGTTTTGGCCTTCACAACATCCTCTGGCAAAGAGTTCCACAGGTTGACTGTGCGTTGTGTGAAGAAATTCTTCCTTTTGTTTGTTTTAAACCTGCTGCCTATTAACTTCATTTGGTGACCCCCTAGTTCTTGTGTTACGAGGGGTAAACAACACTTCCTTATTTATTTTCTCCACACAGTCATGATTTTATAGACCTCTATCACATCCCCCCATAGTCATCTCTTTTCCAAGCTGAAAAGTCCCAGTCTTATTAATCTCTCCTCATATGGAAGCTGTTCCATACCCCTAATAATTTTTGTTGCCCTTTTCTGAACCATTTCCAATTCCAGTATATTTTTTTGATAGGGGGTGACCACATCTGGACGCAGTACTCAAGATGTGGGCGTACGGTGGATTTACATAGAGGCAATATGATATTTTCTGTCTTATTATCTATCCCTTTCTTAATGATGTCCAACATTCTGTTCACTTTTTTGACTGCTGCTGCACACTGAGTGATGTTTTCAGAGAACTATCCACAATGACTCCAAGATCTTTCTTGAGTGGTAACAGCTAATTTAGACCCCATCATTTTACAGGGATAGGTGGGATTATATTTTCCAATGTGCATTACTTTGCATTTATCAACATTGAATTTTCATAATGTTTTGCAGGAAATCCAGGATAACAAGACGGAAGGCGCAGTCAATCTTGATTCTCCCCATAGATGGAAAATCCACAATGACCCCTGGTAAATTGTTCCAATGATTACTTACCTTCACTGTTAAAAAATTACACTTTATTTTCTGTCTGGAAAATAAAAACAAAAACCACAGAATCCCCACTTCCTGGCACCACAGAAATTTGAACCCAATACCTTCAACACTAGAGGCAGTACCCTTACATCTACGCCACTAGGCAAGCTTAGCTAAAAGACCCAGTTGTCTGAAAATAACCACATTAGTCCTCATCACGAGAGTCAACGTCACCATATGGTAGTGAGCAGGGAAATCCGAACAGCACCCTAATGAAAAATTAAATTATATAGTTATTTGTTAATGTTTAAGCAATGTTAAGTGCCAATATTGGTGTGTGAAGAAAAAAAAAAATGAAACACTGCGTACATTTTTAAGAACACAATGAACAGATGCTGTATCTATGCTATGGAGAGTGTAGAACAAACACCATCTAGACTCTTGAGAAAGAGTTATCTCTATACTGCCTGTCCTAAGATAAAAATGTTAAGATTAAATCAGGAGAATCTTAGGCACTCCACACATGTCATATTACACAGCATTTTCTGTAAGTAAATGACGACTTCCATTCACGTCTAAAGGGACAAGACAAACCTAAACCTCATAAACAGTGCTTTTCCTGGAGTGGTCCAATGCACTTTACTTTGATTCTCATGTCATTCCTGTTGACGGTAATGAGAAACATGCACATCCGACCACTTGTAAATAGTTATTTTGAACTAAGACTGAGCTAATATGTTGGCGCCTGCTGCAGCAGAAAGCTGGATGAACTATTTAAGAAAGGTTTATCAGTTCTAGATAAAAATGAAGGCAGTATTTCAACTTCCACTTAAGAATACAGCTTATTTGACTGGCCAGGCCAAAATGTTCAGAGAACAATTAATAAACCACCTTGACTGAAGTATTTTACTTACAAAAACGTAATGAGGTCAGTAATGAGGTGGAAATGTAAAAGAAAATGTAGAACCCAGATTTTCAAACGTGATTTGTGATTCTGATTGCTTAACATCAGACGCTTTAAGAGGTCTGATTTTCATAGAGTGGGAGCTCAACACCTTCTGAAAATCAGGCCCCTTTAAATTGTCTTAAGTTGGACACCCAAAATTACCAGTCACTTTTGGAAATCTTCCCCATAGGTATGAACATCTCAGATTCAGCTAGTATACTTATGGCCATTCAGAAGACCTGAGGTTAATCAGCTTCTGATTTCTAAATAGAGCAGCCTAATGATACTGGGTACATCATGGAAGTGATGCTCAAAGCCCACAAAGAGGAATGTGCTTATTCTTTCTCATGCTCACTGCACAGGTGTGTCTTAGAGAGGGAAAAGGGAGCTGTCAAGGTTCCTTCCCCGCTCTGAACTCTAGGGCATAGATGTGGGGACCTGCATGAAAAACCCCCTAAGCTCGTTTTTACCAGATTAGGTTAAAAGTTCCCCAAGGTACGAACTATTTTATCTTTTGTCACTGGACCTTATGCTGCCACCACCAAGCATCTAACAAAAATAACAGGGAAAGAGCCCACTTGGAAACATCTTTCCCCCCAAAATCCCCCCAAGCCCTACACCCCCTTTTCCTGGGGAAGGCTTGATAAAAATCCTCACCAATTTGCATAGGTGAACACAGACCCAAACCGCTGGATCTTAAGAACAATGAAAAAGCAATAAGGTTCTTAAAAGAAGAATTTTAATTGAAGAAAAAGTAAAAGAATCACCTCTGTAAAATCAGAGTGGTAAATACCTTACAGGGTAATCAGATTCAAAACACAGAGAATCCCTCTAGGCAAAACCTTAAGTTACAAAAAGACACAAAAACAGGAATCTAACGCATATCTAACTAGATTGCTTACTAACTTTTTACAGGAGTTCTGACCTGCATTCCTGCTCTGGTCCTGGCAAAAGCATCACCCAGACAGAGACAGGGGACGGTTCCCCGCCCCCTCCAGCTTTGAAAGTATCTTGTCTCCTCATTGGTCATTTTGGTCAGGTGCCAGCAAGGTTGTCTTAGCTTCTTAACCCTTTACAGGTGAAAGGATTTTTCCTCTGGCCAGGAGGGATTTAAAGGTGTTTACCCTTCCCTTTATATTTATGACAGGAGTCATCTGTCTGATTTCTAATTACAGGATAACAGTCAGACATACAACTACTTCATGGGAGAATTTAAATTAAAAAGGACATGGAAGCTTTACGACTCCCTCCGAAAGGATAAATCTTAACTTCAGTTAGAGTGACAGAGGATGTGAGATGAAGAGAGGAAATCTTATCATTCCTTTTCCTAAGGCTTGATGGCTATGAGCTGCTTCAGTAATAACAAACAACAATGTAATACCTAGATTTTATATAGCACTTTTCGCTCATATATGAAAAAGTGCTTTACTAAGGAGATCAGTATTTTTTATCCCTGTGATCAGGTATACAAAACCCTCCTCAAAACTCTCCTTTGACAGGATTCCTTCAAAAAACTTGATAACAGCTGGGCTGCTGGTGCGCTAAGACCACCACCTATTATGCTGACCAATACTATCTTACTCTTTCCTGGTAATTCTCTGTTTAACTGTTGCTGTCCATCCCTTGTCTCTGGTTTTATACTTAAATTGTAAGCTCTTTGGGGCAGGGCCCATCTTTTGTTGGGTGTTTGTATAATGCCTAGTACAATGGAGACCTGATCCATGACTGAACTCCTTGGCACCATGATAATACAAATAAAAATAATAAAAAAGACCTAATTAGAGCTAAGTATGTGGCAGCATGTTTGATTTTAAGATTTACTAATGTACAAAAATGAAAAGCTACATTTAAAGTTCAGAAACAAAAACTGGACTCTACAAAAACAGCCATAGAGAACAGAAGTTTTCATTTATTACTTTACTGCAATAGCAACTGTTTCTCAATGTTCAAGAACTGGATGTCTCTCTTAGTTCTGGGCATCTCTCCCAGACAGCTGGGAAACTGTAACCTAGTTAATATCGCACATCCATAGGGCTCTTATACAACCAGAATGTCCACGCAAAACATTCCAAAATTTATAGAATTTGCTATGTGACTCTTGAAGACCCATGAGTAAAATCATACCACCACAAAAGCTTGAGTCCTTTATACTTCATTTGATTATAAACATGTGCACATAAATACATACACAATATTAATATAGGTAATGTTTTATAGAAGTTGCCTAAAGTTAGGCACTGAAATTCAAGTGAAGCACCTAAATAAGCGGCTTTGATTTCTGAGGTGTTGAACACCTATCATTCCCATTGACTTCAGTGGTACTTCTAATGCTATTTCTGTTGGGGCTGAGTTAGAAGCCTGACATTTAAATCTGATACCAGGCATTTCAAATTAGATGTATGGAAAATATATTGCTCCATAAGAGTCACTACTGTTTTCCCCTTGTTACTACATACTTGTAGGAATGTGCTCAGTAGCAGGAGTTAGGCATTCTAAACAAAACCCAGCACAGATTCAGTCCAGAGAGCACTAGAGATAATCAAGCATAGCCACCTGACACATGTTGGGAAAGCTAGGGTGTGTGCGCACGCGTGAAGAAATCTCATGGTGACAGCAACATGAGGCACACTATTAATGAAATCTTTGAATAGGTTTCTGAACATTGACACAAATTGCAGATCCACACTACTGCTGAGGAAACTCCAGCTTGCTGTACTGGAAGCAAGCAAACACTCCACTTGGTAGCTGCTTAACATGTGCTCCCTCTGGCCTCTTCCACACCTCTGCAAGATCTAGACCTTATTAATTATTATTATTAATGACATTACAGTAGCCCCTAGAAGCTGCAACCCAGAGACAACCCTACCGTGCTGGGAACAGTATAGACTTTCTGTATTGTAAAAGACAATCCCTACTCCAAAATGGACTCAGTCTTAAAAAGTAAGACACAGAAAGTAGCGGAAACAAACAAATGGAAGAAGAAAGGAGATGTGAGGAAAAGGTAACAAACACACATTTGTTTTTACAGAAGTCAGCAGTATCCACAAATCGTAGGTGGAGAGGCCCTGGGGATTTATTCAACCTAAAGTAGTCTCCATGGATGAAAACTCCACTGAGCTCCTGAATTATACAATCACAGAGACTGTACTCTAACTGAAGCTGCTGTGTAATATCTAAATTGGAATTCCATGGCTGCCCAATTCTGCCCTCTACTTAGGGGAAGAGTATGGTCTGATTCTCCTCTCCCACCAGGAGTAGCTCCACTGAAGTCAATGGAATTACACCAGCATAAACCTGGTGCAAGTATGACAAGAACCTGTCCAGCCCTAAGAAAAAGTCAAGTGCCTAGAAGCAGCAGGAGCAATGCACTCAGGATACTCATGAACTTTGTTCCCTAAGTCCTAATTCATGGGTTTAAGGTAGATACATAAAGTGGAGAAATGGTTGGAAGCACCTGTTCCTGTGTGACTGGTCTAAACTGGAGCTCAGCCAGGAAGGTGAAGACGTTAATCTCCCTCCTGACTTGGACAGTGAGGGACAGAAGAGTGAGCCCTTTGAGCCTGGAGAAGCACCTCCCAGCAGAGGCAAGATTCCCGACCTCACCACTCAGATACCCAGCAAGAGACTCTTACCACACAGGGGCCGAAAGCCTTCACCACATTCCCAGGAACACATATTACTGTACAAGGAGACAACCATCTATAAGACACTGATCACCCTGGAGAGTAACTTCAGCCCTGCGCTTGCGTAGTTGCAGCAAGAGAGGCCTGGACCCTGAATAAGGAGTTCCAGTGTACAGAAGCCAGAGCACTCATTTATATAAGTTTCCTTTTCTTCACCACTCCCCATGTGTCCTGAGTAGCACTGAAATATCTTGCTTTTGAGCTTTTTCTCTTTCATGGGCTCACAAACAAACAACTTTTCTGTTGAATAGGTAGGCCCAGCGCAGATGGTAAATATCTCTTCTTCTGATCAAAGCCTATACTCTATACATTTTCTGACAGACTGTATTTGAATTATGAGAATACAAAATGAAGCACTTCCACTTACTTTTAGATAGAAAAAAACTATAGGTGATTTGTGTACTGATTTGCAAACGGTGTCTCTTTCCTTCTGCCATATTTAATCCATTGTTTCCAAGACATCATTAGCCTTTGAGCCAAAAATGTTACAGCATTTCTCTGCTAAGAAAAACTTAACCTTATAGTTGGTAATAGGAAATGAATGGTTTCCACAGGCATTTTAAAGAGCAATAACTGCTTCCATCATGTTGCAAGTCAACAGTGAAGCATTAGTAAATGGAGAAATAAACCTCTGAAATGTTTTACTTAGGGTTTTTCTTCTCCAAACAAACGCCATTCTGTTCTCCAGGAGGAAGATGATAAACAGAAAGAAAAGAACCACACCACCCAGATTTATTTTATTAAAGAACACTAACTTGAAAGGAATAAAAGAAAATACATCTGAACAGATGTAAAAATAGTTAATATCCCCATTTTCATTTTTAGTATGGATATCACACGAGTTAAAATGCTAAATGAAGGAGGTCACTCACAGACAATAGCCCTAAACCTTCTATACTTAAGCAATTATTATTGACATTTTCTTTTTCCGCATGTAAATAAGCCAGTATACCAGGTTCCAAAATTCCTGGCAATTTTTCTTTTTTGTAATAATGTTTTCCAAACCTAAAGTCACTCCTTCAATCAAGAACAAAAGAAAATCTTAACACAAACTTTCCCTCTAGGTACAATTGTAACCTCATCCAAATAAATTATTGTATTTGCCAATGTCTTGTTGCCAACCCAGGCCTTTCTTACATTGGTGCATTATAGCTCCAATCAAAAGAGCTCCCTTAAAATTCAGAAAAACCTCCTTTAAGGATTAAATCATTTAATTCCTGGTTCATTAACAAAGGAAATTTGAATTCTTCAAGCAGCATAAAGCTATTGTTAATCATCCATACCGGTGCCTGGATAACCTTGGTGATTGATGCATTACAACTGCCAAAGAAAAGGATATAGTTCAGATTTCTACCTAGTGGACAAAAATTGACCAGATGATCAAACACAGTGGTTGGAAGTGCCAGGGTCGCAATTTTTTTAGTTGCTTGCAAGGGAAGTTACTTCAAGAAGAAAGGCAGTATTTTTTTCACTTGGATGATGGACCCAGAATATACTCAAAGTACATGATAGTGTGGCCAACCTACTATAAATCATTTATTGCTCTATCTGGAATGTCTATTTACTAGACTTTATAAATAACAACACTTAAGCCATAACCCTTTAACCAAAGCACCTTTCCAATTTATTGTACATACAGTTTGAACTACACTTTTATAAGAATACTGACAATAGTTTTGAAACTGGAGTATATTTGGTTTAGTCAAGTAGATACATAGGGCTAGAGTCACAAAGGACCTAGGTGCCTAACTGCCACTTTATGCATTTAAGTTCCAGAATCAGGCACCACCAGGATTCACAAAATGCTTGCTTAGCTATCCCTGAACCCTGCGGGCACCTGAATTCCCTTGGCACCTCAATTTTTGCAGTAAAAGTTCCCTAAGCACCAATGTTGTTGAACCTTGTCCTTTAAAAAAAACCAGTATATGGAGGCCCGGAAGTTGGGGCCTTAAGCTCAGACCTCCTCCTGGCAGAGGTTATGGCCACCAGAAATGCCACCTTCCATGAGTGACAGAGCAATAAGCATGTTGTTAATGGTTCAAAGGGGGGCCCCCATTAGTCTGGAAAGAACAAGGTTAAGGTCCCGAGCACGGATTGGCTGTCGTACTTGAGGGTATAACCTGCCCAGACCTTTAAGAAAATGGCCAACTATAGGATTGGTGAAGATTGATCGGCCAGCAACGCCTGGGTGAAATGCAGAAATGGCAGCCAGGTGAAACTTTATCGATGATATCGAATGCCTTTGCTGCTTCAGGTGCAAAAGGCAGTCCAAGATAAAAGGTACTGAAGTGTGCTTCTGCAACGACCAGATCGCAAATCTCTTCCACTTAGCTAGGTAGGTAGCCCTACTGGATGGCTTCTTACTGCCAAGGAGGACTTCCCTAAAGGGATCTGAGCAAGCAAATGCCAACGGATTTAACCAAGGAGCTTCCAAGCCATGAGGTGGAGAAACTCGAGGTTAGGATGCTAAAGATGGCCGTGGTCCTGAGTTATCAGGTCTGGGAGCAGTGGTAAAGTGACCAGAGTTTCCACTGACAGCTAGAGGACAGACGTATACCAGTTCTGATGGGGCCAGGCTGGAGCTATCAATATCACCAAGGCTCCGTCCCTCCTCACCTTGAGTAGCACCTTGTGAATAAACTAGAGAGGTAGGGAATCACCTGAGACCTTGTTATTGAGATATAAAAGTACTGTCCTTCAAGTCAATGACAGCATACCAATCCCCAGACCCAGGGAAGGGATAATGGAGGCCAAAGAGACCATGTGGAACTTCAGCATCTTCATGAATTTGTTGAGGTTTCGCAGGTGTAGGATAGGTCAGACCACCTCTGGCTTTTGGGATCAGGAAATAACGGGAGTAGAATCCCTTGCCCCTTAGTTCCTGAGGAACCTCCTCCACCGCTCCCACTCATAGAAGCATCTGCACCTTTTGCATTAGAAGTTGCTCGTAAGAGGGATCCCTGAAGAGGGATGGTGAAGAGGGGTGGGAAGGAGGTGGGGAGCTGAACTGGAGAGAATTTCCTAGTTATCACTGGGTGCTCCACACAGTATCTGACATAATACGGGCCCATGCAGGGTAGGAATGGGATAGTTGGCACAAGAAAGATTGGACAGTTGGATCCGGTTCTTGAACTTGTGCACCACCTTCAGGCGCACCTTCAAAAGGCCTGTTTCTGTCCGGAGGGCTGTTTTGCCTGTCCAGAGCCCTGAGCAGAAAAAGGAGGAGGCCTCCTCCTATCATTTCTGTTATGCCTCCTGGAATAGTCCTGCTTGTTCTGAGGTTGACAGAATCGAGGCAGGGGCTAGGACTTAAAATGCCTTCACTGCGGTGCTGGGGTCTGAAGGCCCAGGGACTTGAGGGTAGCCCTTGAGTCTTTAAGGCTATGAAGCCATGAGTCAGTCTTCTCTGAAAAGAAAGATGAGTCCTCAAATGGGAGGTCCTGAATGGTCTGCTGGACCCCATATGGGAGTCCTGAGGTCTACAGCCAAGAGCTCCTTTCTCATGGCCACGACCATGGTCCAGGCGGCCGAATCAGCAACATCCAGGGCTGCCTGTAGCGAAAGTCGTGCCACTAGCTTGCCCTCCTTCACCAAGGCAGAAAACTGCCCTAGATTCTTCTGGCAGAAGCTCTGTAAACTTTGACATAGCTCCACATGAATTGAAGCTATAGCTGCTGAGGATCACCTGGTGGTTCGAGATCTGAAGCTGAAGACCCATGATAGAGTAGATTTTCCTCCTGAAGAGGTCCAGCTTCTTAGCATCCCAGGCTTTGGGTGAGGGGCCTGGATGCCCCTGACACTCGTGTTTGTTCGCTGCTGCCACCACTAAGGAGTCCAGTGGTGGGTGCGTAAAAAAATGTTCAAATCCCTTAGAGGGGACATAATATTTCCTCTCTGTCCTCTTTGCCATTGATGGCAGGGGTCTGCTACAGCCTTTTGGTGGTAATCTTGTATCATCTTAATGAGTGGCAGGGTAACTCAGGAGGACCCTGAGGGATCCAGGATATCTACTATAGGGTCTGAGGAGTCAGACTTCCTCGACATGGAACCTCTGGTTCTTTAGGAGATGTTGATGGACCCTGCTGTCCCAGCCACTGCTTCATCTGACAATGACAAAGACGACGCTCCAGCAGGGACTGGTTCTTGCTCCTGACCTTCCGTGCCGAGAGGATCGTGCCTGGTCTTCAGATGCAGTGAGCAGTTTGGCATGGGGTGGTGGGGCAGCTGGTCCCAAACTGATGGAGATGGAGGTGGTGTGTGGCTTTCCAATGCCACCGACAATGACCTCCTAGAATAGGACTCTTGGGCTTAGTGGAACACCCAGGGCATCCACAGAGCTGGAGCCTGCTATTACATAGGCCATGGCATGAGGGAAATTGCTGTATCGCCCTGTCCAACATTGAGCGTCTGCATTCTGATCTGTGCTGGCTCCACCTGGACACAAAAGACTCCGCCTCCGAGTCCAATTGGGAGGACTCACTCTGAGAGGGCCATAGGGGCATAGCTCCCACCTGTGCCGGGGAGTGGTGCTGGGAAACTGGGGACCGGGGTGGCTTCCCTGCTGGTCTGCTGCCAGAAGGCACCAAGGACCAGTGCCGAGGTGATCACGACCGGCATGGTACCATAGCTGGTTTGCGCCGGGACAGCACCGAGAGTCTCTGGGGTGCCGTTAGTCTAGAGCCCAGTGCCCGGTCTCACCTGGGCGGGGAAGGCAATGAGCTCTCTCGCTGCCTTGAAGGTTTCCGGCACGGAGGGCAGCTCCAAAGCCTCTCCATGCTTCTCCCAGGTAGGGGAGTCTTGCGGTGCCGGACTCTACTGACCCCTTGTTGGGGTAGGAGTCAATGGTGCTGGGCTAGATGGTGCCGCGCTTGCGTGGCCCAGCACAGGTCTCACTGCGCTCAAGACTTTTTGCCCCAGACTCGACATGGGTGAGTGCCCCCATCCGACTTCTTCTTCTTGTGGAGACTGGGAGTGGTGCTGCAAACTGCCAAGCAGGGAGCCCTGCCGGTGCTGAGAGTCTCTATCAGAGTCCTATGTTGGCGCTGGGGCACTGCGAACTGATGTTGAGGAGCTAGGTACTGAATCGGCAGACCTCAGCTCTGAGTGTGGATGGAGGGCGGCCTCCATCAGAAGGATTTTTAACTGTTGGTCTCTTTCTTTCGGGGTCCTGGGATGGAATCTTACAAATCTTACAAAGGTCCTTCTGATGCAATTCTCCCAGACACTTCAAGCAGGAAGTGTAATGGTCACTCCTGAGCATAGGCTTGTTACAAGCTGCACGGGGTTTAAACTCCAGGGACTGAGGCATGCCCCGATAATGGGGAAGTGGGGTGGAAAAGGGGGAAAACCCCAGAACAATTTCTTACTGGAATTCGAACTATACTATATTATAAGACCAACTACAACAACTAAACTAACTAAGATAACTATTTACAGAGAACCACTGGGTACAATGACCGTTAGAGAGAAGGCTTGCTGAAACAAGAGAAACAAGCATTCTGGCTAACCGTCACAGGTGATAAGAAGGAATTGAAGCAGTGTGGTTGGGACCTATATATGGCGCCATGGAGGCATGACTCCAGGGGGTGCCTGGACCAACCCAACAGGATACAGCTAGTGAAAAAACCTTCTGGCAACTGTGCACGAGGTGCATACACACCTGCTTGGAATAGACGTGGGCAAGCACTCGAAGAAGAATCAATAGTTTCAGTCCAGTTTCTGAGGTGGAAAAAAATCATCATTAAACAGATACTGACATTTGCTGAATTTGTCTTTGGAAAGGTCAAAGATTGAACTGCGTACAGAATTAACTACCCTCTTACTTCAAGAGGAAGTCACGTTTGAGCTGCATGGATGAAGCAATGTGGGGTAGCTTGCATCACTACTGCCATGCGGTGCCTGTCTTGTGGATAATTCAGTTTCATACAATGTTAACTGGGCACTTTTCAACAGAATTAAATTCACTTTTAAAATTAAAATTATAAAGGGAAGGTCACTAGTGGCTATTTCAAAGATGAGCTCATTTTCAAGTACCTCGTGTGACCGGATGCCTGGAATAGACCACACTGAAAATGTCACACTCAAAGCAGACTACAAGAAACAGGGCAGACGACCCCCAAAAACTGGTGGTTCATTCTGCAATTACATTAACCAATCAGTAGCAAAAGAGCATCTGTAGCACCACACTGGTTAACAAAAAACCAAACAGTCCTCTTTAGACATTCCAGCCCTTTCCCATCCATACACACAGGTCTAATATAGTGAGAGGTTACTGGAAACCCAATTCACCACATGTGAAGTTCCACTAATCCAAGGAATCGGGCACTTGCCCTCAGGTCAAGATGTTACCCAAATATCACGTTGTCAGCCAATCCTTAGTAAACTAACTAAAGATTTATTAATAAAAGAAAAGAAGAGAGTTATTGAATAATTAAAAGATTATATACAGTACATTACAAATGCTTGCAAGGTCCTTATATCAGATTTGTAGCAGTGATGGACGAGTCTACTGGCTTGCAAAGGTTTCTCTGGAATCATCCCAAAAGGTTAGACTACAAATGCAGTTTAGATGTAGAGTCTGTTAGAGTCTTTTCTTGCATTTTCCAGGGAATTCCAAGTAACTACTTGGAGATCCCAGTCCTATGGTTTGAACCTTTGCCTGTTTAAAGTTCAGCAGATTAGAGGTGCAGGATCAGGCCCGAGATTTCACTTTTATAGCTGAAGCTAGCTGTTGAGTGTTTTGAGCACAGCATGTGACTGGGGGGTGATTCTTCCTTGAGCACACACTGACCCACCACTTTGAATGTTAACTTCAATTTCCTATCCATGCACAGGTAATCTAGTTACACTCATTTACATAAGGCAACAGCCGGTCATTCATTATAACAGGGATAGATAATATCTACATTGTAATTCAGTTTATTAGTTTCCTGCAGTGTCTAATATCTTTGATCTTAAGGTTAACTGAACACAGTTGCATACATAATGTAAGGCAATTTAGACATGAAAACGATTTAGCATCTAAAAGCTAATCTGGTTACACTGGTAAACGTCTAACAGGATACAGGTATACAAACAAGCACATTTAGCATCTCGCCTTGATTTCCATTGCTGCAAATGAATGGGTTAGTGATTGCTGGTCTAGTACACCTTCTCTTTGATATTCACATACAAGTGCATTGTCCTGATACAATCGTAATGCCTCTTGTCAAGTTTCAGAGTAGCAGCCGTGTTAAGTCTGTATTTGCAAAAAGAAAAGGAGTACTTGTGGCACCTTAGAGTACTCCTTTTCTTCCTGTTAAGCTATGAGTCATACACAGGTTAGCTGATTTGCTGGCATCACACCTTGCATTTAATATATTTGCAAAATCCACAAGACTCTAGAATCTAATATCCTAAAATCCTCCCGCACAACCTTAAATTACATTTAAAAAATCAATTTTTAAAATCTTGTGCTGATTTATAGTAGGCGTATGCATTTTTACCCCAAATTCTTGCTGAATATAAAGATAGGGCCTGATCCTGCACCACTGTAGTGAATGGGAGATTTGCTCTTGATTTTAGTGGATGAAGCCCTTAGTCACAGAACAGCCAGTATCAGAAATATATTATTTCTTCAAATATAACATTACAATATCCATTCTTTTCATATTCCCTAAAGATCTGATATCTTTCCAGTTTTCTGCAAAGCTCCCTAACATTTAAGAGCATTCACATCACAAATCAAATATCACTGGAATCGTATTATTTATTCTATCTCAATTTCTAATAACCCAACTAATTTTTAAGAAATATATCATGAAACACTCTCGTCTTTCAGTTACAGTCACAGCAGCAGCAGATGCTTAATAATTACTAGCCTTCATTAAGTGGTTGAAATTAGGCGCAAAAGGATATTATGTTCTCCTCAATGTATGCAAGAATGTTCCATACTGCTGCCTGTCTCAGTACAAAATCAGATCACTATATGTTTACAAATCAGGACAAACTGTTTTGTTTCCTGGATAGGAAATAGCAACCTGAAGGAGGCCATGCAATTGGTGTTCGTTTATAACTCTTCCGAGTCCTCTTGTTTTTATTAAGAATTACCATTACCACATTTTACCAAAAAAGAATTTTTTTTAAAAAAAAGCAACAAAAAAAGATCAGATTTCATACAATAAATGATGCCCAGGTTCTGGGCCACTAAATACATTTCACTTGTCAAATTTCACACACCTACTACAATGACATTTAATCTAAACATTTAAAAAAAAAAGAAGCTTCCATGGAACACAGTTGGAAATCTCAAAATAATCAGGCATTGACAAAGTGAAAACTTAACAATAAAATCTGGTGCACCATCTGATGCCAGCCAAGCAAAAAAACCGAACAATAATTCTCTTCAGCAAGTTTTAAAAAAAAAGTGATTGCTATGTGCTCTAAAGATGTACATTGTCTGGAATCAGATCAAGAGTGCAGGGAGTTTACCAACTTCATTGCATTTTCTGCACCTTAATAGTTAAGATATTGGATTTTGAAAAGTTAAGACAGAACCAAGCACAGTTTGGTCTATAGTCCATGCCCCTATGTTTCCTAACAATATAGGCAGGTGTCATAAATATAAAGGGAAGGGTAAACCTCTTTAAAACCCCTCCTGGCCAGAGGAAAAATCCTCTCACCGGTAAAGGGTTAAGAAGCTAGGATAACCTCACTGGCACCTGACCAAAATGACCAATGAGGAGACAAGATACTTTCAAATGCTGGGGGGAGGGAAAAACAAAGAGTCTGTCTGTGTGATGCTTTTGCCAGGGACAGAACAGGAATGGAGTCTTAGAACTTAGTAAGTAATCTAGCTAGATAGGCATTAGATTCTGATTTCTTTAAATGGCTGAGAAATTAAGCTGTGCTGAATAGAATGGATATTCCTGTCTGTGTGTCTTTTTGTAACTTAAGGTTTTGCCTAGAGGGATGCTCTATGTTTTGAATCTGTAAGGTATATACCATGCTGATTTTACAGACGTGATACTTTTTACTTCTACTAAAATCCTTCTTTTCAGAAACTGAATGCTTTTTCATTGTTCTTAAGATCCAAGGGTTTGGGTCTGTGGTCACCTATGCAAATTGGTGAGGATTTTTACCAAACCTTCCCCAGGAAGTGGGGTGCAAGGGTTGGGAGGATTTTGGGGGGAAAGACGTTTCCAGACAACGCTTTCCTAATAAAAATAAACCCAGATAAACGTTTGGTGGTGGCAGTGGAAGTCCAAGGGCAAATGGTAAAATAGTTTGTACCTTGGGGAAGTTTTAACCTAAGCTGGAAAAAGTAAGCTTAGGACGTTTTCATGCAGGTCCTCACATCTGTACCCTAGCGTTCAGAGTGGGGAAGGAACCTTGACATGGTGGCAGAGCGGCGGGATTAACTTGAAATCATTTTTTGAGATCAATTTGAGATTTTTTGAACCAGAAAAACAGATTTTAAAAGGAAATTTTTAAAATCCTTTGGGCTGCTAGAAAGCAGGTCTCCAACTGGAAATAGTTGGAAGTTTTTTTTGCTTTGCTTTGGGGCCAGAGCAGAGACAAAAGGGAATTATCTTTTGTGAATTGTAGTTTCCTCTACCTAAAGGCAGAGTAGTTAACCTCCTGCAGGGAAATTCACAAGTCTTCACAGACCTGAAGTTTTTTGTTTTTTTTTACCTAAAAATGGAGGCAAAGGACAAAGAAAGGGAGGCAGCAAAAGAGGCAGAACACCACCAAGCGGCTGCTCACGGGACAGCTATGGAGGCCAAGGAAAAAGATATGGAAGCAAAGGAAAAAGAACTGGAGGAGAAGGAAAAAGAGAGGAAGCATGTGGAGGAAGAGAAAGAAAAAGAGAGGAAGCATGAACTGGAGATGGAGAAGGCAAGGGCTCAGCAGAATATACCAACAAACCCTAGCAATCCTTCTCCAGGTACCAATTCCCATCCCAGAAAGTTCCCCACCTACAAGGCAGGCGATGATACCGAGGCCGCCTTAGAAAACTTCAAAAGGGCCTGTCTTGGGTACAGCATCTCTACAGACCAATACATGGTAGAGCTGAGGCCGCAGCTCAGCGGACCCTTAGCTGAGGTGGTGGCTGAAATGCCTAAGGCACAAATGAACCAGTATGAACTGTTTAAAACCAAGGCGAGAGTCAGAATGGGGCTAACACCTGAGCGTTCCCATTGGCGATTCAGAGCCCTAAGGTGGAAACCAGTAAACTACTACGCACACCACTGAACAGTATCTCAGAAGCTCATGGTTTGTTTTTTTTATTATACAACAGATAATTTCCAGGGACTTCAGCTGAAATCTCCCTGCCACTTGCCCAAAGAGCTGAATTTCAAGGATGAATAATAACAAGAGCATTCTAGCTGACTGCAAAGCTTTCATGGTGGAGGAACAGGGGGAGAAGTGGTCCCCAGCATCAGCATTTTTCACACCATTTATGTCTTAATAGATCATTATAAAAACCACTGAATTGATTCTGAACATAAGGAGCCCAGGCAGACTGCCGAGTAAAGATGTTATGTGCTTATTCTGGTCTCACCCACCAACCAAAGGTCTGCTCTCCTCAGTAACTAAAGCATCTGGGTGGTCTTCACAAGCAAAACACATTACATTAATCCATCCAGGAGATAATCTAGATAGGAAAGGTAAGATTCACATTGGAAAGGAAAAGCAGAGAGAAATTCAGGCAATTGCTGCCAACTAGGAATCCAGGAGCAGCAAACCAGGATAATTACAATCCAAAGACTGCAAATCACTGATACCAAGGACTGGGAGCTATCACAACCCCATCAGGTCATCCAGAGATTTCTATTTACACAGTTTCGCCTCAGTCTTGTCTGAAGTGATCATAAACCAATTACCTTTCATCCAATACCCTAACTCAATCAGACGGGGATAGCAAGTGAACTGTAGAACTCAGGTATGAGGAAAAGCAGATGTAGAGCAGTTAAATGTGCTGCCACATACAAGTGTGGTATTGGGGTTATATTGTCATTCTCGAGTTCACTGACACTGAAAAGCCTATTAAGAAACTATACTTTCTGTAGATCCTTACAGTGTGCCGATGCGCAACACCAATAAAAACAGGTGCAGACAAAAACAAAGCCGCAGGTTTTCAGTTCATCTGTAACTTCATTAACATGAACACAGGACTGGGAACTTCTACATTCTAATCCCAGCACTGCAATAATTTCCTCCATAACCTTAACCATTGTGTGCTTCAGTTTTCTCATTTTTTGAGCTACCACTTACTTTTCAATCACCTGCAACCTCCTCTGAATTTACACATTGGTTCTAAAAGCCCACTTCTTTGGCCTAACTTTGCATCATTGATTACCTGTGAATGTTTCCTCCAATCGATCTCAATGTTCTCCACAATGAATTTGCAGTTTAGACAGAGCACATAATTATACGGCTAATAAAGTAGCATGCATACTCTATAGTACTATAAAATAAATAATATTCCATAAAAGGAATATGGTAATGATTACTTACCTAACTCTCTGGGGTGTTTGTGAGAATGATTGCCAAGTGCTTTGACTATGGATAAAGTATTATACAAAGTATTATTATAACTCTATGTTTCAACAGTGACTAATCACTTAAAGCCCTATTTTGCTCTTAGACACTCAACATAATCAGTACCTATGGATTCAATGCAAAAGAGTAATTCTGCCTATTTTATAAATGAATGTCCCTATCAGATGTAACGAATATCCTACTACTGAGGCTAACACCATTTTCCCACTTGGCAAGCCAAATCTATGTAACTGGTATCCACACATGCCTAGAGGAAAAGATCACTTTCAAAAGCACTTCAACCAAATAGATGTTATAATCCCATTCTGTACTAGTAATCTTGTTAATAAATAAGAAGCTAACACTGGAGCAAGTTATTCTGAGAACTAAAAAATTGTCTAACTTTCTAAAACAGGACAATTGGCAGATTTGCTCTTGAAAACAATAACTCCTTTTATCAATCCAAAAGCTCAGTTTACATTAAACACTTTTTAAATACTATGATTTACTAATTGGGCAAACAGTCTATTACAGGTCTTGCTTATTAACATGTTGATATGACAACATGAATGAAAACTTTCCATAATCTATTCCAAAGGGATGTGGTAAATTCTCCATCACTTGCAGTCTTTTAGAAAGACCTTCAGTCATGATGTAAAGATATGCTTTAATACTACAACAAATCATTGAGCTAGAAGCTAGGAATCACAAGGTAAAACTCTGTGGCTTGTATTATTTTTTATTTTTTCCACATCTCTTTAATAATGAGAATGTTTCTCACATTACTGTCACCCAGAACACAGCCCTCCAGGCTGGGAGCGGAGAGGCCATGTCTCTGCCCCAAAGGCAACAGGTCCCGTGGCAGCCACCAGCACAGGATGGACAGAGTCAGCTTATGCGGAACAGACTTTAAGAGTTCAGCAGATAAATTGGAGAGACTACTAGGCAATGTTTCAAATACTGTGCTTCACTATTATCATCATCATCAGTATGCAAGCACTCTTATTCCCATTTTACAACGGACTCAGAAGCCAAGTCTCCTGATAGACCACTCACAAGATTCTGAGTGGTCTATCAAACCAACCTCCTCCTCTCATGGGGAAATATTTTAGATATTATTGCTATTTTCCTAGATATGCATTCCCATATAATAAGGAAATGTTACTTAAAAGAAATTTATCATCTTAATTATGTCTGGTTGAGGTTATTATCTTATGATTTTGTGAAGACACTGGAGTTGTATACTCAGTTATTGAAAACATTTGGCTATTGAATGTGTTGGATGACTCTCATACTGTAGGTCATACACGTTCCTGGATTTTTTATTTTTTTTTAAGAAATGAAGCATAAACCCTCCAGACTTCACAATATACGGGGGGGGAAATACAAGTAGCTTCAATTCATTTCTTTCACTGCTGAACAAATTCTAGTTAGGAAGAGGTACACGTGATTATATAACATATGAAATAGGTTTGTTTGCACAGATGTTAGTCTCCAGATGTTAACATGTTTAGAGAATCTAAGCTATTGTGACTTCCAATTTGAGGATTATTCTAATGACAGAATGGATAAAACAGGCCAAAAAGCAAAATGTTTTGACTTAACACAGATTTCATGTTTGCAGTATTGTTGTAGCCATGTTGGTGCCAGAATGTTAGAGAGACAAGGTGGGTGAAGTAATATCTTTTATTGAACCAACTTCTGTAGTTGAGAGAGACCAGCTTTCTAGCTTCAC
The DNA here is from genome assembly GCF_965152235.1 of Eretmochelys imbricata. Lineage (NCBI taxonomy): Eukaryota > Metazoa > Chordata > Testudines > Cheloniidae > Eretmochelys > Eretmochelys imbricata. The sequence continues at coordinate 62,942,405 of NC_135574.1, read as the reverse complement.
AGAGCTCTTCTTCAGGTCTGGAAAAATATACTCAAGGCGTGTCTACATAGAATCATAGAATATCAGGGTTGGAAGGGACCCCTGAAGGTCATCTAGTCCAACCCCCTGCTCAAAGCAGGACCAATTCCCAGTTAAATCATCCCAGCCAGGGCTTCGTCAAGCCTGACCTTAAAAACCTCTAAGGAAGGAGATTCTACCACCTCCCTAGGTAACGCATTCCAGTGTTTCACCACCCTTAGTGAAAAAGTTTTTCCTAATATCCAATCTAAACCTCCCCCACTGCAACTTGAGACCATTACTCCTCGTTCTGTCATCTGCTACCATTGAGAACAGTCTAGAGCCATCCTCTTTGGAACCCCCTTTCAGGTAGTTGAAAGCAGCTATCAAATCCCCCCTCATTCTTCTCTTCTGCAGGCTAAACAATCCCAGCTCCCTCAGCCTCTCCTCATAAGTCATGTGTTCTAGACCCCTAATCATTTTTGTTGCCTTTCGCTGGACTCTCTCCAATTTATCCACATCCTTCTTGTAGTGTGGGGCCCAAAACTGGACACAGTACTCCAGATGAGGACTCACCAATGTCGAATAGAGGGGAACGATCACGTCCCTCGATCTGCTCGCTATGCCCCTACTTATACATCCCAAAATGCCATTGGCCTTCTTGGCAACAAGGGCACACTGCTGACTCATATCCAGCTTCTCGTCCACGGTCACCCCTAGGTCCTTTTCCGCAGAACTGCTACCTAGCCATTCGGTCCCTAGTCTGTAGCGGTGCATTGGATCCAATGGATTGGTTCACATCCATTCCACATTAGGTGTGCACGCACCGCGTGCACGAGCGACAGAAACTTTTTCCCTTAGCGGCTTCCGTCAGGCTGGCGGGCCACTGCGCCATGCATATATACCCCTGCCGGCCCGACCCCCTCCAGTTCCTTCTTGCCGGCAACTCTGACAGAGGGGTAGAAGGGTGGGTGGTGGAATGGACGTGAACATCACATCTTGAAGAACAACAGTTACGAGAAAGTAACCAACTGTTTTTTCTTATTCGAGTGCTTGTTCACGTCCATTCCACATTTGGTGAATTACAAGATTACCTCTGGAGGAGGGTAGGAGTCACGGAAGAACTGCTCTGGGGACCGCTCTGCCAACTGCTGTGTCCTCTCTGGCCTACTGGTTGACCGCATAGTGGGTCGTGAAGGTGTGCACCAAGGACCAGGTGGCTGCTCTACAGATCTCCTGGATCGGGACCTGTGAAAGGAATGCCATGGAAGTCGCCTGCACCCTGGTCGAGTGGGCCAAGACCGCCTGGGCGGAACAACTGCGAGCTCATAGCACGCCCGGATGCAGCTTGTAATCCAAGATGAAATCTGCTGCGCCGACACTGGGAGGCCTTTTATCCTCTCGGCTACAGCCACAAACAGCTGCATGGATTTGCGAAAGGACTTGGTGCACTCCAAATAGAATGCCAGAGCTCAACGCACCTCCAGGGTGTGCAAGCTGCAGTGACTTGGGTCCGTATGGGGTTTCGGGAAGAACACTGGCAGACAAATGTCCTGGCCCAGATGGAATTGGGAGACCACCTTAGGGAGGAACTTGGGGTGAGACTGGAGCTGCACCTTGTCCTTGTGAAATACTGTGTACAGTGGCTCAGAGGTGAGTGCCCTCAGTTCGGACACCCTTCTGGCCAAGGTAACAGCAACCAGAAATGCCACCTTCCAGGAAAGGTGGAGGAGAGAACAGGTAGTGAGGGGCTCGAAAAGGGGTCTCATGAGCTTAGAAAGGACCAGGTTAAGGTTCCATGGAGGGACCGGGGGGGCGGGAATACAGGAACACCCTCTCCAACCCCTTAAGGAACCGTCCCACCATTGGGTGGGAAAACACCGAGCCCCACCCAGAGAACCCCAGATGGAAGGCGGAGATGGTGGCCAGGTGAACTCCGAGCAAGGACGGGGCTAGCCCTTGCTGCTTGAGGTGCAGGAGATACTCCAGAATGGCCTGCACTGAGGCCTGGCCCAGCCGCACCTGTCGAGGTTCACACCAACTCGAGAACCTTTTCCATTTGACCATATAGGCCACGCTGGTAGAGGGCTTTCTACTGCCAAGCAGAATCTGCTGCACAGGAAGGGAGCACTGGCTCTCCAGGGCGTTTAGCCACAGAGCCTCCACGCCGTCAGGTGCAGCGACTGCAGGTCAGGGTGGAGAAGCCACCCGCCGTCCTGTGTAATGAGGTCCCGGTATAGGGGCAGGACTACTGGGGCCTCCACCAACAGCTCTAGGAGTGATGTGTACCAGTGTTGGCGGGCCCAGGCTGGGGCGATGAGGATCACCACCGCCCTGTCCCTGAGCACCTTGAGCAGCACCTTGTGCACCAAGGGGAGCAGGGGGAAGGCATACATCAAGCCCCCTCTCCACGGGATCACAAACGCGTCTGTGAGTGAGCCCGGGCTGCAGCCCTGGAACAAGCAGAACTGCGGGCACTGGACGTTGGCCCTGGTGGCAAACAGATCTACGCGGGGAAACCCCACCTGCGGAAGAGCAAAAGCACGATGTACACCCTGAGTGTCCACTTGTGCATACGGTACGACCTGCTGAGGGAGTCTGCCAGCTCGTTCCGCACCCTCGGGAGATAGGAAGCCTCGAAGTGAATCGCATGGGCTATGCAAAGGTCCCAGAGGAGAAGAGCCTCACAACAGAGTGGCGAGGAACGAGCCCCACCATGCTTTTTTATATAAAACATGGCAGTAGTGTTGTCTGTCAGAACTGTCACGCTGTGACCACTCAGGGTGGCATGAAAGCTCTGGCAGGCGAGACGAACCGCCCTGAGCTCCTTCACGTTGATATGGAGCAACCGCTCTGCTTCGGACCACAACCCCTGCGTCATGAGGTCCCCCAGGTGAGCCTCCCATCCATGGTCTGACGCATCCGTTATCAGCGTCAGGTCCAGAAGTCGGGCAGCAAAGGGGATGCCTTCGCAAACCGCGAGCTGGGACTGCTACCACAGCAGGGAGTCCAGCACATCCCTTGGGGCTGTCACTGCCAAGTCCAGGGGGTCCCTGCCTGGGTGGTACACCCGAGCGAGCCATGCCTGCCGAGTCCTGAGTCTCGGTCTCGCATGCCTGACCACGTGCGTGCATGCTGCCATGTGGCCCAGCAGCCACAGGCAGCACCTGGCTGCTGTTGTTGGAAACTGGCACAGGGAGGTCACCGCATGCTGGATAGCCTGGAATCGGGATACTTTAAGGCTTGCCCTGGCTTGCACCACATCCAGGACCACCCCTATGAATTCCACTCTCTGCGTGGGTACGAGCGTGGACTTTGGGACGTTGACCAGGAGCCCCAGTTCGCGGAACAATCTCAGGGCCACCTCCACATGGCCCCGCACCTCCTCCTCAGATCGGCCTGCCAGGAGCCAGTCGTCGAGGTATGGGTACACCCACATTATCTGCCTCCATAAGAAGGCCGCCACGATCGCCATGCACTTCGTGAACACCCTTGGGGCCATGGCTAGACCGAACGGGAGAACTGCAAACTGGTAATGTTCTCGGCCCACGGTGAAGCGTAGGACCCATCTGTGTGCTGGGAAGATGGCGATATGAAAGTACACGTCCTTCATGTCGAGGACGGCGTACCAGTCCCCTGGATCCAGGGAAGGGATGATCATGCCCAAAGAGACCACGTGGAACCGGGCCTTGACCAGAAACTTGTTGAGCCCATGCAGGTCTAGGATGGGGCAAAGGCCCCCTTTGGCCTTGGGGATGAGGAAGTACCGGGAGTAGAACGCTTTTCCCCTTAGGCCGTAAGGCACCGCCTCTACCATCCCTGCCTCTAGCAGCAAGTGGACTTCCTCCTCTAGGAGATGCTCGTGAGAGGGGTCCCTGAAAAGGGACGGTGAAAGGGGGGGAGGGGGAGGAAGGCGAACTGCAGCCAGTACCCGTTCCGCACCATGCATAAGACCCAACCGTCTGACATAATGGTAGACCATGCACAGGAGAAACAGGACAGGCAGTTCACGAAACAAGTGGACGGATCTGGTGACTGATCTGGTACGCTGTCCTCGAGTGCACCTTCAAAAGCCTGGCGTAGTGCGCGGCTGGGGTTTGTGCTGGCCTTGGTTCTGGCCCGGCACATTATTATTATTGTTATAGCACCGTCGCCTGTTATCCCTGCCTCGCCTACGGTAAGGCTCATGCCTATGGCAAGGCTGGTACTGGTGCTGAGGGGGAGGCTGTGGCTTAAAGGGCTTCCTCTGGGTCACTGGGGTGCGCATACCCAGCGACTTGAGTGTAGTTCGCGAGTCCTTGAGGCTATGCAGCCTCACGTCTGTCTGGTTCGAGAAGAGCCCGGACCCTTCGAAGGGGAGGTCCTGGAGCGTATTCTGGACCTCCTGGAGCCACGCCAAGCGCCTCATGACCACCCCTGACGCAACTATTCTAGCCGCCGCGTCTGCCGAATCCAGGGAGGCCTGGAGAGAGGTCTTGGCTACTGCCTTGCCCTCGTCCACTAGGGCCGTGAATGCTTGTTGGGAACCTTGCGGGAGGTTGTCCTTAAACTTCCCCACCGCCGCCCAGGAGTTGAAATTGTGCCCGTTGAGAATGGCCTGCTGGTTAGCAATCCTTAACTGAAGGCCCCCAGAGGAGTACACCTTTCTACCAAAAAGGCCAAGGCGTTTTGCCTCCTTGGCCTTAGGGGCCGGGGCCTGCTGACCATGGTGCTCCCTTTCGTTCACCGTTGAAACCACTAGAGAGCATGGACTTGGGTGGCAGAACAGGAACTCATAGCCCTTAGATGGGGCAAAGTATTTACGCTCCACTCCTTTAGCCGTTGGAGCGCTGGAGGCTGGGGTCTGCCATATAGTCTTATAGTTAGACTGGATGGTCTTAATGAGCAGGAGCGCTATTCTGGATGGACTTTCGAGGCTCAAAATGTCCACCAGGGGGTCCTCCTGCTCAACTGTCTCCTGGGCCTATAACCCCAAATTTTGGGCAACTCTGCGCAGCAGTTCCTGGTGGGCTCTATGGTCTATCGGTGGAGGGCCGGACACCTCTGTACCCGTCATCGCCTCATCAGGGGAAGACGAGGAGGCTCATAGATTCATAGATATTTAGGTCAGAAGGGACCATTATGATCATCTAGTCTGACCTCCTGCACAACGCAGGCCACAGATTTCACCCACCACTCCTACAAAAAACCTCACACCTATATCTGTGCTATTGAAGTTCTCAAATCGTAGTTTAAAGACTTCAAGGAGCAGAGAATCCTCTAGCAAATGACCCATGCCCCATGCTACAGAGGAAGGCGAAAAACCTCCAGGGCCTCTTCCAATCTGCCCTGGAGGAAAATTCCTTTCAGACCCCAAATATGGCCATCAGCTAAACCCTGAGCATATGGGCAAGACTCATCAGCCAGATACTACAGAAAATTCTTTCCTGGGTAACTCGGATCCCACCCCATCTAATATCCCATCACAGGCCATTGGGCCTATTTACCATGAATATTACCAAAACCATGTTATCCCATCATACTACCTCCTCCATTAGAAAGGGCTCTATCCATATCCAAACTAGATCCCAGTGGTCTACAGCACACCCTAAGCACTATCCCAGGGGAGGCTCTAATAGTTTTCTTCCCCAATGTAATTTTTGCCCAGACGGACTCTGTCTTATCCATTCCATCGCTTCTTATTTCTTTACATTCTACCTCATCATTGATATACAATGCTACTCCACCACCTTTACCTTTATTTTGGTCTTTCCTAAATAGCACATACCCCTCAATACCTGTAGTCCAGTCATGACTACTATTCCACCATGTTTCTGTTATCCCTATAATATCTGGTTTCACTTGCTGCACCAGTAGCTCTAGTTCCTCCATTTTGTTACCTAGGCTCCTCGCATTGGTGTACAAACATCTTAATTTTTGCTGTTTGGCCTCGCTCACATTCTGTACCCTATTAGGCACAGTCATTCTACAGCCAGTATAACCTATTAGACTGGTATCTACACTGCCCTTCCTCCTACCCACGGCTGTATCCTTTCTTACTTTGTTTTCTTCCCTCTCAATGCTAAAATCCAGCGTGGAGATTACCTGGACATGTCCCAACCATCTCCCCCAAATTCCTAGTTTAAAGCTCTCTTAATCAGTTGTGCCAGCCTCCATCATAGAAGTCTATTTCCTTCCCTACTCAGATGAAGTTCATCCCGAGAGAACTGTCCTCTGTCCATGAATGCCTCCCAGTGGCCATACATCCCAAAGCCCTCCTTAGAGCACCACTGCCTAAGCCATCTGTTGATAGTCATAATCTTGTCACACCTTTGTTGCCCTTCTCTAGGAACAGGCAGAATCCCACTAAAGATCACTTGAGCCTCGATTTCCTTAACCATCTTCCCCAGCCTAGCATAGTCTCCCTTAATACTTTCCAGTGAGAATCTAGCTGTATCATTTGTTCCCACATGAAGGATAATTAGGGGATTCTTTCCTGCTCCCTTTAGAATCCTTTTCAACCTCAGGTCGACATCCTGTATCTTAGCACCTAGTAGACAGCACGCCCTCCTATTCTCTGGATCAGCTCTGGTTACAGGCCTATCTATTCTTCTCAGTAAAGAGTCCCCGATCACATAGACCTGCCTTTTCCTAGTGACCGTGCTATTCTCCAGACTATCCCCTGTTCCCTCTGGCTGCAAGTTCTTTCCATTCCTATTCTCCCTTGTAATCCTCTTCAACCCATCCTGTATCCTCCTGGGGCTCATATTTGGTGTAATCTCCATTGACTCTTCCCCTTTTCCTATAGGACTAGCCACTCTACTCTTCTTCCTTGCCCTTCCACCTTCAGTGACTACCTGCTGAGCCCCTTCTTCATTTTCCAACTCTGCAAACCTATTCTTGAGCTCTATTTCTCCTTCACTAGTCCATTTTTTCCTCTGCCTGTTTCTTTTAGTCACATGCTTCCACTGACCACTTTCCTCACCCAGTCTCCCCTCAGAATTCCCCAGCCCTGATTCCACCTGCAAGTCTGAGCTTTTCCCTTCAGATACCTCATGTCTTCGCTCCGTAATCTGCTCAAACCCCTTCCTAAACTCTACCAGACTTTCCACCTGCATCTCCAAACCTCGAATCTTTTCCTCCATCAGCTCTATCAGACAGCATTTCATACAGACAAAACTCTTACCAGGTGTCCCTTCCATGATCATGTACATACCACAGCTTCCACATCCAGTCATCCTCATTGTGTCTTCCGCTACATGGGTCACTCCCACTGCTGCCTCTGTATCTGTCATAGCCTTGCCACCTAAATCCTATTAATCTGGTTAGCGGCTTCTCGACCCCCTCTGGTTGGTCCTCCTGTTCCTCATCTCCCGTGGGAGGGGCCTCCAGCTCAGGCCGGGGCAGGAGTCCATGGGACGGCACTGGGCTCGGTGCCAGACTCTCTGGTCTATGTTGGAGGCCTGGATACTATTGCCTCCGGCACAGTCTGGCATCGGTGAGGGGACCAGGACCGCTGCACCAAGTAACTTGCCCTGGATGGGGCCCCTTGGCGCTCCTGATAGGCCCAGGGGGTCCAGAAGGGCCAATGGTCTGGTGGCCCCCATTGGGTTGCCAGCTCCCTTGAGGGTCCCTGCTTTTCAGGCCCCGGTGCAGGTAGCTATAGCGGCCAGAGCCGGACCGCGGCAACACTGATCGCAAAGGCCATGGCGGTGCCAACAATCTGCGCCAGCAGGAGAACGAGCGCCTCCTGGCTGAGCAGGACCGAGAGCAGTACCGGTATCCCCGGGACCGGGATCGGGGCCGGTGTTCCCTGGACCAGGACAGTCTGTGGGAGACCTATGGCGAGGGCCGTCTCGACTCCTCCCGGTGCCAGTCTCTGGGCGGTGCCAGAGAGCGGCATGCCCTTTCTGGTGCTTCTTCACGTCGATCCGCTGCCGGTGCCGCAACCTCCTTCTGGGCCACTGGCAAGTGCGAGTCTGCAGTGTCGGAGCTCAACCGGGACCAACTCCGGGAACGGTGCCGGGACGGTGTCCTTGAGCGGCACACCATTGCCGGCTTACCCCTCGACGGCACCCGAGGCATGGACGCCAGAGGGTTCTCCCCATACGGGAGGGGGCTCGCTGCCGATAGCTCGATGAGGTCCTTTGCAGCCTCAAAAGGTGCCAGGCATGTTATGCCCTCGAGCCCATCGTCCGCACTGAGCTCACTTAGGTCTGGGCTCGGTGGGGCTTGTGCTGCCGGGACCGCCTGTGTCAGCACCAGTACCGCGGCCTTCCCGCTCTTGTCAGCGCTCGGGGCCTTGGGAGGCACCAGCCTCCTGTGCGGGGAACGACCGCGCCTTCCTTTAGGCTGTGCCGGGGGCCACACCGGGGAGGATGATCAGTGCTGGGGCCTAGCCTGGCGCTCCGGGGCTGACAGTTTACGGTGCTTAGCCATTGGCAGGTCTCCTGACGGCTCCGGGGCACTACGCACCGAGGAAGCCTGAGCCGGCGTCGGGCGCTCCGGGCCCAGCGGCTGCAATGCGGCCTCCATCAACAGTTGCTTTAGGCGAAAGTCTCTTTCTTTCCTTGTCCTTGACTTAAACGCCTTGCAAATCCTACACCTTTCAGTCTGATGTCCGTCCCACAGGCAATGTAGACACAAGTCATGGGGGTCACTAACTGGCATAGGTTTGCGGCACGTGGCGCAAGCCTTGAAGCTGTGAGCCTGCGGCATGCCCCGCAGTCCAGGGCAGGTGCTGGAGGCCTCCAAGCACCTAATGACTTAAGTGTCCACAATCTGTATGTAAACTAACTGATAACAGCTACTCTAAAGGCTAGGGGACTGCTCTTCTACGAGAGAGGTCGTTCCAACGCCACTACGGACGGTAAGAAGGAACTGGAGGGGGTCGGGCCGGCAGGGGTATATATGCACGGTGCAGTGGCGCCACTCGGGGGGCCCGCCGGGAGCCGCTAAAGTAAAAAGGTTCCGATGCTCGTGCACGTGGCACGCGCACACCTAATGTGGAATGGACGTGAACAAGCACTCGAAGAAGTTATGTCGCTCAGGGGGTGGTTTATTCACACCTGTGAGCAATATAAATTATGCTGACATAGGGTGTAGTGTAGACATAGCCTCAAAAGGGACACAGCTAAATACAACGTGGAAAAGATTGTTTTGTGTAAGTAAACGTATATTTCAAAGGACCGTTCAAAGTGAACTGTCCCTTTAACACCTCTCCAGTCATAAGGGGGGGGAAGAAAGGCTGGGGGGAAGGGTTAGTTAGTGGGATATCGATTGTTGAAATAAGCCATAAATCCAGTGTCTTATCCAGTCTAGCAAACTTACGAATTTAAGCTCCCAGGTTCATCATCTGAAGGCATTGAGCAGGTTTCCTTTGAGGATAACCACTGAGAGGACAGATATAGAGTGATTGTTTTGTATACTTATTCGAAACAATCTGTTCCAGCTTGTATTTAGCTGTGACACTTTGGGTATGTCTACCTAGGGATAAAACCCCTGCGGCTGGCCCAGGTCAGCTGACTCAGTCTTGCGGGGCTTGGGCTCCTGGGCTGAAAATGCTGTGTAGTCATGTGGGTTGAGGCTGAAGCCCAAGCTCAGGGACCCTGTGAGGGTGGAAGGTCCCAGAGCTCAGGCTCCAGTCCAAACATTGACACAGCAATTTTTAATCCCACAGCCAAGCTCTGTGAGCCTGTCAGTTGACCTGGGCTGGCCACAGCCTTATGCCACGGGCTTTTATCCCCATGTAGATGTACTCCCAGAACACATTTCCCAGACCTTAAGAAAAGCTCTATGTAACCTCGAAAGCTAGGCTCTCTCATCAACAGAAGTTTGTCCCACCTTGTCTCATAGACTTCATATCAGAAACAGGAGTTTATAACATCCTACCAGCTTCTCCTACTACTCCACTCTAGAAAATATGAACAAAGTAAATGCTCTTATAACTTCTAATTTGCAGAATCAAAGCATGAATGTTAGACAATAAAGAAATAGAACATATATCCATTCCTTTTCCAGTGGCTATTATACAACTTTCAAATAGACCCACAATATTTTCAAACTTGGCATTCCACAGAAGGAAAAAAAAAAAATAGACAAAACCCACAAAATTCTTGGGAAAGCAGAGGTACCATTGAGACCACAGGAAATACAATCTCCCTGATTTCAATTCCTGTGACTGGTGGCACAGCAGCAATTGCAGGGAAAATCCTGCTTAGCCCCTGCAACCGCTGGAATGAGCATGGCCAGTACTAGTCTCTACTAACAATGTGCAAACTGATTTTTTCGAAAGGGTTTAAAATTTGGACTCTGGGACATATAATACTCATGGCCATATGTCCTTGGATTTTTGAGGCACAACCAAAAATGTTCAGGCCAGCTCTGCACAGAGGAATAACAATTGAAATACATCAACCTGCCAGAAACTACTGAATCTCTGTGAGGAAATACAATGGAACCCAGAGAGGGAAATACAGCAAAGCTGTCTACCCATGGTTGTCAAGGTAACATGAGTCTTTGGGTTCCTACAAACAACATAATTCCAGACGAGCTCTCTGCTCACAAGGCAAAATCATGCATGTCATTTATTACTTGCATATTGTTTACAATTGAGGGCTCTTCATAAACTAAGTGTGTTCATGATTTGGCCTGCGAACTCTTTTAGAGCCTGGAGGTCTTCAATAACTGCTTCAGATTGGCAAAAATCAATCTCTTGAACATTTGAACTAGTACTACGACCAGTCTCCTCTGTAAAAAATTGAAAATTAATCCTCAATATGTTCAGCTGCATTGAAGCAGCTGTTCCGTTTGGTTATTATGGGGGTTGGTGGGATGGAAGGACTTTTCCCTCTTTCCATTAGAAATGTGTAACTGGGCTTTTCCGGCAGGATAGGCAGTGAAAGCACGTTTTACAGCCACAATGAATTAATTTACTTTCAAAAGTATCTTCCTCCACAGATCACCCACAAGATTAAGCAAATGTGCCAGGCATGTAAGGTACATAGCATTTAAAAACAAAGATTTTAAACCTCAATCCCAAACTTTCCCCATGTATGTGGCATTATCAGTAACAAATGCAGTAATGCAATCAAATGGTATTGCGAATTTTTCAGCAGTTTCCCTTATTGCATTGCTGACTGTTTTAAAATTGACTGCTTCCAAAATGTCACAATGGAATAAAAAAACATCCAACTTGTCTTCACCTGCATCTGAAGTGTCTGCATTATCACTACTTGTTGGAACAGGGACAGCAAGAATGTTAAGCACATACCTATCTTCAGCAATGGTAGTTTCGTCTGCCACAATGCTAATTCCTTAATAGGACTGCAACTTTTCCTTTAATTCTTCAATACAACAGTCACACACTTTGGGTAAGTAAAACTTTCTAAGCTGATTTGCACTTGGTAGATCTGCTGTTCTCCTAGTCTTACTTCAAATTAATCACTTTTAAAAGATGGGTGACTTTTGTGTGTGAAATTCCACAAAGGCCACATGTAACAACCTGAGTTATTGTTGCTCAGGGCTGGCATTAGACATGTTGGGGCCCTAGGCAGGAACTAAGGAATGGGCCCCCATGGAAGGCGCCTGCACTAGTCTCTGGGGAAGGAGCCAGCACTTGGCAGGAAGGTGTCGATGTTGACTGACCTACAGGCTGGGTGGCCTGCTGAGGTGAATCAGGGGTGGAGGTAGAGCTCCCTCTCTGTGTCCTGCCGCACCCAAAGGGCTGACAGCTGGAGCTGAAAAAGCCAGAGACATCTGTTAAAGTCACGTAACCTACGTGATCAGATCATATCCTTAATCATGAGAAAGGTATTTAGTGTTACAAAGATATTGTAAAGTAATCCACGTCTTGGTTTTACTGAGATAGTCCCAGTTTTTCCACAAAATGTCAGTGCGCCATGGACTTCTCTTGGCCCCCGGAAATGTCCTGGCTTTTCATTTTCATCAATCAAACCTTTTTTTAATGGGTACTCAATATATATTGCTGTTCTGAGTAGAATTCCCTCTGTATACCAGGACAAACAGCCCAGTGAAAGATGTGTTCAGTGTGCCAAATAGTGTTTGGAGTGAAAAGTCAAATTAATACAGATATTATCGAAGCTGTTCTCTTGTTCAGCATGAAGAGTCACAAGGTGTACATTTTTAACAGTAAGAGTAATTAACCATTTGAACAATTTACCGAGGGTCATGGTGGGTTCTCCATCACTGAATTTTTAAATCAAGATTGGATATTTTTCTGAAAGATATACTTAATCCAGGAATTATTTTGAGGGACGTTCTATGGCTGGTGTTATAGAGGTGGTGATCACATAGATTCCAAGGCCGGAAGGGACCAGTGAGACTTGTTCAGTATTTTGAGATAAACTCATTCAAAACAGTGTTCCTAAGGGAAAAAAATCCTCCACTCGAGAAAGAGGTGTGTCTGTTGATTCAGCAGCTGATGTGACATCAGCATCCTTTTTTTTAAAGGCTTTTGTCTTCTGTATTGTTATATTGTGACCCACAAAAAAGTGTCTCCATTTTTTATTTTGAAAAATATGGTCACTTGATTTCTTGGGTATTGCATTTGAGAGAAACTACCTTGTGAGGAGGCCTCTGATCTGTATGTTTTATATGGCAATACAGCATGGAAGAGGTTACTGTACATGTGGATGTTAGTTTCCAGTGACAATGGTGTCACACATTTATACTGTTCATGGGGAGATATTCAAATTAGCACTATCTGCTGCCATAAAGCCTAACCTTGCACATAGTACAATATACAAATAATATTCGGAGATTGGTCCCTGAATGGTATACTGTTTGTTTTTTAAAATGTTATGTTCCAAGTGCATATATACTTCATTGAAAGTTTGGTCAGCTCTGCCACAAAATATTCCTATTGCAGTGACAGAGAGATGAGCAATATTAACATACATTACATGTAACTTACTGTTCAGCTATTTAAATCTTTTCCATTATAGTTTCTCCATGGATTTCATGCCAACCTATTAAAAGGGTAAAAAAGGAAACATGGCATGTACATTACAACTCAACCCACCTCATAATCTCATTTATGTAAAACCTCTCTTGCTCCACCTTGCCCCATGTCATCTATCCCTGTATCTGAAAGCACCCATAGGTGTGCACAGCACAAATGGAAAGACAAGCTCCCTGATGGAAGAGTAAACAATCTAAATGTCAGATGTGATGTGATCTGTGGAGATAATGAATAGTAGGAAGAGGATATGAAGAAGGAAGAAATATCTTCAAAATCATGCAGTTACTAAACTAGTTGTGTACATGTCCTGGTGGTTAAATTACTAGAGTTTTTAAAATATTTTATAGTCGCTAATATTAAAAAAATTATTGTAGGCCTGTTATAAGAGATTTATCTGAATGAACTATTTGAATTAAGAGAGCATAGTGGCCTGGCACAACCGAACAAGAAAGTATTCCAAGCGTAAGGGCAGCTAGAAAGAAGGTAGAGGAATAGAATGTCAAGGCTGGCACCACCGGTAGAGCGAAAGCAGCAGAGAACAATGTAGAATACTAGGCGTGAGATGTAAGATTAGCATTTGGATTGTGATCTTGCAAGTTTCGGACCACTTCCTGCGAGTTATTGAGAGCCTCCAAGTCCTGTTGACTCAAATGCAGAGTTGGTCCCTTAGATTTCAAGCTACTGGGGGCAGGGACCGTCCCCTCAGTCTCTCTGTACAGTACCATGGACAACATGCTACTGCATACAAGTGTCCTGAAGAGTATTTATAACATGGAGACACTGACTTGTGCCTTATACACACTCTTCATGTTGGCTCAAGAAAATGATCATTTGAAAATGTTAGGATGTAAAATGCCACCTGCCACTCCAGGTGGCTACCATGGCTTCGGTAAAATGGTGCCTGACAAATGACCATCAGTGCATTTCCACTGTGTTTGTGAACTGGTAACTTACAACCCTGTGCAGAGAATTTTAAAATCTTTATGTAATTATTCAATTAGAAAGAATGTTATTATATAGGAACCAGGATTCTTGATCATTTTGCTTTGTATTGAGTTTGCAATGTAATATATGTCAATGTATCTTTTTATTTATATGTTAAGTATTCTGGATATGAGACAATGCCTGCGCAGTATTAAATATAAAATCAGGTAAGTCTGTGGTATGGCAAAAGTATTTACACTAACATGGTTATGCAATGATTACAAGATGAAGTAGTTTGTCCTGTAACTGGGACCAAAAAATAAATAATAATAATAATTAATAATGTGGACATAATGTGACAAAATACAATCAGAAGTCTTTTTTCCCTGTATGCCCAATTCTCAATTGAGCATGAAAGTAACATTTGTCCTTTTTCCCCATTATGTGTAATTGCATACCCAGCAAGAGGGTAATTTTCATTGTCTTTAGTATTCTAATTATCTGTTTCTGTTTTATTGCAAGTAAAATGTTCACCAATGTGCATCTTCCTCATTCACTCTTGTAAAGACAAAGATACTCTTTTGTAAGATATAGTGCTAAGTATTATCATACATAAATGTTCTTCACTGGTAATAAAATAAAGTATCATAACGATAAGATAAATTTTATATTCATGGGTAGTACCAATTAGTCTTGGATTTGATAATAGATCTTAAAAGGCTTCAACGTTCCTATGTTTTATGTAACATAATCATCAACAGTTCAGACTGTCCTCACAGTAGGCTCATCAATACTTATTGCTAAATTAAGAAAAAACACTTACATTAAACTAAGAAAATGCCATTAAGCAATTATCCAGCATAACACAATTTCAATACTATGAATATATTTTTAAACTAGACTACATCACTTGGGTCAGAGTCATAAAGGTTAATAGCCCTTTTACATCCACTGACTCCAGGGATTACTGTTAAACTGGAGTCATGACTAATAAGGAAAGTACTAACATTTAAATAAGTGTAGTTTGACTTAGTAATTACTATTATAGGGGAAGACGACAAACATCTACAGATATCTCAGGAGTGGAAATGCCATGTAGGGAGAATAATTTATTACAAATTAAGCCAATTTATTCCACCCAAAATAACAGGATGAAATTAGAACACAAAGCATAGGCTGAATATCAACGAAAAGCTTCCTGAGTTTTTCCCAAAACACCCACCTCCCCTCACATAATTCCTTCCTTAGCTGGTCCACACGGTCTCCTCATTATCCAGAGACCCAGATAAGGATTAGGACCCCTTTCTTCTTTTGTTTAATCACAAAAATGTTGCTCTATTTTTCATCAAAATTTTCAACCAGTTCTAGTGCAAATGAAAAAAAGAAAAGCCAAACACACATATAGATACCTGTCTATAAAAATAGATTTTTGACTCTGGCCTGGCACCATCATGACATGTTATGTAAGTGCTGCTCAGATTGCTGTTTATTGATACATTATAATTATTAAAAAAAAACTTTTACTGATCTGGAAGATCAATCTCTTTTCCCACTAACCCACAGACTACATTACCTGTGTGACAGGAATTATGTACAGATGCATATCGCTCTCTGTACTCAGGCATAATCCTTCCTTATGCACAATTTGTAAATAGATCCACGAAAGACTAGACCTGAAAATTTCAATGTTAAAAACTCCTATGGAATTTCTATTGGGGGAGGAGGTTAAATTAAGCACCCATGTACAAAACTGATTGTGACAGGGTTGGGACTCACCACCGCAGCGCCTCCTGCTGTTCACTCTGAGAATTAGAGGGCGCTCCGCATGAGCTGAGCTACCGGTGGTGTCCCATCCGTCTCTCGCCCTAGACTGGCATCTCGACCCACGTTGCTCCCAGCTTGCGGCGTCCTCTTCAGGACGCTGCCCTCCAGCAGTACCCACTGCTCCGCTCTCAACCCCTTCTGGGGGTTTGGTGTTATCAGCAGTCCTTCTCTTTGCCCCCGCCACAATGGCCAATCACACCCCAAAGTCTAACCCCTTTTGGCAGGGGTCTGGTGCAGTCCATGATGGCCACTCCAAATGGCCAGGTGGAAGTGCAAGGGGGAAGGGGACCCAGGCCCGCCCTCTACTCTGGGTCCCAACCCAGGGACCCTTTGGCGGCAGCCTTCCTGTCTGCCCTCCTTCTCTCCCTTTGTCCATCTCTTGCCCTGGGCCATTTCCCTTCGGCCCCTTTGCACCGGCTAGGCCCTTTTTCTCAGGGCCCGCAGCCCAGTACCGGACAGGAGTTCCCTTCTGCTCTCCCAGCCTGCGCTGTCCCTGGTGCTAGTCCCTTCACACAGGAGACAGACCTTCACCCTCTGAAGGTCTGGGAGAGACTGCCTGCTCCCTTTCTGGGCAGCCTTTACATAGGGCCTAGCCTAGCCCTGATTGGCTGGCTGTCATACTGGCCCTGACTGGCTCTCTAACAGGCCCTCCCTGATTGGCTGCCGCCTTGCGCAGCCACTCTGGCCTGTTGTAGCCCAATCTGGCATGGGAGTGGGGCACTGCCCCACCACACTGATCTTAGTTTAAACAACTCAATCATTTTAAAAATTTTTCCTAAAGCAGCCAGAAGTGTATTAATGGTCTGCAAGGTTTCAACTCAAAGCCTTTTTGCATTTCTATAACTCAAATAGTAATCTGAATCATCAAAATTTTAATATTCCACACTCCTGGCTCAAAAGTGGCAGTCTACTTTAAAAAAATAGTTCTAGAGTGCTGCCCTTGTAAGCCTAGTAGCCTGGAGCGTACTTTTTATTAAACCCAAAATAGGAGTTTACAATGGAAACAGTGACAAACTTAACTCTAATAGCACAAGTGGTACAACTATAATGTCATTTTATAGATATAGGCATTGATTTACCACAAAACCTTAGAAGCAGTGTGAAACGGTAGAGAACAGTAGCTTCTGGCCAAGGCATATGTAATTCTGATCCTGAGATACCTGCACTGCAACTACCGGGTTCAATACTAGGAGGGTGCCTTTGGTGGGTGCAATGAGAGTGCACAGTCATGATTGCTAAGCTTGATGTTCCATTTGTCACAATCCAATAAGGTGAAGTAAGCTGAGGGGAGTGGGAACTTCAAGTTGGTGGGCCAGCAAAAGCACAATTGTACGTCATAAGCATTGAACAGCTGCCTGTGGGAAATAAATATCATTCCCTTAGAATACTTAGACATATTTTGGTATTAGCGGCTGGCCCTCAGGGCTACCCCGGCTCTCAGGTTCTTCAAAGTGCAGCTCTGGAGCACACTTGAGAAAACTACTACTCCCAAGTGGAGTAGACAAATGAAAATCCTTTCCATGGAGTTTGCCTTCACAGGATTGCATTTGGGCACTGTGCTTTGGCCACCCCATCTCCGTCTCCTACCTCTAGTGCTTTCCCTCCTGCTCAGGAGTGCTCATTTCAGTGCAGGTGTCAACGTTCGCTCACACTGTTAAGCACTCGTATAGCTGACATTTGTGGGTGCACGACTGCACCCTCTCCAGAAGTCTCTCTACACAAATGTATAGCAAATTGCAAGTGCCCAGTGCTAGCATTTGGCTGTCCCCACCTTTCAGCAATGCTCAGTGGACAGAAGAATCGAGCCCATAATTTCTTACTGAAGAGAACAATCAACCTGTGAACTATTTTCTTCCTCTTTGCATTAACAGATAAGGTTAAACACAAAAATCACAATTATCTTGACCGTTTCGGTCCAGAGCCACATTAACCACATGAGATCCACTTCCTGGACACTGCAGTGCAAATAAGTGATGGTCACAAACACCATCCTATACCGGAAACCTACTGACCACTATTCTTACCTACATGCCTCCAGCTTCCATCCAGTACACATCACACGATCCATTGTCTACAGTCAAACCCTAAGATACAACCACATTTGCTCCAATTCCTCAGAGACAAACACCTACAAGATCTTTATCAAGCATTCTTAAAACTACAATACCCACCTGGGGAAGTGAGGAAACAGATTGGCAGAGCAAGATGGGTACCCATAAGTCACCTACTACAGGACAGGTCCAACAAGGAAAATAACAGAACACCACTGGCCATCACATACAGCCCCCAGCTATATCTTCTCCAGCACATCATCAGAGATCTACAGCCTATCCTGGAAAACGATCCCTCACTCTCACAGACCTTGGGAGGCAGGCCAGTTCTTGCTTACAGACAGCCCTCCAACCTGAAGCAAATATTCACCAGCAACTACACACCACATCACAGAAACACTAACCCACGAACCAATCCCTATAACAAACCCCGTTGCCTACTCTGTCCATGTCTACTCTAGCAACATCAGAGGACCCAACCACATCTGCCACACCATCAGGGGCTCATTCACCTGCACATCTACTAATGTGATATATGCCATCATGTGCCAGCAATGCCCCTCTGCCATGTATATTGGCCAAACCGGACAGTCTCTACATAAGAGAATAAAAGGACACAAATCAGACATCAGGAATGGTGACAAACAAAAGCCAGTAGGAGAACACTTCAGTCTCCCTGGACAGTCAACAACAGATTTAAAAGTAGCCATCCTTCAACAAAACAACTTCAAAAACAGACTTCAAAGGGAAACTGCAGAGCTACAAATCATTTGAAAACTAATTTTTCACTCCATGCATCTGAAGTGGGTTTTTACCCACGAAAGCTTATGCCCAAATAAATCTGTTAGTCTTTAACGTACCACCGGACTCCTCGTTGTTTTTGTGGATGCAGACTAACACGGCTACCCCTCTGATACTATTAACCAACAGATCCACAAGGCTTCAGCTTAGTTTACAATTTTTTTGGTACAGCCAATTCAAAAGGAGAGAATGACAAGGAACGCTAAGGATGTTCTCGGCACTTTTTTGACCAATGCTATAAGCAGCCTAGAGACTGGAAGGATTTAAAAAATAACATCTTTAGAAATGATGTGCAATCAATTATGTAAGTAACACAACTCTTCAGGGTTATGTATTGCATAACTCTACTATCTAAGAAGCACACTTGAAAATGCTAAATGATCTCACCTTCTGCCAATGACCCAATTCACCTGAACATTCTCAACCTCACTTCATGCCCAAAGCTTGCAGTTTTAACTACTGTGCCTGTGGTGGTGCTGGGGAGAATTGGGTGCCCACAATTAGAAAACACTGAGATGATTCAATCCTTGTCTGGATTTAACAGTCTACCTGGATTTGTGCTGGAAATGGACCAACCTGATGATCACTTTAGATAAGCTATTACCAGCAGGACAGTGGGGTGGGAGGGGGTATTGTTTCATGGTCTCTGTGTGTATATAATGTCTACTGCAGTTTCCACGGTATGCATCCGATGAAGTGAGCTGTAGCTCACGAAAGCTCATGCTCAAATAAATTGGTTAGTCTCTAAGGTGCCACAAGTACTCCTTTTCTTTCTACTAAAACAGACATTTCAATACAAATCAACACGTTTAGAACAACCAGATAATCTCATGTAGGGTCTAATCCAAAGACC
The DNA here is from genome assembly GCF_965152235.1 of Eretmochelys imbricata. NCBI lineage: Eukaryota > Metazoa > Chordata > Testudines > Cheloniidae > Eretmochelys > Eretmochelys imbricata. The sequence continues at coordinate 62,922,994 of NC_135574.1, read as the reverse complement.
AGTGAAGTAAACTGGGAGTTGTTCCATTGGCTTGAATGGTTTTTGGATTAAGCCCATATTACTCAAAATTCTGGAACAGAGAAAATCCACCCAATCTAATCTCTAGTGCTTGAAAGCATCCATGGCTAGGATAATGTAGAAGGAAAACATGTGCTTCCTGAAGTCATGGTGCCTGGGAAAATAAACAGTATTTTTAAATGGTTTTGTGATTTATAAAGTAGCAGCAAATATTTAATATAAAATACATACACTAAAAATTCAGCTTCTGAATACCTTCTACCACACAACAGTCTTCTGTTAATTTATTGATATATTAGAATTTCTACTGAATAACTGAACAGTAACTTCATTTCTTCAAAGGGTCAGATTATATTAAAATAAAAGCATCATACTAATAGTGTAAAGAAACCATCTTAAGACCTAACCACAAAACCAGTAAATAAAAAGTAAAACAAAAATATATTCTTTTCTGGGGGGGGGGGGGGATTATGATTTGAAGACAATTTCCTAGGTCATAGAATAACAATAAGCATTATAAAAATAATCAGCTTTGAGACTAAATATACACAAACTCTGATACAAGGTTTAGAAGATATATATCACTCCAAGCTTTCATTAGATTTGGCAAATCATTCAAATACTAATGTGTAGAAAAGCTGCAATTTCAGTTATTTAAATATTGCTCACAAAGATTAAACTGTACAATTAAACTTACAAACAACTAAGGGATGGCCTTCAAATCTGGGTAATATGCTTTCTATACAAACACATTTATGTTTGTAAGTATTTGCTGTGACAAGCAACTCACAGGATAAAATAGAGTTACAGCTTAATTAGACAAGTGAAAGTATTTCTCTTGCCATCATTATCAATATTTATAACATTTTATCTTACCTTTTTGCTATTCTCAGGCTGAATAATGAGTAATCTTTGATCAGAAACCAACATCCTGATTAATATTATTATTTGTATTACTATAACACCTATGAATAGACCTGATCAACACCAATTTTAGAATCAAGGGACAGTTTTCTTCACTGCATACAAACAAGAGATGAAGTATTTATCTCATGAGAAACCTAATACCTAAGATTCGTAAAACTTTACATAAAAACGCAGCAGTGACGCAAATTCTTTGCTTTTATTCTGACAGAGAGTCAACAGCACTTTCTACAAACTGAACGCTTGATTTGCCATGGTCAGAAGAGGGATTTGCCATGAGCAGGGCAGACAGTGAGTGCACATTTAGCCTCCCACAGTATAGCTTTCAGTTATGGCTGGGATTCCACAAGAGCCCTGCTGATGTAGGCTGTCCGGGAATGCACCGACAACCCCTTCCAGGTAAACTTTCCACCACAAGTGCCTTAGGGCCCAGACGACAACATATTTCAGAACTAAATCTGGCCCTGAAACCTGAAAAAAATTAAAGCAACGAGATTAGGCAGCAGCTTTTTCTGAATTATTATTTAGCATAATTTCACACTCCGAGTTCCTCACAGGACAGTAGTCAGCAAGTGCAAAGTCAAATCAAACCAGTTGTTTAAGTTGGTTTAAGAGAGGCCTCCAGTGGCCACTGTGAAGTACAACTTTGTGAAACTAGAGAATTGTTGATGCTGTATTTTTAAATCACTGATATTGTACAAAAGTTCCCAACTAGAAACAACATCTCAAAAGGTAGATTAACTAGTCAGCCATTGCAAAGAAAAATTCCTGACATGTTGCTGCTTGTCTCCAAAGCACTAACAGTTTTAATCCACTTTTTCCCAGCCCTCACCAAAAGCTTTAGTTATGTTAAGTAATTCCTAGAGTTTGAGATTTCTTATTTAACAAATCTTACTTAAATGACTTCATTTTAAATAGTGAAATTGAAAATTTAAGTCCTAATGCTACTTTTAATGATTAAGTAGCAATAATTATTAACACAAAGTCCATACCTGTACATTCTGAATTTAAATGGTGTGTCAGAAGGGTATCTGTAGCCCATACAGACAAAAAATAAAATGTCTCATTCTCACTGTAACTTATGTGACTTCTATGACCTTGAATAACTACTAAAGCCCCAAACATTATTTTTTGTGAGAGAAAACGGTTACCTACCTCTCTTAATTGTTGTTCTTTGAGGTGTGTTGTTCATGTCCATTCCAATAGGTGCATGCATGTGCTACAAGCATGATCTCAGAAGGTTTTTCCCCTAGCAGTACCTGTCAGGTCAGCTGTGGAGCCCCCTGGAGTGGCGCCTTCATGGCGGTGTATATAGGTCCCTGTCAACCCGCTGTCTGCTCAGTTCCTTCTTGCCAGAATTCTCCAACAGAGGGGAGATGGGTGGGATTTGGAATGGACATGAGCAACACATCTCAAAGAACAACAGTTTACAAGAGGTAGATAACCATTTTTTCTTCTTTGAGTGATTGCTCACATGCATTCCAATAGGTGACTCACAAGCAGTTTCCCCGGATGAGGGGTTGGAGTTCATCTGGTTGCTGAATGCAGGGCTGCCCAGCCCAAGATTGCATCTGCCCTCGCCTGTTGGGTGATGGCGTAGTGCGACATTAGGGTGTGGATGGAAGACCGCGTTGCTGCCTTGCATATGTCCTGGATAGGGACCTCTGAAAGGAATGTGGCAGACGAAACATGTGCTCTTGTGGAGTGTGCCGTCAACAGCGGGGCTGGAATCTTAGCTAGCTCTTAGCATGTTCTGATGCAGGACACGATCCACAACGAAATGCACTGGGACAAGATGGGAAGCCCCTTCATTCCCTCTGCGATTGCAATAAAGAGCTGTGGTGACTTACAAAACAGCTTTGTGCGCTCAATGTAGAAGGCTAGGGCATGCCTGACGTCCAGGGAATGGAGCATTCACTCTCTGTTACTGGCATGTGGCTTAGGGAAGAACACAGGTAAAAATATGTCCTGGTTCACATAAAACTGGGAGAATCCCTTTGGTAAAAACACAGGGTGAGGGCGTAGCTGCACCATGTCTTTATAAAAGACCATACAGGGGAGCTCCAAAGTCAGCGCTCTGAGCTCGGGAACCCTTCTGGCTGAGGTTGTGGCCACCAGAAATGAGGTTGTGGCCACCTTCCAGGAAAGGTAGGACACAGGACAGGTCACTGTGGGCTCGAAAGGGGGCCTCATGAGCGGGGACAGGACCAGGTTGAGGTCCCACTGGGGAATGGACTGCCGCACTTGGGGATAAAGCCTGTCCAAGCCCTTGAGAAACCGTCCCACCATGGATTCCCAGAGACTGACCTACCCGATGCCCCAGCAGGTGGAAGGCTGAACTGGCAGCCAGGTACACTTTGATATTGCCAACCCCTGCTGCTTCAGGTACAGTATGTAGGCCAAAACAAGGGGAAGTGACGCTTGCTGCGGAGGGCTGCCCAACTGCAAAGACAAGATGGAAAACCGCTTCCACTTTGCCAGGTACATGGCACGAGTGGAGAGTTTCTTACTGCCCCACAGAACTTCCCTAACTGAATCCAAACACTGGAGCTCTAGTGAGTTCAACCATGGAGTTTCCACGCCGTGAGGAGGAGCGACTCCAGGTTGGGGTGCTGAAGATGGCCATGGTCTTGTGTGAGGAGGGTCAGGCACATGGGAAGGGTTACTGGTCTGTCCACTGATAGGTTCAACAGCATGGTGAACCTGTGCTAGCGGGGCCACACTAGTGCTATGAGGATCAAGGAAGCCCTGTCCCAGCGTGCCTTGAGGAGGACTTTGTGTATGAGAGGGAAGGGCAGGAACGCGTACAGCAGGTGACACGTTGCACTGTTACACCAACGTTGGGCTTGTACACACTGGAGCTTACTTTGGTATAACTTATGTCACTCGGGGGTGTGAAAAAGCCACCCCCTGGTGTGGACAGTGCTATGTCGGCGGGAGAAGCTCTCCCACCAGCATAGGTGTCACCGCTTGGGGAGGTAGAGTAATTATTTTGACGGGAGAGCTCTCTCCCATTGGCATAGAGCATCTGCAGTAGCAGAACTACAGTGATGCAGCTACATCGGTACAGCTGTGCCGCTGTTGCAATTCTAGTGTAAACTAGCCCTTAATATGGGTCTCTCCACAGTAGCCAGGTAGAGGGCTACAAAGCCTAGAAGGAGGACATATGAGACCCTGTTTTAAGGGGAAAAAGAAGACTAATTCTTCAGGGACATAAGGGACATGCTATAGGTCTCTAATAGTTTCCAGGTGTTTTCATTTATGTTGCTCTTGTTTTGAACTCATTTGAAAATAAAACCAACCCTGAGGAAAGGGATTTGGACAGAATGGGACCTTTATTCTACTTTTTCTGGCTAATGAGTTTGCCCATTGACTTCCACACACTTACAAATGAAAAGTCATTTTATATTATGCAGGAAGGTCAGATCTAATGAGGTGTTAAGTACCCTTAACTCCCTCTGCCCTCAATGAGCCTTTAACTACTTTGTCAGCGAAGTCAACAGGAGTAGCCTACACATATGGCAAAACTTGGCCGTAAGTTTTCTAACCAATTTTTTAAGTTCAAAGTAAATTACCCTTTAAACACACAGGACCAGATTCTGGACTGCATCTGAGCTGCACTTGGTGCCGGAGGGGATGCAGGGCAAAAGTGCTTTACATTTGATTCAGGAACTGGCTGGCCAAAATATTAGAATATGGTAGTCCCCAGCATTAGAGCATGGTATATCAGAGCATACCTAGTAAATAAATAAATAAAAATACTTAACTCTTCTAGAGCTCAGTAGATCTTAATGTAAACAGTAAGGTATCATCCCTGTTTTAGAAACAGGGAAACTGAGGCACAGAGGTGAAGTGACTTGCCTAATGTTCACTCAGCAGGCCAGTGGCAGAGCCGGGAATAGAACTCAGTGCATGAATCCCAGTCCTATGCTCTATCCACTACTCCACACTGCCATCACATACAGATTTTGGATGAACTATGTTAGTTAGGCGTGTGCTTTTTTACTGAAATAGTTATACTGGTACAGCCCCTAATATGGATGCAGCTTAGCTGATAAACGGTATCTTACACCAATACAGCTTATTCTCCTTCACCTTTATAGTAGCATAATTGCATCCACACAATGGGGCCGGACGGAGCATCACTTTAACAACTGGTATAGTTAAAACAGTACACCTTGTCTATGTAAACAAAGGCTTATACTGTTTACAAAACAGCCCTACAGCAGGCAGGAAATCCTTTCTCCTGAGCCATGTCCCATATTTCAAGGCTGGGATCAGGAGGATCAAGCACTGTTATGGAAACCCTATGCTACCAGAAGGTTCATTTTGCACAAAGGGAAATCTCCACTTATCTGTTTTCCTGCTCGCCGGACGAGGCACTGGCGGACACCACCACCACCCTACCGGCAATGGATACCAGGGGGCACCAGGACCTTCTTAGGAGGGTGGCTCTAAACCTAAACCTCCAGGCGGAGGAGGTCACAGGGGAGTCGACCTGATAGTGGACATCCTTGCCCTGGAGGGTCCATCTAAGGTGGCCTTGTCCCTGATAAGAACTATCCAGAACACCACTAAGGTGCTCTAGCAGACCCGGCCTCAATACCACCCATTGCTAAAGGGGTGGAGAGGAAGTACTTTGTGCCGCAGAAAGGGTTTACTGCTGCTATGCACAGGCAGGCCAGCACAAAGACACTGCAGTATTGTTAATATGGACCACACTTCTCTGAGTTCAGAGTAACAGCCATGTTAGTCTATACTCGCAAAAAGAAAAGGAGTACGTGTGGCACCTTAGAGACTAACCAATTTATTTGAACATAAGCTTTCGTGAGCTACAGCTCACCTCATCGGATGAAGTGAGCTGTAGCTCACGGAAGCTTATGCTCAAATAAATTGGTTAGTCTCTAAGGTGCCACACGTACTCCTTTTCTTTTTACTTCTCTGAGTGTTCAGCTTTAGAGGGCAGTAAAGGTGTGAGATATATAGTTGGAGATAGGTTTACTATATTTGGATACTTGACTGCTATTCGTATGTTAGTAATTATCATACATTGTTTTTCCACCTTGTTTTAATATTTCAAGATCATTTGCTTTGTCACATTTTTTAAAACAGCTTTTATCTTTAAAGAGATTGAAGAATTAATATCAATATTGAATCTCAAGTATATATATCCTCTGAACAGAATTATTATTCTATCAGGTTAATTAATCTATGAGGGGGTCTCAGTCAGATATTTGAGGACACTGTTAATGTCAGTTATGCATCATAAATGAGTGAAATGTATGAGCAAGTCTTTACTCCTACCAATAAGTCCTTATAAACATCTAGAACTGGAAAGATGGACAATTTGCCTAGTGCAGATTGACCAGATTAAAATCTATTACTATTTTGAACCCATTTTATCAACATTAATTTATATCCCTCTATATTTTGAATGCCACATCTTAAAATAATAGGGAATAGAACAGAGCCTTAAATTAAAGGTATACAAAAATGTCAGCATTCAAGCAGCCTTTGAAACGTAAACACTATATTAGCTTACTGCCCTACTTGGTTTAAAATAGCCCAAATCTTTTGACATTCAGGGAATGCAGCAAGACCTACCTTGTTACCCAGGCTGATGTATAGCTAATATTTGTAAGTTAACTGGGGTATTGTAGATTTAATTTTATTCCATGGTTTAGAGAGAGGAGAAGCTACTGTCTGTAATGTTTATCTGATTGCATTTATGGAAATGAAGTAGGTTCTATGTAGCAGCCACAACGCTGCTCCAAAGGACTGGGGGAAGTATGCCTCTCTCTTTTCCTCTTCCTCAAGCATCTACCCAGACCAGCTACTTAAGGATCTACGTATCCTGAAGGATGACCCAACACTCTCACAAATCTTGGGAGACAGGCCAGTCCTTGCCTACAGACAGCCCCCCAACCTGAAGCAAATACTCACCAACAACCACATACCACACAACAGAACCACTAACCCAGGAACCTATCCTTGCAACAAAGCCCATTGCCAACTGTGTCCACATATCTATTCAGGGGACACCATCACAGGGCCTAATCACATCAGCCACACTATCAGAGGCTCGTTCACCTGCACATCCACCAATGTGATATATGCCAGCATGTGCCAGCAATGCCCCTCTGCCATGTACATTGGTCAAACTGGACAGTCTCTATGTAAAAGAATAAATGGACACAAATCAGATGTCAAGAATTATAACATTCATAAACCAGTCGGAGAACACTTCAATCTCTCTGGTCATGCAATTACAGACATGAAAGTTGCGATATTACAACAGAAAAACTTCAAAACCAGACTCCAGTGAGAGGCTGTTGAATTGGAATTCATTTGCAAATTGGATACAATTAACTTAGGCTTGAATAGAGACTGGGAGTGGCTAAGTCATTACGCAAGGTAACCTATTTCCCCTTGTTTTTTCCTACTCCCCGCCCCCCCCCCCAACATTCTTGTTAAACCCTGGATTTGTGCTGGAAATGGCCCACCTTGATTATCATACACATTGTAAGGAGAGTGATCACTTTAGATAAGCTATTACCAGCAGGAGAGTGCGATGGGGGGAGAGAAAACCTTTTGTAGTGGTAAACACCCATTTTTTCATGCTTTGTGTGTATAAAAAGATCTTCTGTACTTTCCACAGTATGCATCCGATGAAGTGAGCTGTAGCTCACGAAAGCTTATGCTCAAATAAATTGGTTAGTCTCTAAGGTGCCACAAGTACTCCCTTTCTTTTTACTTAAGCTGTGCACATGTTGGATCATATTAAAGAAGTTCTGTATTAAAATCACAAATGAGTTTGATTCCCCAGAGTTTAAATTCCAGGGTATTACTAACTAAGAGGTCTCTTGGTTTTTGGAACTGTTTCTCTCCCTCTATGTGTGAAACTTGCAAGCTGCTAATTGCGTTAGTACATTCTAAGACAGAGTCTATTCTCAAAGCAATTCACAGAGAGAGAGACTCAAAGCAATACTCTAACAACAGAAACAGCACCCAGAGACTCCGCATCCTTTTGTTGTATTAACAATTGTGATTAAAATAGAGATAGAGGATGTATGTGGATGGATGCTTGGTGTGGATAATAACTGAATGATCAGGGAGGTGCCAGCCTAAGAATCCAGTGTCCATCGGCTGAAGAAGGCGTCAAGTGGAAATAACCAGAGGACCCCCCGGAGGGCAGACTGGAATCCACCCAACAGCCTCAAGAATGGGAGAACCAAAGAACAAGATAACATCTTGGAGCCGTCAGGAATGTGCTATCTGCTGATTGATTCAGCAACACCATGATGAAGCAATTCCCATAGACTGGCATAGGAAGAAATTCCTATAAAAATAGACTCTAAAAAGTGAGAACTTTGGGGGGTCTGATTCTGCAAACCAACTTCCAGGAGCATCAGATGAGCATCTGACAAGGCCCTGCTCCCTCCTCATGTCCAGGCCACCTGGCCAGTGGCTTGGCATGAGCAACTCTAAGGCTGGTAACTATGATAACAACCTTGCAGAACCTCTGTGTGTGTGTATGTTTGTATGAATGAATGAATGTGAGAATAAATTTGAGATTGAATGGAATGTTATAACTATAACTAACTGCTTACTATGATTCTTTCTGTATTCACAATAAATGTGGTATTTTGCCTTTTTCCCTTTAATAAGATCCTGCTAGTTTTTATTTTATTGGTACAACACACATAGCCTCTATTTAGTGCATCTCATACCCAAAGCATTTTACAAACGTTTATCAAGACAATATTTAGACTAATTTAGTTTCCAATTTTTCTTCAAAGTCCTGGCTGACACTGTTAATTTAATTATAACACACAATATTGGCAGAGCTTTTAAAATGTTTGGCTACCTCCCACCCAGCTCTTGCTCTGACCAGCTTAGAGCTAATAAGTAGCAATTTACGTTGGTTTTCTTTCTATAAACATATTTTTTTAAATACTAGACAACATCACATTATTTAACCTGAATAATGCACAGGGATATACAGCCCTAGCCTTTCACAACCATAAAACATATATATTAAAATACTAATGAGAGATTACTGACATTTGTCTTCTAATACAACTGCAAATAAAATGTTCATGATTTCACTGCAGCTTACCAGAATTAATATTGCCTGAACTCTTAACGAATTCCATAGTGTAAATTCTCCCTTAGATATTTAGTCATATTAAATAAAACAATACTAAAATTATTTTTTAACTTTTAATATTACATATTAAAATAGGGCACCTGGTTCTTTTTAGCTGAACAAAATATACAGGATATTTGCAGGTATTCAAAACAGAATTCACAAATTTAATTTAAAAAATAGAAGAAAACAGTTTCCACAAGAATGGTCACATTTGGATCCTTAGGAAAATGGGAACAATTCTAGGCACTACTGGGTATAGAGCCTGCTACCACAAGCATTCACACTGACTTACAAATAATAAATAACAATATGCATATTTGCATGACCCTAGCACTTAACAGCCTGTTGTGTTAATTTAGATGAAATAAATGGACCCAAAGAGTCAAAGGTGTTAACATAACTCTGTAACTGCCCCACATCAAAGAGTGTTAACAAGGTTTGGAGTTTGGCATAGAGAGACCTCAGGTTGCTTAGTACCATGGCAAACACACCATTAAACATCCTTTTAAACCTTTTATTAAAGATACAGAAAAGAAGGAAAAGCAATTAATGCATTTGAAATGTAAAGCATGAAGTTAGGCTGTCATTTCAACATCTGTTCTTTCCTTTATCTAGAAAGGGTCGGGGGGGAGGGGAACCTTAGATGTTATTAAAGATGCCGTAACTGTCCTTTGTGGGGATAGAGAAGATATTAGTTCACATGGGCTGGAACTGCTACTGTTATTGTTGTTAAACCCCAGTCCCATGTCCTAGAAGACAAAGCAAGATAAACACACACAAAAGGGGTTAGAAAAGAAGAGCAAAGATAGAAAATGCAGCTTCTGCCTCTGGTGTTGACTCTCACTTTCAACTAGGGTGACCAGACAGCCAATGTGAAAAATCGGGACGGGGGGTGGTGGGGGGGGCGGTTATAGGAGCCTATATAAGAAAAAGACCCAAAAATCGGGACTGTCCCTATAAAATCAGGACATCTGGTCACCCTACTTTCAACCACACTGCTGGAAAAACATAGGCACAGCACATGGTCTCATCAGCCACTCGGAGACCTGGCAAACTTGTACCAGCCTCAGGCTGATGGCATTGCTTTTAGCTACCTTTCTGGTCACAGGCTTACAGCAGTGTTTCAAAATATGCAGTCTTAGCTGGCTAAGCCCAACTCAGATTAGACAGAAGGAAAAAGGAGAATAGGAAAGAAAAGAAATAAGGAAGGAAGGAAAAGAACACAGTGGGGAGGGCACAAGTCTCATCTCCCAGGTGGTGTTCAGTTGGTGTTCAAGCTGGTGGAGGCAGAGGTGGATTAAGGTTTACTGGGTCCTAGGCACAAAGAATATTTGGGCCCCCTACACTCTGGAAATCCGTGAAGATTACTCTCATTGTCCCAAAAATCTAAAAATGTAACAAGCAATTGTACTTTTCCTTGTAGGAAAAGATTTTAGAGTGGAGATGAGAAGTTCAAATTTCTTTATTATTTCTAAATTTACACACAAGTATACACTCTATGTAATATATTTGCCAGAAGGGGCACAGTGTTTTACTCAAGTTTCACTATATTTAATTTCCAATCATATTAAAGCTTTAGCCTTTCTCAAAACACCATAAACACATTTGAAATTTTCTAACTTCAACTGAATGTTTTGAATTCTCATCCCCTCTGAAGTTTTAACTTCAGCGTTCAGTGCCTCATATTTAATTCTAGCTTCCCTCAGAATATACAGAAGTACCAATCTCTTTGCCAGCTACTTTCTGGCAAGTGGCCAGGTGCCACGAGTGCGGGAGTGAGGTTACAGATATTGAGAACCTTCTTTAAGTGCCTCTTCCACCCCATCCAAGCAGAATCTGTTTTCAAAAACACCTCCAATATGTTTGTTTATCCATGACCCTTCTGCTGGCAACTCTATGAAGGTGAAAAGGAAGCAGCACAACAAAGAAAAGTCACAAGTACTGTAGAGCAAGGGACACTTGAAGAACAAAGCTAAGCTACTGCTGCACTTCACACATGGTATTTCAACTTCCAGTCAAGCTGTTCAGTACCTTATTTTTTTAAAGTCCCATCTGAAAGACTCTTATACCGTAAGCTATTATATTTACAAAAATAGCTACCTTAGAAGATGAAAGGCGCATACAACCATGCCAGAATTTGAACCTGTGGTTCCAGGGAATCTGAATTTCAAATCAAATGCCAGACCAGTAAACGTTCACCTCTAATGATGTGAAAAAACAAAAAATGCTAAAGTGCTGCTCTCTTTTAAAAAATAAAAAATAAAATAAAATAAAAAATCAAAACCACTTTTTTCGAGAAAACAGGCTTAACAAATCAGCCAGGTCATAAATGTCTTTACCCACCTATAAATAGATAAAACGGTCACCATGGAGCGGCAAAGAAAAAAAATCACACACAAAAAAATAATTTCCCACTAAATTCCATGGGCCTATGGATGCCAGAAGAGGATAGAGAGAGCCAGACACATGCGGAGAAAAGTGATTTTCAAGCACTCTGTTTACCTGCCTTAAACCTATATTGTTAAAACCCTGGAATGCTGTAAAGAAATTATAAACATCATTCAAAAGAACATGCTGGTAGACCACTATTGGTTAGTGGTCTAAACGGTTATCCTCCCTCTAGTGATAATGAGGCACATAGTGTTCTGCAAATGTTTCCTTTGTATTTACTGTGCATATAATAATTTACAAACAAATATAAATCTTCAATTATATATACATATGTATATGTATATAGTGCTGTCCCCCATTACCCTCAGTATTAAATTATTGTAGATACTCATGGGTACATCAACCAAAATAATGTTTTATGTATTAAGTAGCATTATATTTCTACCTTGCAAACAGCCTCTGTATCCCAAGGTAAAATGGTCTTCAGATCAATTACTTCGCAGGACACACCTAGCTTTTCCTGAGCCATGGTTGCCACCTCTCGAATAACATGCACCTGAAAAAGCAAGATGATGCAATTGCTGAACTATCTGAAAAATTAAAGGGATACTTAACAATAGCTATTGCCAACAGGAGAGTGGGTCTGTGGGGGGGGGGGGGAGAGGAGAAAACCTGGATTTGTGCTGGAAATGGCCCAACTTGATTATTATACACATTGTAAGGAGAGTGATCACTTTAGATAAGCTATTACCAGCAGGAGAGAGGGGTGGGGGGAGAGAAAACCTTTTGTAGTGGTAAACACCCATTTTTTCATGCTTTGTGTGTATAAAAAGATCTTCTATACTTTCCACAGTATGCATCCGATGAAGTGAGCTGTAGCTCACGAAAGCTTATGCTCAGATAAATTGGTTAGCCTCTAAGGTGCCACAAGTACTCCTTTTCTTTTTGCGAATACAGACTAACAGGGCTGTTACTCTGAAACCATTCATTATTTAGTCACGCAGTCCATTTAGCAGTATATTCTTAAGAGCTTCTTAATATACATATGAAACAGCCTGCACTTCCTGACATCCTTTTTACAAAGAGTGTTTCATTGATTTGTACGATCACCCAGACAAACAATGGGTCAACTCTATAATGGTAAAACATAACATTGAATGCAAATATTATAAATCAACTTCTAGCTTTTCGTCTACAAACCCTTTAATGTGTGTACAGCCTTTCACAAAACAAGCATTATAGTAGCTAGCAAATATTCTGACTCTAGAAGTAACCATCATAGTAGCTGACTGGGAATTCATTTTTCGCGTCCTATAAATTATTTCCCACATAAAGTGTTTGTTTGTGGGGTAGAAAAATAGAGAAAACTTGTTTTCAAATTTAAATTTCTACAAATTCAGACCAGAAGGTTCCTAAAAACTCTGATTTGTGCAATGCACTTCCTCTACTAAATAGTCAGCTAGCACATTAAAAGGATAAATGAAAGTCAGATGTTGACTGTCACCTTTCTAGATCAAATTTGATTTTTCCTACATCTTTAAGGACTAAGATGGCATTAAAAATGACCCAGCAAGTTTGGTTATTCTCTTATCAGCTCTACGTATCCTAACAATCATGAAAAAAACCTGCATGCTATGTAACATGAGACCACACACAATCTAGACTGAATGTAGAAACAGCAATCATATTCAAATTAACGTAGATGGAGTGGAGGATGATATTAAAGAAAAATGTTTGACCAGTGAGGAAGATCTAGAGATTAGTTTCAAGATGGACTAACTGGCCAAAACTCCATTGAATCAATGTAGAATACAGAAAAAATGAGTCCATGTGTAGAGCTCCAAATACATGCATAAGAAAATGGACTACATATTTCTATATACTTCTCAAAGAAGTTACTGAGGTTGCTTGAGACCTGGCAGATTTGGCTGTGACTCCTTCCAGCAGGTTTACATTCGCTAATTCATAGCATAGTCTAATGCAGCCTGTAATCCAATTAGAAAGTCTGAGTTGAAATCTGTTGATCTTTCATCCGTTCTGCATAAACTATAAACAATCTAGGCCCTAAATGATCCAGTTTGGTCTAGGTAGCATGGCAGCACTCTGTGCATGCAAAGTGTGTAGCTTAGCTTCCCTTTTACCAGAGTATGACTTGGAGAGGAAAACAGTGAGGTGAATCACTAATTTGAGATGGAAAATCAGAAACTATTTTTAGTAGAAATTTGGGCAGAAACTGTCCTATAAGGCAATCCTGCCATAAGGGCCTGAATATCGCCCACCTTTCTAGCAAATATTACTACCACCAAAAACCTTGTTCTGACGAACCGGTGAAAAACAGCCCATAGCTACAGGCTGAAAAATTGGTTCCATCAATCCAATTAGTACAATGCTTTGATCCAAAAGTAGTCTGATTAGGGGATAAACCCTGATAACGCTCTTCAGGAATTTAGCTAATGTGGAATAAGCGAAAACTGAGTACCTTTGAATCAGAGGGCGATTAGCTAATATGGCTGTTAAATGGAGAGTGAAGAAGAGATTAATTAGGTCTGAGAATGAAAACCAGCTCAGCCAGGCTGATACCAGCATTATCATTTTAGCCAAGATCTATCTGAGTTTTCTGATTACTCTTGGGATTAGAGGAACTGGAGAATAAACTGAGGACCAGTGAATCAGAAGTGCATATGCTACAGAACCTTGGTCTTCACATCCTCTGGAGCAGAACTCGCAACATTTTCTTTTGTTCATTGTTGCAAACAGATCTATGCAGGACTGACCCCAATCAGCAAATATTTCTTGGATGGTGGCATCCTTTACTGGCCATTAGTGATCATTTGCCTCAGCAGGCACTTTTACAATCAGCCAGCACATTTTGTAGACCTGGTCGGCGGAAAGCTGCTAGATTTATGTTTTATACAACAGTTTCATGATGCAGTTCTTGACAAAGAGGAGTGAATCTCGCTTCTTGTCAGTTTCTGAAAAACAGTGATTTACTGTTATCCATCAAGACCGAAACAGATGATCCTTCGAGCACTGGAAGGAATGCTACGCAAACATGACAAAATTGCTTGCAACTCCAGAATGTTTACGTGCAATTAAGACCAGATGCACTTGATGAGAAAAGAGACCTTCAATTTGTAAGTAGTCCAGGTGAGTCCTCCATCCCAGATTGGGAGGTATCTGTTTCTAGACCTTGGATGATAACAGTGGAGAGAAGGGCACCCCCTTGCAAAATATCTCAGGATCCTTCCACCAATTTAAAGATGAAAGTGCAGGTTTCTTCTTTGGTTATGTCTGATGTGATGATATACTGACTTCAAAACCATTGCACGCAGTGAAGGTGAAATCTGGCATGCTGAATTACAGAGATGCAGAAAGCCATGTGGCCTAGAAACCTGAGGCAAGTTCTCACTGATGTTTGAGAATGTGCCTTCAGTTGATTGACTAAATCTAATATGTTGCTGAATCTTTCCTAAGGCAGGTAACCCTTGTTGTTGAGTCCAAAACTGCTCCTATGAAGTTTTATTCTTTTAACAGGGACAAGAATCCATTTTTCCTCACTGATTTGGAATCCTAGTAATGCACAGAGCTGGAGAGTCTGCTGATATCCCTCAGCTGAGCCAGTCATCAAGGTACAGATAACTAACTCTTCCCTTTCTCAGTGTAGCCTATACAGATGATGCTGGCTTGTGTTTATACAGAAATGTGTTCAAATGTAAGCAGGCCTGTCAAGGTTCCTTCCCCACTCTGAACTCTAGGGTACAGATGTGGGGACCTGCATGAAAGACCCCCTAAGCTTATTCTTACCAGATTAGGTTAAAAACTTCCCCAAGGTACAAACTTTGCCTTGTCCTTGAACCCTATGCTGCCACCACCAAGCGTGTTAAACAAAGAACAGGAAAAGAGCCCACTTGGAGACGTCTTCCCCCAAAATATCCCCCCAAGCCCTACACCCCCTTTCCTGGAGAAGGCTTGATAAAAATCCTCACCAATTTGTACACGTGAACATAGACCCAAACCTTTGGATCTTAAGAACAATGAAAAAGCAATCAGGTTCTTAAAAGAAGAATTTTAATTAAAGAAAAAGTAAAAGAATCAACTCTGTAAAATCAGGGTGGTAAATACCTTAAAGGGTAATCAGATTCAAAACATAGAGAATCCCTCTAGGCAAAACCTTAAGTTACAAAAAGACACAAAAACAGGAATATACATTCCATTCAGCACAGCGTATTTTACCAGCCATTAAACAAAAGGAAATCTAATGCATTTCTAGCTAGATTACTTCCTAATTTAACAGAGTTTCTGAGACTGCATTCCTGATCTGTTCCCGGCAAAAGCATCACACAGACAGACAGACCCTTTGTTTCCCCCCCGCCCTCCAGCTTTGAAAGTATCTTGTCTCCTCATTGGTCATTTTGGTTAGGCGCCAGCAAGGTTATCTTAGCTTCTTAACCCTTCATAGGTGAAAGGGTTTTGCCTCTGGCCGGGAGGGATTTCATAGCACAGTATACAGAAAGGTGGTTACCCTTCCCTTTATTTTTATGACAAGGCCCAAAACTCTCTTTCCTAAAAACAGGCTTGACAATAGTCAAGTGAGGCCCAGTAAAATATAAGTAAAGTGAAGTGAAAAACTCAGCAGCAAGTTAGAAATAAGTTAGGCCATAACCCTAGGGAGTGTTGTAAACATATTATGGTCCTAACTGGTTTTACAAGTGTTTTAGATAAAATGTTAACATTTTGGAAAACACTACCTTTATTGGTAGTTACTGGTATGGTATTTACGCAGATATTAATTAAGAGGATTCTTAATGTTAAGTAGCCAATGGAAAGCAAAAAATATTTTATGAGAGCAGAAATGTAGATATGGTGAAAGGTAGATTTAATGATAATAAAGGGCATTATTAAAATTGATTATAAAAAAGGGTAGCATGCTAATTTTACCTTTGGAGAAAGGCTATAATCCTTTCTCCTCATTTAGGGACTGAATACCCGTAAATGCATCATTTCACCTGATAATGTGAATATCAATGCATTACCAGCACCTTTTTCTTTGGTATCAGAAAATAGTGGGAGTAAAACCTCCTCCCTCTGAATTCTGTTGGAATTTCTACTGTACTGAGAGCCAGAAGTGACTCAACTTCCAGCCTGTGTAGCATGCTCTTGTGAGAGGGGGCTGGGAAAAGGAATGAGGAATGATATGCAGAATAGGAAGTGTGTGGAATTGAATGGAGTATTCTAGTTCTATTATCTCCATAACCCAACAATCTGTCATTATAGTACTCCAAACCCCACAAAAATGAAAATGGTGATTGCCAAAAAGTTGGTTGGGGGATTACAAAACAATCCACTAGAAGTTGCACACAGTTCCCAATTGACAAGTCAAATTTGCTGCCTCAAAGACAAAGCTGGATGTGCAGAGGATGCTGATCCTTTTGCCTTTGACGCTTTCTTGAAGGCTCAGAATGTCTGTGTTCAGCGTAGTAAGACTGCCTATTAAAAGACTGGGGCCTAGTTGGTTTCCTGTTTAAAGCAGGAGTATACAACTCCAAACATCTCAAGGTGACACAGGTGTCCTTTAAAGGATGTAAGAGTGCATCAGTCTTGAAAATGAATAAATTACATCCCTCAAAAGGAAAGTCTTCTATAGCAACCTCTACTTCCTTAGGAATGCCAGAAGCTTCGAGCCAGGACAATCTTCTCATGGTAATCAGGTTGCCATAGAGACCTGGCCACAATATCTGATGCATCAAGAACTGTGGGACGTACTATTAGCTGCCTTCTAAAATTAAAGACTTATTCTTCCCTGTGGTTCTGCAGGATTTTATCAGCAAATTTGGAGATGTAGTCATAGTCCAAATGGTCATATTTCTCCAACACCACCTGGAATACTACGATTCTCATCTGCAGGCTTGCATATGAGCAATTTTTAGGGCTCCTTGTCACATAGGGCTGATCTGGGAGGACCTTGATGCTTTGTTCTTTTGTGGACCAATAACATCATGAGGGATACTGGAGCCAGACTGTAAATAAATTTGCTGAAACCCTGTAGATGGTACTTAGTGTCAATATCTACATGTTTGCAAGTTGGACTTGGAGCAATAGATGCTGCTGTCTGCCAGAGAAATTTTGCAAGGTCCAGGAGATCTTTATTAATGGGCACTGCTAAAATTACCTTACATGGTGGTATGCAAGATGTCCATGAGCTTGTGAGACATCTCCTGCACACCTTCTACCATGATCTCTAGCATGCCTGACCTCCTTGCAGATTGACAGCCCCATGGAGCCCAGCAGGGCCAAGGGTACTGATAAGCATAAGGAGAAGGGGGCCATGGTGGAGTATACCTAGGTAGGGATCCTGTGAAGTATAGAACTAGAGTAAAGGTAATGACCCTAAATTCCCACAGGACTATGGGTCTATGGATAAAGATCCCAGGGAATGAGAGGGAAATGGCTCCACTGTTTTCAGAAGCTGAGAAAAAGGAGTATTCCTCCTTGAGTGGTGCAGCTGATATGGCAGGGGTGTGAGGCAAACCCTCAATCTAACCTCTGGACAGTACCACAGGTGTACTTGTTACCAAGGTATGTGAAGCAGTCTGTATTGAAGGGGGTACCTTAGTGACCAAAAGCAATGGCAAGACCAGTACCAACGAGACAGATATGTCTCTGGGTGCTGTACAAGTCCTTGGTACTGAAAATTCTGGTTGAAAGGCTTTAGTATCAGGGTAGTTGGTACAATGCACTTCAGTGCCACATGGCAATTTTTTTACACTCAGACTTGGTGACTGAAGCCTGAGTGATTTGCAGAAGGACCCAATCTGGGCCTTGCAGCACCCTTCCCCAAGGCTAAATGTGGAGATTTTGGCTGACTTTGCAAAAGTCTTACATTCAATTTGACAGCATTTCTGTGTCTGTCTGCCTGTAACACCATAACTTTTTCATGCCACATTCAATTAGTTCCAAAATTTCAGGAATTTTCTAGGTATCAATGGCCAGAACCCTATTATTTTTTGGGAAAAACAAAAAATGGAAGGGAATGGGCGACATGTGGAGCCCGTCATCTGGTTTAGTAGAGCAACAGCATCAAGCACAGCTGCAACTGCCTACAGATCAAATAACTGGTTGACTGCACCCATTAACACCTTCCAGCATAAAGATATCCCTGCTCATCCTCCCAGAGTTTAACATGTTTACATCCTGAATGAACTTATCTCCCAGACAAAAAAATAAGAGGAAATGGGGACATGCACATAGTCCTGCACGCAGGGAGAATGGGGGGGCACTGGTAAGGGTGAGGGGGATGCAGAGTCCCTAGCATGAGAGGGAAGGGGGATAAGAGGTGCACACAGAGCCTCTGGCAGGGTGAGAATAGAGGATGCTGCTATAGGGAGGGGGGCTGGGTGCACACAGAACACAAGGTAGGAGGGAAATTTGGGAAAAGGGAATGAAGGCCAGCAGACAAGGTAGGAATGGGAGGCATACAGAGCCACTGGTGTGAAGAGATGGGGGGGAGTGTTTTGTAGGAAATCCTTGATATACAGGGAACGGGAAGGTGGAAGACAGGGAACTTATGGGGTGGGGTGGGGTGGGGTGGAAGAACACAAGAAGCCCCTGGTGTGTTTAGTAACCTTGGTCTACAGAAGCTACAAAGTGAGAGACTTGCTAGTATGCTTTTCTGAGCTGAAGACCCATGAAAGATCTAGACCTAGATTTCCTTTTAGAGTGAGAACACTCTTTCTCCCTATGCTGGGGTGTGTACCCCACACAGGCCCTGAATGGGCTAATGTGGGCCTGAGAGGCCAATTAACATAGCAGGCTACATCTGGAGGAGGAACAAGGATTAAGTGATCATAGAGCGCAGCTGAGCAGAAGCAGGCTGTTTAGTAGAAAGAGAGCACATTTGTAGCAGAAAGGGACCGCAGGGGGAGCATCTGCAATCACTGTCTGGGAACAGAGAGGAGTGAGGAGGAAACCCAAGGGAAGAGAAAGCCCTGGGATCCTAGCCAGGGTCGGAGAAAGCTGGGAAGAAAAGCTATGCTGCAGGTGAAGGGAACACCCCTTAGCACCGGGCCCTGAGAGAAGGGCAGGACTGGGTGAGGACTGGGAGTTAAGCCTTGGAAAAAAAGAGGGGAAGGCTCAGAAATATTTGGCTATGGAAGAAGGCTCAGACTAAAAGGGAAAGGAATAATAAAGGGGCTTGCAGGAAGGGGTTGTACCCTGAGACTATCCATGAAGGAGAGGGCAGCCTGGGAGAAGACTACTCCTAAAGCAGGTCTCAGAAGAGAGGCTCCAGAAAAGAAGTCCTGAGGGTCAGTGGTTCAGGAGGAACCAGCCCTGGGAGGCAGCCCTGTGTGACAGAGTGAGGATGAACTCTGCAGATCCCAGAAGTGGGGAAAAGAAGTTCGGAGGATTGATTCTGGGAAGGACAGAGTTTTTTGTTCCTTTGAGTTGGGACATCATTACCCCGAAGGGGACAGAACATTATGTAACTTGACCAGAGGGCCAAGCCATGGAAGACCACAAGAGAGGCTGACAGCCAGCAGGAGGTGCTGAATACAAGGACCCCTTGCAGCCTAGCATCCTGTCACAGTGGGGTGCTATGGGTGGTGAGTACACTACCTTCTACCCCCCTAGCTGTGAGAGCCATTACCAGCTGAGGAGGAATATTATTTAGTGATGCTGTCATAACCATAAGGGTAGCCTAAATTCCTCCTTACCTGTAAGGGGTTAAGAAGCTCAAGTAACCTGGTTGGCACCTGACCAAAGGAACCAATGGGGACAAAAGATACTTTCAAATCTGGGGGGGGTGGGGGCTGAGAGAAGAAGAGGTTTTGTTTTGGGTTCTTCGTTTGTGGGGCCATTCGCTCTTGGGACTAAATGGGATTGGACATCAATCCATGTTCTCCAAATCTTTCTGAACAAGTCTCTCATATTTCAAACTTGTAAATAACAGCCAGGCAAGGCGTATTAGTTTACCTTTGTTTTCTCAACTTGTGAATTTTCCCTTTGCTAGGAGGAGGTTTATCCCTGTTTTTTTGTAACTTTGAAACTAAAACTAGAGGGGGTTCCTCTGTGCTCTTTAAATTTTCTGCTACTCTGTAAGGTTAACTACCAGCCTAAGTTTACAGAGGTGATTCTTTTACCTTTTTCTCTTTAAATAAATCCTTCTTTTTAAGAACCTAACTGATTTCTCTATTGTCCTAAGACCCAGGGACTTGGGTCTATGATCACTTTATAACCAATTGGTTAGAACAGTATTCTCAAGCTTTCCCCAGGAAAGGGGGTGTAGGCTTGGGGAAATATTTTGGGGGAATAGGACTCGAAGTGGTCCTTTCCCTGATTATTTGTTAAATCACTTAGTGGTGGCAACGATCCCAAGGCAAGAAAGGAATCTGTGCCTTGGGGAAGTTTTAACCTAAGCTGGTAAGAATAAGCTTAGGGGGTCTTTCATGCGGGTCCCCACATCTGTACCCCAGAGTTCAGAGTGGGGAAGGAACCCTGACAGATGTCCACACCAGAGGAGAGGAGCGTAGAGGTGGCAGGAGCATTTTTGATAACCGTTCTGGGTTTTCAGCCTTAGTCACTTCAGTATTTGAGGAGATACACACTGATCTTTCCAGTAAGATGTTTTCAGGTGTGCTCCCTCACTTTTTGCATTCTCTGAGAATGATCTGCAAAGTGAACACCTGTCAACAATGTGCTTTCTCCCAAACCCAGTAGGCAAGTAGTGTATTCATTTTTGAGAAGCATTATTGCATCCAAAAAGGGTAATTTTTAAACCCTAGAGACTTCTGCTCTGTCACAGCACGCAGAACCTGGGCAGTCTCTCAGGGAAAAAGATTTCCAAACCGAAGAAATGAACGGAAAAAAATCGTATCACTGATTGCTAAACTAATTACCTAGAGCTTCTTACAAATAATGAGATGACCACACAGTAAGAATTCAGATGCTGCCAAGTTCTGACGGAAAACCCCAGGCAGTGAGAAGGAACTGAGGAGCAACTGGCCACCTTTTGTCCCCTTGGCTAAAGGCAGGGAGACACTCAGGGAGAAGGTGCAACCTCCAATGGATACTTCTGGTCAAAAGAATCCAAACTTAAGTGCGCAAGGCACATGAGCATCAAGAGTGGAATATACATAGACAAGCACCTGATGAAGATGAAGGCTCTACTATCTAGGAAGAGAACTCCATAACATCATCCTGTACGTGGATAGGAAACAACAAAAGAGGTAGTATTCTATTGTATGGGCCAGTCTAAAAGAGCAGCAGGTGTGAGTGAATATCAGATACTATTTTCAGGTTTAATGTTGTTCAGGTATACAGTGCAGGAAAGATGTGCTGTACAAATACCAGAGAGAATACTAGTTGTTTCTGGGCCTCGCTGTTCCCATCTAGAAGCTAGTCAGATGCCCTATGTTGCTGCTACTGCTCTCTCCAGTTACCCCTTCAGACTGCTTCTGTGGGTGCTGCCTTCTAGAAGTCTCTAGCTGCCACAGACGCTTCAGTTGCTGCTGCTTCTTCAGGTAGCTGCTTCTCTTCTCCTTGCTGATTGATCTTCTCTGCTTGATTCCACACACTCACTCACACATCAGTCTGCTGGTTGTCAGACTTATATTCAGTCCCTAGTCTCCTATGATTTGTTGCTTTTCCAAAACTAGAAATTAGCATAGAACCTCCCTGTCTAATTATACCAGCTCAGCCAATCAGCTTGAATTTATTAGCCTAAACCCTCATATCGTCTAAATCTCCTTCTAGGTATTAGCATAAATCTTCATCCTAATTCCACCCTTCAGGCATTTTTTGAGAGGAAGGTGAGTCATGCCTGTTGAACTCTATTTCACCCCTATCTCTTATCTGCTATTGGTCAACTTAGTCTGTGTCCTCCATTTTGATGTTTTCTAACAGAGAATCATCATTGGCACCATTTTGGATTTTTAACTATCATTAATTATTACTTATCTAAAAGCTTAATTCTAAAAGTAACTACTGTTTTATTTAAGTTAAAGCATTATGATACCGTCACCCCCATTATGATGTAAATTTGGAGAGGCGATTTTCACGATATTTTTCAACCCCTCTGTTTTCCTCTGCATATCTCTGTCCTAGGTGCGGCAAGCTTTTTTTTCCTCTCTTTTTTCAGAGCAGCTAAAAGCAAAATCTCCTGTTTCACATCGGATGTTGTAAAGATTAGTGAATGCTTGCAAAGCACTTTTATAGTGCTCTACATGTTCAAAGTGCTAAGTATTATTAATCATTATTCAGATCAAAAGAACCTCCAGTTTATATTTGGACTAGATTTTGCAAGGCCCAAGACACTTGTTTCTCTAAAGAGATGAAACTCTGAAAGTAGTATAGTCCTGATACACTGTCGGCAGCCAGACTGTTCTCTACAATATTACATGTTAGGTAAACCTGGAATATTTCTCTCTCTAATCCTCAGAGTCAGCTGTTAGGATATAGATATTCAGGCCTGTCTGCAAAGGCCTGTCCTTTAAGAATTTAGGGGTATTCTTATCACTTGGCTAGTTCTAGAGGTATAAAAGAAAGAATCAAAATCACTGTCTGCTGGTGTAAGGGCCTTCTCTTACTGTGACAGCCTGAGGCCCTGTTCTTAGGCTAAGGCCTTTGGCTAAGCAGCAGAGGCAGTCATAAGCTAGGAAGCGAACAGTCACATCCTCACATTGCAAACTAGTCACATTGAAATAAGGTGCTATTGGGCTGTCAGGCACTATCAGGACAGGATTGTATTCCTATCACCTCCAGAGAAAGGGAAGTGCCTAGAAAATGTAAAAGGAAACTTAGTTTGATAGCATCCTGTCTGGCAAGAACTCACTTATCAATAGCTGGGATGTGAAATCCTCACTTCTGTATTATTTTGACATTATAGTTCCCACTTTGCTATTGTTTGTCTGTATAATCTCTGTCTGGTTCTGTGATTGTTTCTGTCTGCTGTATAATTCATTTTGCTGGGTGTAAACTAATTAAGGTGGTGGGATATAATTGGTTAGCTAATCATGTTACAATATGTTAGGATTGGTTAGTTAAATGTCAGTAGAATGATTGGTTAAGGTATAGCTAAGAATATTACTATATAAATTAGGGGCAAACAGGAAGTAAGTTGGGATTCGAAAATAAGGAAAAAGGAACTTGTATTTAAGCTTGCTGGAAGTTCACCCCAATAAACATCGAATTGTTTGCACCTTCGGACTTTGGGTATTGTTGCTCTTTGTTCATGCGAGAAGGACCAGGGAAGTGGGAGAGTGAAGGAATAAGCTCTCTAACATCAGCTTTCAGAGTATTGCTGTAGATAACCTTTAAACTACTTTTATTTCTGATTTCACTGTATTGGAAATATTACTAACACATTCTGCTTCAGATTTAATCTGAGTTGACCTGAGTTTTGACAGTTTTATCTGGGAGAAATTTTCACACAGATTCTCAGAAGGGAATATATTTCCCTCTCTCCAGGGAAAAACAGAGCACTCTTCTGCTGGAGAGACAGGTGAACATGGTCAAAAGCATTAAGACAGTGTCACACAAGAGCCAATAGGTATTATAGTGGGTGCCAAGAAGATCAAGTGGCCTGAAAATACAAAAACACTGTTCTACAGAGCTATGGAGATTATAGATGTAATGAGGCAGTGGCCTCCCTCTAAGCATGAGTCTGTGGGACCACTACACTCTGGTGGGCAGAGCCGCGCTAGCCCCATCCCCCAAGCCAGAAGCAGAGGAGTATGACAGGAAGTAGACAAGGCAGGCCCTGCAGCTCAGTTTGCTAGAGCTAGGGAAGGAGACAGACATCTCCAGCCCAATGGAGAACTCCAGAACTGAACCTGTGCTGTGCAGCACTCTGCCCCGGAGGAGACGGATCCTGGAGAGGAGTTGCTGGGACTGCTGTCCACAATGTACCCGGAGGAGACAGAGGACCCTTGGACTACGGAGTCCCCTGCCCTGCCCAGATTGTGGTAGGAAGTAGCCCAGGGAAACCAGACTTTAGTCCGGTTTTGTTGCTGGCGCACAAGTCAGCGTGTTTCAGTGGGATCCCGACTAACCCAGTGGTGGAACCATTCGCCACTATTAGGCCCCAGGACTGGGGCCAGGTGGAGCCAGGTGGGCCCGGGTCCCCCTACCTTCTGCTACCAACCCCACTCCTGAGGTGGTGGCCTATTCACCCCTTGGCCAGTAGGCCTGTGCTTTGCTTGTGGCAGGCCCCAGACTGGAGACTGCGGGCTGCCTTAGCCAGGAGGCTTAGGCAAAAGCCTGCTTCCTGCTCTCCCAACCCGGAAGGCCAGGGCCACTGTGATTGCCCCTGCTCAAGCCCTAAGGCTTTGGCTAGGGACTGCTTACCGCTCTGCCTGCCAGAAGGCCAGAGCCAGACTGTTAATCAACTGTTTGTTGCCTGACACAGAGTGGCATCCTTTTGAGCTTAAGCCCAAGGGACCACTACAGGGGACGGCAACCTTCGCATGTGGCCCATCAGGGTAATCCACTGGTGGGCCGTGAGACATTTTGTTTACTGCCCGCCGCTTCCCACAGCTCCATTGGCCAGGAACAGCACACTGTGGCCACTGGGAGCTGCGGGGAGGCATGCCTGTACACGGTCAACGTAAACAAAATGTCTCGCGGCCCGCTAGCGGATTACCCTGATGGGCTGCATTCCCAAGGTTGCCGACCCCTGGACCACTACAATAGAATCCCCAGCGAAAAGCAAATTGACCTAATACTATTCTTTAGTAATAGAAACTATGCCACTCTCTCCTAGAAGCTTTCCAACTAAGTGACATAAAGAGCATGAAAATAGTGGCTGCCCATACACAGGTCTTCTTCAAGTGAGAGCATAAAAGAAGATATTGATCAGAATGCAAATTTTATATTCCAAGTCATAAATATCCTCTATAAAGAGCTCAGGGATAAACATTAAAAGACATTAAAAACTATTGCCCCAAATGACAACATCAAACTGAGAAACTATAGACCCTGAAATTCATGCTTTATACTTTTGTTTTGGAGGGTATTATTTTATATCCTTCCAACTTTTAGAAGATTTTTCCACATCTTGAATTTTTACGAAGTTCACAGAGTAACAGAGGCTTTGAATGTTGCATGCAGTCTTGGCAATTAACCACTAGAATCTTACAGCTGTAGATTTCTTCGTAGTGAACGTTTGAGATAATCTGTAAAAACTATAAGAGCTATGCTAATAACATCTAAAAGGTGGCCCAAGAATGCTCAAAGAGGGTCACTAAGCAATGAACCAAGTATACCAGCCAGGATAGAGCATATTTTGTTTTAGCACTCAAACATCTACAATTTTATTTCAGTGTGCTACTTTAAACTGCTCGTTTCATTTTCATGCTCATAGTCAAATGCCATTACTACATTCCTACAGCATGCAACAGGCCCCATGGCATATCTTAAACAAGAGTTACTGACCTGAGTCCCCCAGGCAACCAGTGTAACATCACTTCCCTCCTGCAGTACCTCAGCTTGAGACAGTGGGATGTAGTATGGTTCCACAGGAACTTGTTCCACTGAATAAATAAAAGTTTACAAAGGAAGCAACAAAGATTAGATTCTCTTACCATGCAGTATTTGACCAAGAAAATGTACTATTCTGAAAATCAAAACAGATAATCTTTAATGTATTTATTAACACTGTACTGGAAACAATAAGCCCAAATTCATGTGAAGTAGTAATATCACAAATCCCAAACTGTGTCAGAGTACAAAATTATGTTTGACAATGATACCGTTATTTGTTCATCACAGTGCTCCATGCCTCATATCCAATAATCTTGAAAAAATAAATGCATACCACTGATACTCAGTAACAATACCCTGATCATCATTAAATCAAAAGGTAGTATGTAAACAAAGTATACACGGTTTTGTGGTGTAATTAAAGGTTTTATCAGCTAATTAGAATGACTTGAAATAGCTTTTTCTAAACAAATATTGCTTATTCACCCAAAGAAACAGTGATCAGAGAAAAGGATTAAAACAACAAAAGCGTATGTGGTCTCATCTAAACTTTATCCTATCTTTATCCTATCTTTATCCTAACTTTATCCTATCCTTAAGTTTAGGAAGGGTATGCTAACTCAGACAACCCCACCTCTGGGCTGGGAGAGAAAGATTGCCGCTGCCGCCGCCGCCGCCACCGCCCCCCGTATTCTCTTCTCTGCCTCTCTCTCTCTCTCTCGGCAACTCACCCCGTTCCTTTCGATCGCTAGAATCTGATCTTAGTAAAACAGCTATGTAAGTTTTAGCAGGCACCTGGGAAATCCTCTTCCCAATTAATGGTTCAGCTATCGTTCCCTTACTTCCTTAAAGTTACAGATATCTCCTTCATTGTCCATAACCACATATTAAACAGGAAAAAAATAAGTGTTTCAGAGAGTTTTTAAAAGTTTGCTTTGTACTCATTTTCATATTCTTCTACCTTTAAAGCCAGAATACCTCAATATCATCAGTCTAACCAAAGGGGACTTCGAGGGCAATGAAAATGCTACCTAACATCTTAAATAGATTTCTATATAGAATCATGTCAGGATTTTAAGATCAATCTCAGGACTTTCTACAGCTAGAAGTAAATGCTGGAATATTCCACTGTAAAGATTGGATCACTTTGCCAAAAAACTACATCTCCCATTTCTAAGCTTGGATCACAAAACAGAAAACCTTAATACCACCATTGGTGCAAGACTAAAGATTGTCTGCCTATTTCCTTAGTCCAGTATATGAAGAAGGTGAAATTGCACTCTCAGTAGGTTGCTTTTAAAAATAAAGTAATGACAATGGCTTGAAGGAGAGTTATTCAAATGATTGATTCCATACACTGCACTAGTAAAATGCCTCTATCATATTCTGAAAAGCTCACTCAGACATGAGAGGATGCTTCAGTTTCTATGCCTTTTCAAATTCTTGGTTTTTCTGCTGAGACTCAAGAAAAGTGCCCATTATGAAGCCAGCTTTCCAACCAGGATTTAGATAAAAACAACCAACTTATTTCCTAAAGATCTTATCTGAGCTTATCTGCTACCTGAAAAGTTCTCTCTACCTATCCCCGCTCCCCAAACACAAAATGCAGCTCTGATCGTGCAAGCAGCTCTGTATGGGCAGACTTCCTCTCCTCAGAGCAGTGGGGAACCTGGAAGGTAGAGTGTGACTCAAAGTCTGTTCTGCTTCAGGAGGAATACACCACCGCACTCTGGCACCACCACTCTAACCTTGTGGCAGGTTCAGGGCAAAGAAAAGACTGAGCCCTCAGCAAATACATTATTTTAAAAATAAATAAATAAATAAATAAATGCAAAATTAATTGACACTATTTCAAACAACGGTTTTTCTGCTATTTGATCTGCTCTAGAGGTAAAACCTCCTTCTAAAAATATATATTAAATGAAAAGTTGATTGACAATGTGAGATTAAACTACAGAACACAATGAAAAGGACACAACTGTTAGATTCATGAGAAGTGGAGGAATCTCTCCATCCCGTCACTCAGTTTTAGGGTGTTTATTCCCACTTCTGCTCTTGGATTTCCCAAGCAGCAGGAAATGTAGCTGACCAATCTGATTATTCAAATTCAGCTTCTGACCCAGTTCCCTGAAATTAGAACAGGTTCAAGTTTTGTTCCATTTCTAGTTTGCACAGGGCTTGGAAAATGTACATGTAAAATATAAATGACTATCAGGTTTAAAAATCTCATAGTCATACTTACACACACACGCACACACACGCTATTAGGCCTGATCCTGTGAAGAGTTACACACATGCTTAACTTTATCTAAGTGGTTCACAGGACACTAAGTTAGGCACATGCTCATGTCTACACAGGGTTGGGGCATTGTGCTCTTTACCTTTAGAGGCACCTTTAGTAAGGGAACACATATGAGTCACTATGACAAATAGTGCTGTTTAGCTTGTCTCTTCAAGCTGTGAAGTGGCATAAATTCTATCTTCATATCTGAACCAAGCACTTTCATGCACCACAGAATCAACAAGATAAGACAAGATAAGAACCCACCTCTGATCAGAGGAACCAACTTTTAGTTATTCCTGGGTGTGCTCCACCCCGTTCTACCCGGGGCCTCGCCCCACTCCACCCTTTCCCCCAAGGCCCCACCCTCACCTCTTCCTATCCCTGCCCCACCCCCTCCCTGAGGCCCCTGCCCACTCATTGCTCTCCACCCTCTCCCAAGCTACTCCCCAAGCCACCAAACAGCTGCTCAGTGGCACCACCGATAAGCACTATTTTTTTTCCATGGGTGCTCCAACCCCAGAGCACCCACGGTGTCAGCGCCTATGCCTCTGATTACTATATTTGTCAAATCTTTTATAGCCATACAAGAATAAATCATGATAGTACAACCTAATTTCCTTCTTGGACAGGGTTACTGGCCTATTGGATACAGAGGAAGCAGTAGATGTGAAATATCTGATTTTACCAAGGCTTTTGACACAGTCCCATTGACATTCTCATAAGCAAACTAGGGACCAGTGATTCTCAAAGTGTGGGGCACACCCCACTCCGGAAGTGCAGAGGAACATTTGGAAGGGCATGCGGTGGGGCAGGGAGGAAGGGCCATGCTTCCAGCTGTGCTCCACCCCCAGTCTTGCTCCGCCTCTAGGCCTAACTCCTCCCCCATCCCTGCCTCCAATCCAAACTCCACTGCTGAAGAAGCCTTAGCTGTGCAGTAATGGGGGGGAGGAGGGAACGTGACAGATTCTGTTACTGGGGGTAGGGGGGCACGACTGGGAAAGTTTGAGCACCTCTGGTCTAGATGGAATTACTATAAAGTGGGTGCACAACAGGTTGAAAAACCATACTCATAGTAATCATCAAAGGTATGCTGTCAAATTAGGAGGATGTATCTAGTCAAATCCTGCAAGGGTGTGTCCTGTGTCTGGTGCTATTCAACATTTTCATTAATGACTTAGAAAATGGAGTGAAAAGTATGCTTATAAATTTTTGCAGATGACAGTGTCACAAGTGGTCTGAAGTGCCCAGGAGCATGAGTACCAACCTCAGGGCAGACTGTTAAGAAGCAGGGCACAAACCCACAACTGGCTATGAATTCTGTACTTAGATTTAATCAACCAAGTATAAGTGTAAACTCAGGCACTATAACAACCTAACCATGGAGTCAGAGACAGTCTCCTTGGGTATTCTGGTCTATCTTGCCCCTAGGCAAGCTTCCCTTGGTGAGAGATGGACCCTTACACAAAAAAATCACAACAATATTCAGGTTACTCCCAATCCCAAAGGACCAGTCACTTACCCCAGATCAACTGCACTTTACACCAAAGACTCTGAAGAAGAGGGGAAACCAGGCAAGGAGTGTGAGCATGCAGAGTCCATCTCAAAGAACTCCAATTACAAGTGAGTAACCTTCATTTCTTCTTGAAGTGGCTTCTGCATTCCCATGCATGGGATAGTTTAGTAAGTAGTAACTGTATTCAGGAAGAAGGGACATGAACTGCTAATTAAAAAGGGGTGGAAGAACTACCTTGCCAAACCTAGCATCCAATGTGGATGCTAAATCCAGGGAATGATGTTTGGTAAAGGTGTAAATGGAACTCCAAAATCCCTTCTGGGGGGGCGACCAATGCTAACTTACAGGCCTCCTGCATGCATAATCTAGTCCATCTTGATGACTTTTCAAAATAATAGCCAAGCCCATTTTCCTACATGAATAAGGGGTGGATAGACTCGGGGACTTCCTAAACTCTAGTTCTATCTATATGATAGGTTAGAGCCCATTCTGCATCTGGGATGTATAATCTAGTGTCATCTGGATGATTACGCAGTCTTGGAAAAGATAAGTAAATTGACTGACTGGTTAATGTGAAATTTAGTAACCACTGTGACACTGCACCCCATATTCTTCACAGTGATATTATTATAGGATTGACATATCTTGCATAAAATACATCATAGCTAAGTCATGTGAGACGTCATTGGAAAGGGGTTACGATCTGCTGAATAAGATTATCCTATCTGTATGTATATATCATTTTTGTGTCCAAAGTTATAAATATTGACTACGTATCTATTTCACATATGGTTATTCCTGGGCAATGCCCACTAGGCAAAAGGCTCTCAGTCTAGATGGCTGGCTGGAAAGGGCCCATTCAAGTTAAATGAGCCATTAGAGGGAACAACAGGCCTTAGGAGAAGCTTATCTCCGACCTGGGGAGCCTTCCTGAGGACGCTACAGACCGCCTTCGAGTAATGGCTGCTGTAACACTACAAGGACATGACAGGGATGTCAGTATTTTTACACTGATTGGCATGAGAACCAAGCTTTGAAACAGAAGGTTCCCGCCCTATACAAAAGTTGTATAAGACAGGGCAGTGACATCGTCTTGGTTCTTCACTGACTTCCCCACCCAAGAAGACTCCTGGAAACACCTGAGGAACAAACACTGAACTGGGGGAAGTGCTGGACCCAGGTTAAAGGGATTTTTAGCCTGTAAATGGAACACTTGGGGCTTACAGCTTGGAATCAAGTGCATCTTGCGCCTTAAAAGTCTGGAGCCTGCATGTATCATCATTTTGGATATGAATAGCAAATTCTCACCCTATGTAGTATATTAAGCTGAATTTGCATTTTTGTTTATTTGCTAGATAATCTGTTTTGATCTCTTTGCTATCCTTTATAATTACTTTAAATCTATCTTTTGTAGTTAAAACTTGTTTTTGCTTTATCTAAAACCAATGTGTGGGAGTCATAACTCGGGGCAGAAAGCTGTTGTATATTCCTCTCCACACTGCGGGAGGGGGCGAATTTCATGAGCTTAGGCTATAGAGTTCCCTGTGCAGCGCAAGACAGTATAATTTTGGGTTTACACTCCAGATGGGGTGCGTGCCTTAGTAGCTGGAAAGTACCCTCACTGGAGCCTTCCCATGCCATAGCTGATCAGAGCGACTACATGTAACTGCAGCTGGGTGTGTCCCTACATGTATGTGTACTGTTGAAAGTGCCGGCTAGAGCCTGGAGAGAGCTTGGCAGCTTGTCACAGCAGTAGAGTGTAAAAGGGAGCCGAGCTGGTGGGTCAGTTTCAGCTGGCACCCCAGGGGGAACCTGTCACAACCACCTTAGACTTTTGGGTGAGGGCACAACAGAATGATTTACAGATATATGAGAAGTGTAAACTCTTAGGACATCAAGAAACCAGAAGATGTAAGACGCAGCAAATATTCTAATTTGGATTGAATTAGAGCCACAAGTGATGGCCCTTAGCTCAAGGTCACTGATCTGATGACTTCAAGGGATCCAATGACTTCAAACTGTTGTTTAGATGTAATCCCATCTACACTAGATGCATCTGATTTGATCATCATTGAAGATGTGGGAAGATGGAAGGACACATTAGAGAGTGCAGTACATCCTTTGGAATGACTAATTTCTGAAACTGCCTCTCCTCTTAGGAGTTCCAGGATGAGCTGCTCTGAGAAGCAATCATTTATGGTGTCTAGAAAGTTACTCTCTGCATTGTGTCATGCAATGAAATATATCCAGTCAATATAGGGATGGTTGAAATCCCCTTTATTATTGGATTTTCTGTTTTTGTAACCTTTCTAAACCCCTTGAGTATTTCACAGTCACCATACTGGTCTCGTGGTTGGCAGTATATTCCTATTACTATACTCTTATTATTCAAACATGGATTTTCTACCCATAGCTATGGTTCAGTTTGAGTCATTTAAGTTAACTATATTTGACTCTGATGTCTTTCACATATAGTGCCACTCCCACACCAGTGCAACCTACTTATCATTCCTGTAAATTTTGTACACTGCTATTACCAAGCTCTACTGTTTATCATCATTCCACCAAGGTTCTGTGATGCCTATCAATATCCTCATTTAATGCCAAGCACTCAGGTTCACCCACCTTACTCTTTAGACTTCTAGCATTTGTATACAAACACTTATAAAATTTGTCAACATTTAGTTGTCTGCCTTCACGAGATGTAATTAAATGACACACTTTTTAATTTGACTGTTTCTCTTCGATTCCTACCTGTACTTTATCAACTTCTATTCGCTCCTCTTTACTAAAATATAGACTATCCTCTTTAATAAATCCTTCACTAAAGGATTTCTCTGTCCAAAAGCACAGATCTTTACCTCCTCAGTTAAAAAATACAACTGTTATCTACAGAAATAACAAGCTTTTATCCTCTGTGTGGACCAACCACTAGAAGGCGATATGAAACAATGTTAAAAAAATGCATTAATTGCAGAATTTTTCAATCTTTTTTCTTGACACTTTCCATATTCTTACTGTTCACAGAAAAACACATTGTAAATTTGCAGAAAGCTATAGCATACTGTGACAAAGCTCTTCCTCTGCCTTGGTGGGTCCTGCACTTATTGGCGGATTTTCTCGCCTCAGAGGTTCACAACAGCCCTCAGTCTGACCACTTTCGTGGCTCAAATCTGATGTTCACTCAATTAGCCTCATCACTGGCCAGCATGGGGAAAGGAAGAACAACCCCCAGTCTCTGCTGATCCACCCAGTGCATCGGGGAACAGGCCACTGGTGGAACTCACAGTCCAGTTCAACTCCTCCGGTATCAAGTAGGGAGTTGGAGAGACGGGGGGAATCCGGGCCAGCCCTCTACTCCGGGTTCCAGCCCAGGGCCCTGCGGATTGCAGCTGTCTACAGTGGCTCCTGTAACAGCTGTGTGACAGCTACAACTCCCTGGGCTACTTCCCCATGGCCTCCTCCCAACACCTTCTTTATTCTCACCACAGGACCTCCCTCCTGATGTCTGATAATGCTTGTACTTCTCAGTCTTCCAGTAGTACACCTTCTCACTCTCAGCTTCTTGCGCCTCTTGCTCCCAGCTCCTCGCACGCACCACAAACTGAAGTGAGCTCCTTTTTAAACCCAGGTGCCCTGATTAGCCTGCCTTAATTGATTCTAGCAGCTTCTTGATTGGCTGCAGGTGTTCTAATCAGCCTGTCTGCCTTAATTGTTTCCAGAAAGTTCCTGATTGTTCTGGTTACCTTCCCTGTTACCTTACCAGGGAAAAGGGACCTACTTAACCTGGGGCTAATATATCTGCCTTCTGTCACTCTCCTGTAGCCATCTGTCGCAATACTTAAATTAATATAGCCATAGATTTTATGGCCAGAAGGGACTTTTATGCTCAGATATTGTGACCTCCTGTATAACACCGGCCAAAAACTCACCAAGAATTTCTGCACCAAGGTGCCTATAGCTTGTTACGCTGTAGGAGAGCAGTACATTTACATAGCAACCATGAATATTTTGTAGTCCAGGATTTGTTTTATTATACACACGTTTATCTGTTCCTCCCAGACACAACACAAAATTATCTGGCAAAGTAACAACTGGTTTAAGTCTAATACACATGTAAAACTGTTAAGTGATTAAAAAAATTAATCGTGATTAATTGCACTGTTATACGATAATGAATACCATTTATTTAAATATTGTTGGATGTTTTCTAAATTTTCAAATATATTGATTTCAATTACAACACAACACAAAGTGTACAGTGCTCACTTTATGTTTATTTTTATTACAAGTCCACACAGACCTACTTCTTGTTCAACCAATCACTAAGACAAACAAGTTTGTTTACATTTGCAGGAGATAATGCTGCCCTCTTTTTGTTTACAATGTCACCTGAAAGTGAGAAGAGGTGTTCACATGACACCCTTGTAGTCAGGGTCACAAGATATTTATGTGCCAAATGCATTAAAGATTCATATGTCCCTTCATGTTTCAACTATCATTCCAAAGGACATTCATCTATGCTAATGAGGGGTTCTCCTCGATAATGATTCAAAGCAGCGCAGACCGATGCATGTTTACTTTCATCATCTGAGTCAAATATCACCAGCAGAAGGTTGATTTTCTTTTTTGGTGGTTCAGGTTCTCTAATTGCCACATCAGCGTGTTGCTCTTAAGACTTCTAAAAGCATGCTTCACACCTAGTCCCTCTGATTTTGAAAGGCACTTCAGATTCTTAAATCTTGGGTCAAGTGATGTAGCTATCTCACATTGGTACCTTCTTTGTGTTTTGTCAAATCTGCAGTGAAAGTGTTCTTAAAATGAACAACATGTGCTGGGTCATCAGCAGAGACTGCTATAACATGAAATATATGGCAGAATGCAGGTAAAGCAGAGCAGGAGAATATCTCCCCCAAGGAGTTCAGGCACATTTTTTAATGAGCATCATCAGCATGGA
Source organism: Eretmochelys imbricata (assembly GCF_965152235.1). Classification (NCBI taxonomy): domain Eukaryota; kingdom Metazoa; phylum Chordata; order Testudines; family Cheloniidae; genus Eretmochelys; species Eretmochelys imbricata. The sequence goes on along the minus strand of NC_135574.1, from coordinate 62,888,280 downwards.
AGCATGTCCTCTGGAATGGTGGCTGAAGCATGAAGGGTCATACGATTTTTAGCATATCTGGTGCATAAATACCTTGCAATGCTGGTTACAAAAGTCCCATGTGAATGCCTGTTCTCACTTTCAGGTGACATTGTAAATAAGAAACTGGCAGCATTATCTCCTGTAAATGTAAACAAACTTGTTTGTCTTAGTGATTAGTTGAACAAGAAGTAGGACTGAGTGGACTTGTAGGCTCTGAAGTTTTACACTGTTTTGGTTTTGAGTGTAGTTACGTAACCAAAAAAAATCTACAAGAGGAGATTATTCACCCTGTGCAGTAACTGACATTCGAGATGAGTATCCCTGTGGGTGCTTCACTTCAGGTCAAGGTGCATCCCAGCACCTTCCATCGGAGATTTCTACAGCAGTATCCTTACGGGCCGCGCATGCGCTGTGCTTGCCTCACGAGCAGTCAGTGTTTGAACAACACGTGCATGTCCCGGGCTCCTCAGTTCCTTCTCTGCAACGAAGTGTGTTCCAGATTCCGAACTAGAGGGGAGAAGGGCAGGCTGGGGAGCACCCACAGGGACACTCATCTCGAAGAACATCAGTTACTGCACAGGGTGAGTAACCTCCTCTTCGAGAGAGAGAGATGTCCCTGGGAGTGCTCCACTTCAGGTGACTGAAAAGCAGTATCCCTTAAGGTGGTTGGGACTTTGGCTCAGGTAAGATGGCTGTTGACAAGACAGTTCTACCCATCTTGGTGTTGGTGAACATATATTCACCATCCTCCTCCTCCTCCTCCTCTTCATTTGAGAGCCTTGAAGCAGTAGCAGAGTACTGCAAATAGGGTGCTGAAGATCTCGGTGATAGATTGGTGCCGAGTAGTGGAGACTCAGGGGCATAGGACACCTTTAAGTCCCCTGGATGTAAAAACTGAGGCGGTGCAGTAGGACCAGGTGCCAAATGGTAAGGTAACTGAAATGGGGCTGGTGCCGCTGTAGATGGTGGAGACAGAGTCTGTGGGGGCATCTGCTGATGCGCCAAAAGTTGTCCCGGGGGGTGCAAGTTGTGTCACAGGAGTAGGTGTCCCGGACGTGGGTACTGTCAGGGAGGCAGGAGACATCAGGAGGCTCGGTGCCAGGAGCGTTGGCTGCGGCGGGTGAGAAAGCAGCACCACAAGATCAAAGAGTGGTGCCGCGGCAGCCGCTTATGTGCTCAGCGCTGTGACAGCTCTCAGCACCGTATTGCCAAAGGAGAGCTGTAAGAGGCGGGCAGCAGAAAGCCCTGAGCCTCGGCAACGGGCAGTTGAGCAACTGACTCACGGTTGGTGCCTGAGATGCCTGCCAAGTCAAAGGTGCAGAGTCGCGGAGTGGCGGGTACCAGTGAGACTGAAGCCAGTTTAGACTTTTTCCCTGAGGAGCGGTCCCTGAGGGTGGAGGAAGCTGGCTGTTTTTTTGCTTTGCTCTTGTCCCTTGAGGGTTTTACACAGCTTTGCTGGCCAGAGTCAGATGCGAATCTGAGGGAATTTTCTAACAGGAGCAGTTTGAGTCTTAGCTCCCTATCCTTGCAGGTCCGCACTTTGAGCTTAGTACAGTGGACTTATTTTGGGGTACATGAGACTCCCCCAAACAGCGTACACACTGCAAATGACTATCCGAGATGGGGATGGCATCACGACAGGAGGCACATCTCTTAAAACCTGGGGAGCCAGGCATGTCTGTAGCCGCAGAGGTTGTTTTTTTTTTAAAAAAAGTCTAATAACGAAGGTATTTTACCTAAATAGTAACTCTAATAACTAAACTATCTAAATAAACTGAGAAACAAAACTAACTAGCTAAATCTCAGAGGACTGCTGAACTCCGTCTCTAGCCGGAGACGGTAGAGAAGGAACTGAGGAGCCCAGGCCGTGCATGTGCTATTCAAACACTGACAGCTCATGAGGCAGGCACAGTGTGCGCGCAGCCCATAGGAGTACTGCTGAAATCTCCGATCGAAGGCGCTGGGACGCACCCTGACCTGAAGTGGAGCACCCACAGGGACATCTCTCAAAGAAGAATTGTAAGTTGCACTTTCACAATAAAAAGATTGCATTACAGTATTGTATGAGGTGAACTGAAAGATACTATTTTTTTAATCATTTTTACAGTACAAATATTTGTAATAAAAATATAAAGTGAGCACTGTCCACTTTGTATTCTGAGTTGTAACTGAAATCAATATATTTGAAAATGTAGAAAAACATCCAAAAATATTTAATAAATTTCAATTGGTGTTCTATGGTTTAACAGTGCGATTAAATCTGCAGTTAAATAGCGATTACTTTTTTAAATTGTGATTAATTTTGAATCACAGAAGCAGAGAAATATTGAATTGTGGTTTCTGCCATCAGCAATTCATTCTGTTGCTTATCACAACATTTGACATTAATTGGCACCCTCACAGGCAGTTTCAGCAGACAAGCCAAGGATTTATTGTTACTGGCCAGGACCACGTTCAATCATTTTAGCAAAAAACTGAAGGAAAATTTTCCAAATGTATTAAATTGTGCAACAGGTGCACATGGAAAGTTTAGAAGATATATAATTTTGTATCTCCACTCTGACCCCCATACTAGCTCCCATCTATTTTCCCCGCTTATTCACCTACTAGTTACCTTCCCCATCCCCCATTAAAAAAATCTCCCAGTTTAACTGTAACCAACTTGTGTGATGTATCAGCTAGTTCTCACAAACACAAGAATTTTCATTAAGTATCATGTTTCCCTTATAGACTTGCGGGCAATAGTTAAATCCTCAGGAAACTTTGATGAGAAGTAGTCACTATGTACATTGTCTGGTGATGTACAGGGCACTGGTCTGGTAGTTAGGAAATCAAGTTAGGTGCCTGACTCTGCCACCAACTTGATCTATGACTTGGGCAGTTTTCCCACCTGTAAAATGTGATACTGCTACTTACCCTACAGTGAAAATGTTCTGAGTTCCAAGCCTGAAAAATGCCATACAAATCCTAATTATATGGACATTTTTTTCCAAATAAAATATAGTTTTTTCCCCTAAAAGCAATCAACAAGATCAGTTTAGTTCCTAATGTGGGATAAATCAGTTATAAAACTGTGATCCAAAACATTTCACACAGGAAAGAGCAGTTCAACCACATCAAGAAAACAAAACCAATTTGGCTTTCTAGAGAAACATAATGCAGCCACAAATATAGGAACTGCCATTCAATATCAAACTATTTAGCACAGGGGTGGGCAAACTTTTTGGCCTGAGGGCCACATCGGGGAATAGAAATTGTACGGTGGGCCAGGCTTGCTCACAAAATTGGGGTTGGGGTGCGGGAAGGGGTGTGAGTTCTGGGGTGGGGCTGGGGATGAGGAGTTTGGGGTGTAGAAGGGTGCTCTGGACTGGGACCAAGGGGTTCAGAGGGGAATCACGGCTGGGGCAGAGGTGTGGAAAGGGGTGCAGGTTTCGGCTGGGGGTGCGAGCTCTAGGGTGGGGATGAGAGGTTTGGGGTACAGGAAGGTGTTCTGTGCTGGGATCAAGGGGTTTGGAGAGCGGGAGGGGGATCAGGGCTGGGGCAGGGGCTTGGGGCATAGGGAGAGGCTCAGGGGTGTAGGCTCTGAGCGGTGCTTAACTCAAGCGGCTCCTGGAAGCAGCGGCATGTCCCTTCTCCGGCTCCTAGGAGTGGAGCAGCATGCAACACTCTGAGTGGAGCCAGAGCTGCGTGGTGCGGCTCCCGACCAGGGCCCCGGCTGGCATGCTGGAGCGGGGCCGAGTCACGTGGTGTAGCCCCCGACCTGGCGACCCGGCTGGAGCAGGGCCAAGCTGTGTGGTGGAGTTCCTGACCTGACTCCCCAGCAGGAGCTCGCAGGCCAGCTTAAAACAGCCCCTAGTTGGCCCACCCATGATCTAGCAGGGTGTCCTGTCTCATATGGTGACCAGTATCAGATGTTTCAGAGTAAGGTGCAAGAAAAATGCACTATAGGGTGGGTAGAAAGCTGGCTAGATTGTCGGGCTCAACGGGTAGTGATCAATGGCTCCATGTCTAGTTGGCAGCCGGTGTCAAGTGGAGTGCCCCAGGGGTCGGTCCTGGGGCCGGTTTTGTTCAATATCTTCATAAATGATCTGGAGGATGGTGTGGATTGCACTCTCAGCAAATTTGCGGACGATACTAAACTGGGAGGAGTGGTAGATACGCTGGAGGGGAGGGATAGGATACAGAAGGACCTAGACAAATTGGAGGATTGGGCCAAAAGAAATCTGAGGAGGTTCAATAAGGATAAGTGCAGGGTCCTGCACTTAGGACGGAAGAATCCAATGCACCGCTACAGACTAGGGACCGAATGGCTAGGCAGCAGTTCTGCGGAAAAGGACCTAGGGGTGACAGTGGACGAGAAGCTGGATATGAGTCAGCAGTGTGCCCTTGTTGCCAAGAAGGCCAATGGCATTTTGGGATGTATAAGTAGGGGCATAGCGAGCAGATCGAGGGACGTGATCGTCCCCCTCTATTCGACATTGGTGAGGCCTCATCTGGAGTACTGTGTCCAGTTTTGGGCCCCACACTACAAGAAGGATGTGGATAAATTGGAGAGAGTCCAGCGAAGGGCAACAAAAATGATTAGGGGTCTAGAACACATGACTTATGAGGAGAGGCTGAGGGAGCTGGGATTGTTTAGCCTGCAGAAGAGAAGAATGAGGGGGGATTTGATAGCTGCTTTCAACTACCTGAAAGGGGGTTCCAAAGAGGATGGCTCTAGACTGTTCTCAACGGTAGCAGATGACAGAACGAGGAGTAATGGCCTCAAGTTGCAGTGGGGGAGGTTTAGATTGGATATTAGGAAAAACTTTTTCACTAAGAGGGTGGTGAAACACTGGAATGCGTTGCCTAGGGAGGTGGTGGAATCTCCTTCCTTGGAAGTTTTTAAGGTCAGGCTTGACAAAGCCCTGGCTGGGATGATTTAACTGGGAATTGGTCCTGCTTCGAGCAGGGGGTTGGACTAGATGACCTTCAGGGGTCCCTTCCAACCCTGATATTCTATGATTCTATGATTCTATGAAAGCTGGCAGCAGAATAATTTGGCAACAAGGAAAGTTTCTTCCTAGTTCCTACTAATCAGAGGTTGCTCTGAAGCATGAGCGCTCATGTTGCTTCCAAACATAAATATCTGCTGAGATATGCCACACCAAGCTGTGAGAGCAAGAGTGATGCTGTACATGTACATGTTTACATACTGATTTATTACAGCAAATGCTGGGTTGACTTATTACTAACAGTGTAACAGGACCAATCTTTCCATTTGCCTGTATACTTTTGTGTATGCCTGTTTACATCATTTAGATGTATAACTTCAAGTACATTCTTTCTGTAACCATCTCTTTTCATCACAAAAATGGCTGTAAAAGGGAAGAAAAATAAAGAACTATGGGCCTGATTTTCAGGGATGCCAAAAATCCATTATTCCAGTTGAAATCAACACTAGATCGCCATGCATTGACTGAGGTGTTTTAGAAACTGGAGATCCACTTGGTTTCTCCAGATTCTCACTCACACCACAATGCAGAAGGGAATGAGGTGCAAGTTAATACAGCCAATTATAGAAAAATCTACATTGCAGTGTTCCCCCTTGGGAGGCTGCCATCCAGGTGGTGTCTGGCAGGTGGGTAAGCCCTTGGTAGGTGCTTCATGAAGATGTCATGAGGTTCCACAAATAAAAGAATCCATGGCTTCTTGCACAGAAGGGTTTGGGAACTATGTAAAGTTGCCCCCAAGTTAAACAATTCAAAGGCAACTGTGAGGTGAAACTCATGGTGCTTCCTCTTCCGTCTAGGGTTTATTCGCATGTAGAGAAGGATGGGGCATATAGTTTTTTGAGCCGAAAGGCCTATACAATATAACATACTATGATGATAAGCAGTTATTTTGTCATTCTGTCTGAATGGTTCTGCTTCCTTGGCAATATTATGTTTGTTTTGGATCAGCTTTCCTTGATTCCTATCACTTTTAAAGCATAATCTATATTTGCACCAATGGTAAAAAAAAAATAGAGAGTTTTAAGAAAACTCCTTTCAAGGCTGAGCTTTATTTCACCACCATTGCAAAGCCTTCATTTACCAGACACGGTGAAAACATATGGCATTAAATTAATGTATCTAGTCTCTCCCATAGAATTGTATTTAACTAAATCCAGACAACACTGGTTTAAAATATACACTAAGCAGTCATTCTCTTAATACTGAATGTATAAATAAAATATTTAAAACTAAAATCTTTTGAACAAATTTCAGCAGAGCAATCAAAAAACAATTTTGATTCTCTCAAAAAAAGTACATGAATTTTACATAGTACCAGTACCAGTGTAAGTACAAGTTACAAGAGGCTGCAAATATGCTGTATTTGTCTAAAAGGGTAGTGTGAACACCTAAAAAAACAAAAACCAAAAAAAAAAAAAAAAAATAACCATGCTTTTCATCTCACCTGCCTTGTCACTATATCAACCATTGATGCAAGTCATATTTATTTCTACATCACTGATGTCATATATAGTACAATTAAATGAAACTGAAAAGGTCAAAAGACATCAGAATAGGTAAGCCATAAGATGATAATGTCAAGGTGACTCATTTTCTCCCTTGATTCAAAATCATTATGTACTCTTGGCACCACACAGACTGTTAATTATCTTTTAAAAACAAAAACCTCTTCTCTTATTTGGATATTTTCTAAACAGCTCTGACATTTAGAAGAGTCACAATAGTACTTTCAGTAACATTGTTTATACTACCAGAAAATTACAAGAAGCCCAATACCACTATTTTTTAACCTCTGATCTTTTAATCATATGGAGACTCTTTTGTTTTTATAGATTCATAGATTCCAGGGCCAGATGGGATCATCTAGTCTAACCATCTGTATAACCCACTCTATTGAACTTCCTCAAAATGATCCCTAGAGCACAGCTTTTAGAAAAACATCCAGTCTGGATTTAAAAATTGCCATTGATGGAAAATCCAACACAACCTTTGATTAATTGTTCCAATGGTTAATTACCCTCATTGTTGACAATTTATACTTTATTTCCAGCCTTAATTTGTCTAGCTTCAACTTCCAGCCATTGGATCATGCTGTACCTTTCTCAGCTAGATTGAAGAGGCCATTTTCAAATATTTGCTCCCCACATAGGTTCTTATAGAGTGTGGTCAAGTCACCCCTTAACCTTCTCTTTGTTATACTAAACAGACTGAACTCCTTGAGGCTCATGGCTCTTCTCTGAGCTTTCTCCAATTTATCAACATCTTCCTTGAATTATAGACACCTGAACTGGACAGTGGTCACACCAGCAGTGGTCACACCAGTGCCAAATATGGAGATAAAATAACCTTTGTACTGCTACTCAAGATCCCCCTGTTTACACACCCAGGAATTACATTAGCCCTTTTGGCCACAGCATCACTCTTGGGTTCATCTGATTATCCATCATGAACCCAAATCTTTTTTAGTCACAGCTTCCCAGGTTAGAGTCCTGTAAGTATGGCCTATGTTCTCTGTTCCTAGATATATACATTTACACGTAGCTATATTAAAACACATAATGTTTGCTTGCGTCCAACTTAACAAGTGATCCAGATCAAACTTTATCAGTGATGATTTTATGTTTTCTTCCGGGTCATTGATAAAAGTGTTAATTAGCATAGACTCAAGAACTAGACACATACCCACTCAATGATTCCCCATTGTGATGGAGCGTCTACCCCACACAGGACTGAAAAGGTTAAGGTGGCCAGATAGGCCTGTTAACACCAAAGCTGCACATGGAAGGAGTGCTGGGAGCAGGGAATTGATTACAAACAGGTTCAGGTATGCAGGAATAGGTGGGGCCTATAAAACCAGGAAGCTGGCAATAGAAAAGGGCTACTGCTGGGAAAGGACAGTCACTCCCTGGGAAGAGGGAGAGGATTTGGAGCTGGTACACTCAGAGCCAGGAGGGAAATCAGGAGCGATAGGAAGCAGTCCAGAGAAGGATCAGTGTGGAGTAGGAGAGGAAAGCCCAAGTCTGCTGGGTTGAGGGTCCTTGGACTGGAACCTGGAGAAGAGGATGGGCCTGGTGAACACTTGCTCCCACGTGAAATCCTAAATAAGTCAATGGGGTTCCACCCAGGCTCCATGTCTACTCTACAAATCCAACTGCGGAATCAAGGTACAAGCTCTTCCATTCCCTGTTCTAGTTCAGGAGGCACAAAAGTTTGTATTCTAACCTTCTGCTTTCAGTTTTTCAAAACTTTCACCTTTAGGATTGAAACACTCTTGAGAAATCTGAGCAAAACCAGTTCACTCATTTCTAAGTATGAAAAGGGGGAAAATTCACTTTGCCCATTAGAAATAAAATCTTACAATTGTCTAAGGATCAATTCTGCAACTTTGCGTGTTGTAGAGAAAAATGATTTTGATTTGACTAAACTATGAGCCTCTTAAAACTGCATTATTTCCATGTTCTGTTGAGTTTTTTGCTCAGTTCATGAAATGTGCCGCTAAGTAAGATCATGCTGCACATGTAGTTTATAAACCAGGCACGTAAAAAGCTTTAGAGAACAATTGTTAGGAAGCTCCTGGTACAGAAAAACATCATATATCTAGTACAAAAAGACTTTAAACCATCATATTTTCACTGTCTGGGCTCTTTATAGGCCAAATTGTTCTCTGTTGCACAGGTGTAAATCGGGAGTCAGTCCGCTGAACTAATACACCTAAATAGCTGATCACAGAGTTCTACCCTATATGTATTTCTTTTCTAAAAGGGAAGGCCAGGCATACAGCAAGCAGTGTTGAGAGTTGCTGCAAACTCAGAAGGGTGACACCAAACTCTGATACACCTTAGATGCTGCAAAGGGCCACCACCAAAGACTGGGACAGAATCCCTAGTCAGGGCTTTGCAAGGAAAGGAGTGCTCCACAGAGCAGAAGTTAGGGAGCTAGGAGTCCTGAGCAAAAGTCTGCAGCTATCTGACAACTAGTAATAACAAAGGAAGTGGTGCAAAGAAAAATGGAGAAGCAGCTAAAATACTGGGGCAGGATGTAATGGGCAGCAGGAGACAAGTGTCAGCAAAAGGGAAGGGGAGAGCAGCTAAAACAAACTGGAAGAAAAGAACGTGTCTGCCAAAGTGAGAGGGGGTATATATACAAATCACATTCATTATGTCAGGCAAGGAAGAGGTTAACTGCCCTGCTGCCCTCATTTCCAATCCCTCAGAGGAGCTGCTCAGCCAGCTGACTAGAAAGAGAATTCCTGACTGAGCTCTCCTAAAAGCAGGTACATAGATAAGAAGAGGAAGTACTTCAAGGGATATCTCAAGGAAGAAGGAAAGGTTTTTCCATTTTTTCCTATTCCAGTTAAAATGGGAGCTTCCTGACTCATGAAAAACCTGTACCCCATCCCCATCTCATCCTCCATGTTTGGATAAATGCTTTATAAAAGTCTTTCCAGTGTTTATTCTGGGTGAAATCCCAGTCAGCCAGTGAAGACCATGGCAAAACCTCTATTGATTTCAATGGGGTCAGAATTTTATTCTCTAAAGTTACCTTTTTACAAATTTAATCCTAATTATCCTCCTGCTTATGCCACCCTAAAAAAATTTCTCCCTCCTTGTTTTTGTAGGTTCATTATGATATATTAGGGCAATTGAAGAATGATAAAATCTACAACGTGTACATATGCATGAGGATGCAGAAGTGATTTTAAGATGTGTTGTATTTGTGATGCAGGACGTAATGAGTTGATATGTTATTAAATACAACCTAATCACAATGCATATGCACAACCTTCACTTTAGCATGTCCTAACTGCTGACAGCTTAACCAGATAGTCTAACATTCTCTGAACACCGCTTTCTGCATGGAAAATGTTACATAAAGGGAACAGCTCATCTGGCAGGAAACAATTGTGAAACTACCACCTGCTGACAAGGAGCCAATGACACTTTCATAAATAGCTTGAGCTAGGGCAAGTTTGACATAGATCACTGGTTCTGAAAGCTTTTTTTCTTTTCCTCCACGGACCACTTGAATATTGCTGAGGGTCTCAGCAGACCACTTAATGATCTTTCCAAATGTTGTTTGTACCGTTAATGAACTATTGTAATGCGCTTTGGTTAAAAGTGCAATATACACAAAAAACTTAATGAAGGGGTTTTGTTCTACAAATAAAAGCACAACTCATATTTTCATATCAGTAGTTTTACCTTTCTAATGCGATAGATGTGCCCTCTCTCCCCAACGCCGCAGGAAAGGAGGGGAATCTCTCCCAAGCTGGGGCTGGGAAGGAGGGGGGTCTCTCCCCCGCCACAGCAGCCACAGAGCTGAGGCTGGAGAGGAGAAGGGCCTTCTCCCCCCGCAGCCCTGGAGCTGGGGAAAGTCTACTCTTTTTCTGGCCACCGCAGCCTGCACATCTCAAATTCTCCCCACCCCATCTTCTCAGCCTACTGCCCCTTCCCACCTACCCCTTATTCCCTCACCTCAGCTTACCTTACATTCCCCCACCACACCTTACTTTACCTTCTCCAGAATTAGCGGAGCCGCGCGCCACTAGGTGGATAGCCCTTCGTTCTTTTGTGTGCAGCCGCCCAGGTGCACACGTTAGAGGGAACTATCCGTGGACCACCTGAATTGAGCTCACGGACCACAGCTTAAGAACCTCTGACATAGATGAAGCAGTTGCAGCAAATTACAAACATATTTATCAATGTGACAGAAAATTCAACTACAGCTGCTGTCTCCTACAACAATAGCTGTCAGCCAGTACATTTGGAAACCTGTCTCCATTCATTAAATAGAAATGATGGTCAAGAGCAACACATTAGGACCCTACCACTTATATACTTAAAAAAAAACAAACATTTTTACTTTTCAGCTCCTTCCTTAGGATTAGTTTAGAGTCCCTGGTTAAAACAAATGACATTTTATAGGGGCCTTATCCTTTATAGAAGATAAAGATTTTGATATAGCAGCATTTTACAAAAGGGTTTTTGAGATTTCCTCTAAGTGATGTGCAGTCTGGAACCTATGCTTGTTGATAAGCAAAGGGCTTAGTTGGGTACCGAGCTGCGGCTGCAGCAGCAGCATTTCCAGGTTGCAACAGATGTCCAGGCTGCACACAGGCAAGAAAGTGTGTTCTTTTATTTAAGATGCATCCATCATAAATTCTCCATATCTGTCATCTTGAGGTTTGGCTACTGCACTGTGCTCTACATAGGGGTATGACTTTAAACCACCTGCCAATTGCACCTAGTGCAGAATGCAGACGACCATTTTTTATGAGGTGTTTAATGCAGGGAGTTCATTACACCTCTGTTCCATGGATACCACTTGCTCCTGACAGAACCCCAGGTGAAGTTTAAGGAATTGGTGTTGACCTAAATCATTTGGGTCCCAGTTTTCTAAGGCTTGTCCCTATTCTTGTATGTTACCAGGACCGTTGAACATGTGAAGTGTGCGAGTTAGTTTGTCCCTCCTTGTACAAATTGGAAGAGGATGGTGGCAAGGCATTCTCAGCAAGGTGTCCTTCACTTTGGAATTTGCTTCATCCCTTGGTTCATCACAGTATGGATCCGGTGACCACCAGGGCATAATGCAAACCCCACATGTTCTCCCAAGATTTTTTGGGGATGGCTAACTGTGGCAAGATATAAGACCCTTAGTTTTGCTCTAATTTTCTATGGGCAAAAACCTCATTTGGGCATCCACTTTTAATATTGCAATAAAAGCTCTTTCACATAAAATCTATATTGTGTCCAGAGTCTGAAATAAATACAGTTAACACATTTGTATGCAAAACACAGGGAAGATATCCATTTTGGTTGGTTATTTGAGGAAATATTTTACAGTATTCTTCGAAACAAAACAAGCAAGTCCCTAAGCAGTGTATTAGATGCATGCCCTGTTTCTTGCATTATGCTTCACCCTAGAGACCATCTTATTTCTCAAAACACTTCAAGAAACATCCTATTAAATTCAGTGCTTTTCTGCACAACACCAGATCCAAAATTGTTACTATTCAACAGATGGGAATTGATGAAGTAGCTTTGATGATAAAGATTGTATTTCACTGTGATCGTTAGATGTTAAACTTTTGTTTTTTAATCATTCTTCTACTAAAAAGAGAAACAGCAATATAACAAACAGAGTTGCTGTTAAAACTGCAGCAGGTCAGGGTTAATAAGAGGAATGGCATTTGTTTCTTTTTAATAAGAAGTCTCTTCTATGGCACACATATGGGCAATGATTTTTTTCCCCTTGATGTCTTCTTTATCTAATTGTGCTCTTTTTCAAAGTGAATTTCAGTACCGGTGCAAAGTAACAGATTAGCAGCACTGCATGAAGTCAGAGAACTTACAAACCACAGCATTCTGCCAGTGTGCTTCAAACTTGACCAAGATAGATCATTTCTAAGGGAGGCTGAGGAGTGTCAAATCTTTGGGTTCCAGAAATCAGGCTGCTCTAAATACAACTAGTTGCAAAGATGTGCCCCCTTTCCCCCCCCACAAAAAAAAAATCTGTCCTACAGCCAGGGATTGCTGGGAGTGCAGAAGTATTCTGTCCATGTCCCCTTCCTCCTGTCAAGTCCTTAATGTGTCTTCTGATCCAAGCCATGGCATAAGTCTAGGTACAATAGTTCGCACTTCCTGAGGATGCTCCTACAACAATGAAGCAGCTTTGCACAGCCAGAGTGGCTAAAGCAGCTTTAACAGATCTAGCCCAACAATTCTCTCTCTCTTTCTCTTTAATAGCTAAATTATTAGCCAGATGAGCTGAAGAAGCTGTTGCCTCTTCATGGAGATTTCAGCATATTATTTTCCACCAGAACTACGTTCCACAAGCAAATATCTTCCAGCTTTCCACGTTAAGAAAAATCTCCAAATCCTCCTTCTGCCTCTCCTTGCTCAGATAAGAGTGTGTTCCTCGAATGTAGTATGAGCTCTCCACTCCATTTGGACACAACTGAACATTACAGGTCCTCACACACTTTGTATTTGATACTGACAATCAAAGCAGAGACAAAACCTACTAGATCATCCATTACCACACAGATACTATTTTGAATGTAGCTACAAAAGAAAACTCAAAAATTTTAATAAGGCTCTAGTGTCATCTAGGGCTAAGACAGAAACTTCTTCTTTCATGGAAAATCTACAACGCAGCCTCATAATGTCTATTTGTGAACCATAACAACAAACTGGACAGAGGGGCCTTAATGGATGCCTCATTTGGCAGCAGAGAATAATGATGCTCTCCACCTAAAACATCCAGACACATTCTGTATTCATTCACTAACTGGGTTCATTTTTTGGTGTGACCATTGTCACAAGAGGGGCTATCCACCAACATATGCCAGAACACCAGGCTGGAGAGAGAAGGCAGGAGGGACTTGCCTAGCCTGAATCACTGATCCAGACCTCAGACTCTCAGAAGGGGTGAGATCAGACTGGGAAGGTGAGGGGCTGTGGGGAGGAAAGGTACGTCTCAGGACTGTTAGTTATTTTGCAAAGATTGCTCTATAACTCTCTCGTGTTTCTTAAGAGTAAAAGTGACTGTGGTTAAGAAATGCCTCTGCTAATCCTGTATTCCTTACCTGCCAGGTTGTCCCTGAAGGGATTAATCAAAAACCTCAGTACACCCACAGCAGGAACTAGGGACTCGGGAGGGCTCAGGCACTGGTTTCAGAGTCTAAGGCAGCTGAGCTATGGAACCCCACATTCCAAGGAAGGATGGCAGAAAATAGGTCTGCCCCTGGGGGCATGACCCTGGGAGGAACAGCAACATAGCACTGCCCAGATCCAGTTGGGTTTGCAGCACATGGGATCCAGCAATTGAGTTCACTCTCAGCAAATTGGTGTCTGTCCATAGAGGGGATGGGGCCATGTTATGACAACAAGCACCCTCACCAACTCATTTCCTCTTTAATCTTACAGCTTCTCTCTTTGAGTACACCCACTGCAGCCTGATGGCACCACCACACATTGGGAGTGGACTCTCTATCACCCTTGACAGAGACTAAGAGGGGTTATAAATTCCAAAATCTCTTTACCCTTTGGCACCTCTCCTTAGAGGTTCTGGGGTCCTTTTCTCCTGGGGGACATCTGTGTGAAATTACCCACATAGCGGTAATCTTAACAAAAACAAGACTAAAACAGAAGGAAAATGGAATTAAAACTAATGAAACCTGCATGTATAACATCTCGGGATTTATACATCTCATAAGATAAGCTGAAAAGGCCTTCTCAGTTTATCTACAGAGCAAAAGGAAAGTAAAATGAACAGTTTACATCCCTTACAAACAATCCTCCCTGACCACTCTGATCAGACTGACAGAGTTGCTTGCTATCTAAATACCAACAACCCCCCATTTCTCCCCACTCCCCATAGACACTTATTAATTCCTATCTCCAGTTTTCTGATGTCAACAAGACATAAGAAATGGTCCACTGAGAAAGAGAAACCCCCTAACAATATTAAGGAATGGCTGCCTTTCGAAGGCTTATTGACTCTACCTCAGACACCACCTTTCACAGAACACCTTGGCAATCAGGCCTCTTGGCAGTAAACCCAGAACCAGGTTTTTATTTTTGTCATGAATTACGAAATACAAAGACCCATAGCCTTTGTCACAGTTAGTAATTCAATTTAGAGCTCAGACCATCATACACAGTGTAGAAGCTCTAAAAGCAAAAGGGAAATTTTCGTACCTGTATAAGATTGTGCTCCCATTGTCTGGATTGCTTCAAAATGACTTGTTTGATATTTGTTTAACTTTGTTACTAACAGAAATCTCTTGTCTAGTGGAATCTACTCAGCTTTTGGGGCCTTACCTAATCTAGGGCGATTTTCTAAAAAATTCCCACAATAACTTACATTCACTGATGAGCTCCGATGTTGTTAACCATGTTGGGGTTCTAGTTTAGACAGGCCACCTGCTGCTTTCACTATTTTAAGCAGTGTACTGATTAGAACTGTTCTGAGAAAGGTTAGACAACACTTTTAAATGGTGTAGTAGTAAGTGGACCATTTACAGCAGGGCTCCCTCAGTTGTTAACATCTGTGGAATTGAGCCCCACAGACAGGGTCTTACTGGTGAAACTCTTCAGTCACCTGGACACAGGAAGTACTATTAGAATTGACTGCAGGAGTTCAATCACATAAGCCTGTTTTAGAGCTAGAGAACATCCCCTCCAGTCTCCATGCTCATGCAAACCTTGGTCTTTCGGATTATACCAAGAAGGATTCCAATTAGCGCTGGTGTGAATTTCTTTGCCATAAGGACATCTGTCCACCAAAAACTGGACAGAAAGATTAGTATTTTAACACAGCATTTCAAGTAAATACATTTGAATACTGCTACAGTTTTCTTATTATATTTACCATCATCATTACTGAAGCACAGCAACTGAGTTTTCATATGTATTTGTACAGTGTCTAGCACCATGAGGCCACAATCCCACAATGGGGATTTTGCGTACTACCATAATGCTAATAATATTAACACAATACACCATTTGCTCACAAAAATGTTTTTTAAAATACACTGACTTTTTCCTACTAAAATAACATGTAATGAAAATTACCAGGGGAAGTCGATAACCTGCCAGGGCAAAATAAATCTAGCAACAGAAGGTCTGTGTCCATTGCAATCGAAGGTGTGAAAGCAGCACATGGAGACACATCCAAGTTATCCTGGACCTAGCTACCACAAATACCAATAGCAATGAAGCCATGGCAGCACAGACTTTAGCAAGGGCTAGCCACCTGAGTAAGTACCCAGGGTGCCGGGCAGGCTTGTAGAGCCCACACTGAAGCCTGTGCTGCCACAATTTTGTACTTGTACTAGCTAAGTCAAAGCTAGCTTAGGTATGTCTATACACACTGCAGTCACATTTACAATTGCAGTGTATACTTGCCCAGAGTAAATTTGACTCCCTTGCCTTTTTTGTTTTCAAGATTCTATTTGCTTCTGACCTTTTGTAGAGATTTCTTCGCTGCCAGAAAGCTGTAGAAAGAAACAAAGCTACTTCACACAAGATATATTTTGTAGCAGAATATCTAAAGTGGAAAGTAGTTTTTCCTTTGAGCTAAACATACACAATATTGTAAAGGAATTGTATTTACAGAATACATTTATTTTAAAGTTGAGTGGAACTTCACTAATCTACACCAATGCGCAGACAATCTGACAGTTACATTCAGCAAGTGCCAGGGGACAGCCAATGTGAATGATACTACACTCATTTGTAGGCTAAGGTCTGAGTCCGCTCCATTAAGTTAGGTATACCTAAGTTGCCTTGTATTGACCTATGTGTGCACGTATCTACACTCAGATTTGTCTCCAGCAGATATAAGCACCCCATTACAGTGACACGGTAAAACCACCTCCTTAAAAGGCATTGAGCCGTAATCAACGTACTTAGTTGGACGTAGTGCAACTGTAGACACTGTGTGACCTATGTCAACCTTAACAGTCCTCCAGCAATGCCTGACTGACTGCTCTGGTCACAATTGTAAACTCCGCTGCCCAGGGTCACAGAGATCGGAAGCCACTATTCCCCTTAAAACACCCCACATATTTTAGAAATGCCTTTTCCTGTTTGTCCAACTTGGCAAGCACAAGATGGCGCCTGCCTCATCCCAAATCAACAGACACAAGTATCAATGTTTCATTGTTGCATTCATATGAGAAGAGATAGCAGTACAACAAACTGGAAAACGGGTAGTTTTATGTACATTGGGATGTCCCTTGTGTCCTCCTGAGAGATCTCAATTAAACTTCCATGGAGATACTCTGCAATATTCTCCAGAAGGTTTCAAGGGATGACTTGAAAGGATATCACAGCAGGACATCTTCCCACTCCACTCCACGATAAGTTCAACTGGCACCATGGCAGTAAACAGGCTAGTGGCGTACAGGTCAGGGCAGTTTCAGGACACCTAGGGTGGCTGTGCTCTGTGTGTTTCTGTTACCCTCAGGAGTAAGACAGCCACTAAAATCACTGCCATCTGTGGAAAATAGTACCAATATTCAGTGCCATTACCCTATACCTGCACCCCTGGAAACAGCGACCGAAATTTTACTGTTTCATGCAACCAAATGCCCTCCTCCTCACCCTGCCTCTTAACACTCATGACTGGGACTGGAGAGTGGTGCCATTCAGAGACACTCTAAAGCTGAAATGTCAATAAGCATATCCTGTTAAAAAAAAGTTTATGGGAATAAGGGGAGTTTTGAAAATTATCTTTCACTTTCCATTGTGCCTGTATATCTAATAATACATCTGTCTGTTTTATGCATATGCTGTTGTGACTTTGAGGGATGCTCCCTCCACACCGGCAGAACACCTGACTCTGAAGAGGAAGAAAAAGATGACGACGAAGAAGGATATGTTCAGTGAGATCCTGCAAACCAGCGTTGCACTGAACTTAAAACAAAGGCCCGACTTGGTCAACATGGCAAACAGCATGTAGATGGACAGAGAAGACAGGAGAAAATGGAGAAAGACCCAGGAAATCCAAGCATGGATTCGCCACCCTTTACAGTCCCTGGAGAACTCCATGGTGACAGCTCCCTGCATTCCGCAACATTCTATGTGGCACCAAGGTTCGCATTCCTACTCCTACCACTCCAAACTGGGGACAGTAAGGACAATCACAGCTTCACATATGCTAACTTGTGAGGCAAAGGCTCTTAAGAAAAGTAAGCAGTCATGGGATAAGAGGGAGGGTCCTCTCATGGATCAATAGCTGATTAAAAGCTGGCGAACAATGGGTAGGAATAAATGGTCAGTTTTCACAATGGAGAGTGGTAAATAGTAGGGTCCCCCAAAGATCTGTACTGGGATTAGTGCTGTTTAACATATTCATAAATGATCTTGAAAAGGAGGTGAACACGAAGGTGGCAAAATCTACAGATGATACAAAGTTATACAAGATAGTTCAAAACTGACTGCGAAGAGTTACAAAGGGATCGCATTAAACTGGGTGACTAGACAACAGAATGGCAGATGAAATTCAATGTTGATAAGTGCAAAGTAATGCACATTGGAAAAAATAATCCCAACTGTACATAAAAAGTGATGGGGATGTAAATTAGCTGTTACACTCAAGAAATAGATATTGAAATCATTGTGGATAGTTCTCTGAAACCTTCCATTCAATCTGCAGTGGCAGTCAAAAAAGCTAACAGAATGTTAGAACCATTAGGAAAGGGATAGATAAGACAACAAAATATCTTAAAACCAGTATGTAAATCAATGGTATGCCCACATCTTGAATAATGCATGCAGTTCTGGTCACCCCATCTCAAAAAAAGATATATTAGAATTGGAAAAGGTGCAGAGAAGGGCAACAAAAATAATTAGGGGTTTAGAACATCTTGCATATGAGGCAAGATTAGAAAGACTGGGATTGTTCATTTTAGAAGAGAGTCAACTAAGGGGGATATGATGAAGGTCTACAAAATCATGAATGGTGTGGAGAAAGTAAATAGGGAAGGGTTATTTCCCCCTTCACAAAACATAAGAACTAGGTGTCACCAGATGAAATTAATAGACAGTAGGTTTAAAAAACAAACAAAAGGAAGTACTTCACACAATGCAACCAACCTGAGGAACACAATGCTATGGGATGTTATGTATAACTGAATTCAAAAAATTATTAGATAAGTTCTTGATAGACAATAGCTATTACCCAAGATGGTCAGGGATGCAACCTCATGCTCCAGATGTCCCTAAACCTCTGACTGCCAGAAGCTGGGGCTAGACAACAAGGGATGGATCACTCGAAATTGCTCTATTCTGTTCATTCCCTCTGAAGCATCTGTCTCTGGTCGCTGTTGAAAGACAGGATAGCGGGCTAGACGGACCATTGATCAGAACCAGTGTGGCTGTTCTTATATACTGCAGACTGCATAGCAGTACCCAAAGCACTGAGTATTTGAGTGTACAGCACCACAAAACTCACAAGTATAAGAAAACATCCAGCTGGATGTGTAAACATATAGCACACATTGCATAGTTCATAGTTTCAGTGAAACGCAGTGTAATGATAAATGCACAGCAAGCGAAAAAAAGGCTTCACTAAAAGACAGTGTTATATGTATAAATGTACACCAAGCACTACACAATTCCTAACAGCCAACAAACCTTCAGGGCGCAAGTACAATTAAGTGTACCACATTAATGCAGCTGACCATTAAAGTATGCTTACAAAGTCTCCCTCAACCACGTGGAACATGAAGTGGAACTGTCTCCACCCTCAACCCCAGCAGCAGCTTTATCTCACAGGTATTACGCACGACACAACAAGCAGCTATCATCATTAGATCTCAGTGAGAAAAATATTCCAATCTCATGAGTAAACATTTCAATATCACCAATGATAATCTGCCAAATAGGAAAGAACGTCCCTGGTTACAGCTTTCTGTACAGTCCTATGTTCTTAAAGGGCAAGCATCATGCGCCTTCTCTGGCCAGCCAACACTTATATCAGTGAAGTGTCCCCAGTGATCCATCAACACTTATCATCATAGAAAAGTGGCCCTTGCTGTTGACATACTCAGCGGTAGATGAGTACCAAAATAGGGATGGGTGTGCTATTGCCCCACTACAGTTCAGAACCCAATTACTGCAAATCCATCCACTACGTCCTGCTCATTGCTGAGAGTCACAATCCTGTGTAGCAGGACGTGAATAATGTCAAGACACATTTGCATGATAACGGCCCCGCGCTATGGGCGTTACAACTACAAAATGATTTCCCACTGACTGGTAGCAATCCGACCCTGCAAGCTTCTAGAGTGCAATCACCACTCCCTTCTCCACTTTCTATGGAGCTCTCATTCTAGTGTCCCAGAGCTGAAGGGTTGGGGAAAATCTCACCACACAGATCCAGGAATATGGTCTTTTGCATTCGAAAGTTCTGCAGTCACTGCTCATTGTCCCAAACCTGCATTACAATGCAATCCCACCAGTCAGTGCTCATTTCCAAAGCTCAGAAGCAGTTGCAGCTGCTCCATGAACACCACCACCAACCATGAATTGGTTTTCACTATGTCCCTTCACAAACTGTCCTCAAAAGAAATAGTCACGTCCCCCAATGTTGCAGTTCTTCCTGCAGGTCTGGATATACCTGAGAATCATTCTACCTGTATTTGCGATGTTCATGAGCATAGGTGCTGGACCTATGGATGCTGCTGCACCCCCTGGCTTGAAGTGGTTACCATTATATAGAGGGTTTACAGTTTGGTTCAATGGCTCTCAGCACCCCCACTATAAAAACTGTTCCAGCACCCTTGTTCATGAGAACAGTAAAGACCTGTGTGGGCCCCATGCATCTGCCAGAGATGATAGGCAGTGAGAAGTACCATGTGGGTTTGTGGGACTTTTTTAAAAAGTGGAGGGTGTCAAAAATTGTGAGATATGGATAGCATTATGGGATGGAGAAAGTTGCATGTTGGAACGTGACCCCTTTTACCCAGAGATCCCTGGGTAAGTCATTTCTATCCCTCAACACATTGACAAAAAACTTTCCAGAAGGTATTGCAACAGACAGCACCACAAGGCACACTGGGATACCTACCCACAGTGAACCAAACTGCATCAACACAAGCACTCCTGGTGAGTAAACAGAGCTAAGGCAAGCAGCCAAGCACACACATGCACAAGCAATGTAACAACTTTGGCAGCCCTACACCGCTGAGACTTGTGTTGTCCAAAGTCTGCCGTGGAGACAACAGCCTGAGTCAGACACTGCGGCTGGAGATGTAATCTCCTGCTCGGGTGCACATACACACTGTAGCTTTGGTTGAGCTAGTGTACTAAAAACAGCAGCGTAGCTGTGGCTGCACAGGCAACAGAACCGGTAGCCACCTGAATACAATTCTGTCAGAGACCATAGGTAAGTATTCTTCCGGCTAGCCTGTGCCATGCTCGTGTTACTGCAGCTACACTGCTATTTTTAGCACACTAGCTCAAATCAAAGCTAGCACATGTATGTCTACCCAAGCTGAAAATTACACTTCCAGCTGAGGTGTAGATGTACTCTTACATGAATTATGCACCTCAAGGCTCAGTCCTGCTCTCTGAATGAGGCACTGCTTCTGCTCTTAGTTCCTCTCTTACCTCTTCCTGCTTGTGCTGCTAAGGGGAACAGGGCCAGGTTCCTGCATGCCTGGCTGTACTAGAGCCACTACAGGTGTGAAGAAGGCCCCAACAGAATAAAGAAGTGGAACATGTACCTTTAAGAAGCCACTATGTTTCTTTCTCCCACAACACCTCAAAATAAATCCACTGATTCTGTGCCATCGCTTTCCAGCAGCTGGGATCAATGCATTTACGAGGGACAATAAAAGATGGTTGCCACATCTGCCCTGTGATTAGGGAAATGACCACAGGACAGAGGCAATAGCAATTTCAAATCTTCTCTCAGCTGCACTGACATCTTTCACACAGAACTGGTGGCTCTGGTCCCTACCTGAATTCACTAGCTCCCTCTCTGCTGTAGTGGCCCCACAGGAGAGCCTGGCAATGATTCTCAGTTCAGCAGCACAGCAGGGAGCAGGAAGAGAAACACCAACCAGTGAGCTCATATAATTTTCCACGAACCAGAGCAACTTCTAGCCTCTTCCACTGTTCTTCCTCTTCTGTCAACTGATCCAGCTCCCAAGAGCAGCAAAACAGCTCAAAAGATGAACAGCTAGGGAAGGGGAGGAACTGAGCCATAAAGATGCCATTAAATAAAGGTAAAAGCCTAGAAGTATCAAAACCCTTGTCCCCTCCAATCACCACAAATGTACTCTAGATTATATCCTAGCTCACATGATGTTCTCAGAAATTCTCAGAGCAAAAAAAGATAATGCCCCTGAAAGGCAGTTTCTGGTAAAGAAAAATGAAATGGACATAATTTATATTTCAAAACACACCTGAAGATTGTCTTCCTGAAACTCAGCAGGTGGCTATGATGTACACTCAAACTGTCTTTACTTAGCCAGGACAGTTCCTCAGACCAGAGTCTTTCTGTTACAAGGCTGGTTTCCATTTGTGTGTCTTGCATGTATTGGAAGGCCTAATTATATGATTTTTAACAAGATCCCTTCCCTAATCACGAAGAGTAATTCCCACTGGTCTCTTGACTCATGTTTTTACTGTTCAATTCTTCATTCCAATATGAATACAAAACTTTTACTGACTTTGGAATCAGTACTTCACTAATTATGATTTACAAATACTGAAGTCAGTGGGAGTTGGATCAGGTGTTTAATATGGATTTGGGTACCTAACTTTGACACCCATATATTAAAACCTTGGCCAATTTTTGAGCAGCTTCTCTAAAATACACACTAAATAATTAAACATGTAAAAAAAGAGACAAATAAATATAAAGATGGATCCCATAACATAAAATGAATCAATTTACATTGAGTACACACTTACACACACACATCCCCTACATTTTATTGGGGCACACTACATACAAAAAACATTTTTACCTGCTGATCTGTAAAGTATTTTAGGTTCAAAGAATATGCAGGGGTTTTTATCTTCTATGCACGATAGTAGTAGTCCTTTGGCCTGAAGAGGACTTCTTGGAATAACAACCTGTAAAAATTATTTATAAAAACTGATTAAAAATATAATTCAGCTATTTAAGAATTAGGTACAGAGATAATATTAGGTTAGCAGGCTACTGGAGTTTACACAAATACTTACATATAATCCACTACGGTCAGGCTTTACCAAATAATTGTTTAAAGATTAAAAACAGCTCAGAACTTTTTTCCTTTTCTACAATGGGTTAAGTTTGTGCCGCTTCCTAGAAAAAAAAAAATGACTAGAAGCAGCATGAAGGAGACTAATGATTAATATCAGGAGCAAGCAAAGCAGGAAAAACAAAACCGGGATTTTCATCTGAACATTTGCCAAACCATCACTAGCTGTTGGAAACGCTACTTGTTACTATATGTATGTTGCGCTCTATCTTGTTCCATTTTTCTAAAAGTGCAATTGCAATTAACAATAAAAAAAATTAAAAAATAATCTTTGTTTATGCCTGATGTAGCAAAGCACTTACACACATGCTTAAATCCATTCCTCGTCAGCAACATCAGTGTGACAAAATTTAAGCACAAGCTTGGGGGTTTTACTGAATCGGGGCCTATATTTAGGAGGCTTATTTTAAGTTTAATGGTAATCTACAACTAAAAGAGGTTCTCTCTATTCTTAAATGCTACTACAGTGACCATTTGTAAATAATGTGGAAATTCCTATCTGCTACAAGACTCTTGCTTAAATTGTTTTTTCTTAATCCTGGTACGGCTGCAACGTTTATACTACAAATACAGTATATTCAATATTTAGAGAGAGACTTTAATGCACAATACTTAAAACCTTTACTAGTACTGTTGACGTGTATCATACTCAAAAGTGACACCACACAAGTCAGTCAAATTTATATCATCTCACCGTTCAGCAGAAATTATTTCACTTAATGTCAAATAGCAGCAATTGTATTGCTTTAAATAATTTTCATCCTTATTGTCTACTCATTACTTAAAGTGTGCTAACAAGGGTAGTAAAATCAAAGCATGGTACTTAAAATGCTTTTTTGGTTCTTGAAAGTATTTTCTTCCCCTCAAAATAGACTTGGAACAGTTCTCTTGTCTGCAGTGGGTCAGACATTGAGGAATTCTGCTCACATAAGGCAGTTTGGATTCTCCAGCTGGCACTTGTGCTATCATGGGAGCCCTCTTATCATTTACTTGAGAGGGGAGAACCAGAAATGGTGAAAGTCCAACAACTTTTATTAGAGTAAAACTTTATTTCACTGTAAGATAGAGGAATGACAATTGCAATCAGCAACGTGTTTTCCTCAGAGAACAGTGTTTCAAAACAAAACAAAGAGTTAATGGAATCAGGAAGTAAACAGAAAAATCCTCCAAGATGAGGTTAAACCACATCCTATAAGCCCTGTCATCCCAAAGGCATTCTTCCCCTTTCTGACTCCCAACCACTCATTCTTATAGCCCTTCCTCTGAATATCCATGCAAGGGTAGCAAGAGCTGAGTAAATTTCATGTACTCTGGGAACCGTACACCTTGTCTCTCACACTTGAGGAAACATGGTATGAAACCCAATATCAAGAGTGAATAGTCTACTAACATGTATGGCTAGTTTTTTAAAATTAGGCAGGTGCAATTACCCAACTATACAAAGGTGTGCACATACCTGATATTTGAATGCACACAAGCCATTTATTTGTATATGCACATAGCCAATTAGGTAGCTACCACACCAGGCCACCTGTATACACAGACAATTGATGCACAATTTCATTCTGGTATCTGGATGCATACATTAGATATGTGCAACTGCAGTTCTGCAACTCATGTACCCAACTTTGAAGATCTGGCCCTCATCCACCTACCTACATTGAACTGGAAGGACCTTTGATACTCAAATTTAGACTGACAGAAAAAGAAATGAAAAGGGAAAAGAAATGAAGAAGAAAATTACACGAGAGAGGAAGAAAATTACACGAATATTATAACATTCACTTCTGATTGCTGACCATTTGAGTTTGGGTTAGAAAGCACTTCCAAATATAGATGTGGGTATCAGGAAAGACATCTGATTTCAGTAAAAAAATGGCTCAAAGACCTTAGTCCAGAAGGCATCATTAACATATGCTATCAGAACAAAGGTACCAAGAGACCTAGTTTCACAGAGGACTTCAGATTCTGAATACAAATGTGACAGAGCTACTTAAAAAAAAAAAAAAAAACCAGATGCCATGTGTTTTTTTTCCTACCTATTTATCAGATACATATAAAAGGACCTACAACTTTGGTATTTAAGCACCCATACCAGTTAGCAGATATGAATCTTAATAGATAATGTGAGACTGTGACGTAACTAACTAGTATTATCTCATGCTAATGTTATGCCTCGCATGAAGCATATGCCTATATATGCAGAAATACCAGAGCTTAGGAAACAATTCAAGGAAAAGAATGCTTTTACAATTTTTCAGAATTTTAAATTTTTTGTTTGGTCAGGACCTCTTTCTCTACCCAAATGTCATCTGTCAGAATTTCAGATCTACTCAAATCAAGTGTTTTTAATGGACACAATAATACTAGTTATACAATAAGAAACGCGAAACCAAGTTTGACTTCACTGAAGTTTATCCAAACCCAGAACTGCCAAATACCACCTGAATCTGAATAAGTTATCAAAAATAATGCCAACAAAACTCTCTCTTGAACAGATTTAAGCAGGAATTCCCCTGCAGCTATTCCTCCAACCACCAAATGCTGTTGTGGCATCAACACCACTATCATCTTTGCTCTTCTGTTTTCGATGCTCTCCCTGCTGGTGTCCACCCAGCATGGAGCTACCAATGAGAGTGGGGAGAAAGCAGTTGTCACCTTTTACAAAAAAACTGTAGTCCCTATTGTGCAGAAAAGTTATACAAGTTACTTAATATTACTTACAAAAAAAGTTAAAAGAACATCAAGGTAGAAAAATCAAGCATTCAAAAGTTTGGGAATTCAACAATTATTACTATTGGTGTAACCTTAATACAGCCTCCTTGTGCACATGCATTGAGATACAGTCTTTAATTACATGATCACATACTAAAATTTAACAAAGCAAAGCAACTGAAACAGGGTCTGGTGAGGGGAGTATTGGACAACCTTAATTATAGATGGTGCTACCAGCTCTACCTATAATAATTTGCATAAAATCATTAACTTAATTTTTTTTTAAATTGTGTATGGATTTAGTGCTGGTGAAATGTCCCCGAATAACAATTTAAGACTGTTGACATCTCAAAAATCCTAATTCAGCCTTAACTCTGAACTTAATGCAATTTAAACATTAGCAAATGTTGCGGGGGTGCCAGAAGCGTGGGTTGACTCCTGCTCAAGGTTCTTAATGTATTCTAATGTGGTAACTTTTCACTCCAAGTTTTTCTGGAAGACATGAGCGTTATCTGCCTCTGTCCAATGAGCCTGAAGACATCTGTGATCAAGTGACTGAAAAGCCGATGTGAATTTCAAGTTTACCCTGAACATTAAGCTGTTGCAAATTTGCATCTGATTGTTTTTTATGAATTATATAAAAAGTAGCAATTTAAAATATCATTCAATTTGCCTTTCAGGGAATTTGTTAACAGAACATCTGAAACTAACACAAATAATGTGTTCTGATAAGCTTATGGTGGTACTGTCTTTCCTTTTTAAATGTGCAGTAACCGTTTAAACACAGTTCTAAAATGCAGTAGGAACCACGCTATGTAAGTTTTTGCTGTTATTCAAGAAGGTATTGTTTATGGCAGGTTGCCAGTTCATACAGGGGAAAAACATGCTATAACTATATTAGGGAGTCTTCTTTTAACTCTGGTAGATATTCAGAATAAAAACAAGAATCCCTATAATGATTACACTACCACTGTTAATTTTCTGTCTACAATGGGAAGAAAAAGACATGGAACTCAGTAGAACCACAGTTCTGTTTAAACATGATCACTTCTGTTCTGTACAGAGAACCTTAAGCCACTATAGAAAGTAAGGGTATGTGTACTGTGTCATTTACTTCCAGGGTGTTCTTTTGCATGGTAAGTGAGCAAGTATTACTCTGCTTTGCAAAAGGTATTAAACGTTTCGTTCCCTAAAGTGAAGAAAATCTACAGGTTAACTAGATGTAATACCACAATTTTCAGAGACCGCCCTTTCGCTCTCTTTCACAGGTTTTTAAAATCTTTCTTGAGATGACTTTTTTGGGAAAGCATGATGATAGAAGGAAATAAGGCTGACTACACACATCACCCGTTCCTTCTCCAAAGCCATTATCAAGAAAGCTTAAAAAAAAAAGTATATAGACAAGGTGAGTGAGGAAATCTCTTATTGAGTCAGTCACCTATTGTCAGCTGCCATTCTTTTATTTTCTGTACATGCACTATTTCAGTTGGTAGCATGTCTTTTACATTCTGGAAGAATTCTTTCCTTTATTTTTTTCCTTTCAAGGAACGTGGGAGGTTATCATTTTCTTTCCTTTAGATCAACCTAAATAACCTGTTATTCCTATGCACCCTGTTCTCTAAATCAGACACTCTTAGGAAGGGACTCACAATAATCTTTAGAATAGTCTCAACATTTTGAAGGTTATCTTGTGCTTTAATAAATGGATAAATGGTAAAAGATAAATGGGAAAAAACACCCATAACAGGAATCAGTCTGGAATGAGGTTTTTTGCATGACAAAAAGCAGCATTTTGAAAGCAATATCACTGAAAATGCCAGGTTGTTTAAACTACTGATCCATCAAAACAGAAAGATGCTTGCCGGTGGGGAGGAAGATGGGGCTGGCTTTAAGGAATTAATATTTAAGTGCCCATATCTTTAAGTGCTCATATCTTGAGTTGGACACCTTGCTAATTTTCTTCCCCTGACTTCCTAAGGTGTCTGTGTCCTCCCTATCTGAAGTTAAAAATACCGTATTAATTTTCGGTATTGCATTCTTTTTGGAATAGTTATCTTAACCTGATGCTTGTATTGCTGTTTGTCTTTTGTTCAGTGTTACGATACTGTTAATTCCCCGGATCTGTGCTAACAGAGAAATTTTTCTCACCAACATATGCAACGCTTCATTTTCCCTAGCAACAAAACAAAACAAAAATCAATACCCAGCTTCCTGTCTCAGTCATGAAATAATAAGAATCTGGCGGTAATAAAGCACCTGAGTCTCTTACTCTTACATTCCCAATGAAAACCGCTGTAGGGACAGTTCTACATGCTCCTGTTTTGAAGAGATTGTATGTCAAACGTGGACCAGACACATTATTTCTTGAAGTCTCTGAGACACTTCTGGGATATGATAATGAAATCCAATATACAAAAATAAAATGCATTCCCACCCCGAACCAGCTGCATAGAATAAAAAAAATGTTTTAGGTGAAGGGGACAAGGGGTGGGGAAGGGTTCCCAGCAAGAAATATTATACCTAATCTGATGCTCATGAGATACGAAAACATGTTGGGATTATCTCTGTACACCAGAGAAAACAAGGAACAGCTGTGATTTTTTTAAAATGACATACAAACACTGCTTTTGCTTCAGAAGTCTTTCAATTAATCAAGGGATGAAAC
Source organism: Eretmochelys imbricata (assembly GCF_965152235.1). NCBI lineage: Eukaryota > Metazoa > Chordata > Testudines > Cheloniidae > Eretmochelys > Eretmochelys imbricata. Next base: position 62,860,118 of record NC_135574.1, on the reverse strand, counting down.
ACTTCCTTTGTGCTAAAGGCTGGAGGATGTGTAACCCAAGGGTATGAACCCATAGATAAAAATTAACTTGAGAGAAATGGAGTTAGAAATGGCGATATCCTAGCACAGCAATATTTATTTGAGTTAGCCCACATTACAGTGTTTATGAAAATATACACCTAGTCAGGTTTCCTCTCTCTCTCTCTTCCACCTCGCACATGTGAATATCACATCACACATTTGGGAAGGGAAGATAAAGGAAACACACATGACTTAAAAATTATTTACTCTGCTGTTTCTTCTCTAAAAATATTGCAACCTAAACCTTACGTTCATTAACTATTGTGGTTAAGGATGTTTAGAGGCATAAAAACTGGGAAATAACTGGTTCCAAATCTACTATACACTGGTATGGTACATTAAAACAAGATACCATATATGCTTACTAGGGACAAATTACGATTACCTGAATGCTGTGCATTCTCAACAACAACAGTGCACTTAATGTAGTCTTCAATTAATAGATATCTATGTTCAATACCAGATATTAACCTTAACTGCCTTTGTTTTCCTTGTCCCTTTCCTCACCTGCTCCCAGACACACAGTTAGGTTCAAAGGATTAAATTCACCCAAAAAGAGGCTCTGAACCCTGTTTAGTCTCCTTTCCATAGACAGTATTTACTCATACTGTGAACTGTAAATAAAGTTTAAACATGAAGATTACTGTACCTTTATTCCTGGACAATGAGCAAAAAATGCTTCTGGGCTTTGAGAATGATATAGCGCACCATGACCTACGCAACCCCATGGTGCTCTTATAGTGAGACTTCCACAATTAAAAAGATCTCCAGAGCGATACCGATATTTTGCCGCTTCATTAACAATCTGAAACAAGACAATCATCATTTAAAAATCCTTCATACACATTAGTAATATTCATTCCACTAACACAAGCCAGGTATACTTATACTGTTATACAAGCTGGAAATACAATCCAAATATTCCTGTTTCCACTACTATATCTTTTGTACTGGACCATGCTGTGTCTAAACTCTGGATGCCTTGCCCTGCAAGCTGAGTTCAACTTTTAGCCTGGAGCCTGGACCTGCACGTTTCTGATTAAATTATATATAAACATTAGTAAAGCTGCGAGTTTGGCACAGAGATTGCGGAACCCACAGATTCCGTGACTTTCCATGACCTCTGTGAAATTCCACAATTGCAGCAGCCAGTGTGCCTGACGCCAGAGCCAGACGCACCAGCCACTGCTGAAGCCACCCCCACAGCCAGTCACACTGGCTGCTGCTCAGCGGCCTGGTCCCCCAGGAGCAGCGGCAGCCCGGGGAGAGGGGAGTCGGGGGCGGGGAGAGCAGCACTGGCCCAAGGGCAGCTAAGGTTTAGTCATGAGTATTTTTAATAAAAAGGTCACGGTTTACTAAAAATACCCATGCCTAATCTTAGCCTTAAACATTAGTAGTACTCATCATTGTGGACATATTTGCAAAAATCATAGTATAAAACTTGGTTTAGCGGATTATATTTTCATCCATCAGAAAAGCCACTCTCAACAGGCAATTTGTTTCCCTTTACTTCCCTAAACAACCTATGATAGGTACTAACCTGATCAAATGCTGGAAAAATGTAGTCTGCAAATTGAATTTCTGCAATTGCTGTAGCTCCAGCGACTGCAACTCCAATACCAAATCCCACAATTCCTTGCTCACACAAAGGGGTATTGAAAACTCTGTCTTTACCTATAAAAGAAAGAGCTCTTTTAAATACACCAAACTGCAAAAAGAAAACAATTCACCTTTTGTCCCCATAAAGTATACAATTTACAATATGCCTAATAGATTGACAAGTACATGGCTCTATGGATGGCTTGCATACACCTATAATAAGGGTTTACAAACATTAGTTAAGCCTCATAAGTACACCTGTAATGAAGGGAAGTATTATTACTCCCATTCCAGAAAAGAGTTAAAGCCACTTGCCCAAGTTCACACAGTGAAAGAGCTAAATCAGAGCTAATTTCCAAGCCCATGCTATAACTGCATAAGCACACCCGCTCACATGTTGAACTGCTACCTTTGAGGTAGGTCAAACTACAAAAAGGAGAGACCATAGTCTAATTCCTGGTGCACCAATTAATAGAAACCAAACTCCTAGAGTATAAAATTCAAAGCACGGAGTGGAGCACAGGTGCAATGACGAAGTGGTGGTATCGTGCACTGATAGGCTGGGCGGAAATAGGCTTCTTATCCATTGCATCAAGTTCAAGTTACTGTACTCATGGATCTTCACAGCTAGAACCCTTCTTAATTGGCCACCCTCATCCTCTATTGCATTTCCCCCACTCAGTGATGTAAAACTGGTCTACTTCTCCCATAACCATCTTTACATGTTTCTGCAAACTGCCCCCAAGAACAAAACTACCCCCCTGACCTGATGTAGAAGGCCACTACCCTCTCCTCCTTCAATTCCCTCTTCAATACCCATCATAAAAAAAAAAAAAATACTTTTAGTCATCTAATAAAGGAGAGCATAACATTGTCTATCAAGCATTCTTACAACTACAATACCCACCTGCAGAAGTGAAGAAACAGATTGATAGAGCCAGAAGAGTTCCCGGAAGTCTCCTACTACAGGACAGGCCTAACAAAGGAAATAACAGAACGCCACTAGCCATCACCTTCACCCCCAACTAAAACCCCTCCAAAGCATTATTAAGGATCTACAACCTATCCTGAAGGATGACCCAACACTCTCACAAACCTTGGGAGACAGGCCAGTCCTTGCCTACAGACAGCCCCCCAACCTGAAGCAAATACTCACCAACAACCACATACCACACAACAGAACCACTAACCCAGGAACCTATCCTTGCAACAAAGCCCGTTACCAACCGTGCCCACATATCTATTCAGGGGACACCATCATAGGGCCTAATAACATCAGCCACACTATCAGAGGCTCGTTCACCTGCACATCCACCAATGTGATATATGCCAGCATGTGCCAGCAATGCCCCTCTGCCAGCAATGCCCCTCTGCCATGTACATTGGAGAAACTGGACAGTCTCTACGTAAAAGAATAGATGGACACAAATCAGATGTCAAGAATTATAACATTCATAAACCAGTTGGAGAACACTTCAATCTCTCTGGTCACACGATTACAGACATGAAAGTTGCGATACTACAACAGAAAAACTTCAAATCCAGACTCCAGCGAGAGACTGTTGAATTGGAATTCATTTGCAAATTGGATACAATTAACTTAGGCTTGAATAGAGACTGGGAGTGGCTAAGTCATTATGCAAGGTAACCTATTTCCCCTTCTTTTTTCCTACCCACCCCCCCTCAGACGTTCTTGTTAAACCCTGGATTTGTGCTGGAAATGGCCCAACTTGATTATCATACACATTGTAAGGAGAGTGATCACTTTAGATAAGCTATTACCAGCAGGAGAGTGGGGTGGGAGGAGGTATTTTTTCATTATTTTTTCGTGCTTTGTGTGTATAAAAAGATCTTCTACACTTTCCACACTATGCATCCGATGAAGTGAGCTGTAGCTCACGAAAGCTTATGCTCAAATAAATTGGTTAGTCTCTAAGGTGCCACAAGTACTCCTTTTCTTTTTGCGAATACAGACTAACACGGCTGTTACTCTAAAACCAATTTTATATCTGAAAAAGTTAGTGACCCAGCTCAAGAAGAGTTATAGACATAAATCTCTGGATATGCCTCAACCACCTCGCAGTTATCACCCCTTACTTACCCTTCCAAAATGATTCAATATTAGGTCATGAGACCAAAGGCAAAGTGCTGGTAGATATGATGATATCATTCCCTTTACAACTATGCCCTCTTCAGTCTTAACGCATAGAGATTATACAGTATTTCAGCTATGAAGAAATAAAGGTCTAAACTCATCTAATTTCTTTAATGAGATGTAATAAGAGGTAGATTCTTTAGCAGAAGCAGTTAACAAATTTCAAGGGACCATTCAAGGTGAAGTGGCCCATTAATACCCCTCCAGTCACAGGGGGAAAAGGAAAGGGCACGGAAGCCAGCTGGAGGGGAGGGGTTGGCAGGGTCTGGTGTTGCTTTGAGTAGGTGGGTCCTTGTCTGTGGGGGAACTTCCTTCTGATCATGACCTTTGAGAGGCTGGGAGGTTGTTTGAGGGCCAGAAGTGGGGGTTCAGAAAATATTTCTTTCAGGATGGGGGTCCCCATTGAGTATGGGTTCTAGTTGTTTGAGGACATACCGTAGGTGTGGGATGGTAAGACACATCTAGGGGTGTGTGGTCAGAGGGGGTTTTATTTCTGTATTGAAGCAGGTTCTCTTGGGGTATTTGGGTGGCCCATTCCATGATGCAATCTACTTCTTAGGTAGCATGTCCTTGTTTGGTGAAGGTGGTTTTAAGTATGTCAAGGTGTATATCCTGTACTTTCTCCTTGTAGCATATTTTGTGTATGGTATCTGAGTGCCTGGCCGTAAATAACTGATTTCCTAATGGTCTGGGGTGGTTACTGGACCCATCAAGGTAGGTATGGTGATCCATGGATTCCTTGTATATATTTGTCTGCAGGGTTTCATTGCTGAAGCTGATTGGGGTCTCTAGGAAGTTGAGGCTGGCGTGACAGGGTTCCAAGGAAAGTTTAATGGATTGTGGTGTTTGTTGAAGTTGTGGTGGAAATCTAGGAGGAAGTTTTAAGTAGTCTGTCCAGAAGATGAAAACATTGACATATCTCAGGTATATAATTGATTTTGTGGTGCATTTGTCCAGAAATTCTTCTTCAATGTGGCCCATGAGGAGGTTGGCGTATTGGGGAACCATCCTAGTGCCCGTGGCTCTTTCCATGGTTTGGACAAAGTGTTTGGCATTGAATGTAAAATTGTTATGGGTGAGGATGAAATGGATGAGTTTGGCGATGTGTTTGGGGTGGGGAACAACCCATCTGTGGGTTGTTCAGTCTTGTAAATATTTGAAGCAGGCAGAGCTGCCTTCATTGTGAGGGATGATGGTACATAGGGAAGTGATGTCCATGATGGTGACTATGGTTTTCTGAGGGAAAGATTGTTAATGTTGTGGAGTAAGTTGGATGTGTTCTGGAGGAAGCTGGCCTGTTGTATGGTGAGTGGTTTTAGGACTGTTTCTAGGAGTCCAAATATTCCTTCAGTAAGAATGCTGTGGCCAGATATGATGGGTCTGCCTGGGCTCTCATTTGTGTATCTTGGAAAGCATGTAGAAGGTCCCTGACGTGGTGTGACATATCCAGAGTACAATCTAGACTGATTAACAACTGTCACCTCAGCCTTCTTACCTGGGTGCCCTTTATACTGCTTTGCTGCTGTAGCTACCAATCCCGGTCTCCTTCCACAGAGCCTCCAGCATGTAAGTCATTCCCAGATAAATTGTCCTGCAACCAGCCACTCTTGAATTACACTGTAGGATAACAATAGCACATTCCAGGTCCCAGATATTTTCCCAGAAATGTGTGTCTTGAACTGCCCAACCTTCTTCTGGACAATACAAGCTCATATAAAGTCCACCAATTTTATTAATAGAAATGATATGAACAAATCCTGTTATCCCAAATGGATTTTCCCAAACAGTTCAATTCAAATAAACTTGTTTCATTGTTTTATCTAACCCAGTGTATTAACTACAAAGAGATTTTAAGTGAACACAAGTAATGAGACATAAAAGCCAGAATTGGTTAGAAGAAAAATAAAAATAAAACAAACTAATGCCTAACTTAAACTAGGATAAATTCAAAGCAAGGTCTCTCTCACCACATGTTTCAGCAGTTCTACTGGCTGAATGTCTACCAGTCAGGATCCCTCCCCCCCGTCCAACATTGCTTGCTTCCTTTGTTCTTCAGATATCATGAATGCTGTGGGAAGAGAGAAAGAGAAAGAGAAAGATCATTTGGGGCATCCCCTCCCACCCATCCACCCACCCTCGTCTCTTTTTATAGCCCTCTCCCTCCTTTGAGAAGCTTCTCCAGCTAGGAGCAGGGTGCTAGGTACTGTCCCTGAAAAGGAACTCTATGCTGTTTATTTGTTAAGATGTAGATTTTCGCTCGTGTCCCTTTTCCTGCCAATGAATAGCCACTTGGGTCATCACCGGCTATTTGATTGTGTTTACACCTGGCTGAGGCATCAGCTTGCCCTTCCTCTTGGAGGAAAAGACAGTTACCTTTTCCATAACTGGTGTTCGAGATGTGTTGCTCATATCCATTCCATATTAGGTGTGTGTGTGCTCGCCACATGCGCCGGAAGTTTTTTCTTCAGCAGTATCCATGGGGGACCGGCTCTGGGGCCTCCTGGAGTGGTACCTGTATGGTGTGGTATAAGGGACGCTGCCAGCTCCTCCCACCCTCTATTCCTTTTTGCCGGAAACTCTGACAGTAGGGAAGGAGGGCGGGTTATGGAATGGATGTGAGCAACACATCTCAAAGAACACCAGTAACGGAAAAGGTAACTGTCTTTTCTTCGGGTGCTTGCTCATGTCCATTCCATATTAGGTAACTCTAAAGCAGTACCCCTGGAGACGCCTGTGCTCTCGTCAGATGGGCTTTGACAATCAGTGGCTCATAACAGATCCTTATGCACGAGGTGATCCAATTGTAAATCCTCTGCGAGGACACCAGAAGGCAGGATGGTGGGGCAGGAAGACTCTACACGCCAGCAGGACTGCTTGGAACTTTTTGACATTTATGTGCAACTTCACCTCCTCTGGGGACCACATCCTCTGTGTCTGGAGGTCACCAAGTTGTGCACCTCAACGTAAGTTCCTTGGTGTCCAACATCAACTCAATGGAGTGAGGGGGATTGTAGAACGGAGCCTTGTCCAGGACTGTCCCACAGTTGGTCCACCATTGCAGTGAGGTAAGTATTGCCTGGGGAATGGTAACGATCTTTTCCAGGGGGTCCTGGGACTGAGAATAGACTGTTCCCAGCCACTGTTACAGGGGCTGCATCTGGAGCCTGGCACGATACACCACATAAGTGCATGCTGCCATGTGACCCAGCAGGTGCAGACAGACCCTGGCTGTGGTCAAAGGGAACACGGAGACTCCTGCGATGGAGGTTCGTCAATGGGTGGAACCTGTCTAGCGGCAGGAACACCCTGGAGCAGGTCGAGTCGAGGACCGCTCTGATGAACTCCTCTAAAGTTGACTTTTTGTCGTTCACCAGTAGGCCCAGAGTGGCATGTGGCTTGAAGCAGGGCAACATCCCTTTGGACTTGAGACCTGGAGCTGCCTTTGATGAGCCAGTCATCGAGTTATGGGTAGATCTGGATACCCCAGAGCCCTAAGTAAGCCGCTACCACCAACATGCACTTGGTAAACACTCTCGGTGCTGTCACCAGGCCGAATGGGAGGACAACAAACTGGTAGTGGTGGGGCCCCATCATAAACCAGAGGAAGCATCTGTGTCTTTGAAAGATCGCTATGTGGAAGTATGCATCCTTCAGGTCGAGGGAAGCATACCAATCTTCTGGATCCAGGCAAGGTGTAATAGAAGCCAGGGAGACCATGCAGAACTTTAAACTTTAGGTATTTGCTGAGGTCCCGCAGGTCCAGGATGGGCTGTAGAATGCCCTTGACCTTTGGGATTAAAAAGTACGGGGAATAGAACCTCTTGTTCCTGTACTCGAGAGGACTCTCGACTCGAGAGTTCCTGTACTTCATCCACCGCATGCAGCTGTAGCAACCCCTTTACCTCCTGTGCGAGGAGACTCTCGTGAGAGGGATCCCTGAAGAGGGATGTGGAGGGATAGAAAGGAACTGTAGGATATAACCCTGCTCAACTGTACTGAGGACCCATCGGTCATAGCAATCCAATCAGGGAGGAAAAGGGAAAGGTGGTTAAAGAACACTGGGACAGATGGATCTGGGGAATAATCTGGTAGGTTGCCCTCGGGCGCATCCTCAAAATGACCATTTGGCCCCTTGCTTGGCAAAGGTCGAGCCCGACTGTGCAGAGGATGGAGGTGGGTAGCTCGGACGGCGCTTATAGTCCTTGGCTCATTTGTGGGGCTGGTCCTGCCGAGGCTGATTCCCCTGGCCCTGCAGCTGCTGCAGTTCGAACTGCTTACATGCCGGGGTTGGGACGTAAAGACCCAGAGTTTTCAAGGTGGTGTGGGAGTCCTTGAGACGACTCAACTTGCTGTCTGTTTGCTCCGCAAATAAGGTACAGCCACAGAAGGGAAAGTCCTGCATTGACTGCTGAGCATCAGAGGACAACCCAGAGAGGAGCAGCAGGAGGCTCACCACAAGGAGATAGCGGAAGCCATGGTGCGGGCAGCAGCAACAGCGGCATCCGATGCCACCTGGAGGACCACCCTGGCCACGGTCATGCCCTCATCAAGGATAGCTAGGAACTCCTTCTTGGAAGCCTCGGGGGTGTGACCCTTCAAACTTGGCCATGGCTTGCCACATATTAAAGTCATATTGGCCAAGGAGGGCTTAGTGGTTTGCCACTCTCAGATGAAGGCTGGAGAGAAGTAAATCTTATGCCCAAAGAGATCCAGCCTCCTCGAGTCTTTATTTTTGGAGGTGGCCCTGGGTTGTCATTGTCTCTCCCTGTGATTAACTGCTTCTACCACAAGGGAATTCAGGGCAGGGTGGAAGTATATACCCCTTGGTTGGCACAAAGTACTTGCATTCAGCCCTTTTAGAGATAGGGTCTAGGGAAGAGGTGGTCTGCCACAGGGCATTAGTGATTTTGGAAATCCCTTCATGAAAAGGTATGGCCACCCTGGCAGGAGCCGAGGAGCAGAAGACAACAAACAGGGAATCCAAGGGCTCTTCCAGTTCCTCTGCCTGAAGCCCCAGGTTGGACATGACCCTGTTCAAAAGTTCCTGGTGCACTTTGGCGTCATCTTGAGGAACTGGGTGAGGGGCCCCCTGTGATAGCCTAGTCTGGCAATGATGAGGAGGCTGCTGGTGCCACAGCAGCCTCTACTTCCATTAGTGGTCCAGCAGCTTGCTCCCCTGGGTCCTCCTGGATCTGTGCAGTCTTACCCACCGAAGTCTCAAGCACTGGTGGAGACAGGAGACTGAGGCCACTGGCCTCTCCGAGGCTCCCAACACCGATTGGGCAGCCTGGGAGGGTTGGGTGAACCTCCAAGGGTTCCACGGGTACCATGGTGCCGGCCACAGTACCTGGGCCCACGGGACAGGTTTCAGTGCTGATGATGTAGGCTGACCGCAGGTACCGGGGCTTGTCCCACGGTCAGGGAACCTCACTCCATGCTGAAGGTATAAACGAAGCAGTCAGGACCGGGTGACAATGATTGGGTTGAGCGGTGGCTGTTGTCCAAGCTCAAGCTGATATGCAGCCCAAGGGTCTCAGTATGGCCACAGGAGTAGTGGCATAGAAGTCAGTGGTGGTGCATATTGATGGCCATACCAAGATAGTGGTAGTTGTGCCATCTGAGGATATCCTCAACTGCTCTGCTGTCATTGGGCACCATAAGGAGCCTGTAAGGAGTACTGAGATGCCACCTCCTTTGGTTTACTGTCAGATCCCTCAATGGAGAGTAGGGAAGCATGACAGGGCAGTGGGAAAGATTCTCATGCCAAGCAAAGACTTGGTGTGGAGGTCCCAGCAACAAGGAGACCCCAGTATGTTGGATCATATTAAAGAAGTTCTGTATTAAAATCACAAATGAGTTTGATTCCCCAGAGTTTAAATTCCAGGGTATTACTAATTAAGAGGTCTCTTGGTTTTTGGTACTGTTTCTCTCCCTCTATGTGTGAAACTTGCAAGCTGCTAATTGCATTAGTACATTCTAAGACAGAGTCTATTCTCAAAGCAATTCACAGAGAGAGAGACTCAAAGCAATACTCTAACAACAGAAACAGCACCCAGAGACTCCCCACCCTTTTGTTGTATTAACAATTGTGATTAAAATAGAGATAGAGGATGTATGTGGATGGATGCTTGGTGTGGATAATAACTGAATGATCAGGGAGGTGCCAGCCTAAGAATCCAGTGTCCATCGGCTGAAGAAGGCATCAAGTGGAAATAACCAGAGGACCCCCCGGAGGGCAGACTGGAATCCACCCAACAGCCTCAAGAATGGGAGAACCAAAGAACAAGATAACATCTTGGAGCCGTCAGGAATGTGCTATCTGCTGATTGATTCAGCAACAGCATGAAGCAGCAATTCCCATAGACTGGCATAGGAAGAAATTCCTATAAAAATAGACTCTAAAAAATGAGAACTTTGGGGGGTCTGATTCTGCAAACCAACTTCCAGGAGCATCAGATGAGCATCTGACAAGGCCCTGCTCCCTCCTCATGTCCAGGCCACCTGGCCAGTGGCTTGGCATGAGCAACTCTAAGGCTGGTAACTATGATAACAACCTTGCAGAACCTGTGTGTGTGTGTGTGTTTGTATGAATGAATGTGTGACTAAATATGAGATTGAATGGAATGTTATAACTATAACTAACTGCTTACTATGATTCTTTCTGTATTCACAATAAATGTGGTATTTTGCCTTTTTCCCTTTAATAAGATCCTGCTGGTTTTTATTTTATTGGTACAACAAGTACATCTGTTACACAGAAGTCCCTGAAGTGTTGGAATTCCTGTGGTGCCAAATGACTTGGTGGCGCTGGCAGTACTGGGGGGATGGTGATCTTGCCCATACCAAGTCGCTGTGGTGCCAGATGAGGTGTCGAGGACAGTACCAATGCAGGACTGCATACCGGTGCCTTCTCAGAGGAGTGCTTACTCTTGTCTTTGTCCCTCAGTGCTGTCGATTCTGTGCCCGTGCCCATCTCCAACGGGTCCGCAGGCTTGTCAATGGTATCTGCCATTGAGGACTTCCGTGAGCCCTGGGTACTAGACTGAGAAGGTCTCAGTGCTGGCGGCGCAGAGGATACTAAGCGTGCTGGAGAACGTTTACAGCTATCTCGGGGCTCACTGTAGGCACTTCCCACTCTTTTTTGATGAATTGTGAGAGGGATCAGTGGCTTGTTTCCAACAGCCCTCAAGGTCTTAAAGACTGTGGGCTGAAGAAAGACTCATATTTGCCAGGTGATTCATGGAGTGGGTCCATACAAACCCCCTATTACCCCACCATGTGGACAAGCCCTAAGTGTACCTTTGACCTCCAAGCAAAATGCTGTGTAACCTTTGGTTAGAGCCTGGAGGTAGTATCTTCACTGCTAATAGCTCAGCCATTGTCTTGTAGTCACACTCAAGTGTTTGTTGAGAAGTTGCTTATCTAGACCTATTGTGTTGATTCCTGCTGGTTCTTCCAACCACCCACTATTAAACTAAACCAGTACATTCACACCAGAAAACCCAATAACACAATAAAGCGATACAGTTACGATCTCACTGAACAGATCACATACAGCATTCATAAAATTATTACATAGCAGCTCCGTGTCTGCAAGAGGCCAGTGACACATTGTTTTTGTTTTGTTTCTAGTAAAATCATGAATTTTAATAAAGCAGTTCACAGAATTTCACATTGTTTTGGATATTTTGCCTTGAGAGATTAAAATAATTTAGTTATATTTCAAATATATTTTAAAAAGGAATTAGATGTTCTTAACTGGAAAGGTCTGTGGCTTTCATTTGTAGGAATCAGTTTGACAGAAGGCCCCATCCTGCAACATTTGATCTCAGCATTTATATTGTCCTTACAATTGCATCATCCAAACACCAGCCACATCTGAACTTCAAAACTAGGAGGTGTTCGTATTCTGTGGTTTGGAATAGGCATATCTCTACTACTTATGCTTTCCTCACAATACACTTCTTTAAAAAAATGAAAAGATTCTTGCCATGAGATTAAACCAGAGAGATTACTACTCCTGCAATAAGGGATCCTAAAAGGAGCTAGACACCTATAACTACAGTTGATTTCAGACCATAAATGAAGTGATGGTCATTTTCCTCCTCTTTCACTGAGCAATTCCTAAAAGTTTTAAAATACATTAACATTTTCAAGCCACTACACTTTTCCTCAAAAAGAACAGGAGTCCTTGTGGCACCTTACAGACTAACATTTATCTGAGTATAAGCTTTCATGGGCTACAGCCCACTTCATCAGATGCATAGAATGGAACATATAGTAAGATTACACACACACACACACACACACACACAGAGAAAAGGTGGAAGTTGTCATACCAATTCTAAGAGGCTAATTAATTAAGATGAGCTATTATCAGCAGGAGAAAAAAAAAGGTTTGTAGTGATGATCAAGATGACCTATTTCTTACAAGGTTATTTGTAGACCTATGTACTTAGCATTGATTCGCTTCTTTTATCTGAACTCTTGCTCTTTTTCCAAAGTAATCACAGCACATCACAAAGACTCCCTGTTGATTAATACCTGTCTAACAGAAAAACCATTTTCTCTCTCATTTATAATTCAAAGGGAATAGCAAACACTAGGACTTTCCAATAAGAAAAGGTAGAATACAAATTTTTTTTTTAGTTATATCACATTCCTCATTTACCCAGTGTGATTATACCATCTGAGTCAGGTTCCTCCCTCTCAGGCACTGATATAATCATCACCATACTGGGTTTAGGAAGCAAAAATCTCAACTGAACTGAGAGATACAATAAGCACCAAGGAGATAACACAGGCTATAAGAGTTAGGAGTAGAATTAAAACAAATCTGAGATGTTTCTTTATCAGATGAGCACACGAAATATGTCAAATTACCAGAAAGATCTAGAAATCTTACTACGTGAACAGAACAATTTGAGTAACACAGTAGAGAGATGGTGGGTGGCTAGATCACACTTGTCTGGAATGTCATAAGAACACCCATACTAGCTCAGAACAATGGTCCATCTAGCCCAGTATCTGGTCTTCCAACAGTGGCCAATGCCAGGTGCTTCAAAGGGAATGAACAGAATTGGGCAATTTCAAGTGATCCATCCTGTCATCCACGCCCATCTTTTGACAGTCAGAGGCTAGGGATACCCAAAGCATGGGGTTGAATCACTGACCATCTCAGCTAATAGCCATTGATGGACCTACCCTCCATGAACTAATATAATTATTTTCTGAATCCAGTTATAGTTTTGGCCTTATCATTATCCCCTGGCAAGAAGTTCCACAGGTTGACTATGCACTGTGTGAAGAAGTGCTTCTGTATGTTTGTTTTAAACCTGTTGTCTATTAATTTCTTTGGGTGACCCCTCATTCTTGCATTTTGCTAAGGGGTAAAAACTTCCTTATTCACTTTCTCCACACCATTCATGATTTTATAGACCTCTATCATATCCTCCCCCTTAGTCGTCTTTACAAGCTGAAAAGTCAGTCTTTTTATTCTATCCTCATATGGAAGCTGTTCCATACCCCGAATCATTGTTGCCATTTTCTGTACCTTTCCCAATTCTAATATATCTTTTTTTAAAATGCTGATGAATAAAGCATGACAACCAGAACTGCACACAGTGTTCAAGATGTGGGCATACCGTGGATTTACATAGTAGTATTATGATATTTACAGTCTTAAAATCTATGCCTTTCCTAATGGTTCCTAACATTATTAGTTTTTTTGACTGCCACTGCCAGCGGTGCTGGAACAATTTGTACAGTTGGGGTCCTGAGAGACATTGAACCAAACTATATCCTGTATATGAGGGAAATCACTGCAAGCCAGGGGGTATGGTAGCACCCTTAGTTCCAGCACCTATGACCACTGCATATTGAGCAGATGTTTTCAGAAAACTATTCACAATGACTCCAAGTTCTATTCCTTGAATGGTAACAGCTAATTTAGATGCCATCATTTTGTATGTGTAACTGGGATTATGTTTTCAAATGTTGCTCAGTTACCCAGTTTTGTGAGATCCTTTTTAACTCCTTGCAGTCTGCTTTGGATTTACAAAATTACTCAGGATAGTTATTGTCTGCAAATTTTGCCACTGTTTACCCTTTTTTCCAGATCATTCATGAATACGTTGAACAGCACTGGTTCTGGTGCAAATCCATAGGGGACACCACTGTTTACCTCTCGCCATTCTGAGAACGAACCATTTATTCCTACCCCTTGTTTTCTGTCTTTTAATCCATTACTAATCCATGAGAGGACCTTCCCTCTTACCCCATAACTGCTTACTTTGCTTAAGAGCCTTTGGTATGGGGCCTTGTCAAAGGCTTTCTGCATATACAAGGGTATGACCTGTTCAAGAAACAGAGCAAGGGAAAAGAGCAGGGGGGTTTATGTTCTACATCAAGATCATACCCTTGTATTCACATTTTTAGAGGTATAAACATATGTCTTTGGGTTACAATAAAGGGAGGAAAAAGCAAAATGTAAGGAACACCAAACGTTATAGTAACAGAATACTTTATGCAAAAAATCAGAGTGGGAAAAGGGAGATGTTAGATTATAAAGCATGTTCAGAAAGGAACACATTGGAAAGTACCTAGGTAACCTGTATGGTTCAAAGTAGCAAGACCAATGAAGGCCTCACTAGACTATTTCAAAAAAAAAAAAAAAAAAAGGGGGGGGGGGGAGAGGAGCTAATGTATCCAAACCCGAAATCAACTCCCTTTATCTGTTCCCTGCATGAATTTTAAGGTTCATTAACATAATGAAACACATATATAATGCAGATTTAAAGCCTCACTATATAGTATCCAGAATTACTGAAGTATATGTTACATACTACAGGAACGTAAATTTGTATTTTGACTTACTATTATAGGAAAGCAAGTACTCCATGCTTAATGGATAAAAACAAGTCAAATATTTTTGGAGCATTTATGATGAATGAGTGAAGTCCCAGAGGGCTGGAAAAAGGCTAATGTAGTAATTAATATTAAGAAAGACAAGGGACTGACCCAGAGAATTATAAACCATTGTTTTACTTCTATGTGTGATAAACAGAACAATCAAATAGTTGATTTGACAGTACTGTACCTAAATGAACAAAAGGACAAAAGTAGTAAACAACGGAGACAGTCATACATAAATGATACTAAACTGACCTAATTTATACATGTTTAGTTTATAAATGTTTGAAACATGAAAGGGATTGGTTGGGTGGGGGTTGTCATTTTGGCAAGAGACTGTTAGTTATCTTCATTGCCTCTTGTGAGCCATTTACTCAACAACTGAAATTTAAAGTCAAGTAGACTGAAAAGCTAGACACACTGCCTTTTTATATCTTTTTTCATTTATATGGAAATGAGAGGTTTCCTAAAGGATATCTGTTCCTGATGCCTGCGTCAACCAGACAGCTCAAAACAAGGGCATACAAATTCCTCAAACTGACTCTTGGCTATAGGTGAAAACAGTATCCCTATGTTATCTGAAACCATGTCCGTCAGCCTCCAAGGAAGGCATTATGGTGCTGCCAATTTCAATTAACCTGCCTAGCTTTATAAACAGCCCTAACTTCAGCCATCTGAACAGGTTGGTGCCCTTTTTCAAGAAGTGAAGGAAACACTATGACAAATAAAGCTGCATGAAAATTGGTAATTCCCCCTCCCCAACCACTTGTAAACTGGGCTAGGTATATATGTCAAACAAGTAAACAGGCTCATCTGGAAGAAGTATTTAATAAAGTAAACCTCAAAAACTTGAAAATATTACAGAAAAAAAGACAACACCAGCTGAGTAAATGTAATTATTTTTTAAACCAACTACTGGGTCCCTCACCAGAATATATACCTCAATATTTATATGTGGACCAGAGAAAGCTGAGCCTGACAGAAATTTCCTTGTAATCTTTAAAACAGGATGACAACACATTATACCTCAGCACCCATAAATGATTAATGCTGCCTCCCACCCAAAGGAGAAACACAGCCATTTTAACAGAATCTTTTACTCATGACATTGTCTTCCCGAGACAGAAAAGTTTTTGTGGCATCATAACTGTTGTGATTGTACACACGCTGAAAACAAACAGATCAAAACCTGTAAATGTTTAAGTCTTCAACCACTAGTGATATAATGGTTCTCTCTATTTTTGAATTTTATGCTGAAAGCAAGACATTAAAACATCAAATCCTCTCTCTGCAGCAGTGCAGTCATACCACCTGAGGCTCTAACCTTGTCTCTTTTCACAAGCTAAGCAGCATCAGGCTTGGTGCTGCTTTAATCGGAGATTTTCAAAGAAGACCCAAGTGTTATAAGCAGCTGCGTCAGTGATTTAGCATGGAGTTTCTTCCCTCTGAGTCAGTACCGAACCAGTGCCATAACTTTAGAGGGTACTGTGCTGCAAGAAAAGCTACCTTACAGGCGAGACTTAAAACCAAAGACCTGACCAGTTATAGTTGTTAAATTGCTATCACTTTATACAGCAGTTTTGTTATTAGCCCCAGTGTCCTGGATAAATTCAAACGAAGTATTTAAAATCTACTTAACCTAAAACTCCACTGTTGTTTCCCTTGGAGAAGGACTGATTCATTTTCTGCCCTGAACCATTGTGTGCTGTAGATCAGCACAGCTTAAAAGCTGCTATCTTCCATTGCAGACGTGGCTGTGTGCAGACTGTACAATATGGATCATTTCACCCACCTCAGGAGTAAAGTTAAACAAGTGAAGCTTCAGCTAAGTTTTAGACAAGTCGATTATAACTATTTCATTGGAATTTACTCTATCATGGAGTCTTAGGGTAGAGATGAGCAGAACTCTGGCCTACAAACGCTTTTAAAGGTCCTCACCTTTTCCTTTCCCAATCACTGTGCATCCTACAAGCTCTGCAGAGACTGACCCAGGGTTCCTGACAGTCCTTTACCTCTGCCCATGCAAACCTTCAGTACACTTCATACATTCAAAGACCAGAACAGATTATGACTATCTACACTGTCCTTCTGCACATACTGGCCATGGAATTTTTTCCCAGAAACTGGATTAAAACATATTTTAGAAAGCTATTGAATCTCATTTTAAAGACTCCAAGTGATGGGGAGTCCACAACCTCCCCTGGTAAGCTGTTCCAATGTTTAGCTATCCTCACTGCTACAAAACTTCTTGCTGCATAATTAGACCAGTCACTTAGTGCACCTAAACTACATTCTTTTGGCCTAAGCCAACTCCCATTAAAGTCAATTAAAAGACTCCTGTCAACAGTGGGGCAACTGGATTGGGTCCTTTACAATAATGGCACCCCAAACAATGTGAAATCAACTGTGCATGCATAGTCTGAGTTTTTCAAAGGTTATTAACTCAGTCAAATGAAATCAAACTCAGAGGTTCTTCTTTTAAATATGGGCTACTTCCAAGCCAAATCCCAACTTTTTAGACCATGTCATTTCACTTGTCAAGCTGATCATAATAAATAAATACTTATACTTTATGGAAAATAGTCTTTTTCCACACCCACTATCCCACAGACTTCTTTATGAAGCATTATTAACTCTCTCTCTCTCACACACACACACACACACACTTACTTTCGGGAACAGTCATCTTCAGGCAGAATCAAAGACTTGAATATTTCAGTTAAAAAAAAAAGTATTTTTGCAAATTATGAGCAAAAAAGACAGGAGATGGGAAGAAGCATCTGAATGGAAACCTCTACGCATCTTTAACTACATAGATTGCTGCTGCATGCTATTATCATGCTATGTCCAATAACAAAGGACCAAGATGTTTTTGTTTCCTGTTGTTAGGAAAAAATACACTGAAAATTACAGCTGACAGATTAGGTTCCTTACTCATTTTTACTGATTTGTATATGAACGAATTAAGTTCCAAAATGAAAAATAGGAGCCTAGCAGGTTCTAATCTTTAAAGCACCTAGTCACCATAGTCTACCCAATGAAAAAGGCACTTGCCTCAATAGCTGTCTAATCAAGATTGAATTCTCCACAATCTGTCTGGACTACACTTGGCCCACTGACAGAACCAGCACTCCTGGGAAACCTCTAATGTGAATAAATATGATTTAACAACTGCTAAGATGTCAAGTTTATTTCCTTAGCACTGTTGAGAGGTTTTTCTCTTTTAATCAGTCATTATTTCCTATTTCATGAAAAGATTTGATCAGACCGTTGAAATTAAAGAAAAAAATCATTCCATTTAAGAGGGTATATAAATGTCATTCCCTTATTATTCAAGATACTCTATGTACATTTTTCTTCTATATTTATTAGAGGCATCTGACTTCCTTTCCATGTATGGTAAAGTTGTTCTTCCATCTTTTTTCCCCTTCCTCCCTCAGGAAGAGAACAAGATTACTTAAATTCTCAGATAAATCAATTCAAATAATAAAGTAATAGACTTTGCATAACTTTGGTTTCTGCTTTCCATTCCCTTAGAAAAAGAAAAATAATGATTTGTTCAGAAACATGTATCAAAGTGAGAAGAATTTATTCTTTTCCATATTCTTGTTTGCAAATATTTCACTCCTGTAAAACAATATTGTATGTCTTTAGGAATTATTATATTTATCAGTTTGGGGGGGGGGGGTTAAAGTTTAAGCATTCTGTTAAATATTTTCTTAATTTACAGACATAAGCCTTCATTTTCTTGTTTTGTTTCCCATTCATAATTACCGATTAGCTAGCAGAGACACCTTTATAAAGCAAAAGACAAAAACTTGAATTTTGCTGGTATAACTTTTCTGTCATCCTGTGACAAGCCTGCACCTTAATAGATTTTCAAAAGGTGTTGAGGAGCTAAAGGGAAAACATGATGTGTCATTATTCCACTCATTATGAACAAAAATACGTATTCTTAGAATCAAAGGTAGACTTTTTATTTGCAATCTATACTGTGAGAGATTAAAGCACACATGGAGGAAGTGTGACTGATCTAGAATACTTCATAAATATTGTAAGGTGTCCTGATTACTGGGATGTTTACTGTATAACGATACATGGGTAAATCAATGTTTTTGGGAAACATGCAAGGCAATAGAAGAATTATTTGAAATCAGACATCTCCCAGCAAACAACTGGGGCTTGTTACAGCACAGTGGAAGAGCCACTGGCACTGAAAAGACTGGTTCAACTGCCTACTAATCCCACCAAACTAGTTTTGGACTAGCAGGGCTAAAATGCCCAAGAACTGAGAAGACAAAGGAACACTAGCTCGATAAAAATAGACTCTCTCCCTCTAAGGGTTCACATACCATGAACCTTGGTTTGCAGCATGCCAGCATGTTTAGCCTGCTGCACATGAAGTATCTGTGTGCACCAGCAGGGTTTACATAAATACTTAGTGCACAGCAGGCTAGCGTAGGGTAGATTCACACCGCAGCATGCAGCAAAGTAAGTATTTGTATAGACAAAACCCAAGGGAACTGCTGTCAAACTCAGTCAAGCTGCCACCCAGGACCTGGTGATGTGTCTTAAGAAATTAGGCCTTCCTCGGCTTCCATTAGGGGGCTAAGCATGGTTGAGTTGTACCATAACTCCAGACCTGATCTAAGAGTGGGAGACTCAACTGATTCTGCCTCAGAAGTAAAGGCAAGAAGTCAGACTTCTGAGTGGGTATACTCAGAGAGGGAACAAAGATGCAGCTAGCCCTATAACCATGAGAGCATGTATGGAAAATTCAAGTACTGCTGATCTCATGACAGTTTCAGATCATGCACCAGTTTTAAAAGAATGTTTAAGAGAAAGCAGGTAGTCTGCCACCACTGTGGGGCTCCATGCCATATAAAACCAAAAACTGTCCAAAACTTAAGGTTACCCCACAATCTGCACCCATAACCCCCACTGTGAGTGCTAATGCTACCACCTTGATTTCCTTGAGGAAACTGCAGAGGAGGAGAATAGCCTCAAACTATATTAGGACTGAGTCTTGGGAAGGTAGTGAAGAATTTAAGAGTGCGAGAGTGAATGGCATTGAATGCACAGAGTGGAGAGAGATTGAATCACAAGTCACTTTGGTTAAAGAAAGTTTGGTAAGGGAAGAGGGAAGACCTCCTGGCAAAAGTGAAAATATTTTAGCTTTGGCTGAATGTTCTGTGACTGTGCCTGTGGCTAAAGTGCACCTTAAGTGGGAAGATTTTACAGGTGACAGTGTGGTTGGCATCAGGAATTTGCTGCCCACTGATATTTTAATAGATAACATTTTATTTTTAGCCATGTCTAAGCATGTTAATGTTATAACAAGATCCCAGGGGAAGTGCGGATCTGATTCACCTTCTTTGTCTGTGGTCAGCAAGCAAGTCTGGGAAGGGGAGGAAATGCCCTCAAGTTCTTGTCGGAGGAGGACAGCACCTTACCTTTTGTGGAGGAACTTGAAAATTCTTCTGTTGTACCAGAGTCTGCTCTGGGCTGAAGTGAAACGTAAAAGGAGTTTGTGACTGCTCAGCAAGCTGATACTTCTTTGGAAGAAGAGAGGATTGCAGCTCAGAATGATGCCCCAGCTGGGGAAGGAAAAAGGTAGATTTTTTTATGCAAGGTTTTTCTGTAGGGAAGCTCCGATAGGGAAGAAGAGGTACCCTGGTAAGATTTGCAAGCTGGTAGTTGTACTTGAAAGATACAGGAGAGAATTAATCCAGATAGCCCATGACTGCCCATTTGCAGAACAGTCAGGAGTGGGGGAAAAAACTGAAAGACTGAAACAGAATTTCTATTGGCCTCACATGTTTGAGACAGTAAAAGATTATTATAAAAGTTGTGACTTATGTCAGAAGCGTAAGGGATTAAAGGGACATTGCAAAGCGCCACTGCAGCCTTTTCCCATTATTAAAGAGGCATTTGCCAGAGTGTCTGCAGATATTGTGGGATCTCTCATTAAACTTTCCAGGAATGGAAAGAGATATATATTTCTTATGGGGGATTCTGCCACTAGGTATCCTGAAGCCACAGCCTTCTTTAATATTGAATTTGAATCAGTGGCTACTGTTAGGGGGCTTATTCCTTCACCCACTTACTTCCCTGGTCCTTCTCGCATGAACAGAGAGCAACAATACCTGAAGTCCAAAGGTGCAAACAATTCGATGTTTATTGGGGTGAACTTCCAGCAAGCATGATTCCAGTTTCCTTCCTTAGTGTCCCCCTTCCCATCTCTGACACCACAGAGCCTTACACCTGTGTCCCTGTTCCCATTCCTGCCCTTAGCCA
The DNA here is from genome assembly GCF_965152235.1 of Eretmochelys imbricata. Taxonomy (NCBI): domain Eukaryota; kingdom Metazoa; phylum Chordata; order Testudines; family Cheloniidae; genus Eretmochelys; species Eretmochelys imbricata. Next base: position 62,839,096 of record NC_135574.1, on the reverse strand, counting down.
AACATGATTCCAATTTCCTTACCCCCATTCCCTGTTCCCATTTTCCCCACACACACCCACCCACTCACTTCCTGATTGACTGCAGACTATATAGTAAAACTTGAGTTCTGCTTAGCTATACTTTAACTAATCATTTTCCTGAAATTTAACTAACCAATCCTAACATATTGTAACATGATTATGCAACCAATTATATCCCACCACCTTAATAGTTTACGCCCAGCAAAATTAATTATACAGCAGACAGGAACAATCACAGAACCAGACAGAGATTATACAGACAAACAATAGCAAAGTGGGAACTATCATGACAAAACAATACAGAAGTGAGGATTTCACATCCCAGCTATTGATAAGTGAGTTCTTGCCAGACAGGATGCTATCAAACTAAGTTTCCTTTTACATTTTCTAGGCACTTCCCTTTCTCTGGAGGTGATAGGCACTATCAGGACAGGATTGTATTCCGAACAGCCCAATAGCACCTTCTTTCAATGTGACTGGTTTGGAATGTGAGGATCTGACCATCCGCTTCCCAGCTTATGGCTGCCTCTGTTGCTTAGCCAAAGGCCTTAATCTAAGAACAGAGCCTCAGACTGTCACAGTAAGAGAAGGACCTTACACTGGCAGACAGCGATTTTGATTCTTTCTTTTATACCTCTAACTAGCCAAGTGATAAGAATACACCTAAATTCTTAAAGTACAGGCCTTTGCAGACAGGCCTGAATATCTATATCCTAACAGCTACAGCTTTATTCACCATTTTCAGCAGAGTAGGTTTTCCCAGAGAAAACTTGTCAGACCATGGTGAAAACTTCATGTCTGAAGTCTTTAAAAGGTTACAGGTTTCAGAGTAACAGCCGTGTTAATCTGTATTCGCAAAAAGAAAAGGAGTACTTGTGGCACCTTAGAGACTAACCAATTTATTTGATCATAAGCTTTCGTGAGCTACAACTCACTTCATCGGATGCATACCGTGGAAAATACAGAAGATGTTCTTATACATACAAACCATGACCAAATGGGTGTTTACCACTACAAAATGTTTTCTCTCCTCCCACCCCACTCTCCTTATGCTAACAGCTTATCTAAAGTGATCACTCTCCTTACAATGTGTATGATAATCAAGGTGGGCCATTTCCAGCACAAATCCAGGGTTTAACAAGAAAGTCTGAGGAAGCGGGGGGAATCTGTAATCGCGTGCCCCTCTGCCATGTACATTGGACAAACTGGACCGTCTCTACGTAAAAGAATAAATGGACACAAATCAGATGTCAAGAATTATAACATTCATAAACCAGTCGGAGAACACTTCAATCTCTCTGGTCACGCGATCACAGACATGAAAGTTGCGATACTACAACAGAAAAACTTCAAAACCAGACTCCAGCGAGAAACTGTTGAATTGGAATTCATTTGCAAAATGGATACAATTAACTTAGGCTTGAATAGAGACTGGGAGTGGCTAAGTCATTATGCAAGGTAACCTATTTCCCCTTCTTTTTTCCTCCCCCCCTTCCTCAGACTTTCTTGTTAAACCCTGGATCTGTGCTGGAAATGGCCCACCTTGATTATCATACACATTGTAAGGAGAGTGATCACTTGAGCCCTGGTCTACACTAGGGCTTTAAGTCGAATTTAGCACCGTTAAATCGACGTAAACCTGCACCCATCCACACGATGAAGCCCTTTATTTCGAATTAAAGGGCTCTTAAAATCGATTTCCTTACTTCACCCCTGACAAGTGGATTAGCGCTTAAATCGGCCTTGCCGGCTCGAATTTGGGGTACTGTGGACACAATTCGACGGTATTGGCCTCCGGGAGCTATCCCAGAGTGCTCCATTGTGACCGCTCTGGACAGCACTCTCAACTCAGATGCACTGGCCAGGTAGACAGGAAAAGAACCACGAAATTTTGAATCTCATTTCCTGCTTGGCCAGCGTGGCAAGCTGCAGGTGACCATGCAGAGCTCATCAGCAGAGGTGACCATGATGGAGTCCCAGAATTGCAAAAGAGCTCTAGCATGGACTGAACGGGAGGTACGGGATCTGATCGCTGTATGGGGAGAGGAATCCATGCTATCAGAACTCTGTTCCAGTTTTTGAAATGCCAAAACCTTTGTCAAAATCTCCCAGGGTATGAAGGACAGAGGCCATAACAGGGACCCGAAGCAGTGCGCATGAAACTTAAGGAGCTGAGGCAAGCCTACCAGAAAACCAGAGAGCCAAACGGCCACTCCGGGTCAGAGCCCCAAACATGCCGCTTCTATGATGAGCTGCATGCCATTTTAGGGGGTTCAGCCACCACTATCCCAGCCGTGTTGTTTGACTTCTTCAATGGAGATGGAGGCAACACGGAAGAAGGTTTTGGGGACGAAGAAGAAGAAGATGATGAGGTTGTAGATAGCTCACAGCAAGCAAGCGAAGAAACCAGTTTTCCCGACAGCCAGGAACTGTTTCTCACCCTGGACCTGGAGCCAGTACCTCCCGAACCCACCCAAGGCTGCCTCCTGGATCCAGCAGGCGGAGAAGGGACCTCCGGTGAGTGTACCTTTTAAAATACTATACATGGTTTAAAAGCAAGCATGTGAAAGGATTAATTTGCCCTGGCATTCGCGGCTCTCCTGGATGTACTCCCAAAGCCTTTGCAAAAGGTTTCTGGGGAAGGCAGCCTTATTGCGTCCTCCATGGTAGGACACTTTACCACTCCAGGCCAGTAGAAAGTACTCGGGAATCATTGTAGAACAAAGCATTGCAGTGTATGTTTGCTGGCGTTCAAACAACATCCGTTCTTTATCTCTCTGTGTTATCCTCAGGAGAGTGAGATATCATTCATGGTCACCTGGTTGAAATAGGGTGCTTTTCTTCAGGGGACACTCAGAGGTGCCCGTTCCTGCTGGGCTGTTTGCCTGTGGCTGAACAGAAATGTTCCCCGCTGTTAGCCACGGGGAGGGGGGAGGGTTGAGGGGGGAGCCACGCGGTGGGGGGAGGCAAAATGCGACCTTGTAATGAAAGCACATGTGCTATGTATGTAATCTTAACAGCAAGGTTTACCCTGAAAGAGTGTAGCCACTTTTTTATAAAATGTGTCTTTTTAAATACCACTATCCCTTTTTTTTTCTCCACCAGCTGCATGTGTTTCAAGGATCACAGGATCTTCTCCTTCCCAGAGGCTAGTGAAGATTAGAAAGAAAAAAAAACGCACTCGTGATGAAATGTTCTCTGAGCTCATGCTGTCCTCCCACACTGACAGAGCACAGACGAATGCGTGGAGGCAAATAATGTCAGAGTGCAGGAAAGCACAAAATGACCGGGAGGAGAGGTGGCGGGCTGAAGAGAGTAAGTGGCGGGCTGAAGACAGGGCTGAAGCTCAAATGTGGCGGCAGCATGATGAGAGGAGGCAGGATTCAATGCTGAGGCTGCTGGAGGACCAAACCAGTATGCTCCAGTGTATGGTTGAGCTGCAGCAAAGGCAGCTGGAGCACAGACTGCCACGACAGCCCCTGTGTAACCAACCGCCCTCCTCCCCAAGTTCCATAGCCTCCACACCCAGCCGCCCAAGAACGCGGTGGGGGGGCCCCACCACTCCGCCACAAAGGATTGCCCAAAAAAAAAGAAGGCTGGCATTCAATAAATTTTAAAGTTGTGAACTTTTAAAGTGCTGTGTGGCATTTTCCTTCCCTCCTCCACCACCCCTCCTGGGCTACCTTGGTAGTCATCCCCCTATTTGTGTGATGAATGAATAAAGAATGCATGAATGTGAAGCAACAATGACTTTATTGCTTCTTCAAGCGGTGATCGAAGCGAGGAGGGGAGGGTGGTTAGCTTACAGGGAAGTAGAGTGAACCAAGGGGTGGGGGGTTTCATCAAGGAGAAACAAAGAGAACTTTCACACCGTAGCCTAGCCAGTCATGAAACTAGTTTTCAAAGCTTCTCTGATGCGTATCGCGCCCTCCTGTGCTCTTCTAACCGCCCTGGTGTCTGGCTGTGCGTAACCAGCAGCCAGGCGATTTGCCTCAACCTCCCACCCCGCCATAAACGTCTCCCCCTTACTCTCACAGAGATTGCGGAGCGCATAGCAAGCACTAATAACAGTGGGAATATTGGTTTCTAACTGAGTCGGTAAACTGCGCCAGGGCGCTTTTAAATGTCCAAATGCACATTCTACCACCATTTTGCACTTGCTCAGCCTGTAGTTGAACAGCTCCTGACTACTGTCCAGGCTGCCTGTGTATGGCTTCATGAGCCATGGCATTAAGGGGTAAGCTGGGTCCCCAAGGATACATATAGGCATTTCAACATCCCCAACAGTTATTTTCTGGTCTAGGAATAAAGTCCCTTCCTGCAGCTTTTGAAACAGACCAGAGTTCCTGAAGATGCGAGCGTCATGTACCTTTCCCGGCCATCCCACGTTGATGTTGGTGAAACGTCCCTTGTGATCCACCAGAGCTTGCAGCACTACTGAAAAGTACCCCTTGCGGTTTATGTACTCGCCAGCTTGGTGCTCCGGTGCCAAGATAGGGATATGGGTTCCATCTATGGCCCCACCACAGTTAGGGAATCCCATTGCAGCAAAGCCATCCACTATGACCTGCACATTTCCCAGGGTCACTACCCTTGATATCAGCAGATCTTTGATTGCGTTGGCTACTTGCATCACAGCAGCCCCCACAGTAGATTTGCCCACTCCAAATTGATTCCCGACTGACCGGTAGCTGTCTGGCATTGCAAGCTTCCACAGGGCTATTGCCACTCGCTTCTCAACTGTGAGGGCTGCTCTCATCTTGGTATTCATGCGCTTCAGGGCAGGGGAAAGCAAGTCACAAAGTTCCATGAAAGTGCCCTTACGCATGCGAAAGTTTCGCAGCCACTGGGAATTGTCCCAGACCTGCAACACTATGCGATCCCATCAGTCTGTGCTTGTTTCCCGAGCCCAGAATCGGCGTTCCACAGCATGAACCTGCCCCATTAGCACCATGATGCATGCATTGGCAGGGCCCATGCTTTCAGAGAAATCTGTGTCCATGTCCTGATCACTCACGTGACCGCTGACGTCGCCTCCTCGCCCGGTACTGCTCTTCCAGGTTCTGGTGCCGCATATACTGCTGGATAATGCGTGTGGTGTTTAATGTGCTCCTAATTGCCAAAGTGAGCTGCGCGGCCTCCATGCTTGCCTTGGTATGCAATCCGCACAGAAAAAAGGCATGGAACGATTGTCTGCCATTGCTCTGATGGAGGGAGGGGCAACTGACGACATGGCTTACAGGGTTGGCTTACAGGGAATTAAAATCAACAAAGGGGGTGGCTTTACATCAGTGATTATTTCAGGCAGGACTTCACGGAGGGTTCCAATAAGAAATGGTGCACGTAAGTAATTGTTCTTATTGGAACAAGCAGGTTGGTCTGGCCTCTGATTGACACATGGCTTGATTTACCTCGCTGCACCTTCTCTGTGAGTGACTGCAGTGTGACCTAGAGGAATGAGTCCCCTAGACGGGGGACGGGGGGGGAGCAAATGAGTACAAAACAAATCTGGTCTATTTCTTGTTTTGATCCACTCCATCTATCTTTTACATCTTTGGCTGGCAGCAGACGGTGCAGAAGGACTGCAAGCCATCCACATCTCACGGCTGCTCGGCGGAAGACGGTGCAGTACGACTGCTAGCCATCCTCATTTCTTGCCTGCCTGGCAGAAGATGGTACAGTAGGACTGCTAGCGATCCGTATCGCCTGCCTGCTCACCATAAGATGGTTCAATAGGACTGACTGCAGGACTAAAGAGAATGACCTGGTCAAGTCACTCCAAATTTAGTCCCTGCGCATGTCTGCCCAGGCGCTCCTGGCCGATGCGGCCAGGAGCACCTCGGACATGACGATGACGGTTACCAGTCGTATTGTACCATCTGCTGCCACAAGGCAATGGGTTGATGCTGCTGTGTAGCAATGCAGTACCGCGTCTGCCAGCACCCAGGAGACATACGGTGACAGTGAACTGAGAGGGCTCCATGCTCGCCGTGGTATGGCATCTGCACAGGTAACTCAGGAAAAAAGGCACGAAATGATTGTCTGCCCTTGCTTTCACGGAGGGAGGGAGGGAATGGGGGCCTGACGATATGTACCCAGAACCACCCACGACAATGTTTTAGCCCCATCAGGCATTGGGATCTCAACCCAGAATTCCAATGGGCAGCGGAGACTGCGGGAACTGTGGGATAGCAACCCACAGTGCAATGCTCCGGAAGTCGATTCTAGCCTCAGTACTGTGGAAGCACTCCGCCGAGTTAATGCACTTAATGCACTTAGAGCATTTTCCATGGGGAGACACACACTCGAATATATAAAACCGATTTCTAAAAAACTGAATTCTAAAATTCGACCTAATTTCATAGTGTAGACATACCCTTAGATAAGCTATTACCAACAGGAGAGTGGGTTTGTGTGTGGGGAGAAAAAAAAGCGGGGGGGGGGGGGGGGAACCTGGATTTGTGCTGGAAATGGCCCAACTTGATTATCATACATATTGTAAGGAGAGTGATCACTTTAGATGGGCCATTTCCAGCAGGAGAGTGGGGTGGGGGGACAGAAAACCTTTTGTAGTGGTAAACACCCATTTTTTCACAGATTGTATGTATAAGAACATCTTCTGTATTTTCCACAGTATGCATGCGATGAAGTGAGCTGTAGCTCACGAAAGCTTATACTCAAATAAATTGGTTCGTCTCTAAGGTGCCACAAGTACTCCTTTTCTTTAAAAGGTTACAGGAATTACATAGAGTGAAGCATACAAAAGCTGCTCCTTATCACCTAGAAACTAATGGGTTTGTGGAAAGATTTAATGGAACTATAAAAACTATGCTAAGAATTTACATCTCCCAGTGTGAAAACGACAGACCTATTACTTCCTTACTTTTTATAATCCTACAGAAGTGTTCCCCAAGAATCTATTGGGTTTGCCCCCTTTGATCTCCTCTATGGGAGGCAGGTGAGGGGACCCCTTGATTTGATTTGAGGCTCTTGAAAGGGCAATACTGAGGAAACAGGGCAGCCAATAGGGAAACAAGTCACTCATTTTAAAGAGAATTTGAGGTTATGATGGAGTTAGTCTAACAGAACCTTAAGAAAAGTCAGGAAACTTGGAAAGTTTTGTATGAACGGCCTAATGAAGAAAGATCATTTGATATTGGTGATCTGGTGTAAATGCTGATTCCTGTGAGGAAAAACAAAGGATTATTGGGAAAGACCTTCAGAGGCCATTGAAAGAGTGAATTAAGTCACACACAATGTAAGGAAGCCCACTGGCAGAGGAGATGTGCACACAGTGAGTATCTACAGATTAAAAGCTTACCAGGAAAGGAAGACAGCAGTAAACATGATTTATTGTGATGAGAAAACATGAACCCCTTTAACTGATTTGGTCAAAGAGAGCAGGGGAGAAACTTCTCTGGAAAGCATTGAGTTTGGGGAAGGTTTAAATTCAACCCAAAAGCAGGAAATGCTCACCCTTTTAAAACACCACAAAAACAGGTATTTTCCAAACAGCAAGGTTTAACTGACAAGACCGTGCTCTCCATTCAAACCTTGGGGCCCCACCCACCGCTTAGAAGAGCCTACTGGGCTAAAGGAGAAATGCAGAAACAATTCCAGGAGGAGGAGGGAAGCATGCTTGAAAGGAAGGTAATCACAAAAAGGGAAATAGCAGTGCTTTAATGTTGCTGTGTAGTCGAGGCATCATCCCAATGCTGTAAAAAAACCACCCCCATGAGATGAGTGGCTCCCAGCACTGGGAGTGCAACTCCCAGCGCTAGTACACTATCTACACTGCCATTTTACAGTGCTGAAACTTGCAGCACTCAGGGGGGTGTTTTTTTAACACCCTTGAGCGAGAAAGTTTCAGCGCTGTAAAGTGGCAGTGTAGACAAGGCTTTCGTCGAAAAGCTCCTGCTGTTGTAATGGTACCTAAAAAAATACAAAGCCATAAAATGTGTAGATTAAAGAAAACTAAATGCTATCACCTAGCCTGACCCATAACCTATACCCCAAAGAGAGGACTTACGGGACCTGTTGCGGGGGCAAAACTTATAAGCACACCAGATTTGATTTGTGGGTACTGGCAAATTCTTAGATACGGATGCCCAGTAAAAAAAAAAAAAAAATAATAATAATCTGCTTTTGTAATGGAATCTGGACTATATGAATTTAAATTTATGGCTTTTGGATTAATAAATTCAGGGACTACTTTTCAGCAGCTTGTTAATGAGGTACTGCAGGGGTTACAAACATTTGCCAGTGCCAATATAGATGATTGACTTGGCTATCTTCAGTAACTCCTGGCAAGACCATGTGTGAATTGCATTACAAAGGCTCAGAGAAGCCAACCTCACTGTCAAGATCTCCAACTTCAAGATGGGGGCTGCAGAGGTGTCCTACCTACAACACAGATGGCCAGTGGGTTAGTTCACCCCAACCCTCTAAAGGTAGAGGCCATTCAGAGCCGGCCTGCCCCTCAAACCAAGAAGCAGATCCAGTCCTCTAGTGGACTGGCCAACTATTGCCGAAGGTTTGTAAAGGGGTTTAGTGACATTAAAGCCCCCATAGCAGACCTTATAAAACTAGGCCAGGTGATATGGAAAGCGGCCTGTGAGAAAGGCTTCCAGAACATAGAAGAGGCTTTGGGTAAAAAGAGCCTGTTTTGGTCAGCCCTGATTTCAGCTAACCATTCGTGCTGTGTACTGATGCTTCCAATGCTGGTTTGAGCACGGTAGTGATCCAAGATGGAGTAGGGGGCAAGAGGCAATCCTACTGCCTACTTAAACAAAAACTCACCCCCCACTGAACAAGATTATGCGGTCATTGAGAAAGACTGCGATGCCATTGTCCGGGCTCTTAGGCAACTTGAGCCTTTTTTGCGTAATGAAAAAAATTTTTGTTTTAAGCGATCATGCCTCTTTGACATGGCTGCACCAACCAAGGGTACCAATTCAAGATTACTTCATTAGAGTTTAACCCTACAGGAACTTAATATGGAAATAATTCATAACCAGGGAAAGGAGAATGTAGTGGCTAATGCCTTATAAAGAATGGGAGAACCCTGAAGCGTATTCAGAAGCATCAGTGACTCCCATTCATATACAATTTTTGCATTAGGGGTATGACACTAGCTGATCAGGTCATGCTAGAGCAGGGATTCTCAGATTTTTGTACTGGTGACCCTTTTCACATAATGACAGGTTTCAGAGTAACACCCGTGTTAGTCTGTATTCGCAAAAAGAAAAAGAGTACTTGTGGCACCTTAGAGACTAACCAATTTATTTGAGCATGAGCTTTCGTGAGCTACAGCTCACTTCATCAGATGCATACCGTGGAAACTGCAGCAGACTTTATATATACACAGAGAATATGAAACAATACCTCCTCCCACCCCACTGTCCTGCTGGTAATAGCTTATCTAAAGTAATCGTCAGGTTAGGCCATTTCCAGCACAAATCCAGGTTTTCTCACCCTCCACCCCCCCACACAAATTCACTCTCCTGCTGGTGATAGTTGTCACTTTGGATGGGCTATCACCAGCAGGAGAGTGAATTTGTGTGGGGGGGTGGAGGGTGAGAAAACCTGGATTTGTGCTGGAAATGGCCTAACCTGACGATTACTTTAGATAAGCTATTACCAGCAGGACAGTGGGGTGGGAGGAGGTATTGTTTCATATTCTCTGTGTATATATAAAGTCTGCTGCAGTTTCCACGGTATGCATCTGATGAAGTGAGCTGTAGCTCACGAAAGCTCATGCTCAAATAAATTGGTTAGTCTCTAAGGTGCCACAAGTACTCCTTTTCCTTTTCACATAGCAAGCCTCTGAGTGTGACACCCCTTATAAATTAAAAACACTTTTTTATATATTTAACACCATTATAAATGCTGGAGGCAAAGCAGGGTTTGGGGTGGAGGCTGGCAGCTTGCAACCTCCCATGTAATAACCTCACGACCCCAAGGGGTCCCAACCAAGTAATGGTTAGATGTATAAGTACATATTCAGATGTTTAAACTTCATGAAAACTAGTGGAATATTACTTGTATGTTTTCACTTATCTGTTCCGATCATAATGTAATAGAAAATATTTAGATGGTAAAAACCCTTATAACTAAATTACCCATCAAAAACCTTGTGAAATGCTAATGAAGGACTTAAAGACTAACAGAAAATGCTAATTTCAAAGCAAGTGGTTATTATGTATATAGCTGGAGATCAAAAGTCTAAGTGCACTCCCCACCTCACCCTCAAAGGAAAAGCCCATGTGGTTAGAGACACAGCTTGCTTTCTGTATGAAGATACAATAAATATGGATTCAAAGATCCTTTATCTCTGGACTGTTTGGATTCTAACAGGACAGAATAAGTAAACAAGAAGATGGAGATTCCCCAGAGTTATTCTGAGTAGCCCTGAAAGACTTTTGATAAATTGGTATATTACTACATCTCTGCCACCACTGGTAATCATAGATTGGTTAAAGCAGTTAAACGATATGTACAAGTGAGTCATACTTAGTAACTCATTTCCTTCTCTTAGCTAATAAACCTAGAGTTAGTTATAGGCTTGGCTGCCAGCCTCGTCTTTGATGCAACAATCCAGAGTACGAATTGATCTGGAATAAGTGACTGGTGTCTTGGGACTGGGAGAAACCAGAATAGTGTGATTTTAAGTTTAAGTAACCTTTTATCACAAAATTCAGTTTGTCTGTGTGGCAATATAGACTGGAGAGGCTAAGGGGAGTGTCTGTAACTCCAGGGTAAGACTGGTAAAGTGATGCAGGAGTTCACATTTATTACCGGCTTAGTGAAAGCTACTTACAAAATATACCACTAGTCTGGGGTGTCTGCCCTTGTTTTATGACAGTCTGTCCTGAGATAGCAACTAAGCTGTAAGGTGCTCTAGACTGCATGACAATTAGTACATTAGCTAAATTATGACTTAACTGGCATCACAGAGACTTGGTGGGATAAGTCGCATGACTGGAATAATGGCACAGAAGAATGTAGCTTGTTCAGGAAAGAAAGGCAGAATAAAAATGAAGGAAGCGTTGCATTATACATCAACAACATATATACTTGTTCTGAGGTCCAGAAGAAGGTGAGAGACATACCACCCGAAAATTTCTGGGGAACGATAAAACAGGTAAAAAAATTAGGGATGATGTCACGCTAAGGGGTCTGCTACACCACCAAATCAGGAACAAGAGATGGATGAGGAATTTCTAGAATACCAGAGATATTCAACGTAAGACCTGATAGTAATGGAAGGCTAACTATCCAGACACCTGTTGGAAAAATAATATGGTAAAACAAAGTTTCCAGTAAGTTCTTGGGACGTATTGGGCACTGCTTTTTGTTTTAGTAAGTGGAGGACGCAACCAGGGGACAGTCATTTTAGACTTTATTCTGACCAAAAGGGAGAAATTGGTAGTCTGTCTGAAGGTGAAAGACAATTTGAGTGAAAGTGATCATATATGACATGACGAATTCCATGATTCTAAGGAAAGGAAGGAGTGAGAGCAACAGAATACTGACAATGGACACCAAAAAGGCAGACTAAAACTCAGAACTGATAGGTAAGGACCTATGGGAAGAAAAGCTAAAGGAAAAAAGGAGTTCAGAAGAGCTGATAGTTTCTCACAGAAACTGTACTAAAAAGGTACAACTGCAAGCCATTCAAACGTGAAGGAAAAACAGAAACAATAGTAAGTGTCCAATATGGCTCCTTCAAAAGCTCTTAATGATGGCAAATTCAAAAGGAATCCAACAAAAAGTGGAAATATGGACAAATTGCTAAGGAGAAGTTCAAAAGAACATAAGTATGTCGGGACAAAAATCAGAAAAGCTATGGCACAAAATGAGTTACACCTAGAAAGGGATATAAAATAAGAGGTTCTTTAAATCAGTGGTTCTCAACCAGGGATATGCATACTACTGGGGGTACTCAGAGGTCTTCCGGGGGGTACATCAACTCATCTAGTTATTTACCTAGTTTTACAAGAGGCTACATAAAAAGCACTAGTAAAGTCAGTACAAACTAAAATTTCATACATACAACTTGCTTATATTGCTCCATATACTATACACTGAAATTTAAGTACAATGTTTATATTCCAGTTGATTTACTTTATAATTATATCATAAAAAGAAAAAGCATTTTTCAGTAATAGTGTGCTGTGATAATTTTGTATTCTTGTATCTGTTTTTGTAAGCAAGTAGTTTTTAAATGAGGTGAAACTTGCTGATTTGCAAGACAAAATCAGACTCCTGAAAGAGGTACAGTAGTCTGGAAAGGTTGAGAGCCACTGCTTTAAATACATTAGCAGCAAGGGAAAGTGTAGGTCTACTACTTAGTGGGGAAGGAGAGCTAATAACTGATATCAAGAAGGCTGAGGTGTTTAATATCTATTTTGCTTCGGTCTCCACTAAAAAGGAGTAATGATGACCAGATACTCAACACAGTTAATATCAACAAGGAGAAAGGAACACACTTGAAAAATTGGGAAAGAACAGGGTAAAGAATATTTAGTAAGTTAGAGGTATTCAAGCAGGCAGGAAATTCATCCTAGAGCTCTTAAGGAACTAGCTGAAGTAATCTCAGAACCATGAGTGATTATCTTTGAGAACTCTTGGAGAACTGGTGGACTGCAGAAGTGCAAACCTAGTACCTATCTCTAAAAAGGGGGACAGAGGACCCCGGGAATTCTAGACCCGTCAGACTATCTTTCCAGGTATCAAAGTTACTGGAACAAATTATTAAACAATCAATTTGTAAGCACTTGAGGATATATATAGGTTGGTAATGAATAGCCAGCTTGGATTGGTCAAGAACAATCATACCAAACCAGCCTAACTTCCTTCTTTAACAGGGTTACTGACCTACCCGATACTGGTGAAGCAAGAGATGTGCTATATTTTGATTTTTAGTAAGGCTTTTCACACAGTGATACATGACATTCTTATAAGCAAACTAGAGATATGCAGTCTGGATGAAATTATATATGGTGAGTACAAAACTGGTTGAAAGACTGAACTTAAAAAATAGTTATCAATGGTTCATTGTCAAACTGGAAAAACCTGTCTAGTGGAGAGGTCAATCCTTGGTCCAATACTGTTCAACACTTTAATCAATGATTCAGACAATGGAGTGGAAAGTATGCTTATAAAATTTGTGGATGACACAAAGCTGGAAGGGGTTGCAACCATTTTGGAGGACAGGATTAAAGTTCAAGATGACCTTGACAAATTTGAGAATTGATTTAAATTCAACAAGATGAAATTCAATAAAGACAACTGCGAAGTACTTCACTTGGAAAGGAAAAATCAAATGCGCAACTACTGCTGACAAGAATCTGGGGATTTGGATCACAAACTGAAAGAGTCAACATGATGCAGTTACAAAAAAAGACTATCTTCATTCTGGAGTGTATTAACAGAAATGTCAGACACAGGAGATATTTGTCCCATTCTACTCAGCACTGATGAGGCCTCAGAAGGACTACTGTGTCCAGTTCTCCAGGTACCACACTTTAGGAAAGATGTGGACAAATTGGAGACAGTCCAAAGAAGAGCTAAAAAATGATGAAAGGTTTAGAAAACCTGACCTATAAAGGCAAGGTTAAGAAAAAATTGGGGTATGTTTAGTCTTGAGAAAAGACGACAGGGGGTGATTTGATAATAGTCTTCAAATACATTAAAGTGCTGTTATGAAGAGGATGGTGACCAATTGTTCTCCATGTCCATTGAAGGCAGGACAAGAAGTAATGGGCTTAATCCGCAACAAGGGAGATTTAGGTTAGATATTAGGAAGAACTTTCTAAGTAGAAGGGTAGTTAAGCTCTGGAATAGGATTCCAAGGAAAATTGTGGAATTCCCATCACTGGAAGTTTAAGAACAAATTGGAAAAACACCTGTCAGGGATGGATGGTTTAGGTTTACTCAGTCCTGCCTCAGTGCAGGGGACTGAGCTTGATGATGGCTAGAGGTCCCTTCCAGCCCTACATTTCTGTGATTCCATCCCCACTATTAAACCATTCTCAAAAGGGTTGATTTCATTCACAGCTAGCCATTTACTCCTTTAATGGGATTTCCAGAAATTAGCTTTGTGGCCTTGAAAAATATCACTTGAAACAGATACCTCCAACTTAAATTTCAGGCAGACTATTGTTCTGCATTGGTCTTATTGGAAGACCTTCCCATCACTCACCATTATTAGCTAGAACAGGTGGGATCACAAGACAACAAATGATGAGAGATAAACGGTTTTCTTTTAACTTGATGAAAATAGACAAATCCTGCCATTTTGTGTTTTTTCCACTCATTGAAATACCTTGCACGCTTCCCCTCTCCGTCTTCCTTATTCTTTTGTTTTTCCTACATGGAAAAAACAAACAAACAATCTCCTCACAGTTTTGTTGTAGCTTTATCTGAAAGCCAATACAAACTTTAATGATAAAATAAGGATACTGTTAGATCTATAAACTGGACCACTTAAGAGCGCTATCTGGTGGGTTGCAGTTTAAGTGTAACATGGTATTTATGCAAAATCTCCAGAAAAGGAACACAGAGCAGGAAGGGGGAATCTTGTTTATGACTAAGATACAATAATTAGTCTGGTATATCAGGAGAGTGCAGGGAGATATATGGTATCCTTCACCTAGGAGACCAGCAGCCAGCATGCTTGTCACAGGGTCACAGCGAGCCTGGCTGTTACAAGTTGGGAGAAAGATTTTGGGTGTGCCAATCTTTGAGACGGAAGAATGTCTAAGTTTATACTTGTTTTCACTATAAACAAATTTAAGTGCCATGAGTTAAGCAGAGCAGTGATCAAGGTAAGCTGAGGTGTACTGTTCCTTTGAGAACAGTGGATCTGTGAATTCTGTGAATGTCCCAGAGAACAGCAGCAGAACATTCCAGGGCAATGCTTGAAGGGCTCGGAGACTGGAAGTTGCTATCACTAACCTGCAGAAGATCAGCAGGTCCTTAGCAGATTGGGAAGAGAGTGCTTGTGTTATCTGGGCACTGATCCCAGGCACGGACAGACAAAGCTTCTGCACACTAAGGGCAGGTGTAGTAAAATGCTTCAGTACCCTGGGTGCCCCCAGGAAGTGTCACATACACAATTTAAGGATATTGTTCAGATGTTTGTGTTCAAGAGAGGCTATTTTTAGACTTCAATTTGTAAACATTTATATTATAATAGTGTCCACTGTAATTCAGGTCTCCAATTATGTTAAGCACTGTACAAACATAGTAAGAGACAAAAAGAAAAGGAGTACTAGTGGCACCTTAGAGACTAACCAATTTATTTGAGCATAAAGCATAAGCTTTCATGAGCTACAGCTCACTTCATCGGCTGCATTCAGTGGAAAATACAGTGGGGAGTTTTATATACACACAGAACATGGAAAAATGGGTGTTATCATACACACTGTAAGGAGAGTGATCACTTAAGATGAGTTATTACCAGCAGGAGAGCGGGGGGGGACGGGACGGAGGGGGGACCTTTTGTAGTGATAATCAAGGTGGGCCATTTCCAGCAGTTAACAGGAAGGTCTGAGGAACAGTGGGGGGGGGGGGGGAGAATAGTTTTACTTTGTGTAATGACACATCCACTCCCAGTCTCTATTCAAGCCTAAGTTAATTGTATCCAGTTTGCAAATTAATTCCAGTAAGAGACAGTGCCTACAAACATCTTACTATCCAAATAGACCAAAGAGGGATTAATTGTGATCTCCAATTTACAGATGGGGAATGAAAGTATAGAAAGAATGAATGGGATTTGTCCAAAGTAATGCAGGAAGGCAGTGGCAGAGCCAGAAATTGAATCTAGGTCTCCAGTGTACCAGTGTAGTATGCTACACACTAGACCAGAGGTGGGCAAACTACAGCCTGCAGGCCTGGGACTGTCCTGCCCTGCCTTGCCCCTGAGCTCCTGGCCAGGGAGGCTAGCCTCTGGCCTCTCCCCTGCACACTTCTTGCTCCACCCCCGTTAGAAACTGGGTTTAAACAAAACAAATTTTATTAACTATAAAAGGCAGATAAGTAGTAAAAGGGGTAACAGAACAAAAGCAGATTACTAAGCAAATGAAAACACACACACTAAGCTAGTTTCACTAAAGAAATTAATTTCAAGTAGTATTTCTCACCCTAGATATTGTTGCAGACAGGTTGCAAAGTTTCCATGGTTCAGAGTTCCAGTTATATCCCCTTTCAACTGCACCCGTCTCAGTGTGGATGCCCCCCTGCCTTCAGATTTTCTTCTTGGGACAACAGGCCATGGAGAGGAGTCCTGTTTGCCTTCCTCCCTACCCTTAAATAGGATTTACATAAGACAGGAATCCTTCAGTTTCCCCAAACTTGACCTCCCTTCCCTTGTCTTGTAACATTCCCAGATAATGTTTTAGTATCAGGTCACAAGACCACCTGACTCTGTAGAATCACAGAGTCCATGAGTCAGTGGCGATATGGAATGTCCACAGGAAGGCCAAGCCTTTTGCAGTTCATTGTCCTTGCTGATGGGCCATCCACCCTATCTGGCTTTTCCATTGTTGTACCTGAAGTGTTAGCAGTGGGCGTTACCCGAAGTAGCACAGTTGAAATACAGATATATAGTCAAAAAGAAAAGGAGTACTTGTGGCACCTTAGAGACTAACCAATTTATTTGAGCATAAGCTTTCGTGAGCTACAGCTCACTTCATTGGATGCATATTGTGGAAAGTGTAGAAGATCTTTTTATATACACACAAAGCATGAAAAAAATACCTCCTCCCACCCCACTCTCCTGATGCTAACAGCTTATCTAAAGTGATCACTCTCCTTACAATGTGTATGATAATCAAGGTGGGCCATTTCCAGCACAAATCCAGGGTTTAACAAGAAAGTCTGAGGGAAGGCGGGGGGGAGGGTAGGAATAAAGGGGAAATAGGCTTGAATAGAGACTGGGAGTGGCTAATTCATTATGCAAGGTAACCTAAGTTAATTGTATCCACTTTGCAAATGAATTCCAATTCAACAGTTTCTCGCTGCAGTCTGGATTTGAAGTTTTTTTGTTCTAATATCACAACTTTCATATCTGTGATCGCGTGACCAGAGAGATTGAAGTGTTCTCCGACTGGTTTATGAATGTTATAATTCTTGACATCTGATTTGTGTCCATCTATTCTTTTACGTAGAGACTGTCCAGTTTGTCCAATGTACATGGCAGAGGGGCATTGCTGGCAGAGGGGCATTGCTGGCACATGCTGGCATATATCACATTGGTGGATGTGCAGGTGAACGAGCCTCTGATAGTGTGGCTGATGTTATTAGGCCCTATGATGGTGTCCCCTGAATAGATATATGGGCACAGTTGGCAACGGGCTTTGTTGCAAGGAGAGGTTCTCCTGGGTTAGTGGTTCTGTTGTGTGGTATGTGGTTGCTGGTGAGTATTTGCTTCAGGTTGGGGGGCTGTCTCTAGGCAAGGACTGGCCTGTCTCCCAAGGTTTGTGAGAGTGTTGGGTCATCCTTCAGGATAGGTTGTAGATCCTTAATAATGCGTTGGAGGGGTTTTAGTTGGGGGCTGAAGGTGACGGCTAGTGGCATTCTGTTATTTTCTTTGTTAGGCCTGTCCTATAGTAGGAGACTTCTGGGAAGTCTTTTGGCTCTATCAATCTGTTTCTTCATTTCAGCAGGTGGGTATTGTAGTTGTAAGAATGCTTGATAGAGATCTTGTAGGTGTTCGTCTCTGTCTGAGGGGTTGGAGCAAATGCGGTTGTATCGCAGAGCTTGGCTGTAGACGATGGATCGTGTGGTGTAGTCAGGGTGAAAGCTGGAGGCATGTAGGTAGGAATAGCGGTCAGTAGGTTTCCGGTATAGGGTGGTGTTTATGTGACCATCGTTTATTAGCGCAGTAGTGTCCAGGAAGTAGATCTCTTGTGTGGACTGGACCAGGCTGAGGTTGATGGTGGGATGGAAATTGTTGAAATCATGGTGGAATTCCTCGAGCGCTTCTTTTCCATGGGTCCAGATGATGAAGATATCATCAATATAGCGCAAGTAGAGTAGGGGCGTTAGGGGACGAGAGCTGAGGAAGTGTTCTTCTAAGTCAGCCATAAAAATGTTGGCATACTGTGGGGCCATGCGGGTATCCATAACAGTGCCGCTGATCTGAATGTATACATTGTCCCCAAATGTAAAATAGTTATGGGTAAGGACAAAGTCCAGCCACCAGGTTAGCCGTGACACTATCGGGGATACTGTTCCTGACGGCTTGTAGTCCATCTTTGTGTGGAATGTTGGTGTAGAGGGCTTCTACATCCATAGTGGCCAGGATGGTGTTTTCAGGAAGATCACCGATGGATTGTAGTTTCCTCAGGAAGTCAGTGGTGTCTCGAAGGTAGCTGGGAGTGCTGGTAGTGTAGGGCCTGAGGAGGGAGTCTACATAGCCAGACAATCCTGCTGTCAGGGTGCCAATGCCTGAGATGATGGGGCGCCCAGGATTTCCAGGTTTATGGATCTTGGGTATTAGATAGAATATCCCAGGTCGGGGTTCCAGGGGTGTGTCTGTGCGGATTTGATCTTGTGCTTTTTCAGGGAGTTTCTTGAGCAAATGCTGTAGTTTCTTTTGGTAACTCTCAGTGGGATCAGAGGGTAATGGCTTGTAGAAAGTGGTGTTGGAGAGCTGCCGAGCAGCCTCTTGTTCATATTCATATATAGTCAATATTCCTAACTTCAGATACAGAAATGATACAGGTATACAAATTGGATAATCGCATTCAGTAAATCATAACCTTTCCAATGATATCTTACATGAGCCATCTTGCATAAAGTATACCTCAGTTATGTCATTCATATCATAAGCATATTTTCAGAAAGAATATGGAATGACATGTCTCAGTCCCTAGCAGACATAGTTGAACTCCACAGTGTATTAAACTTAGGGATGCAATTTCCCTCCAAAAGAATAAAAAAAAATAAAAAGTAGTGAGAATTCAGTTTTCTTATTACCTTTGCAACCTCAGCCCATGATCAGCAAAGATTGAACATTTTCAGTCCAGTGTGGTAAAGTCCATCCCTGCTTGTTGGAGAGACAAGAGGAAGCCTGGTGACCCAATGTCCCTCCCACTCCACTCATGGAAAAGAGTTGGGCACTTTGGTTGTTCCCGTCATGCTTTCTAGCGTGGTCAGGCATCTAAGAGTGTCTTCTTCATGAATCTACTACAGCTTCTGTACTTTGGGAACCAGACTAAGACCAGGGATATAAAGTTTAAACCACAACTGTCTTTATCAGAGACAAAAGACGACGGCTCCTACAGAGCATGCAGACCTCAAGTGTGTCTGCATCATGTGTGATACCCCTCACAATGGGAGGCCCTCTGGGGATTACACAGGACTAATTTTAAAGACCGTATCACACTGTTCCAGCCCAGCAATGTCTTCAGGAGTCATAACATGGAGCACTGCCATCCTTCTTCCTAGAAGTTATGGATCTTTGAAGGAGAAATTAACACTCAGGGAAATACTCTTGACCCTCCAGCCAGCAGTTCTCTATGACCTAACTGCAGATGCTCTGCATAAACCTCGCATGGTAGCGAAAACTTATTAGCAACTGATCAGTACAAAAAGGAGCAGCCACTTAAAGCCTGCCACTACAGTTATTTACAAAATCCCCAGCATGTCAAATTTACTCAGTAAAGAAGGCTAAATTCCACTTTTAGTTACAGTCCATTGACCTGAACACAGCTTTGAGACTCTATATCCCCTTACATTCACAGCAGAACTCTACTGTGAGCATGAAGATTTAAAGAAACAGGATAGAATTTGGCCTTTACTAGTAACTAAAAGTTTCATCTTTAATTACTTCATTGTCACATTCATTGGGAAATAAGCCCGTCCCACCCAACTATTCTTTGTTTCTCTTGCCTCCCTCTAGTCTATTTGTCTTTCCTGTCTCTCCTTTCTTCTTCCTTCTGCATTTCCTTCCCTACAATAATCCTCCTCTCCCACCACTAGATTTCTCACTCCTTTCCCCAATCCACATGCTAAAATTATCAGCAATATAATAGTTAATGTTGACAAAGTATCCTTTACTTCATACTCGGATTAGATTAATAGGGGACATGGGAGATCATCTCTCAAAGCCACAAACCATATACAGACTCAGGAAAGTAAACATTTTGTTTTTACTCTGATTTGGGAAGGTCTCACAACCATGAGAGCTAGGATTGTATTTCAGAAGCTGACATTCTGCAGTCTGAACAGGTCACGCAGAACACAAATACACCAGGTGGGCCTGACACAGGCTGTGGGCCATACATTTGATGCCCAAGCATGTTTATGAAAAAAGAGAAAGAATAGACCACCCAATGCCCATAAAGTCCTGAGGCAGAACAAAGAGGGAAAGGGCATGCATGACCTTTTCTACTCTTATCCCCATAAGGGCATCCATACATATATCTCATGAGTCCCAGAGCAACACCTTCACTGTTGAGAAGTGGCAAAAAGTGTGTTTGCGGGTTCATGTGCGAATACCAATACATAGCTGGGTCTGCCACAAAGGGACTCTGAAGAATTACCATAGGTTTAATTCAGACACTAACAAGTTACAGCTGCTGTGAGAAACAAACTTCTATTTACTAACTTCTGTGCATTTAAATTCTAAGCTAAAGTATTTAATTATATGTAGTCTCATAAGCCACTTTAAGTGTTGACCTGATTTAAAATGATTTTATTTTTTCCTCTTGACACCTTCTTTCTGAGATAAGCATAAGATACATGTGGGGTTTAACTGGCTTTCATAGCACAGAGTTAATTTAGACTCACTGAAAGAAGAAATCTGTTTTAAAATACTTCCCCCCCTCTCTCCCCCCCTCCCAACTTCTCTGCACCGTAGTCTTGATATTGAGTAACATCTGGGTAGTTCTGAGCCATTAATAAACTAAATTCTGCCTACAAGTATATAAATTGGTATTTAGATCTTGCTCCCTGCATTTAATTAAAAAGGGACTACAGACTTGCTCTTAAGAGTACTACTTTCAGAGCCAGACTGCCATCTAGTGATCTTGATGATTATATACCAGAAAAAAAAAAAAACAAACACAAAAGGAGGAAAAATAAAAAACACCCTCACATTTTACACCAACACATTGGTATGATATAAATATTGACAAATGATCTTGTATTTGCTTATTGCTGTTTTGCTGGTTAGTGGAAAAAACCTTCAACAATAAACAAGATATTCTTACCAATGAGGGCCAAAAGGATCTTAAGGACTTTATTTTTTGCATACACAATACACTGCGTAAACAGTCTCCTGGTAATACAACTTGTATTTGCTTTCCCTTGTGCTTTACTACTAGAAACATTTGCACAGAAACAGGATATTTGCTTGAGAACCCATCTGCTCCTGCTGCTTATTTCCCTGTTGAAATCTTGTGTTAATTTTTGCAGCAACCAAATGTAATGTCACGGAGATCTTATTCTAATGCAAATATTAGTATTCAAAAATGTATGGTGTTCGCTTTCTGTAGCTATGATTTTTAATATTTGCCTACCATGAACAAAGTTACAGATAAAAGATAGACCGGTAGCCTACTTGAATGTTATAGTAGAAAGAGGGTGAGGCATAGAAAGAAGATATGCCTAGTTAAGTCAGACAGGCTTAGGGCTGGTCTACACTGCCCCACAGTTTGGACTACAGTGGGGTAAATTACATAAACACCAGAATGCTGCACTGTAACTCCCCATGTCGACACTGTATGCGAACGAAAAAGTTCCTAGTTCACATTAAAGTAGTCAATAATGTGAACTAGGTACCTTTTTGTTCAGCCCACAGCATCCACACAAGGGAGTTATAGCGCAGCACTTCAGAGCTTGCTGTAATCCACATCCCCATAGTCTGAATTGCAGGGCAGTGTAGACATGGTCTCCCTTATGTGCTTAAGGCGATCACTGATGCATACTATCTTATCCCCTATTACTCTTAACCACCATGCAGGTAACTATAGATATTACCCAGCATGTAGTACATGAAACACTGACATTTTATACTCTGATAATGTTTTTTATTAGAACCACAAAAGCCAAGTTAAAAAAAACATACATTCTATGGGTAACCAGAAGAGAGCTATTTCAATTGTAAAGCAGAAATTCAGAAAGGACGTCTTTGCATTTTCTGAGAAAAAACCACCATTAACCAGAAGAACAGAGTCTAACAAAAGAGCTATGAGCCTGACTCTTCTCTCTCACAAATCAGGACTAACTCCACTGAAGTCAGAATTACACCAGCATAATTCAAGGAGAATTTCAACCTTTCCCCAGGCAACTGAAAGAAAAAGATCAGTTGTATTTCTGAGTCCAGATTCCTATAATGGGACAAAAGGATTCTTGAGAATGTGCCATTGAAGAGATGCTCAGACAGTACAATGATTCCACAAGAGGAAGTAACAGTTAAGATTCCCAAGTGTTTTAAATAAATTTCCTCCTGTCTTCCCTCATTACTAAGCCAAGCTTCATGAGATTTACCACATCACTCAGTTCTTGGATAAAGTAACATCTTATTTTCCATACAGTTTCTCAAGTTATGCTTTTCATGTCTAGTAGGTTACAAAACTGACTATCCTGGTTAATTTGTGAACAAGGTAACTAATATTTTTTCAGGCTCTTTCTATGCAGGGCCAGAAAAATGAGTAAAAGAATTAAGTTTTAAGGACAGTTCAAGTATGGTTCTAACACTGGCTAGCTGAACCACATGAGAAAGTGGTATACTTCGGGGGAGGGAAAAAAAAAAGTGTTAAAACCGAATTGAATATAGGGCCTAAACTCAGTTCCTGGTCAATTATACACAGGATCCAGAAATACATGTTACCTCATTTTCTTTATGGAAACAATACAGTTGGTATGAATGACCACAGGTTACTAGTTGCGAGTAAAGATAAATATATCTTATCTGATCTTAAGAGACACTACAACCTGGAATCCTTGTAAAAGCCAAAAACAACTTTTTGCAAGCTAACTTAGTTGAAAATAAAATTTAAGTTATAAACTTATGAGGCCAAGTTCAATGCCTAATTTGGAAATTCCTATTAAACAAAATCATTAAATCTGTTCAAAAACATTAATCTTCAGCTATATCAAAACAAAAACAAACTCATTTACATGATTTTCCCCACAAGACTCATCTAGGATCATAGCTATAGCAGGAAAAGGAAAGATTTTAAATCTAATATTGCTTGTACAGAAGCAGCTAACTCACCATATTTGTCTCGCAACCCAACAGTGCACCTGAAGACTCCACCAAAGGCTACATCTTCGCCAAATATTACTGCAAAATAAGTCATACATAGTTTACTTTTATTTATGAATACACTCGTCTAGTATGAAAATTAAGATAATCCTATTTATTCTATTCTAACCATTTATAAACTGTAAGCGCAGTTCTCACCTGAATTTCACTGTTTCCATTTATATTCAACATCTTAAGTTTCAACATTCATGATTGAGCGAGAACAAGTTTTAATAGATTTCTAAACAATTTACTGAGTATATGCTACTATAAAAATACTATAGTTAAAAGCATTGAATTTTAGATGTTTCACCATGTCCAAAAGGGGGATTAATTTGACCTCAAAGTACTGTATTTTTTATCAACAAAAAGTTCAAAGCATTTTAAATATAGTATGCGCATTAGCAATCAAGCTTTTCCCCCACCTCTCCTACACTCATAGATCAGCACCACCTTTTAAAAAAACAGTACATTAAACAAAAGGGGAAGAGGAGGAGTTAGTATGACAATACACTTTCTGGCCCAAAATAGAACGTTTAAACTATTCTAGCTATGTTTCAGAAACTACTGCAGGAACATTTCAGAAAAATATTTAAGTAATACCACAGCACTACCAATTCATTTAAAAATTCCAAGAAGTTTAGTGTATGAACTAACCAAACATCTGCTGAATTTAGACATTCCATTTTAAAAAGTTTAAGATCTGATGCAATCTTTCCTTTTAATCAAAAATAAAATGACATCACAAGTAAGGACTCAACCACTAATGTTTAAGCTTCAACTGGTTTCATTTCCCATTTCATTTCTATGTGATTTTAATGCTCCTGAAAAATGCTGAACTGATCACCACAAATGTTAATTGATCCATTAAATAGCAAGTTTCTCCAAATGTCCCACCCATGTGCTACAGCCCTGATCTGGAGGGACTACCTCTAGGGAAAAGAAGGTAGTCCAATAACTGTGCAAGTTGCCAGCTTAAATACTCACCATTATTATGCTCTTTGCAATGTGGACTATCCATCCACTAGGAACCATACAAACCACCAAAAAGCCATTTGACAGTAAATGGATCCAGATTTTAAAAGCAGTCTAGCCCTTTCCATTAAATTGGTTGATTACTTTTTAAAAGGGATCAAAGTTCAGCAATTTTAGGATTTTTAGGGCAAGGCTACTTTTGATTTCTCATTGAGAAATACAACACTTATTTATATATTAAATATATAAAACTAGAGCAGGGGTTCTCAAACTGGGGGTCGGGACCCCTCAGGGGGTTGCAAGATTATTACATGGGGGCGGGGTCACGAGCTGTCAGCCTCCACCCCAAACCATGCTTTTCCTCCAGCATTTATAATGGTGTTAAATATACCTTTAAAACACTTTTAAAAATCTGAGGGGTCGCACTCGAGGCTTGCTATGTGTAAGGGGTACCAATACAAAAAGGTTACAGAGCTGATCATGCGGGCCAGCAACTGGCTGCAGAAAATTACGCGGGAGGATAACGTAGAGGCATACCTCCTCGTCTTTGAGAGGACAGCCCTGCGGGAGGCTTGGCCCCGAAAACCATGGTCTGGCATCCTCGCTCCATTCTTGTGTGGGGAGGCCCAGAAGGCCTACTATGATTTGCCTGAAGAGGCTGTGGCAGACTACCCCCAGCAGAAAGCAGAGATCCTGGCCAGATCCGGGGTAATGACCACAGCGCGGGCCCAGCGATATCATGAGTGGAGGTACCAGGAAAACAAAACCCCACGGTCCCAATTATATGACCTCATCCATCTCGCACGAAAGTGGTTATGAACTGAGTCCCGGAGGAGATACTAGAAGTTCTTGTCATCAACCGGTACATGAGAGGACTACTGCCAGACCTTTGTGCCTGGGTAAGCCAGAATGAACCCTCTACCAGTGCAACAACCTTGTTGTAGGTGGAAAGGCAAAGGACGGCGAGGGAGCTGACCCGACCAGTTAAGGAAGAAGCACCCCGGCTTAAACTAGCAGCACCAAGCCCTAGAGCTTGGATAACTGGGCCACCAGGAGAGCCCAGGTGGAAAAAGAGAGGGGCTGAAGGCCCACCAGAAGCCACAAAGTGTCAGAGCACTGAGGGGGAAGAGGATAGTGATGTTAGACTGCCCAAACCAAGAGACTGGGGAATGCATAGGGCTCCATACAGATGTTATGCCTGTGGGGAGTGGGGACACAAAGCTGCATAGTGTCTCAATGCCGAGGAGCCTATGCAGTGTAACCTGGGGAACTGGGTAGACCCATGCTCCCTAATCCACCTTGTGTGGTCTCACTATCCCCACATATGTACACCAGACCAGTGAAGCTAAATGGGGTAGAGACCACAGCACTGGTTGATTCGGGGAGTGCTATCACGCTTGTCTCAGGGAAGCTCATGAAACGCAGTCAGCTGCTGTGGGCTAAGCGTACGGGGATAACATGCGTCCATGGGACAGTTGGTTATTACCCCACCATCCCAGTAAAAATAGAGATTCAGGGGAACACTACTGAGGTAGCAGCAGGTGTAGTCCCTAAACTCCAATACCCTGTGCTCATAGGGAGGGACTTCCCAGGGTTTGGAGACTTACTCCCGGTAGGGGAATTGGAGAGAGGGGGAAGCCCTGAAAGTAGTGAGGCATCCACAGTAGACTGTCAACCCTCAACCTTCTCTGAAATATCCCCAGATTTGTTCTCCACTCCCAGACAGCGTAGAAACACGAAAAGGGAAAGAAGGACAGCTAAGGC
The DNA here is from genome assembly GCF_965152235.1 of Eretmochelys imbricata. Classification (NCBI taxonomy): domain Eukaryota; kingdom Metazoa; phylum Chordata; order Testudines; family Cheloniidae; genus Eretmochelys; species Eretmochelys imbricata. The sequence goes on along the minus strand of NC_135574.1, from coordinate 62,813,073 downwards.
CTTGGGAACCTGAATACTGGCCCAAAGCCAGAGGGTCGCTCTCATAGGTAGGTGGACCCGAGCAGCTGAAAAGTAGGTCACCCAGGAGGGAGAAGCACCCAAGTCTGACCCACACCCTAATGCCTCTGAACCAGTAGAGGCTAAAGAGACTGGCCCCCTAGATCTCGAGCAGATTAACCCCGGGAGAGGAAATTTTGGATGGGAGCAGGCTGAAGACCCAATGTACGACAACATTAGGAAGGAGATGACCGAAATAGATGGGGTCCCCGTGGAAGGGAAAACCCAGGGACCAGGACCCTACTTCATAATGAAGAAGAATCTCTTATACCAGGTTGCACCAGTACAGGGGCAGAAGGTACAGCAGATCCTAGTACCTCAAAAACACCAGAATGCTGTATTAAGTCTGGCCCATAGTCTTCTTTTTGGGGGGCATTTGGGGGTAGAGAAGACCCTAGCATGAGTCCTGCGATGATTCTTCTGGCCAGAATGTCAGCTGCACAGTCCCCATCCCCACTTGAGGGCACCTTTAGTACCCCTTCCCATCATAGAGGTCCCTTTCGAGTGAATAGCCATGGACCTAGTGGGACCCCTGGAGAAGACAATCCAGGGCTACCAGCGTATACTTGTCGTTCTGGATTATGCTACTCGCTACCCAGAAGCCGTCCCCCTGCGGAACACGACCTCTAAAACGATAGCTAAAGTGTTGGTGGGGATCTTTGCCAGAGTGGGGCTACCAAAGGAGATACTAACAGACCAAGGTACCCCATTTATGTTGAAGCTAATGAAGGATCTCTGTACAATGCTCCATATACATAGACTGAAGTTCTCAGGGTATCATTCACAGACCGATGGGCTGGAAGAAAGGTTTAACTGAACCCTCAAGGCAATAAGAAAAGTCATAAGTTGGGACGGGAAGGATTGGGATACTCTACTACCCTACCTTATGTTTGCAATCCAGGAGGTACCTCAGGCCTCCACTGGGTTTTCCCCCTTTGAATTATTATACGGACGCCACCCCTGTGGCATACTAGATATTGCCAAAGAAATGGGAAGAGGGGATAAATATAATTGACTGTGTGTTGCAGATGCGAGAATGGATAGTACGGGTCACCCCTATTGTACGGGAACATTTGGGAAAGGCACAGGAGGCCCAGCGAACCCATTAAAATCGCCAGGCAAAAGTCCGACAGTTCCAAGCAGGGGATCGTTGGTACCCACGGCAGAAAGCAAGCTTTTGGCCCAATGGCAGGGGCTCTATGAGGTGGTTGAACCCAGGGGAAAGTAACCTACAAAGGTGCGGCAGCCAGGACGCCGGAAACAAGAACAAATTTATCACATTAACCTCTTAAAACCTTGGCACCAACGAGAGGCATGTCTAGTGGCCCAAGAGACCCCGATTCGGGGAAACAACAGGCAGGAGCAGATCAGGATTATCCACTGATCTGACACCAGACCAGAAGAAGGAGGTAACTGAGATGATCAACCGACACCAGAACGTGTTTTCAACCAAACCAGGCTGGACCACCAAAGCATATCACCACATTATCACAGATCCTGGGGCAAAGGTAATTTTAAGGCCCTATTGGGTCCCAGCAGCAAAAAGGGAGGAGATCAAGGCAGAGGTAAAAAGGATGTTGAAGCTGGCAGTCATCGAAAAGTCCCACAGTCAGTGGTCAAGCCCGATTGTGTTGGTGCCCAAACGCGATCGCACCGGTAGGTTTTGTAATGACTTTCGCCGGCTGAATGAGATATCCAAATTCGATGCAAACCCCATATTGATGAGTTAATTGACTGCCTGAGCAATGCCAGATCTGACCACCCTCAATTTAACAAAAGGGATACTGGCAGATTCCCCTTGCCAAAGATGCGAAAGAAAAGACGGCACTCTCTACACCGGAGGATCTGTTTCAATATACTGTTCTTCCTTTTGGACTGCATGGGGCACCTGCCACCTTCCAGCATCTTATGGACAAGCTCCTACGGCCCCATACCAGTTATGCAGCGGCCCTGGATGATGTGATTATTCACACCCCTGACTGGGAAACCCACTTAGGAAAGGTGGAAGGGGTTCTGGACACGCTAAGACAGGCTGGCCTCACAGCCAACCCAGCCAAGTGTGCTATAGGACTAGCCGAGGCTAAATACCTTGGCTACATTGTAGGAAGGGGCATGGTCAAGCCCCAACTAAACAAACTAGAGGCTATCCAAAATTGGCCCTGACCAAATCGGAAAAAACAAGTCCGGGCATTCCTGGGTGTGGTGGGGTACTACTGACGATTTATTCCCCATTTTGCTACCAGAGCGAGTCCCCTGACAGACCTGATAAAAGCCCGGGGTCTGGACATGGTGAAGTGGAAAAAGCGTTCATGGATCTACGGACAGCCCTCTGCAGTAACCCTATACTTATAGCCCCAGACTTCAACAGAGAATTCATTTTACAGACAGATGCATCTGAAGTAGGATTGGGAGCTGTCCTATCGCATATGGTTGGAGATGAAGAACACCCAATCCTCTACCTCAGTAGGAAACTCCTCCCGAGAGAGCAGAAGTATGCCATGGTTGAAAGAGTGCCTAGCTGTGAAATGGGCCATGGAAACACTACATTACCACCTTCTGGGATGACGGTTTACCCTTGTGACTGACCATGCACCCCTCCAGTGGATGCAGCGAAATAAAGAGAAGAACCTAAGGGTGACCAGATGGTTCCTGTCCCTACAACCTTTCCAATTCACCATACAACACCAGGCTGGAAGCCACCATGGCAATCCAGATGGCTTGTCAGGAGTACACTGCCTGATGTCCCAAGTTGCCCAACCCTGTAGTGTTGGGCGGGGCAGGGGGAGAAGATATGTGACATGGTTGGGCCAGATGGCTACAGGAGGGTAACAGAAGTCAGATATATTAGCCCCAGGTTAAGTAGGTCCCTTGTCCCAGGGTAAGGTAACAGGGAAGGTTCCAGAACAATCAGGAACCTTCTGGAGACAATTAAGACAGACAAGCTGATTAGAACACCTGCAGCCAATCAAAAAGCTGCTAGAATCAATTAAGGCAGGCTAATCAGGGCACCTGGGTTTAAAAAAAAGGAGCTCACTTCAGTTTGTGGTGTGCATGTAAGGAGCTGGGAGCAAGAGGCACTGGGAGCTGAGAGTGAGAACGCATACTGTTGGAGGACTGAGGAGTACAAGCATTATCAGACAGCAAGAGGAAGGTTCTATGGTGAGGATAAAGAAGGTGTTGGGAGGAGGCCATGGGGAAGTAGCCCAGGGAGTTGTAGCTGTCGCACAGCTGTTCCAGGAGGTACTCTAGACAGCTGCATTCCACAGGGCCTTGGGCTGGAACCCGGAGTAGAGGGTGGACCCGGGTTCCCCCCAAACCTTCCAACTCCTGGTCAGACACAGGAGGAGTTGACCTGGACTGTGGGTTCATGAAAACGGCCAAACTGAGAGCTGCAGTGAAGCTCCAAGGCGAGCAAATCCGCCAATAAGCGCAAGACCCCCCAAGGTACAGAAGGAACTTTGTCACTCTAAGTTACAGGTGTGCAGAAATATTTAGAGCAACAAAATGAAAAACCAGAGCCAGACCTCAGAGGTATTTCTGATCATCACTACAAACATGCACATTTACAATCAGGAAAATTCAAAAGTAAATGCATTTTTGAAAAAACACAAAACTCAAAAACCTCTAACATCTGAAGTGTTCTAAAAGTGTACTCTTCAACTTAAAGTAGTTTTGTTTTTTTAAGATGAGAATTAACTAGTTTATCTGCTAGGACCTGAATTTCCCCTGACATATTTGGATCACTACTCATATACCAAGCAAGCTAAGCAATGCAGCTCTCTGCTCCACATTAGATGTTAATGATGCAGTCAATTGCTGTAGGAGAAAAAGAACTGCAGCTGAGTTCCAATGTGGTACATAGTCTTTCAGTACACTGTTTATACATTTTTAATCCTACAGGCATATTCTCTAAGTGATTTGGAACCTCAGTTTATTTCTACATTTTATTAAAAACATTTCAGATAATCTTAAAAATGACTAATTTCACAGTACAGAGAGACACATAATTACAGTTATAATGTACCTGCAGTTGGATCTCTGGACAAGGTATTATCCAAGGCACTAGTTATGGACTGGAAAAGATTCATTTTCTGGGTTTGCCCTGCATGAGAGAGACATTATTTAGCTATTTATCTGTTTAAAAATAAAACAAAACAAAAAACTTAGTAATAATTTAAACGAGCCAGCAGCCACTGAAGCCCTTAAAAGGAAAATGCTAATGAGGATCAAAAGGACTGTTTTGCGGCATAGACTTTAAATGGACGAGATACTGGGATTATCAAGTGTGCCAAACTGTAACTGCAATACTGATAGCCAGTATTTCAGATCTCTTTCAAAAGTTACAAAACGACGATAACATATGCTGTAACTTCCTTCGAGCCTCCAGGTACAAGAGAGCAAATGTAACTTTGCAAGGCATTTTCAAAGGCTAACACCTACCGGTTATAAGACAATAAGCTTATGTAAAACTGTTTCCTTATGAAAAATAACCATTTTGAGATAGTTACCCACTCCGTTAAAGTTTACCAAAGTATGCCCAAATTTCAGTCCATGGCCTTCTTTCCTACAGGATACCACAGCTATTAGACCCAGGATCCTCATTAACATAGGACATTCCTGTAAGGGCACAGAAGTAGCCTTACCCACCCCTCGCCCCCCACAGAGCCCATCCACTATCATCTGGATCCCCTGCAGAGTCCCATTGTCCTTGCACCCTAACGAGCCCCTGTGCATCCAAATCTCCCACTGAGCTGCCTGCACGCAGATGTCCCACACAGAAATCTCTCACCCCACACTTGGACTCCCCAAAACTAGGATCCTGCTGGGCTGAGCCTGCCCAGCCACACCTGGCACAGAGGGGCAGGACCCCAGGGTGCTTCTGAGGCGAGCCCAGCCCTTGCACTGTGTCAGGGTCAGGTGCAGCCTCACTGCCAAGTCCCTGTACTGGGGGAGGTGAGGGCTTCAGGGTGATCTCCCACCTCAATGCATCCAGTGGCCTATGCTCCCCACTGCCATGCTGGAGCCACATTTATTTAATTTACTGACAAATAAAATTTGCAGAATTTTAAAATATTTTAAAATAGTGTGCATAATTTTAAGTTTTGAGCACAAAATTCCCTCAGGAGTAAGACCTACAAGGAACTGGTGATGGCAATTCTTTAGCTGTAGCTCACGAAAGCTCATGCTCAAATAAATTGGTTAGTCTCTAAGGTGCCACAAGTACTCCTTTTCTTTTTCCCCCTCCAAGTTATTACTGAATCTTTGCCCAGCTGTAGATGGGCCTGTCTTCTGAATGACAGTAAAATGGAGTTCCAGGCCATTCACGGTAGTAGTAGAAACCTCAATATTTTTAAAAATTCTAACTAATTGAGTTAGTTTTAACTCTCTAAACAATCCATCAGCTTAAATTTAGTAAAGAGAGCTTTTCACTTCCTCTCAGATTGCTGTATAGGTTGCTGTACATGGCTAAAGAACTGTATCATTCCAGCCCAGAGCTGGCTGCTTTGATCCCTATATATCCCCAGTATTCGTTAGTTGTCATTCATAATACACTTTGTCAATTTTTTGTAAATTACACTATATCATTCCATCTCTGCCTGCTGCTTTGAGCTTCCATGGCATTTTCCCCACTCTCTGATCACAATCTCTTGCCCCTCCCCATACTAAGTTATTCACAGTATGACAACCCAGTCCTCCCAGAACTGGTGATGAGCAGAGATTTATTTAATCAAGCATTGTAAGGAGAGTGATCACTTTAGATAAGCTATTACCAGCAGGAGAGTGAGGTGGGGGGAGGTATTTTTTCATGCTTTGTGTGTACAAAAAGATCTTCTACACTTTCCACAGTATGCATCCGGTGAAGTGAGCTGTAGCTCACGAAAGCTTATGCTCAGATAAATTGGTTAGTCTCTAAGGTGCCACAAGTACTCCTTTTCTTTTTGCGAATACAGACTAACATGGCTGCTACTCTGAAACCTGACTATAATCTGTATTTCAAAACATAGTTACACCTGGGGAATGCCCACTAGACAAGATGCTTTCATGATAGATAGCTGGGTTTGGAAGGGCCTATTCAGGGCAATGAGCCATTAGGAAAAAACAATAGGCCTTCCTAAAGATTGGGGGGAAAAGGGTAGTAATAAATGGTCAGTTTAAAGAATGCAGAGAGGTAAATAATGGTGTCCCCAAGGGGTCTGTACTGGAGTCCTATTCAACATATTAATAAAGATCTGGAAAAAGGGGTAAACAGTGAGGTGGCAAAATTTGCAGATAACTATCTTAAGTTTTGTAAGTCCCAGGCAGACGGCAAAGAGTTACAAAGGGACCTCTCAAAACTGGGTGCATGGGCAATAAAATGGCAGATGAAATTCAATGTTCATAAATGAAAAGTAATACACATTGGAAAACATAATCCCAACTATACATATAAAATGATGGGGTCTAAATTAGCTGTTAATATTCAAGAAAGATTCTGGAGTCACTGTGGATGGTTCTCTGAGAACATACACTCAATGTGCAGCAGCAGTCAAAAAAGCTAACAAAATGTTGGGAATTTTTAAGATAGGGGATAGATAATAAGACAGAAAATATATTGTCCCTATATAAAACTATGGTACGCCCATATCTTGAATACTACATGTGGATGTATCTCAAAAAAGATATATTGGAATTGGAAAAGGTTGAGAAAAGGGCAACAAAAATTATTAGGGGTATCGAATGGCTTCCGTATGAGGAGAGAGTAATAAGACTGGGACTTTACAGCTTGGAAAAAGAGGGGACTCCGGGGGGGGGGAATATGATAGAGGTCTATAAAATCATGACTGTGTGGAGAAAGTAAATAAGGAAGCTTTATTTACTCCTTCTCATAACACGAGAACTAAGGGGTCACCAAATAAAATTAATAGGCAGCAGGTTTCAAACAAACAAAAGGAAGTATTTCTTCACACAAGGCACAGTGAGTCTGTGGTACTCTTTGCCAGAGGATGTTGTGAAGGCCAAGACTAGAACACGGTTCCAAAAAAAGAACTAGATAAATTCATGGAGGATAGGCCCAACAATGGCTATTAGCCAAGATGGGCAGACATGGTGCCCGTAGCCTCCGTTTGCCAGAAGCTGGGAATGTGTGACAAGGGATGGATCACTTGATTATCTGTTCTGTCCATTCCCTCTGGGGCACCTGGCATTGGCCATGATCAGACGACCAGATAGTGGGCTAGATGGACCTTTGGTCTGACCAAGTATGGCTGCTCTTATGTTCTTATGGCCTTAGGAGAAGCTCATCTCCCACCTGGGGAGCCTTCCTGAGAACCCATCAGACAGCCTACAAGTAATGGCTGTTGTGATCTCATTACATGTCTTTGTAGAGTCATATGTCTCTAGACTCCATCTTGGGATGTCAGTGTTTTTCCAAGACCAATCTGGGGAACCAAGCTTGAAAACAAAGCATTCCCGCCATATGCATCTGGCGTTCTTCGGTCCCCACACGAGAAACACTTGAGGAACAAAGACTGAACTGGGAGAAGCACTGGACCCAGGCTAAAGGGATTTTTAGCCTGTGAATGGAACACCTGGGGATTCCAAGCTGTAAGCAAGTTGAGCTTGCCCCTTAAGAATCTGCAGCCTGCTTGTATCACCTCTTAGGGTAAGAAGCTGCTCTTCATATCCAATCTATTTAGTATATTAAGTTTAGTTTGAGTTTTTTGTTTATTTGCTAGGTAATCTGCTTTGACCTGTTTGCTATCACTTATAGTCACTTAAAATTTATCTTCTGTAGTTAATAAACTTGTTTTTGCTTTATCTAAACCAGCGTTTGGGAATCATAGCTCAAGGACAAAAGGCTGTTGCATATTCCTCTCCACTGCGAGGGAGAGGGTAAATTTTATGATCTTACACTGTACAGTTCCCTGTTCAACGCAAGACAGTATAATTTTGGGTTTATACTCCCGAGGGCTTTGCAGCTTGTCACAGCAGTACAGTGTAAAAGGGAGCCCAGGCTGGTGGGTTGGGGGGCTCAGTGGTACCCCAATTCCAGGTGGCACCCTGGGGAAAACCCGTCAATCTCTTCTGACTAGAGCCCTGACTGTTAAGCGGTCTGCAAACTTTTCCCACTGTTGGTAGCAACTCCACAACGTGGAACTGAAGTGCTAAGTGTCTCCTGCCCAAATACCAGAACCTGCAGCTTCTCCAACATACGCTGAAAATTTCTACAATTGCAGTGATGTGTCAAAATTCTGTGGCATATTGGAAATTTGAGGGCAATGTAAGATTAACTGAATATTACATGAAAATAATTGTATTTGGCATTCTCACCATTAATTCTATGAAAATGGCAAACTGAATCTGCCACAGAATTTATAGCTTGTTATAACATGCCGCAGAACTTAGGGCCAGCCTGCCACAGAGTGCATGGGAACTTGGCTACTTTATAGCTAGGCTTGACAGGATCCAATTGAAATCATCAGATGTCAATAAATATCAATTTCAGCTGACACACTGAAGTCAACAAAAACAAACAAAAAAAAAATCAGAACACTCAGCATTGAATGCAGCCTCTTACAGCTTGTGCCTGCAGGGCATTGGCCCTGCAGCAGCGCAGACAGCCCTTTGCAGCCCAGTTCACTCACCAGCGGGGGGTGGGGAGAAGAGAGCAATCCCTTGTCAGGAGGCATTCAGCAGAGACACCACCCCCCCCCCCCGGGCCAGGGGCTCATCTTTCTCCTTGCAGCCCCAGCTGGGGGGTACTCTGCTCCACCAGATCAGGACCACTGCCTCCCTTGCTCCTTTCCCCTAGCTGTCTTGGGCCCTTCAGCCTCACAGAAAGCCCCCTACAGCCCCCACTGTCAGCACTGCCCCAACAGTAACCCCACCGCCAACCCCTAACTTCCCATAACTGTAAAAATAAAAATTGGCAAAAATAAAAATCCCAATTAATCAAAACTGAAAAAAAAAACATCAAATTCAGCCAAGCCTATTTACAGCAGAACCAACAAAAGATAATGGCGCTCTTCTCCACTGGAGTCTCTCATTACTCTGTACAACAGAAACATCTTCTCAACACCTTTTAAGTGATTTCCCCCCCCCCCTTCTTTACAGCAATATTGGCTTCTGAACTTAAAATGCAATTATGTCACACATCTACGTTTCCTGACCCTAAGTGAAAACAAGTTTTAACCCAAAAGTGGCAATGATCAGCTGTTATTGCTTTTCTACCTGGTGCCTAGCTCCAGATCCTAGCCAAAAAATCAAATCAGACCACTTATCTTCAACTTTCGGTCATTCCAGGGGAATGAGTTACTCTTCCAGCGTCCTCAACTCGGGTAAGTTTGTCGCAAGGCTCGCACCGAGCCCAGCGGCTGGAAAGGAGGGATGGACCGGGGGATCTCAGTCCCCCCTTTACAGAAAGGCCGTTTTCACCCTAACTGCAGAGAGCGCCTGCCCAGGTGGCGTCAGCCACCCCAGAGGCTCGCACCCCAGAAGGCTGGCGGCCAAGAACTGGCGTTTACTGTTTGTCGGGAAAGTCTCCTGGCTGCCAGCGCGCTCGTTGCTCAGGGGAGCGGGCTCGTGGTTCTGGGGTAACAACACGCCCGCTCCGCGCCCCGCTGCCTGCCTGGGCCGCCGCTAGGGGACGTTTAACGGCTGCCCCGGGGGGTGTCTGTTTGGGGGGAGGGGGCACGCCTGGGAAATCCAGCGCCCTTGCCCCCAGCCCCAACCACAGCGGGCGCTGACAGCGCGGCGGGCGGGGAAGGGCGGCTCCCCTTAACGCCTAGGACCCCTCGGGACAAGCGGACCCAGAGCAGCAGGCGCTGCGCCGGGAGCCCGATGCCCTCCGCCAGCCCGGCGCCGGGCAGCCCCTCTCCAGGGCCAGGCAGGCTGCAGGGGGTAACGGGGGCTGAGCCCGGCGCGGCCCCCCCTCACCGTGCGCGCTGGGCTCCGCGTCAGGCTGGAACGTGAAATGCGCCGCGTGTCGCCGCGGCCCGGCGGCCAAGGGGAGCAGCCGGCCCCCCATGCCGGCCCGCAGCTGCCCCAGTCTGGAGGCGAGCACCAACACCCGACGCAGCCCGAGCCCGGCCGCCGCCATCTCCCCTAGGGTCAGGACTCAGGTGTGACAGCAACAGCACGTTGTAAAGAGGCGGGGTAGGAATGCGGCTTTCCTATTGGCTAGCTGGGCAACGTAGAACGGACCAATCAGAACCCACGGTGCTGTGGGCGGGGTAAGGCCGGAGGGCGAGTAGTCTCTAGTACGCACGCGTATAAGCAAGGTCGTTGCGAATAGGCTCAGCGCGACGGTGGAGGAGGAAAGTGTGAGGCGCGGGGCTGTGAAGGGGTGGAGCTAGGCTGCTAGGGGCGCGGCTGCGCTGATAGAAAATGCGCAGAGTAGGGGGAGGGGCCGCCCCGAGGAAGGAGAGGTGGGGCGACGCGACGCGACGCGACGCTGGGGGGGGCGGTGCTTTGCGCCGGCCGGGCGGGGCGCAGGAAAGGGGTGGAGGCAGCAGGCTGTGTGTCACGTGGAGAGGAGCTAGGTCAAAGCACAACCCTGTGCCTTCCTCGGTGCTAGCCCTGGGATTGACCTGCTGGGTTTGTGGTGCTGTTCTCCTGGGGAAAGGCCTGTTTTGCAAGGCAGCACCTTGCTGCACAGAGGTACTCAAGGCAAGCAACCAGCCCAAATTGCTGCTCTGTGATGCTTCAGTTAGCCTTCAAAGCAGGGCAGCTGCGGGGCCAGGAGCAGGCTCCTTCCCCCTGAGTTTTGCACCCAATCCGCTGGACCAGCCTTTCTTTCTGCTGCATGCTGCCAAAAAAAAAAAAAAAAAAAAAAAAAGGAGGATTCTGACAGATGGGAGCAAAACCAAGAAGGCCACTTGTCTGAGACTCCAACAAATGGTCCCAGGCTGTTGGGAAGGTTGTCATGGTTGACTGCATAAAAAGCAACACAATGGTCAGGAAGGATGAAGAAAGAGAATCCGAGTCAGATGAGAGGAGATCACTTAGCCCCCGAGGGGTAACTGTCCTGTGCTGGGTTTTAGAGCAATGGCTGCTGTGCAGTTTTACATTTTAACTGAAAACCATTTTCTTGTGTCATTTTTTTGTTCTCTGTATGAGCAAAGGAAAAATGAGAAAGTGTTGTCTGAATATCAGCTGTGTTTATCCCTCAAATTCTTAGGGTTTCAACTGTATCCAACAAGAAAAGGAGTACTATTGGCACCTTAGAGACTAACCAATTTATTTGAGCATAAGCTTTCGTGAAGTGAGCTGTAGCTCACGAAAGCTTATGCTCAAATAAATTGGTTAGTCTCTAAGGTAGCACTAGTACTCCTTTTCTTTTAACTGTATCCAAGCCAATTCTAGAAAAAGAACAGAAATTGCATCCGTAAAGTCCATAAAGTCAATGATTATTGTCAAGATTTATATCATTCACTAAGTACCATCTGTGTACTCAGCACTGATCAGAATATGCAGACAATGTCCCTGAGCCAATGTGTATAAAATGTGTAGCCCTGGATAAAATGGCTCTGATATTTAACTATAGCTATTGAGCACATGTTAATATCTATGACTGGAGGCACTGATGGGAATATGTTTTATCTTATTAAGGACTGGAAGATTTGACCCTCCAACGTTCTTTCAAGAGGAAGAGCTGCCCAGAACTCCTGTCCCTGTTTATTTTCCTTTCCTCCCTGCAGTGGCCTTGATACACCTCAGAAGACTCAATTTTTTTCCCTCATCCTAACATATGGAATTTTCCTGCTGTTTGGTTTTAAATATTCGCCTGTGAGAACTGCAACTCGATTACTGTAGTGTTGTGTTTAAGAGCCTTCTGGAAAGTAACTATCCTTTAAACAGAAGTGGAAGCAGTGTTGCCAACTCTCATGATTTTGTCATGAGTCTCATGATAATTATTGTTTTCCTTAAAGCCACAGCTCCTGCAGTCAAGTGGATATGTGATTATTTCAGCCTTCATTCTTAAAGAAAAAGTACGTTTCTAGCCCTCAGGGTTGTGGAGAAAGCTTCAAAATGTGACCCAGTACACCCTAAAGGCGCAAAAAGCAAAAGGCAAATAAAAAGAACACCAAATCTATTTTACATAATCTTGTGATTTTTTTGGTGAGCCTGACTCTTGATTGTTGAACATTTGGGGTTGGCAGTACTGTAAAGTGATTTGAAAGTGTCAGTTTCACTCCTGTTTAAAATCCATTTCTAGTCTATTATTTGTAGTATAGTAACACCTCTAACCTCCAGGCAGGTGCAGTATAAACTCACAGGGCTTTCACCTAGTATGATGTTTCCAAACATTAAATGATCTATTCCAAACTTGGAAAACTGCAAAAATTAATTAGCCTAAATGATAGAAATTAATATAGATTTTTCTATAATTGTTCAAATTATTGTATTGAAGAGTTAGTAACAAAGTAAGAATATACATTACAATTTTAAACCTAAGCAGTGTCCCTTAAGTGACTTGTCAGAACATGTTAGTATTAGAGCTGAGTGGGTCTAATATTTATTTAAATTTCTTTCTTTATATAGGAATTAGATGCAGTGCTCCTGTCAACTAATTTCTAAATTATTTTCTGCCAAAAAAAAAAAAAAAACCCTAGAGTTTTCAGCTGCCTAAGTAGCCCTGGGAATCATGGTTAAAGTTTCCTCTCAATATCAAAATCTGAAATTGTGCCCCTGGGCCGAGCCCATCACTCTGTGTCCCAGAGATAGAAGATACCTATCTTCTGTGTCCCAGAAGATACCATCACTCTGTGTCCCAGAAGATAGAAGATACCTATCTTCTCCCGTGCACCCCTCAGTTTGGCCAGGACTGGAGCACCCATGGGAAAAAATTAGCAGGTGCTAATTAGCGGGGTAGGGGCTTGGAGGAAGGGGTAGAGTGCGGATGGGCCTGCATGGGGAGTCGAGCACCCTCCAGATAGAGAGGAAGTTGGTGCCTAGGCTGACAGCTTCTTGCAGCCTGCTTGCAATCTTGAACCAGCAATTTGCAAACTGGGGGGTCGCAAGGTGATTATGTGGGGGTTACAAGCCCTGAGCCCAGCCATGCGTGGGGCTCTCAGCCTTGAGTCCCGCCAGCCCAGCTCCACTCCCAACCCTGCTCTGTCTTCAGCTCCTCTCCACCTTCAAAGAAAGGGTACCAAAATAGAAGTTGGCCCAAGGTGCCATTTTCCCTAAGGCGAGCCCTGGGACTGAGACAACATTAGAGGGCTTGATTATTCAGCATCTGAAGAGCTGTATTAAACCGCAGACCAATGAAAACACTGAGATTGGAAGGAAAAATTACATTAAACACGGTTTTACCGGCATCTTACCTCTGATATTGAAAACAGGCTATGAGTTATTTGTGGTGAAGTTTTGTTTTCTGAATTGATGAAACCATGCAAATTGCAGAGCTATTTTGAAACTAAACATTCTGAGCACAAAGATAAAAACACAGAGAAGACGCAACAAAGAAAGCCAGGCTTGATGCAGGTGGAAGTTTCTGACCGCAAATATCCTCAGCTGTGGAGGCTTCTTATGCTATGTCGCTACAAATCACCCATACCAAGAAGATACATACAATAGGGGGAGGGATAGCTCAGTGGTTTGAGCATTGGCCTGCTAAACCCAGGGTTGTGAGTTCAGTCCTTGAGGGGGGCCATTTAGGGATCTGGGGGGGAAATTGGGGATTGGTCCTGCTTTGAGCAGGGGGTTGTGATCTCCTGAGGTCCCTTCCAACCCTCATATTCTATGATTTTATGAATAGGTGAGGAGCTTATTCTGACAGTGTGCAAAGATACTGTGTCGCTTATGCTCGGCAATGATAATGCCAGAAACCTTAATATGCTTTCTATGGCAAATGATCCTGTGAAACGCAGGATATGTGAGATGTCTGAAGATATCAAAGAACAAATTGTGCATGAAATTAAACATTTTGCTTTCAGTATGTTCAGCCTGCAGCTTGATGAAACTACTGATATTACTAACTGGACAAGCGGCAAAGTCCTGTGGCACCTTATAGATATGAGCTTTCGTAGGTGAATACCCACTTTGCGGATGCATGTAGTGGAAATTTCTTCCCTCTTCTAGTAGTTAAGGTGTGAACACCAAGGGAGGAGAAACTGCTTTTGTAGTTGGCTAGCCATTCACAGTCTTTGTTTAATCCTGAGCTGATGGTGTCAAATTTGCAAATGAACTGAAGCTCAGCAGTTTCTCTGAAGTCTGGTCCTGAAGTTTTTTTGCTGCAGGGTAGCTACCTTTAAATCTGCTATTGTGTGTCCAGGGAGGTTGAAGTGTTCTCCGACAGGTTTTTGTATATTGCCATTCCTAATATCTGATTTGTGTCCATTTATCCTTTTATGTAAGGACTGTCCAGTTTGGCAGATGTACATAGCAGAGGGGCATTGCTGGCACATGATGGCATATATTACATTGGTGGACATGCAGGTGAATGAACCAGTGATGGTGTGGCTGATCCGGTTAGGTCCTGTGATGGTGTCGCTGGTGTAGATATGTGGGCAGAGTTGGCATCAAGGTTTGTTGCATGGATTAGTTCCTGAGTTAGAGTTACTATGGTGCGGTATGTAGTTGCTGGTGAGAATATGCTTCAGGTTGTCTGTGGGCGAGGACTGGCCTGCCTCCCAAGGCCTGTGAAAGTGAGGGATTGTTGTCCAGGATGGGTTGTAGATCAGTGATGATGCGTTGGAGAGGTTTTAGCTGAGGACTGTATGTGATGGCCAGTGGAGTTCTGTTGGTTTCTGTCTTGGGCTTGTCTTGCAGCAGGAGGCTTCTGGGTACACGTCTGGCTCTGTTGATCTGTTTTCTTATGTCCTCATATGGGTATTGTAGTCTTGAGAATGCTTGGTGAAGATCTTGTAGGTGTTGGCCTCTGTCTGAGGGGTTGGAGCAAATGCGGTTGTACCTCAGCGCTTGGCTGTAGACAATGGATCGTGTGGTTTGTCCGGGGTGGAAGCTGGAGGCATGAAGGTAAACATAGCGGTTGGTGGGTTTTCGGTATAGGGTGGTGTTAACATGACCGTCACTTATTTGCACCGTGGTGTCTAGGAAGTGGACCTCTGTGTAGATTGGTCCAGGCTGAGGTTGATGGTGAGGTGGAAGCTGTTGAAATCGTGGTGGAATTCTTCCAGGGTTTCCTTCCCATGGGTCCAGATGATGAAGATGTCATCAATGTAACATAGGTAGAGAAAGGGCGTGAGTGGACGAGAGCTGAGGAAGCGTTGTTCCAGGTCAGCCATAAAAATGTTGGCATATTGTGGGGCCATGCGGGTGCCCATAGTGGTGCCACTGGTCTGGAGGTATATATTGTCACCAAATTTGAAATAATTGTGCATGAGGATAAAGTTACAGAGCTCAGCAACGAGCTGTGCTGTGGCATCATCAGGGATACTGTTCCTGAAAGCTTGTATTCCATCTGTGTTTGGGATGTTTGTGTAGAGAGCCTCTACATCCATGGTGGCTAGGATGGTGTTTTCTGGAAGATCACCATTGCATTGTAGTTTTCTCAGGAAACCAGTGGTGTCACGGAGATAGCTGGGACTGCTGGTGGCGTAGGGTCTGAGTAGAGTCCAAATATCTGGACAGTCCTTCAGTGGGAGTATCAATGCCTGAGATGGTGGGGCGTCCAGAGTTTCCGGGTTTGTGGATCTTGGGTAATAGATAGAATAACCCCGGTCGGGGCTCTAAGGGTGTGTTGATTTGTTCCGGTGTTAGTGTAGGGAGTGTCCTGAGTAGATGGTGCAGTTTCTTAGTGTATTCCTCAGTGGGATCTGAGGAAAGTGGCCTGTAGAATTTGGTATTGGAGAGGTGTCTGGCAGCCTCCTTTTGGTAGTCAGACCTGTTCATGATGACAACAGCACCTCCTTTATCAGCCTCTTTGATTATAATGTCAGGGTTGTTTCTGAGGCTGTGGATAGCATTGCATTCTTCATGACTGAGGTTATGAGGCAAGCGATGTTGCTTTTCCACAATTTCTGCCTGTGTACGTCAGCAGAAGCATTCTACGTTTAGGTCCAGACTGTCATTTCAACCCTCATGTGGTCGTTCTTCTTCTTGTGCTGTTGGTGGGAGGGTATTTGTGTATCAGTGTGCTGTTCAGTGTTATCTTGAAAGTATTCTTGGAGTCGGAGATGGCAAAAGTAGGCTTCCAGATCACTGCAGAACTGTATAATGTTTGTGGGGGTGGCATGGCAGAAAGAGAGTCCCCGAGAAAGGACAGACACTTCTGCCGGATTGAGTGTGTAGCTGGATAGATTGACGATACTGCTGGGTGAGTTGGGGTACCACTGTTGTGGCCCCATGTGGCAGGTAGGATTTTAGACAGCTTACAGTCCTTTTTCCTTTGTAGAGAGGTGAAGTGTGTAATGTAGATCTCTTGTCTTATTTTAGTAAAGTCCGTTTGTATGGAAAGTTTGTTATTTATGAGAGTTTCCAGGTTGGAGAGCTCCTTTTTGATGTTTTCCTGTTTGCCATATAGGGATGCTGATCAAGTGGTTCCTCAGTTTCTTTGATAGTGTATGGCATAATCTCTCCCTGTGGTCTGTGTAGTATGTAGATAGCAATGGATTTTTCACCTTCAGTCCATTTGATATGATGTCCATCCGTTTGCATTGGGAAAGGAAAATGATATCTGTCTGTACTTGTGCAAGTAAACCCTGGAAGAATTTCCACCACGATTTCAACTGTGAATGGCTAGCCAACTACAAAAACCTCCTCCCTTGGTGTTCACACCTCAACTGCTAGAAGAGGGCCTCATCCTCCCTGATTGAACAAACCTCGTTATCCCTAGCCTGATTCTTGCTTGCATATTTATACCTGCCTCTGGAAATTTCCACTACGTGCATGCGACGAAGTGGGTATTCACCCACGAAAGCTCATGCTCCGATACGTCTGTTAGTCTATAAGGTGCCACAGTACTCTTTGCCACTTTTACAGATCCAGACTAACATGGCTACCCCTCTGAAGCTTAACTGTGCACAATTTATAGTGTTCATATAGTATGTTAATACTGGGGATGTTAAGGATGAGTTCTTATTCTGTGAACAACTTGAAACAACCACAAGCGCACAGGACATTTTCAATAAGATGAATGCCTTTTTCAAAAGCAATGGCATTGAGTGGAAAAATCTTTGTGGTATATGTACCAACAGTGCTCCAGCCATGATGGGTGCTGTCAGGGATCCCCGCCCACCCATTCTGAACTCTGGGGTACAGATATGGGGACCCGCATGAAAGACCCCCTAAGTTTATATTCTACCAGCTTAGGTTAAAAACTTCCCCAAGCACAAATTCCTTTCCTTGTCCTTGGATGGTATTGCTGCCACCACCAAGTGATTTACACAAAATTTCAGGGAAGGGACACTTGGAATCCCTGTCCCCCCAAAATATCCCCGCAAGCTCCTTCACCCACTTTCCTGGGGAGGCTTGAGAATAATATACCAACCAATTGGTTAGGAATGTGAGCACAGACCAGACCCTTTATCTTCAGGAACTGAAAATCATTCAGGTTCTTAAAAGAAAAACTTTATTTATAAAGAAAAAGTAAAAGAATCACACCTGCAAAAGCAGGATGGAAGGTAACTTTACAGGGTAAATAAAAAGATTTAAAACACAGAGGATTCCCCTCTGGCTCAGCTTCACAGATACAAAAACGGGAATTAAACTACCTCTGTAGCATATGAAAATTCACAAGCTAAAACAAAAAATAACCTAACTTATTTTCTTGCCTTAATTACAATTTCTGTGATTTTTATATGGAATATTCCAGGCATATTTTCAGGAGATGTTGTACCTGCTTGGCTTCTCTCTCCGTCTGGAGAGGGAACAACAGAGAGAGAGCGCACAAACAAAACCTTCCTCCCCCCCCCCCCCGCAGATCTGAAAGTATCTTCTTTCCTCATTGGTCCTTCTGGTCAGGTGCCAACTAGGTTATTTGACCTACTTAACCCCTTACAGGTAAGGCGATATAGTACAGCTGCCAAGGAGGGATTTTATGCTACCCTTCTCTATATATTTATGACAGGTGCACAGTCTGTCTTTCAGCAGAAGGTAATGTGCATGTCACCTAATTTGATTGTGACTCACTGTGGAATCCATTGTCAAGTCCTAGCTGTAAAGACATTCCCAATGTGCCTTAATGCTGTGGTGGTAGATGTTGTTATACAAGCAGTGAACTTCACTAAAGCATATGCTCTGAATAGTTGTCTCTTTTGAGAGATCTGCAATGAAATGGGTGGTGAATATGAAGTTCTGCTTTTCCACACTCAAGTCCAATGGCTCTCTAGGGGGCATGCATTAAAGCATGTTTTTATACTTTGTGAAGAGATGGCAGAGTTTTTTCTGCAAAAAGAGAAACAAGACCTGAACAAAAATTCAGTGACAAGAAATGGCTTATCTGCTTGGCATACCTAGTCGATATCTTTGATGGTCTTAATGACCTCATTCAAAGTTAATAGACCTGACTAATAAAATCAGAGCCTTCCAGCTGAAGTTTGATCTGTGGTGAAATAAGTTGGACACAGATATGGCATGTTTCTGACATTTTCCTCATTCAGCAAGAAGGAAGTCAACATTGATAGTGCTCTCAAGTCAGCTATTAGTGAACATCTGAGAAATCTTTGTGAAGCGGCAAAGAGTTCTGTGGCACCTTATAGACTAACAGATGTATTGGCATGGATCTGATGAAGTGGGTATTCACCCATTAAAGCTTATGCTCCAATACGTCTGTTAGTCTATAAGGTACCCCAGGACTCTTCGCCACTTTTACAGATCCAGACTAACACGGCTACCCCTCTGATACTTGTCTTCATGAAGAGTTCTCACACTACTTCCCAGCACTACCAGAAGCACTTCATTGCCTGGGGAAAAACCCTTTTAGTGTGACAGCTGAGCAGTTACCTATTCAGGATATTCACACACACGAACAATTTATTGACATGATCAATGATGATGAAGTGAAAGCAAAATTCATACAGCTGGCCCCAAGCCAATTCTGGTGTTCAGGTGCAAGTGAATACCCATTGGGGTCTGAAATGGCCCTGAGAGTCCTTCTGCTATTTCCCACTATCTATGAATGCGAGAGTGGATTCTCCAGCCTTCTCACAATAAAGAAAAAAATCCTGAAACTGGCTCGATATGAAGGACAACATCAGATGCATCCTTTCTAAAACAATGCCAAGAATAAAACTTCTTGTGCCAGATAAACAGCATCATCCATCTCACTGATTTTTTTCTGCTTATGGTGATTAATTGCTATCAAGTATTAAAATAAAGTTCTACTTAACAGTAACTATTTAAAAATAACTTTATGCTTATAACAATAAATCGATAAACATGTGTTTGTCTCAATTTAAAAGCAGTGAGAAAAGAGAAATTCATTTTAAACAATAGGGTTTAAATTTAGCATTTAAAATAGTGTTAAATATAAATAATGTGTTTTTAATTTATAAGTGAGGGGTGGGGGTCGCACTTGGAGGCTTGCTGTGTGAAAGGGATTGCCAATACAAAAAGTTGGGGAACTATCTTAAACAATGTGGCCAAAACACCATCCCTTGTCTTCCCTCCTGCACATTCCTCTCTTCCTCTAGCCTCACTGACAGGCCCATTGTCAATCAGACCAGAAGAAGAGCTCTGTGTCTCTCACCAACAGAAGTTGTTCCAATAAAAGATATTCCTTCACCTGCCTAGTTCCATCCCATCTGGTTTACCCACATATCAAGCTTCCTCCACATGCTTCTTCCTTATCAGCTGCTCCAAGATCTTTTTCTCTTCTTCAGGCCTCCATTATACTTTGTTTTAATTACTGAAACATCCTCCTCTCGGGCCTCCTACACACACTGCCCTCTTCTATTGTTAACACAAAATGCAGCTCTAAAAGTAACTTTCTTAAGTCATCAATTTAATCATGTCACTCCCCTCTTCTAATCCACCAGGGCTCTTCATCCACTAGTTCATCAACTTTAAACTTCTGGGGTGGGATTCGCAAAAGTACTTGGTGCCTAAATCTCACTTTTGGCTCCACTGAAATCCACAACCAGAATGCTGTAGGATCCTGAACTCACCACCTAAGTTTTTCCCAGGTAAAGTTTCCTTGGCGCCTCTGTGTCTGCCTTTAGGAATGCTGCTTCACTCTGAGCAGCTGGAGGTCTGTCTCCCACCTAAGTGATTCACAAACCAGGGGGCAGATAGGCACTCAGCCATCTAAGTTGCATGCAGGCCCTCTGAGCAAACCTACCAGATCAGGTCCCATTTAAATTCCAGCCAGAGGAGAAGCCACTGATTATTTTGCTTATTGCCAAGAGTAGTGCCTGTAAGGCCTTTGTACCAGCCTTAGCACCACTGAGACAAAGCCAGGAGAGGGGGAGGTAGCGATCATGAGTGAGCCTGATTCTGTTCCTCCCTAATATGCTGGGGTACATGTCTATGGAAAAACAGAAAATCTATCTATATTTGACTTTGGGGGTGGGTGTGTGTGTGTAAGTCTATCTATATTTGACTTGAGTGCGTCAGGGCCCGTGAGACTGCAGACTCTGTAAAAACACACCTGTATTACTAACAGCTTAAAAAGTGCTTGCTTAATGGTTTTTCTTCAATTAACGTGGTGTTCAGGGCCTTTCCTACCTGTATGCAAACTACGCAGCTGCGTAGGGCACCAAATTTCTGGTGCCCTACGCAGCTGCATGCTGCATCCAGCTCCAGCCTGATCCCCCAGACAGCTGAGCCGGCCCCTCATGGGCTGTGCACAGCAGGGCCCAGGAAAGCTGTCTCTGCCCATTTTAATTTAGTTCCCCTTTTTGCAGAAACTCAAACCTGGTACACTGAAGCACTAGCTCTGTTTGTTATGATTGCCGGTCCCACCCAGTGAGGACTAAGAACATGCCCTTTTTTTGAGTAGTGTCGGAACATAACTTTAGTGCCAACCTCCAATCCCACATCATTAACATGTCCCAACCTCCAATCCCACATCATTAACATGTCCCAAACAATTAGTTACTATCTGATTGCTGGCTTTTAGTTGAAGTGGTACCTGATATTGTATGCCACTGATAGTATTTAACACTTGACGCATATATAGATCTATCTGTACCCTTGGTTGATATTTGTTTGGCAGGACTCCTCCCACCCACCAGAGTTCACCTACCTGTTAATAGCTCGTGCGGCAAAAACACATGCACGGTTCGGGTGGATCGCATAGCCATAAGGCTGTAAGGTAGCTTGCTATCCCAGTCCCTTCCCTGTGCATCTATGAGCTTTTGAAGAGCCATCTTAATGGTCTTATGAGCCCGTTTGACTATCCCAGAATTTTGTGGGTGCGCAGCTATATGCAACCGCTGCTTGATGTTCAGTACAGCACATAGTGCCCTAGTTATCTCCTCCACAAAGTGTGGCCCTCTATCTGAGTCTATCTCAGCTGAAAGGCCAAATCAAGAAAAAGTTTGTCCATCAAAACATGGGTAGTGGTTAGGGCAGTCGCATACCATGTAGGCTACACCTCCACCCATCACGTGAACACATCGACCACAACCAAGCAGTACAGGTTGCCCCGCTTTGACTGTGGGAGTGGCCCTATAATGTCAATTTGCAGGCAATATCACGGTCCATCTGACAGATGATGGTACATTGGGCATTTGATGGGCCAAGTATCAATATTATTTTCTGCACAATGGCGACATGACCTGATATAATTGGCCATGTCATCGTTTATATTTGGCCACCAAGCAACTCTAGAAATTCTATCCAGGGTCTTGGAAGCCCCATAGTGTCCCTGACTGTGAGCTAATGTGATTAGCTCTTTACACAAGCTAGTTAGCATGACTAACACAGATATCTCACAGTCCCGTGGCTTTGCCAATATGAACCCATTAGTGTCTTTCAATATGGCATATCCCTGGTGTATCTCCTCTTTAAGAAGGGCTTGAAGATCCTTATCCTGCTGTTGGAGAGTTTGGATGTCAGTACCTACAGATACATCAGGAGATGGCATTTTGATAACAGCAGCCACAATAGGAGTCCTGTCCGACAGGTACTCAGATCCCAATCTGGTGTCTTGCTTTTCCAGGAGATCAGCCTGACTACTGAGTTTTGCCAATACTGATCCCTCTTTAGTGTGAGCCTTCACCTTCAACATATGTGTCCAGCCCTCTCAGGAAGAAGCTAGCTGCCAAGCATGAGTCAGATAACTGTCATACTTAACAGGCTTTCCATCAGTGGCATTCATTCCTCTCTTCTTCCAGATAGGAATCCAGCTGGTGAATGCCTAGGTGACCCAACTGGAGTCGGAGCACAAACATATGTTTGTATCTTGTGCTTCCTCTGATAATACTGCCAGGACAGCACCCAACTCTGCAGCCTGTGCCAAAGGCAGCCTGACTGTTCCCTGTAAGATTCTCTATGACCCCTCCTGGATTGCAGCATATCCTGCAACAGGATGCCCTTCGTTGTAATACGCGCTTACATCCACTGCCCAAACCATTAGCCTTTTCTGCTGTACCTCCTCCCAAGATATCACCAGTAAAAAGAAGGATTGTAGTTCTGACTCATCTGGTAGCAGGCAATCATGCCCTTCTGTAATGAGAGCGTAAGGGAGAATTCCCATATGGGGGATCTTTTTGGTACGAAAATCTCTATTAATCAAGCTTAAGGTCCATCCCGTAAGTCTGGGCGATGATATTCTGCCTTCATTAATACGCCCAGAGATAACATATTTCACCAGGGTGTGGCAAGTCCTGACCACAATGGGAGCTGTGCCAGTTAGATATTCCCAATATGTCAGAAACCCCACCAGGGCAAATACTTCACGCTCACAGACAGAAAACCTTGCCTCAACCTCACTGAGGGTTTTGGATCCATAAGCTACTGGTATTAATTGGTCAGCTTGTTTTTGTAAAAGAACCGCACCCGTGCTCACTGGAGTGGTTGCAATCTGCAAGTAAAACGGTAGGCCTTGTGGTGGGTAACTGGTGGTGGGGAAGCCACTAGGCCCTTTTTAGAGAATCAAAAGCATTTTGCTCCTCTGTTTCCCATTTCCATAGGGTACCCTTTCTGAGAAGCTGGTATAAGGGTTTGGCAATACCCGCGTCATTGTCTTTAAACTCCCAGGAAAACTCAGTCAATCCCAGGAACGATCGAAGTGCAAAAACATCTTTTGGAATTGGTAGTTTAGCAATAAGTTTCACCCTGTTTTCATCCGGGGACTTTCTCTCTTGGCCCAAAGTGACGCCCAGGTAAGACACAGTCTGTTTTACCAGCTGCGCTTTTTCTGGATTCACCTTGAATCCGGTGTTCTGAATTGCCTGAATAACCTGCTCAAGGACCAACAGAGTTTGTTCTCAGGTATCAGTAGCTATCAGTATATCATCAACATAACTGAAAACTTGCTGACATCCTAATGCTTAGTACATTGTGTGCACTTGTTGGTGACATATCGTGGAGCTGTTGTGTAGCCCTTGTGGAGTGCGCGTGAAGGTTAATTGCCTTCCTTCAAAAGTGAAGGCAAATTTATTTTGGTCTGCATCTCAGACCGGTATGCTGAAAAAAGCATTTGTGAGGTCCAGAACATTGAACTAATGAGCACCCCCATCAATGGCTGCCATTAATTCCTGATATTTGGCTACCACCGGTGCCAAACGAGGAGTCACCCTATTTAGTTCCTGAAAATCCACCATTAGCCTGTAAGTATGGCCATCAGCTTTTCTTATAGGCCATATCAGGGAATTACAGGGACTATTCGTAACCTTTAAAACTCCTTGGGCCTCTAACAGCTCAACTGCCTTCCTGACACTTGGAATAGCTTCCTCTGGAAAACGATATTGCTTTAATGATTGGGGATTTGGTCCAGGAATGCTAACCTCCCCTTTCACTAAGCCACAATGGAGCTTATGTTTAGCAAAGGCATCTGGGTACCTAAGTAGGATTGCTCCTGCCTCAGGTTCTTGGGGTGGTAGACTATACCCCTCCATTGCCTTTATAGCCGCTACCCGGTGTGCAGCAGGGACAGCTGTTCCCGCATGATCGGTATATTTTGTAGGCATTAGCCAGTAATTCAGTAAATCAGTGATCACCTTAGGTGTTTCAGGAGATCACTACACAGAATTCCGGTCCCCCCTCGGTGATGAACCCCAAAGGAGGCCTGGATTGATAAGGGTCCTACCATGCAGGTGACTGGCACAGTGAAAGGAATAGTAGTGTGATCCCCTCCCGCATAGGCTTTCAAACTTTGTGAAAAGGCCACAGGAATAGATCTCACCTTCTCATTCCCATCCTTACACAGGATAGACACCGCTGCCCCAGCGTCTACTAAAGATTTTTGTTTGAAACTGCTAAACTCCCCACTGATAGTTAAAAGAGCTGACCCCAGCTGTCGTCATAAATTCTAGCAGAGTTGAGAGTGGCCAGGGAATTGGGTGCGAGTCATAAAAGGTCAGGAGGCCATCCCCCTGCGTTTGCATTTCCCGCTGCTGGTGAGCAACGAGCTGCTTCATCAGCACTGAGGTGGGGAGCCCATCTATATCTTGCTTACGTTTTTAAGCCAATAGCTGTCCCCACACCAGCCTACGGAAAGCTCTGCAATCTTTCTCAGGTTGCCTTTGCATTTGTTGTTTAGGCTGCCCCTTTGGTGAGTCCCTAAAAGCCAAACTCCTTCTCTGTTGAAAGGATGATTTACCCTTCTTCCCCACCTTAGGGCTTACACCTTCCTCTTTCCTATTGCTGATGACAGCAGCGATCTTTTTCCCTTTGGGGTTAGAAAACACACCCCTTTGGAGTTCATAGACCTCCCTTAATTTATTCTCTATCTCCTGGATGGTAAGGAGATCGGGGTCAAAGGATCCCACTGCAATTCTGAAGGCTGGTGCTAAACCCTGAACCATGGCATTCTTAAACTCATCGGTGTCCCAGCCAGTATCACCCACCAGTAACTAGAGCAGCTTTTCCCTTCCTAGGTAGCACTCTGGTCGCTCCTCCGCCTTTTGTTGTTCGGAGTAAAATCGACCTATGAGGCTACTCCGGGGATAGAAAAACTGATATAAACCTGTATATAACTGAATGGGAGTTTGCAAATTGGCTGCCTGAATTTCAACTGGAAGACCTAAATACTCCTCTGGTCTAACACATTCTCTCACTAGAGCTGCCAAGTCTCCAACCACCAGACTGGGGATGGCTGCAACTTTTGCCATCCAATCTACTGCAGTTTCCCTCATCAAAAGGCCAAGAGATTTTCCTAGGGCCCGTGCTTGCTCAGGAGAGAATACCTTGCTCTCCCGTCTTGTCTCCCCACCTTGGCTGGTGTTTCCATCCCGAGTCATCACAGTAGGGGTGATCGGAGCCAAGGGGACTGACTCCTCCATTATACAAGGAGCTGATGGTATAATCGCCTTTTCTATAGCATTCCCATTTTTACTGGGCTTGGGCGTGCGCTCAGGACTACCATGGCTCTCCTCCTCATTCTCACTCTCCATGGAACTGAGCTTCAGAGGGAAAGGATCAGCCTGGAGGGCCCTGATAGTTCCCTTTGAGCAAGCAAGTCAAGCTCTAAGTCATGCTTCACGCCTTTGACAGCCAGTGTGATTAGCTGCTTCCCCAGTACGCTCCTACATGGTCTTGATCAGTTTTCTTAAAGCTGCTTCAGTCTCCTCAAGCTGTTTGGTCAGAGTTGTAACCTCTTGTTCTTTTTCAGAGAGGTGATCGGTGAAATCCTGGACTTGAACGGTCATCCTCCCTACCTTTGTTGCTCCTGAAGCTTGATCATTCAGTGTTTCTATTTTGGAGGATAGCTTCCCCACTTCAGCTTCTTGAGCTAATGTTTGAGCTCTGGCATCCGCTATTTGTTTATCCTGCTTGGCTACTGTGTTTAGAAGTTCTTCAGTCACCGACAGGAGGCCAAACAGCAGAGCCCACTTTTGCTTTTTGTGAGAAGGTCTCGGTTGTCCATCCACAAAACTTGCTCACAGTTGTTGTAGGCTGCTTCAAGCTCCCCGCCCCGGAACACCCTAATCCTCCAGGGATCCTCTCCCTAGGCTAGTCTTTTCACTGCTACCCTAATGGGTGCATCCTCCTCGGATGCTGACCTTGCCCCAAATGACTTGATCTTATGAAGTCAGTGAAGCTACTCCTGATATATAGATATCGATGAGAGCATGTCTGTTATTCTCCAAAATCTCTCAAACCTTGGACATGATTAGTGGAGGAATATAAGATTCCCTCCCAGTCTGTCACACCTCCCAACATGTGTTGTCTTCTATAAACCACACCTATGAGACGTTCAAGGGATTTCTGATGCATTATCTTGAGCTTAGTCTCCCTGCTGCTTTGTGATAATTTCAGAATGCTCTGCCATAGAATTGCTGTAATTTTCACTGACAGCTCCGTGGGGCACAGCTTTTATTTGTGGCATCCCCAGTCCCCAATGGATTAGCTGCTGGGCACCCTCTTTCCCTTGCCCCAGTACTCAACACCATGTCCTGACAGTCACTGTTCCTTTTCTGCCTTCTCACTTTCTCCTGTCTTTTTCTCTCTCTTCTCTTTCCTTGTCTTGTTTCTGTCTTTTATTGCTGTGTTGCACCTTTTTCTTTCCCTCCCCTTTCCCCCTCTGCCCCCCGTCCCACTCACCAGAATGGGACATGCTGCCTGTGGTAGGAGTTTCCATATGGGAGGTGCATCCATTGGTGGATCCATGGGACTGGGCAGCATATGCTTTTGGGAGTGCTGCTGGAGAAGGGAAGAGAAGCAAAGATTGGCCAGGTAGACAGCTCCTTGAGCCTTTAGCCCTACACATCATATTTGTAGCTCCCCCTATCCAGCCAGTTACCTCCTTTAGTGCCAATCTCCTTATGGGCTTTGATGGACAGGCCTTGGTTCTTCTGGATCCTGCCTCCCACTCAGCAGGGTGTAACTTCTTTGTTTTCTTCCTATATGAATTTAGCATTGCCTCCACCCCACCTCGATCCTTCCTAACAATCTCACCCTGATGGATGATACAGGCAAGATGCAGATTCTTAAGGCACAAGCTACACTTACGTTGCAGCTTGGAATCCCCAGGTCTTTCATACACAGGCTAGGAATCCCTTTAGCCTGGGTCCAGCACTTCCCCCAGTTTAGGTTTGGTTCCTCAGGTGTTTCCTGGAGTCTTCTTGTGAGGAGAGTGAAGAATAACTGATGATGTCCTCCCTGACTTATATAGCTTTAGTATATGATGGGAACACTTTCTTTCAAAACTTGGTTCCCAGACTGATTTGTATTTGGAAAAATACTGACATCCCAAGATGAAGTCCAGAATCATGTGACCTGGTCACATGTCCTTGTAAAGTCATAGTGGCCGTTACTTACAGGTGGTCTGGAGTGTTCTCAGGAAGGCTCACCAGGTGGGAGATAAGCTTCTCCTAAAGCAGGGGTTCTCAAACTAGGGGTCAGCCTCCCCCCACAAGCCCTGCTTTGTCTCCAGCACTTATAATGGTGTTAAATATATAAAAAAGTGCTTTTAATGTATAAGAGGGGGTCGCACTCAGAGGCTTGCTATGTGAAAGGGGTCACCAGTACAAAACTTTGAGACTCAGTGTCCTAAAGCCTATTGTTTTCCCTAATGGCTAATTGCCCTGAATAGGGCCTTCCCAACCAGCTATCAAGACTGAAAGCATCTTGTCTAGTGGGCGTTACGCAGGTGTAACTACATTTCAAGTACAGATATATAGTCAATATTTATAACTTCAGATACTAAACTGATACATGCATATAAATAAGATATCTTTTCTAATGACCCCTTACACAACCCATCTTGCATAAAATACATCATAATTATGCTATAATCATATCATAATAATATGAAGAATATGAGGTGCAGTGTCTCAGGGGGTTCCCCAACAAAGCTCTTGAAGCTGGGAGTCACCTTGAAGAGAGAAAGGGCCAAGCAGAGGGATGTTGCTTCTAGGTCCCCAAATGCCAGTTGTTAGGGGGACCCTGCATGCAGGCCTGAGACTCACTAGCTCCCCACATACCCAAACCCACCCTTTCCATGACTGACTCCAGACTGCTCCAAAATGGCTTCTCCCCTCTCCTGAACTCCCAGGAAAAGGCATTTGACTCCCTATTGGTAAGGCAAGCTCTTCTTCCTGGGCTTTCCCTTGTCAATCATTTGACTCTTCCTCCTCCTCCAAGCAGGCACACCTGTTATCCTCCTCCTCAGCTAACAGGGGTCCCTGTCATTCTAAATAGCAGCTTTCCTCTCCCCCTCTGAGTTGCCTAGTAGACTAAGTCTGCCCTTGGTTCCCCCTTCCTATAAGGAACAGTGTGCATCTCCCTGAGTTACAAACACACACAGCCCCAGGAATCTAAATACGTTCCTTGGAAGCGTATTATTTGTTCATGGTGGCACCCAAAAAAATGGAAAGCAGAAGATATGATCCCTGCCTCAAGCAGCTCTGTCTAAGGATAGACAGATAGGCAGACAAAGGTCAGACAAGAGAAACAATAATAGAGACTTTCTGTACAAATATCCATATAAAGCATGGCAGAAGTGGGTTTTTAAGAGGGAAGACGTTTGAACTCAGGGCAATCAACCCACACACAGGCGCCAGCGTGGCAGAAGGCACAAAGGTGACTGATTGTTTTAAAATACTGATGGGCACGTTAGAGTGTGGGGAATGCTTTGGCAACCAGCAGTATGAGGAGCTGCCTCTGAGCAGGAAGGGAAGGAAAGGAGCCTTCAAGGAGCTGTCCACTGCTTTGTCCACACCCACAGAAGCCCATTTGTAGTGGTTGTGGGATAGAACCAAGATCATGCAGTTTCTCTGGCTGCATCGCCCTAGGGATAACCTGTCTCCCCGCAGGAAGGCAGGCTCACCTAGATTAGCATAAATGGCTCTGACTCCTTTTCTCACTTAGTTTTAAACTTTTGAAACACTATCTCAGCATGGATACACCCTTGGAAAAATGAACCCAGTTTTGAAATGAGTTAATTTCCAACATTCACTATAAATGTTGAGCAATGATAGAAATAAAGGTTTCAGCGTAGCAGCCGTGTTAGTCTGTATCCGCAAAAAGAAAAGGAGGACTTTTGGCACCTTAGAGACTAACAAATTTATTTGAGCATAAGCTTTCGTGAGCTACAGCTCACTTCATTGGATGCATTCAGTGGAAAATACAGTGGGGAGATTTATACACACAGAGAACATGAAACAATGGGGTTACCATACACACTGTAATGAGAGTGATCAGGTAAGGTGAGCTATTACCAGCAGGAGAGCCCCGGGGGGGGGCAGGGGGCGGGAACCTTTTGTAGTGATAATCAAGGTGGGCCATTTCCAGCAGTTGAGAAGAACATCTGAGGAACAGCTCGGAGAGGGGGGAGGGAGGAATAAACATGGGGAAATAGTTTTACTTTGTGTAATGACCCATCCACTCCCAGTCTTTATTCAAGCCTAAGTTAATTGTATCCAGTTTGCAAATTAATTTCAATTCAGCAGTCTCTCGTTGGAGTCTGTTTTTGAAGTTTTTTGTTGAAGAATTGCCACTTTTAGGTCTGTAATCGAGTGACCAAAGAGATTGAAGTGCCCCCCTCTTCCACCCGCCGTTCCTCAGACATTCTTGTCAACTGCTGGAAATGGCCCACCTTGATTATCACTACAAAAGGTTCCCCGGCTCTCCTGCTGGTAATAGCTCACCTTACCTGATCACTCTCGTTTCAGTGTGTATGGTAACACCCATTGTTTCATGTTCTCTGTGAAAATATAAAATCCCCCTACTGTATTTTCCACTGAAAGCATCCAATGAAGTGAGCTGTAGCTCACGAAAGCTTATGCTCAAATAAATTGGTTAGTCTCTAAGGTGCCACAAGTCCTCCTTTTCTTTTTTTGATAGAAATAAAGGGAACTGTCTAGAGAGACAATTATTCAGCTTTAGGTACAATAACTCTCTGTGCTGGGTGTCACAGTTTCTGGCGTATTCCCCCCTCTGAGGGCACCCACATAAGGTTTTATGCCTTCTAGCTATCACCTCTCTTGGGCAGAGACCTGCATCTCTCTTCGTCTAGACTGGGGGTTTAGGCTTACAGTACCTCTGATTTCCCCAGCAGTTCTGAACAGGGTCCAGGACCTGTGGTTAACCTTCGTCCAGGGGCTACAATAGTGTATACTAGTTACCAGCAGCCTTCACAAAGCAAAATACATTTATCCTTAGGGTAAAAGCATTACAGAGAAAACAAACATTTCTATACACATGCTAAAAGCTTCCCAGAGGTCACCCTCCAGTCTAATGGGGCCCTAGCAAGGCAAAGTCTTACCAACCCTTCTACAAGGGTTGGAAAAAACCACGGGACAGAAGGTCCTGTCCATTTGCTAGATCAGAAAAAAGGCCCCGTGTGTCAGTTTAGACTCAGCCTTCTTATACCAAAAGCCCTTTCTTTCTTGGTCTCTGAAAACCCTGTTTGAACCAGTATATGCAAGCCTCTTCAGGGGGTGGTTCCTTGCTGGAGGTGTTTACAGCCTGAGTGATTTGCCTTAATCCCTCCCCATTATTTTTAGTTCGTATAAGAGTTGTGGAACCTTCCCCTGCAAAGTTGCATAAAATCCCTGGCCCACAGTGATATGTAAACCATGCATAAACTTAATACAGTATGGTCCCAAAAGATATTGTGTGTGGTTGCAATCTCTGCTACACATAAACCAAACTTGTTTTACAGTTATAGAAAAATCTGGTTCTCCTTTTGCTTAATTTGATCAGTTTTGATTGTTTCAGATACATATGTAATGTGTATACATATGCAGAAGGGACTGGATTTCTGACAGTAGACAGCTCTTTAAACTAGCAGAAAAACTAGCTGAAAAAGATATGAAAGCTGAAAAGAATACTGATAGTGTTCAAATATGTTAAGGGCTGTTATAAAGAGGATGGAGATCAATTTTTCTCCATGTTCACTGAAGGTAGGACAAGTAATAATGGGCTTAATCTGCAGCAAGGGACATTTAGGTTATATAGTAGGCACAACTATAAGGATAGTTAAGGTCTGGAACAGGCTTCTGAGGGAGGTTTTTATGAACAGGTTGAACAAACACTTGTCAGGGATGGTCTAGGTTTACTTGGTCCTGCCTCAGTGCAGAGGAATTCGGACAAGATGATTATACTGGTTCCTTCAGGCCTTAAAATCTATATTAATGATAAATGGATCACTATCAAAGAAATGACAATATTCTATTGGCAAAGAAAGGAAGGCCAACATTCTGAATGACATACAGGGAAAGTAAGCCCAATAATGAAATATTAGTTGGGTCCTTCAGACATTCTGATTAACATTATAAGTAGGACTGTCAATCAGTCACAGTTAACAGCTGTGATAAATTGAAAGCAAAATTAATGCTTTTTTTAGCGCGTTAAGTGCATACCTGTGGGAGGAGCAGGAGGCATTGGCGGAGATGGGGGCTGAAGAAGCCCCAAGCCCCACACCGCGCTGAAGCCTGGAGCCCTACGCCCTGAGAGGGGCTGAAGCC
The DNA here is from genome assembly GCF_965152235.1 of Eretmochelys imbricata. Lineage (NCBI taxonomy): Eukaryota > Metazoa > Chordata > Testudines > Cheloniidae > Eretmochelys > Eretmochelys imbricata. Next base: position 62,781,553 of record NC_135574.1, on the reverse strand, counting down.
CAGAACCCCCAGCCCTGACCCTATATTTGAAAATAATTAAATAAATGGTATTCTAATATTGTTTAACAGTGCAATTAAAACTGCAATTAATTTTTTTAATTGCTTGACCGCCCTAATTATAAGTATTACCATGTATTATACAAGTTCATGGTCATATAATGGAAGCAGCATGTTTCAGTGATAGGGCTGGGGATTGAAACTGGCTGTAGCAGGGGCTCACTGTTTAGCTATAGGCAAGTCAGGGAAACTGAGATGTGATCTAGTTAAATGTCCAAATAGGAATAATCCTTATACACCTTGTGGCAGGGTGCATTGACACCTATGGATGTTAAGTGCTAAATATTATCCTATATTATTAATAACAAGGTTAACTGCATATGTCATTCAGAGTGATAGCCAGAGACCTGATCAAAATAATAAATTATGATCATGCCTAGTTGTCATATAGCACTTAACATCCGTAGATCTCTAAGCACTTTACAAAAGGAGGTTAAAACACTGTTGCCCCCAAAATTACCTTGCCAGGAAGTTTGGTTTTATTCCATTTTATTTTTCTTATTTTGCTTTATGTGAGGCCAAAAATAATTCAGTTCAATATAAAAAAATAGTGATTCTGAGATCTAAACCAGTGGTTCTCAACTAGGGCTCTGGGGCCCCCTGGGGGGGGGGCGCAAGCAGGTTTCAGGGGGTCTGCCAAGCAGGGCCAGAATGAGACATGCTGGGGCCCAGCACAGAAAGCCAAAGCCCCACTGCATGAGGCTGACGCCCAGGACGCTGAGCCCCACCACTCCAAGCTGAAGCTGAAGCCTAAGAAAGGTAGCTTTGCGGTGGGTCCCAGTGGCATGGGGCCTCGAGCAGTTGCCCTGCTTGCCACCCTCTAATGCCGGCCCCGGCTTTTATATGCAGAAAAACAGTTGTTGTGACACAGGTGGGCCGTGGAGTTTTTATAGCAGGTTTGGGGGGGGGGGGTAGGCTCAGAAAGAAAAAGGTTGAGAACTCCTGATCTAAACAACTGGTTGCTAGTCACATGATTTTTCTGCAGCTGCATGTATTATCTGTCACTAGCAGCTATAGTGATGCATATAACTGTGTATAGACTAGCACAATGCTTAAGGTTACTTTCAGGGTCAGAGGTTAAATTCACACTGGTATAAACTGAAACTGATCCATTGACTATAGTGGAGTTGTGCTCACTTACACCAACAGAATATTTAGCCTCATAGTATTAAAAGTGGCTGCCTAGCCTGCACCCATAAAAGTTATGCACCCACAACAACTACACATGCAAGAGTCACATTTTCACCATAACATTTTATAAAACAGGCTTTTAATTGTGCAATCATCCTTTTGTATGTATAAATGCCCATTTGTTCTCTCAATATAGACAGCCAGATTTGAAATACTTCACAGCTCAGCTATCTAGGACCACGTTTAATTGTTCTCAACAAATGATAAGATTCAAAATATTATTCAGCTGCATCCTCCACTTTAAAATGTAAATAACTGAAGCAAGCTAAAGTTAGATCATATGCCGTATCCCCATGCTATTTATTTTTGTGTGCAAAATTCCATACCCCTCTCCCAAGTCAAATGCTTTAATTTTAATTAGAATTGGGTGGTTTTCCTCCCTATTCTATATCGCTCTCCCACCACTCCCTTCGGTTGTATTGGAGCTGCTGTGGTGGGCTCAACCCCTGGATAATTTTTTTCTGGGCCAGACTAGCTCTTTTGACTAGCCTACACTACAAAATGATGATTCACTTACAAGGATTTGGATATCTAGTCTATTCAGGTTCTTATATTGCAGGCATCACTGTGGTATCTGAGCAGCTTCCAGCAGTCTTGCCATAACATAGTTTCTATCATTTGTGGGTCTATCTTTTTCTCTTCCTCTCACCAGGGAGAAAATAGTGTGCATAATTTTTAATTTTTTTTTTAGATTTTGATTTATAAGTGCTGTGCTACCTTCCCCGGGAATGTTTTTGAAAATACCTGCTACCTGGGGTAAATGTGGTACATTGCACATACAAAAAAACCCAAAACAAAACAAAAAACACTTTAAATTCCTCTTCAGAAATATTTTTAAAATACAGCAATATATATCAAACCTTGTAAGGGTAATGTGGAACTATCTTGAGAATGGAATGAGCGTGACCGGAGGTAGGGATGCGTGTACGCATATACAGTGTGTGTTTCTGTATGCATTACATTGTGGAACATATTTTCAGAGGTGCTGCTGAGTACTTGAAACTCCCATTGATTGTAAAGGAAGTTACAGATTATCAAGTACTTCTAAGATTCTGATCTTTAATGTGGAGATGCTAAGTGGTTTCAATTTTTCTTCTAGATCTAAAAGAGTACTCTAATTATTATGCTTTTCCTTCATGATTTATATAAAGAGTTGGCACATAAGTAGGTGTGTGGAGACGTTTGGTTAGATACTGAGTGCTAATAGCTCAAATAGCTCAAGTTTTCAAACTTGGGGTGGGGCCTAAAATTAGACACCTAGTATCTCTGTGTAGACATCTTATAAGTGCCCTGATTTTCCAAGGGTCTGAGTATTTTTAGCCCCCATTGAAGTCAATGGGATTTGTTTGGGATTTGGCACCTCTGGGAAGAAGAAAAAAAAATCAGACTACTTGTATGGCTTCCTCAATATGGATTTAGGTGCCTAATGCTAGCCACCCAAGTCTGAAAATTTTGGCCAATATTTTCAGAAGATACATCTGGCCAACGTGTGTAGGGAATTGTGAGATGACCGTGGCCCTATTCAGAAACAAACGGACTATAATAACTTTCTCTTAAATATACCTGAACCACAATCTAATAAAAAGTAAGTCAATTAGAAGGTAGTAGAACTGTAGATACTGAGATTGTAGTTACTTGCTGAAACCACTAGGTGGCAGAGAATAATAAAGTTTTAGTATTATGTATGAATCCATGAAACTTAGTCCATATAACATGTAGACGTGCCAAAGGCCTGTTAGATCATCTTGTCACCATCCTATGCAAGTCCTTTGTCAGGAATCATTTCCTGACACTGTGTTGTCAAAGTGCTTTGTCCAGTTAAGTATTAAATTACTTATCAACAGTGTTTCCACCACTATTATCGGCACTGCTGTAGAGTCACGTATACACAATCCTTCTCCCAGGCGCCAATGGCAGCAGCAAGGGTTGGGTTCAGTCTGTCCAGAGATACTTTTCTAAAATAACTAAAACAGCATCTCAAGCCCCACCAGAGCCATACTGTGACTTCTAGCTCTGGAAAATTTAAATAGATCCTCTCACCACCTTTGCAGGAATTTCTTCCCCACTTGCAAGCACACAGCCGGCCTTAGGAACATGGCCACACAAATACCTTCTGTTAGGGGAAACGGGGAAAGCAAAACACCAACAGAAAACATAACAATTATATGCTTACATAAATGAGCAAAACCAAATCAGTGTCTGGAGCATGGCTAACCACATAGTTAACTATCCAGTTTGTTGAGGTCCATAGCTTAACCACAAAACAATCTCCACCCACCTCAGACCCCACTCATGGATCCAGTTAGACTCAGTAGTAGTCAGGGGCAGGGAGTGGAGAAATGTGGGAGTTGCTGTCCTCCACCTTTCAGGCCCAATGCGGGGAAGCCCACCCCACCAGCTCCCACTCTGAAGTGCAGCTACCTGGTCCTGTAACATGACATCAGTTGGTGGTTTGCTCAGGCCTAGCTGTGAAAGTCAGTGCTGCACCACCACCTGTCCCAGCACCATGAAGCTCTGCACCACCATCATTCTCTGTTGGTACCCCATACTGTGCAGTTCAGCTCTGCACCAGTCCTGTCAGGCCATGCTGTGAAACCTACCCCACAACACGGCTATGCAAGTTCAGCCTGCTTCAATCCCACAGAATCATTCCATACAGGATTCAGATTCCCCAGAAAAGGAACTTGGAGCAAAACAAGACTCTTGTTTTCTTTCTGTAATGCAGCTCTTGGGGCTAGATCCACGAAGGAAACTTAGGCTCCGCATTCCATGACCTAACTGTAGGCACCTTGCTGCCAGGGCCGGCTCTAGAATTTTTGCTGACCCCGCTTTTTTTTCATGCTCCCCATCTCCAGCTCTGCCCCAACTCCACCCCTTCCCAACCCCTTCCTAAAATCCCCGGCCCCGCCTCTTCCCCCGGGCGTGCTGCATTTCACCCCCCCGCCATTGCTTCCTGCGGCTCCCCCTACCGCAACCCCCCGCCCTAGCTCACCTCCGCTCCATCTGCTCCCCTGAACACACTGCTGCTCCGCTTCTCTCCCCTCCCTCTCAGGCGAGGGAGAGGCAGCGCGTTCAGGGGAGCAGGCTGAGTGGAGGTGAGCAAGGGGGGGAGTGCAGGAAGTAACGGGGGGGTAGAGGAACCGCTCCCCGCCCCAGCTCGCCTCCGCTCCACCGCCACCGCCTCCCCCAAGCTGTTTCACGCGTGGCAAGCCTGGGAGGGAGGGGGGAGAAGCGGAGCGGCAGTAGTGGAGCGGAAGCGAGCTGGGGCAGCAGGGGCACGTTTCTAGGGGCGGCATGGCCGGTGTCGGAATGCCGCCCCAAGAAATGTGCCACCCCAAGCACCTGCTTGTTTTGCTGGTGCCTAGAGCCGGCTCTGCCTGCTGCCTAATGGAATCTACGGCCCCAGATTAGGTGCCCAGGCTCCCTGTACACTGTATGGGATCCACAGAAACCAGCAAGGTGAGCAGGAAATCACCTAAGATAGACAATAGGAAATGGGAAGGAGGGGTCCCACACCTCAAAGGGAGTTGGCCATCTACCTCTGCTCAGGATTCACAGCAAAGAGCCCTCCCTCAGAGTTAGACCTCAGACGCTTTCTTAGAAAAAATGGTAGTAGTGATGCCTCTACTCCTCAGTTATACCCTTTATTCCAGCACTTAGGGTACTCACCCCGAATGTGGGAGATGTAGGTTCAAATCTCCCCTCTGCCTAATGTTGAGCCAGGATTTGAACCAACCTTTCTGGAGAGCATCCTAACCAGTAGGTTTTGGTCTGGATCTTTCTCAGTCTTGCCTATTGAAGCCTTTCGACTGTGTATAAATAAATTAATGGCACAGGGATTTGAGTCTGCCACATCACAGATAAGTGCCCTAACCACTGCATAGTCAGTCTCACTCTTTCTTTGGCCCACTGAATATTTAATTACAGGCAGAGTAGAGGTTTGCACCAATGTCTCCCACTGCCTGGCTGAGCGCTCTAACTGCTGGCTAAAGTTTATATAGGGAGGGCAGCAACACCACAGTCAATGTTCCCTTTAATTTTTTTCCATCCATGTGCGTAATAAATTTTGTTATGTGCACCAAGGTATGTGCGGACATGCGCCACCAGTAGAAACAAAAAACCTAGATATAATATATATTTTTAAAAAGTTACCATCGGGATAATTACTCCAGCCAGGACAGGTTAGGCATTTTAGAATTCACTACTCAAAGAATTAAATTTAAGTTTAAGAGAAATAAAAATTATGAAATGCATAGACCAGTCAAAACACTAAAATAACACACTTTAAAAGAATAAAATAACAGACAATATATGCAAAAAGAAAAGGGAGTACTTGTGGCACCTTAGAGACTAACCAATTTATTTGAGCATAAGCTTTCATGAGCTACAGCTCACTTCATCGGATGCACACTGTGGAAAATACAGAAGATGTGCATTGCAGGAAGTACCAAGAAGTAACAACAATAATACAAGTATGTGTTGGGAGGCGAGTGTGAAAGAGACTCTGTGTCTGTGTGTGTGTGTGTGAGAGAGAGAGAGAGAGAGACACACACACACACACAGACTGTGTGTGAGAGAGACACAGAGACAGTATGTGTGACACAGAGACAGTGTGTGTGTGAGTGAGAGACGTGTGAAAGAGACAGTGTGTTTGTGTGTGAGAGACGAGTGTGAAAGAGACTGTGTGTGTGAGTGAGAGACACACACAGAGACTTTGTGTGATACAGACTCTGTGTGTGTGTGTGTGTTGGGAGGTATGTTGGGAGGGGTGTGTGTGTGTGTGTGTGCGTGTGTGTAAGAGAGACAGAGACTCTGTGTGTGTGACTTTGGCCTGGTGTACACTGGGTTGCGGGGGGAATCGATCTAAGTTACACAACTTCAGCTACGTGAATAATGTAGCTGAAGTTGATGTACTTAGACCTATTCATCGTGGTGTCTTCACCGCAGAGAGTTGACAGCAGACGCTCCCCCGTCGACTCCGCCTGCGCCTCTTGCGGCGGTGGAGTACAGGAGTCGACGGGAGAGTGCCCGGCAGTCAATTTATCGTGTCTAGACTAGACGCGATAAATCAACCCCCGCTGGATCAATCGCTGCCCACCAGTCCGGCGGGTAGTATAGACATACCCACAGGGACTGTGTGAGTGTGTGACACAGAGACAGTATGAGAGAGACCCAGAATGTGTGTATGTGACAGATTTTGTGTGTGTGTGTGACACAGAGACTGTGGGTGTCTGACACAGTGTGTGTGTGTATGTTGGGAGATATGTGTGAAAGAAACAGTGTGTGTGCGAGAGAGAGACAGAGACTGTATGTGTGTGTGACAGTGTGTGTCTGTGTGAGACACAGAGACCGTTTTGTGACAGAGTGTGTGTGACACAGAGACAGTTTGTGCGCTGTCTCTTTAAGACACTCACTGAAAGCTCTCTTGCTCTCTCCTGAGCCCTGTTGTCTCCCTTCCCCCGCTCTGCAGAGATGGGGTACATGCAGAGGTGAAAGTAAGCCGGTACGCCCCAGTACAGCGTACCGGCAAGAGCTGGTGCACCATACTGGGGCAGCCCGGCTTCCTCAGGGGGCAATTTAAAGGGCCTGGGGCTCCCAGCAGTGGGAGCCCCAGGCCCTTTAAATTGCCTCCAGAGCCCCGCTGCTGGAGCCCTGGGGTAGCAGCCTGGGGCTCTGGCAGCTATTTAAAGGGCCCAGGGCTTCCCTGCTTCTACCACCCCGGCCCTTTAAATAGCCACTGGAGCCCCGCTGCCGCTACTCCAGGGCTACAGGGGCTATTTAAAGGGCCAGGGCAGTAGAAGCAGGGGAGCTGCAGGCCCTTTAAATAGCCCCCAGAGCCCTGGGGTAGCAGGGGCTCCCAGGGCTATTTAAAGGGGCAGGGATCCAGCTGCCTCTGCTGCCCTGGTCCTTTAAATAGCTGCTGGAGCCCCGCCGCTTCCCCAGGCTCTGGCGGCTAATTAAAGGACTGTGGCAGTAGAAGCAGGGGAGCCCCAGGCCCTTTAAATAGCCCCCAGAGCCCCAGGCTGCTGCTGCTACCCCAGTGGGGGAGGGGGGAAAGGAGGAAGAGGAGAAGGCGGGGGCACTTACCTTTCAGGGTGGGCTGGGGCTGGCTCTGACCCCTCAGCCCCGCCCCTTCTGACCTAGGCCCCGCCCCTTCCGGGGCCAGAGCTGGCCCGAGCATACCGGTAAGTCACTTGACTTACTTTCACCCCTGGGTACATGGGCAGGGGGAGGAGAGAGAGAAAGAGACAGACAAAGACAGAGAGACAGACACTGTGTGAGCTGGCTACTGAGGAAATCTCAGAAGCAGTGCACTGTCTCTTTAAGAAAGGCACTCAGCCACTCACCATTCAGATCTCAGGCAGAGTCCCCTCTGTCCTGCTCTGTGGAGATGCGGGGAGGGGCACCTGAACACGTGCTGCCGGTTGTACACACTCTCCTAATTAGTGAGCAGTACTTGAATCTCTCCTGCCTGGCCTCCCAAGCATGCAGCTTACAGGGAACACAGACCACAGCCACCATGCTTTATGCAGGGCCCAAGCTGTTAGGAGGCCTCTGACAGTACCTACCAGAGTGGTCCCTGCAGGCAAGATAGTGGAAGAATGCTTAGCTTGAGGATCCCACCAGGGCTTAGGCTTGAGATAGGTGTCAGGACTTAGCTGGCTGTGCACATACTGATTGGCAGATTTTATTAGTAGAAATTTAGGTGCTTAGGGAGCGGAGGCACCTACAGAGTTAGACAGCAACCAAGCAGGTGATTTGGGGATGTGAATTTTGGACTTAGGTACCTAAATCCCTTTGTGGATCTAGCTTCTGGGCTCTAGGACAAGGCCCTCTACAGAGCCCCAGAGTCTTGTTGAACTTGAATCCCTTGTCCATTCCAGAGTCCACAACCTGTAAGTCAGGGTGACCCACTTGCTTCAGGGCATGTGATGCACCTTACCTATGCCTTTCATGAGTACAATCCCAGTAACCACCTACTGTCATTTATACAATCATGATCTAGACAAATTCCAAAGCAATAAAACGCTATGTGGAACCAGGGATAAGCAACGTTATCATTTGTGTAAATGAGGCTGGCCAGAGCTGGCTTCCTCCTAGAGAGAGAGAGCAGTGCTGTTCAATATATTCATAAATGATCTGGAAGAGGGAGTAAACAGTGAGGGGCAATGTTTGCAGATGATACAAAATTGCTCAAGATACTTAAGTCCTAAGCTGACTCTGAAGAGTTACAAAAGGATCTTACAATACTAGGTGACTGGGCGACAAATTGACAGAAGAAATTCAATGCAAAGTAATGCACAGGGCACATAATCCCAACTATACATAAAAAATTATGGGGTCTAAATTGGCTATTACTACTCAAGAAAGAGATCTTAGAATCATCATGGATAGTTCTCTGAAAACATCCACTCAGTGTGCAGCAGCTACCAAAAAAGCTATTAGAATGTTAGGAACCATTAGGAAAGTGATAGATAATACGACAGTCTGTTAAATGACATAATGCCACTATATAAATCCATGCTATACCCACACCCTGAATACTACCTGTAGTTCACCCCCTCTCAAAAAAGATATCTTTGAATTGGAGATGATACAGAAAAGGGCAACGAGACTGATTAGAGGTATGGAACAGCTTCCAGATGAGGAGAGGTTAAAAAGACTGGGAGACTGATTGTCTTAGAAAAGAGATGACTAAGGGGAAATATTTGAGAGGTCTCTAAAATCATGAATGGTGCAGAGAAAGTCAATAAGGAAGTGTTATTTAACCCTTCATTTAATGCAAGAACCAGGGTGTGACACTGTATGGAATATGGGTGACCATTTATAATATTATTGATACCAATATTACAAATTTGCAATGAATCTTACAAGATATACCATGTAAGGCATCAGTGGAAAAGTTATAATTAGCTAAATATGATAATTGTGCTTATATGTATGTATCATCTTTGTATTGTGACTTATTAATGTGTGTGTTACATTTGTATATCAAACTTGTGCTGTATTTCTGGGTGACACCCCCAGACAGCTGGGCATCAGCACTACCTAGCCTGCTTAATGGCCGATCAAGGGCAATCAGCTGTACAATGAACCCATTGAGAGAAGCCAGAGGTTACACCTATGAGTCAGGAGGACTTGTAAGGATATGCCTGTGGCCAGGGGGCTCTGAGTGCTTTTCCATACCTATGTATTCTGAGCTTGTGTTTGGGACAAAGGATGTACAAGCCCCATGGCCAAAGTTATAAAAGGCAGCTGCATCTTCTCCAGTTTGTCTTCAGTCCTGCTTCTTACCTATGGAGCAACTTCTCTACAAACTGAAGCTTTGAACAAAGGATTGAATGAAACCAAGCTTTGGGTGTGTTCCAGGGGAACTCTGCAAGCCAGCAAATTCATCAATACTGCTAAGAACGTGATATATGGAATCTGAAGCCTTATGTATTTATCTGATTGCTTTTGCCATTTAACACCTCTCTTTTTCTTTTCTTTATAATAAAACCTTTTATTTTACATATTAAAGGACTGGCTGGCAGCATGGTACTTTTGGGTAAGATCCAAACTAATATTGATCTGGTAATGTGACTGGCCCTTTGGCGATCAGAAGAACATTTTGTATAGTGAGCAGACTTTTAAATAACTCTTCACCTTACTGGACCTATTTGCTGATTGAGAGCCAGAGAACTAGAATGCAATAAAGGGGGCTGTCTGACTTTTATTTTAAAGCTTTTTGATAACCAGTGAGGGGATCGGGAGCACAGTTTGTGACTGTTTGGTGATTCCAACTACAGTGTTACCCAGCAGTTTTGGGAGAATCTGCTCTCCCTTTGGGAGCCAGCCTTGACCATGGCATTTTCAGTGTGGGCTATCCTAGGCACTTCAGGTCACCCAGGGGTCACCCAATTAAATGAATAGGCAGCAGGTTTAAAAACAAGCCAAGCAGTACTTCTTCACACAACGCACAGTCAACCTCTGGAACTCATTGCCAGGGGATGTTGTGAAGGCCAAAAGTATAAGTGGGTTCAAAAAAAGAACTAAGTAAGGTCATGGAGGAGAAGTCCATCAACGGCTATTAGCTAAGATGATTAGGGTCACAATCCCATGCTTTGGGTGTCCCTAAACTTGTGACTGCCAGAAGCTGGGACTGGACTTCAGGGGGTGGATCACAATAATTCCCTGTTCTGTTTATTCCTCTGAAGCATCTGGCACTGGCCTCCATGTGAGACAGGATACTGGGCTAGGTGGACCATTGGTTTGATCCGGTATGGATATTCTTATATAGCATTTTATATGTTCAAAGCACAGTGCCTCCCATTGACCTCAATTGCAGCTGTGAGTGCTCAAAACTTCTGCAAATTAGACTCCAGGGTCTCAAGTTGATATTCAGAAAAGGAAGAACTGGCCACTTCACTTTCCAACTTCTGCCACAAATGAGCCTGGGCTCATCAGCCTCATTCACTGCACAATCCTGATTCGTTTCCAAAGCATAGTCCTTTCTGTGCACTGAATGAGGCAAGAGTCCTATGGGAAAAAATAGCATGTGATTGTGTCATTAAAGACTGTATCTTGATGTATACACACCCACACACACACAAGGGGACCAAATTAACATTGCACAGGCAACCTTAATTCTGGTATTCCCTAACTTTAAGGTTGTAAAGTCAAGCGCTCAAAACTCTCTTACAAATTTTACGTGATTTCCTAATGTTTTGGAAAAAACTGAAAAAACAAAATGTCATTGTGTGGAATCATCATGACTCCCCCCGAGAGGCCACCAGCAGGTTGAGATCTTTAGATCCACATCCTCTGCCCGCTGAGCTAGCAGAGTAGCCAGTAGCAGTAGTATTAGCTTCTGTGTGGCTCAGCCAGAAGAGGAGGATGGAGACACAGACTTTGACAGTGGGTTTCAGAGCAAATAATATACAAGAGACAGCTGAAGAATGTGCGGCTCAGGACTCCTAGATTCAATTCAGTTTTGTAGGGGAGTGTGCTCTAGTGGTGTCAGACCATTCTGCGTCTGTCCACTTTACCCTCTCCCTATCCCCTTCTCTACCAAGCTCCTGCTGCTATCCCTCTCAACTCATATGCCCCCTGCTGCTATCCCATTGGCTGCTGCTCATTCCTCCCACCCTCACTCCATTCCCTGTCAAACTCTCCCAGGCTCCTGCCTCCTCCCCAGATTCTACCCAAGTTCTCCCATCTCCTCTGCTCATATCCTCCCCACTCCATGGCTCTTGCCCTTCTATGCTATTTGATTCTATGTAGGTTCTTATATTGCCCTCATCACCACAGTATCTGAGCCCCTTCCAGTAGTTCATTAAACAACATGACTAATTTTAGTCACGTGTGGTTCACCTGGTATGTCATTCTCTCCTCAGAGAGAGAATCACATGCGCACCAGAGTGTTTTAGTTTGGTAGCATTCTTTTATGTTTGTTTTAAGGGCATGTGCTGCTCTGTGTTTATGTTAGAGAAGGCAGGTCAAAAAGTGCACGCTGCACTCGGCGTGGAAGGTGGTCAGGTTTATGATGTTCCTTAATTCCTGTGGGAGTGCCTTTCACAGTCTGACTCGAGCCCTCAAGAAAGTTCTGTCTTCTGCCCAGCCAAGTTTTACGTTTATGGTAGAAGAGTGTAGTTGTCAACCCTGGTCTTCATTGTGGAGTGTTAGGTGATTTTTAAGATATCTTGGGCTCTGGTCCATTGAAAAGAAGAACCAAGACCTTGAACTTGACTTAGGGGAAGCCAGTGTAGAAAGCAGAGGACAAGTTTGGTGTGTTCAGATGCCTGTGTTGCTGAGGAGACATGCTGCAGCATTCTGTACTAACTGGAGTTTCCTAAGGGCTCATGGCTCCATGCCCAGACATATTGCGTTGCTCTAGTCCAGATGGGAAGTGACAAAGGCATGTATAATCAAGGCCAGATCATCATCTGTCAAGATGGGATGGAGTCTCCTAGCCAAACCAGAGATGGTAGCAGGTGTTACTCATGGCTGCTCTTATGTGAGAATTTAGCATCAGCAAAGAATCCAAGATCACTCCTAAACAACAGATTGATTTGATCAATTGTTGGTATGTACCTTCAGCCAAAGGAGACTGCACCATGGCCACAAACTCTTCACAAACTCTTCTACCTACCAGCATCACCTCTGTCTTGCCTGGATTCAGCTTCAACCAGCTGTTCTTTCTCCACGAGTTGATCTCATTCAAAGAGTGGGCCAACTGGTAGTGGTTGGAGTCAGATATGGTGATGAATAGGTAGAGCAGTAAGTTATATGCATATCAGTGGTGGTTGAGTCTATATCATCTTATCAGATCACTTTGTGGCTTCATGAAGGCACTGAACAGGACTGGAGAGAGAATTTTGCCTGTGGAACCCCACAAGTAGAAGGGTCTAGTGGTGGAGATGCAGTTTCCCGTCACTACTCTGCGTGTGTCCCTCCAGGAAGGAGTCAAGCCATCTTAGTTCATTTCCCTGCCACTTCTCTCAGACGGGACAGAAGTATGGTCTGGGTCAACGGTGCCAAACACCGAAAGGTATGGGAGGATGAGAGTGGATGTCTGTTCTCAGACCACTGACAGGAGGAGTTCATCCATCTAAAGCTTTTTCTATCCGATGTCCTGGTCTGAATACAGACTGTGCCAAGGGTAAGATATTACCTTCAATTACAAACTTGTAGTTGGCCTAGAACTATCTTCTCTGAGCTACTCAGGAACACTGGGTGGTAATTGACTAGAAGCAGTGTTTCCAGAGTGAGTTTCTTTCCCCTTATTCCTATCCTTCCCCCTTGTCATCTTCTACCCCTGTACACCTCTCCCAGCTTCTACACCTAACCACCCCAGGCTCTTATCCTCCCACCCTGTACTCTCTCTCTTCCCCACCATTCCTCACCCCTCTGCATTCAAGCAAGGCAGTTCCTCCAACTCATCCATGCTGCATAGGCATCAGCAGTGGGAGAATTGAGATCACACTAAAGACTGTCTCCCTGCTATCCATTCCTGTATCTGGGGTCACAACAGACCCTGCCAGACTTAAAAGTGGCAGTTCTTCAACAAAAAAACCTTCAAAGACAGACTCCAACAAGAAACTGCAGAACTGGAATTTATTTGCAAACTGGACACCATCATAGAGACTGGGAGTGGATGGGTCACTACAGAAACTAAATCAATTTGTTAGTCTCTAAGGTGCCACCAGTACTGCTCGTTGTTTTTACAAAAACTAATTTCCCCTTGCAAAATACTCACACCTTCTTGTGAACTGTTTCAAATGGGCCACCTTGTTTACATTAGCCTCATTAACACTACAAAAGTGATTTCCACTCCTTCTTGTCAACTTCCAACTTAAATTGAATTGGCTCGTTAGCACTGACACCCCACTTGATAAGGCAACTCCCATCTTTTCATATGCTGTGTATTTATACCTCCCTACTGTATGTTCCACTCCATGCATCTGATGAAGTGGGTTTTAGCCCACGAAAGCTTATGCCCAAGTAAATTTGTTAGTCTCTAAAGTACCACAAGGTCTCCTCGTTGTTTTGGCTGATACAGACTAACACTGCTACCACTCTGAAACTTTTTTTAAGTGGTTGTGAAAATGAACATTAGAAATAATACAGTTGGAACTACAGCGATTGGAGATGATGTTAATATCTTTCATACTTTAGGACAAATCTCTTCCAGATATGGCATATGGATTTATGAACTGGTATTTAATTTCTTTTAGTCTGAAGTTTACATGATTACATTTAGTTTTACAAAAAAAAATAAATAGCAATGTTACATTAGTCAATTTTTAATCTATGTTTACCTTTAATATATTGACCATAAAACTTCCCCCCCTCTTAAATCTTTGTTGTGGTTGTTATTTAGGAACAGAAAAAGGTGTTCTGTTTTTAAAGTAGGTCTTGCTTGAAATACAGGGTTTCTAGAAGTAAATCATTTAGGTTAACCTCTCCTAAAATAGGTCTGAAGAAGAGTTCTGCAATAGTCTCTGCATTAATGGCTTTGAGGCTCGCGAGCAGCCCAAGAATCCAAGCAAATCTGCCTAGGTTTCTGTTGTACATCATTGAACTAAATTCCATCAGAGTGCGCTGGGCTTCCTGCTGCAGGGTTTGCACATAGTGACGAAATCTTAGGCCAGGCAGTTCTGTAAAAACAGGAATAAAACAAGGAAAGCTTTTTTGAGTAAAATTAGTTTATGATGTGACCTCTGTAAGGGTTTGTATCCATCCCTCCAGCTATGTCTTTTTTTAAAAAAAATCTCGTTTTATTTATTCATTTTAGAAAGATGGGAAAATGTGCTTAGGTAGCTTTAGTAAACATTGTGTAGCATTTAAAACCCAGTGTGATGCAATCAGACTATTACATTAAAAATGGAGTTTTAGAAAAAAAGACAAGATTAGGGAAGTGACTTAGATTAAACACATAGAGGCAGATTCTGTGCTATACCTCTAAGACAGACAGCACAGAACTTAAAGCCCATGGGAAGAGATAGCGAAGGTGGGTTTACACCAGTGGCTCTCAACCGGGGGTACCCAGAGGTCTTCCAGGGCATACATCAGCTCATCTAGATACTTGTGTAGTTTTACAACAGGCTACATAAAAAGCACTGGCGAAGCCAGTACAAACTAAAATTTCATACAGACAATGACTTGTTTATACTGCTCTATATACTATTCAGTGAAATGCAAGTACAATATTTATATTCCAATTGATTTATTTTATAATTATATGGTAAAAATGAGAAAATATGTGATTTTTCACTAATAGTCTGCTGTGGCACTTTTTCATTTTTATGTCTGATTTTGTAAGTAAGTTTCATTTCACTTAAAAACTACTTGGGGGTACGCGAGACAAATCAAACTCTTGAAAAGGGTACCAGTCATCTGTAAAGGTTGAGAACCACTGGTTTATACCATCTTTGTGTCTTCCCAGTCCTTAGCTGCTTCTGAGGCTGGAGAGGCCCCCAGCATAGGCCTGGGGGCCTGTCAAAGGGCTTGTCCACACAGTGTGGTAATACATACTATGGGGGTGGGGTTTCTAAAGCTCACTAATGTGTTATGCATACATTGGTCCTGGTAGACCCTGTGCTTTAGAAGTCACACCGCTGTAGCATGCATAGACAAATACTAAATTATAGCAGTCTTCCTGGGTTGCTCTGTGGGCCACCGTACTGCCCAGAATCAGCAACTCTCCATGCTGTGACCCACCCCCAACACACCTGTCCTGTCCCCAGCCCCATCCAAGCTCACTCCCTATGCCAGAGGTTGCAAGGGGGTTCTCAAAAGGCAGATTTATAGCGGTTTAACTGCAGTGCCTGCACTGAGGTATTCTCCCACAGTCACCTAAGGCAGGGGTGGCCAACCGGGGGCTCCGGAGCCACATGCGGCTCTTCAGACGTTACGATGCGGCTCCTTGTCTAGGCTCCGACTCCAGGGCTGGAGCTACAGGCGCCAACTTTCCAATGTGCCGGGGGGTGCTCACTGCTCAACCCCTGGCTCTGCCACAGGCCCTGCCCCCACTCCACCCCTTCCCAACCCCTCCCCTGAGCCTGCCGTGCCCTCGCTCCTCCCTCTCCCCCCGCCCCAGAGCCTCCTGCACACCTCGAAACAGCTGATTGGAAGGTGCAGGGAGGGAGGGGGAGGCTCTGTTTGGTGGGGCTGCCAGTGGGCGGGAGGCTTTGGGGGCTGGGGAGCGAATGGAGGGCTGCTGACGTATTACTGTGGCTCTTTGGCAATGTACATTGGTAAATCCTGGCTCCTTCTCAGGCTCAGGTTGGCCACCCCTGAGCTAAGGGGCTTTTAACACCCTTTTATACCTCTCTGGCCCTTTTACTGCTGTAAGGGGGCTGAAACCAAGAGTGAGGATCTCATCCATGCTACTTTAATATAATCACTTGGATCCTGATCTTCGTCTTAACTATTCCAGTATAAGACCCTGATCCAACAAAGCACTTGGGCACATGCTTACCTTTAAGTATAGGAGTGGTCCCATTGACTTCAATCATACTCAGTTGTTTTGCAGGATCATGCTAAACCCAACAAAGTCAATGCTATTACATCAAGTGCAAAAACTGCAATAGATGTGAGGGGAATCCCTTGGCCTTTAAATGCTATCAAATTTGGTACTAGTAATATAACAAAACAGTTAATGTGGCCACATGTAAAACTATTCATGGTGTGAAGTTTGAAATAATCCATATATAAAAGAAAGAGGTTATCATAAAATAATAAGATGAGTTATTTAGCTTGTCACCATATGGAAATTTCAGTAAAATTACTGAATGAAATGAACCAGTAGATAGGAAAGCTGACTGACAGTATAAATCTAATATTCCACTGACCTGTAGTGATATAATTCATTCTGTAGGTCTCCTAATTTTCAATTTTATCATATAAAACAGGACCACAGGTTCTCATTCTACTATATTTAGCTAATCCAGTGGCAGACACAAGGTCTGACAATTACAGCAGAATATCTGTATGTAGAAATAACTGAGTCCTTCTTTTATGCTTCTAAATAAAGTGCTGCAAGTCATACAGTGAAAGTACAAGGTCCTTTTTTGCACTTGCTGTAATTTATTTATTTACATTAATGAGCTGCAGAACACCTATCCCCAGAGAAGGTAGGCATTTATCCACACAATTAAAGTACGTTAATTACATGAAGCTATGATTAAAAAAAGGGAAATTGTTAAAAGGTAAGTTAAATAAATACATCTTGCTTAATGCAGTGGGGCTCCATCCTTCAGGATACTCAGCACTCTGGCCTAATCCAGCACCGCCTTTAAGCAGGTGTTTAAAGTTAAAATATGTGACACGCCTCTCTGAACTCTGAGGTCCAGCCCTTGAAGCCCAAGAGACTGGGGCTCTGGCAACCTGAAAAGGGACAGAATTCCCCAGGAAAAGACCCTGAGCTTGCTTTAACATAGATTCTTTAACTTCAGACATCTTGGCTGCCATTTTCTCTTTGCCTGACTCCATGAGGTCCATTTGATTCCATTGTACTCCCAAGACAAATCCCATGGGATGGGGTTCGTGAACAGAAAATCTCCCCAAGGAATCTAGTTCTTCACAGACTATTCCATCCAGGGGGCAGGGTTTGCCATTCCTCAAAAGAAGTTCATGCAGTGTGACCCCAGTTCTGAAGGCACCCAAGGATCTGTGTGGATCCCAGTGCAATCCATGGGGAAACCTCATACACTGGCTTTGGCCTCTGGTAATGTGCCCTGGTCACTGGCAGTGCAGCTTCAGTAGAATTCTCTTGACTGCACCTTCCCTGGAGTCCCGAGAGAAAGGGGTGGGCCATAGCGAAAATGGTGCAACTCCAGGCTGTTTGTCCCCCCCTCAAGGAATCTTCACACTCTAGACCAGTGTGGTCTATGTACCCTTAACCCTGTCTTTGGCCTGCAGCCTAGCATTCCTGTCCTTTGCCTCTGCAAGGCCATCCCACACCCCTTTTCCCAGCACAGATCCCAGGCCCATAGAGCAGTGCCTTCTGCAGGGTCCAGAGGATGATGAGTGCCACAAAAAGAGTGGACCCCAATCCCCCATGGATGGGGAGATCAGTACATGACGTGTAACCTGTATACGTAGCTCTGAAGGAGGAGCATCCCACCCACAGTTAAGAATTTAAAGTGCTGGAGATTACACTGTTGTGCCTAGTAACCGGGAGTTTTCTCCAGATAGCTGAACTTCGTGGATTTTTTTTTAAACAGAGATTTTAGATGGTATCTTCTCTCCGGCCATAGCAGCTGGAGGAAGAGAAGACGAGGCTTTGCTGAAACTAGAGTAGCTGGAAACAAAGGGTTTAAAGTAGTCATTTTTTCCCTTTCTCTGTATTTTACACCCACCCTAGATTTCTAGATAACTAGAGTTGCAATCTCTCAGCAGAAGTCAAAACCCAAACTATTATAGGGAAGCAAGATATCAAGAGGTTTATTTACTCAGAATGGATTCTTCTCCTGAAACTTGCTACATTTTCTCATTTGTTCCCTCTATTTATATGTAACAAACCAATGTTTTCACGTTACAAATATTAATACAAAGAAATTACTTGGCTTGAGATAGTGTGCAAGAAGATTCACTGATGTATAAGTGTCTCCAACCAAGTTATAAACCACTGAAAAATGACATTTATAACAGAAACCCTGACATGGTCCTAACATTAGCATTGCATTTGGCACTGATGTAATAACAATGCTATTTTCACTCTTTCAGTCTCATCACTGTTTGTTTCTCAGTGCACTGTCAGAAGTAACTGAGAGCAATTTAGCTTCACTGTTCACATATGTGGGGCATTTTCCATCCACTCCCTTGGATTTTGGCCATAATTTACATAGTAGCCTCTCTCCACATCCCACAGGAAGCCTTGAGGATTTTCTTAACCCTCTTTTCCCCCCACATTTTCTCCTGGCAAAGGCTGTATATCCAAGGCATTAACCTCCTTGCTAGGGATATCTTAAGTGACTTCCCTTTGGAGGCAACACAGCCCTGCCGTTTGTTGGAGGCATCGTTATTGAGTGATATGAGGCTTTTTCCTTCCCACAAGGGGCAGAGCATACTGTCTGAGCCCAATCCACAGACTGCGATTTGTCCCTCTCCGGGCCAATAAGTACCAACTCTGAGTATTCTGTATGGCAATGCAGAACATTGCTACTGAGTCACTCAGCCTTGCCTTTCCAGGCTCTTGCATGCTCTTAAGACTGGAGTCACAGCCATCATCCTTGCAGCCAAGGAGAGGATTAACTTCAAAGCCTGACAAACTCTGCTCCTTAATCAGCTAGAGAAGTTGCTGTTCAGCAACATGAGGCACTCTGGTAGGTTCTAGAAACAGTGAGCACCCTGCCTGGAATCCCCCAGCCCTCCCCTCACGGGTAGTAAGCACTTTGAATGGTAGTAAGTGAGGGTAGTAATTCGAACAATTACAGCTCAGACTTGCAGAGCATTAACATTGGACCAAGCATCAAGCACTGAAGCAGAGGCAGCGATGCAAAAGGTGGCTGAATTTATGTACTAAATACCTTTTGGCAAGTGGAATTTTCTTGAGAACTACTGATATAATAATCCAAAAATGAGAGCTGCACAAATGAATCTACACTGAAATAGGCCTGGGGAAGGAGGAACAGGCTAGTCGGCTGAGCATAGGCATATGAGCCATGGGCTCCTAAATTCTAATTTTGGCTCTGAAACTTTAACCTTGAGTAAGTCGCTTACTGTCTCTGCCTCAGTTTCCCCATTCAAATCATTTCTTCAGAGGGGCAAAGTGTGTTAACGAATTAAAGTTTGTAAACCACAGCATGATTGTGCACTCCCATAATGTGGATTTGTTTTCAGAAGTTCAGTAACTGAAAATTATTCACAGTAAAGCAAGCAAAAATCCCACTGGTTCAAATTTTCTCATGTAGCTGCAATCCCAGGATACACAAGACAATATAAGATGCCCTAAAGATACCTTAACAATGAAAACCACATCTTGAATTCCACTTGAAAACACATGTGAAGCCGGTGCTGCTTCTAAAACACACTTTTAAAATGCTTCTTGCAAGAAATGTCACTAAATGGACAGACATTTTGCTGTAGCTGACATGTTCAAGTGTTCTTCTGCGGATAGACACTGTGGATGGTTGTGTCATGAATGGTAATTATTGATGGAGTCAAGGCCCTGATCCATAGCTCATTGGAGCGAACAGGAGTCATTCCATTTACTTCAGGGGGCTTCAGATCAGGCCCCTCATGCCTCATTTATTCTGTGGTTCTGAAGTAGCTAACCCACTTCGCAAAGGATAAGCTTTACCTGTCTCACTCCCTAACCATGAGGAGTGAGAAGGTCCTAACTTTTTTGAGTTTTCTTAGTGATCGTTATACATCGACCCAGCTGTGAAGACAGTGATGTAGAAAATGCTAAATTCAAACCGCAACATATTAACAAAAACACTATGCAACTTACAACACAGTGTAATCTCATAGGTCCCTTACTCACAATGCTCAGATCCCACAGCTTATGTATAATGTCTGATTTGTTGATGAACTCTCAACACTAAATATTTTACATTGTTTGCAATGTTGTAGCCGTGTTGGTCCCAAGATCTGAGAGACACAAGGTGGGTGAGGTAATATCTTTTATTAGACCAACTTTTGTTGGTGAGACACACAACTTTTCTTCAGCCCTCACAAAGATCTCTGTGGCGCTCGAAAGCTTGCCTCTTTCATCAACTGAAGTTGGTCCAGTAAAAGATATTACCTCACCTACCTTGTCTCTTAATAAATATTTTGGGTATTTAGGAAGTCCAGTTACAATATGTCTAATATCAAATTGTACACATGTATCCCTCCCACATATTTAATGCAGCCATATTATCTCTGTCCATAAGTCTGGAAATCAGAGTTTTAAGTGACACAGTAAGTTTATATGACCTAATAATTTCTTAATAAAGGGCTTTTTTAAAGCCATTTGTTTTTACAAAGGGTAACAGGGTGAGCATATATAAACCTAAATATCACCAGAAATAAATTCAGAAAAAAGGTACTTACATTGCTGAATGCTGATTTTGAAAGTGGTTAGCTAGGATGACAGAAATCAGTTTAAAAATCCAAACATCTGTTTGCAGATAGATTTTAAAATATTTTTAGACACACACTTAGCTGTGCATTTGTCTACAAATATTGCCATGGAACTTACCAGGGTTAAAGAGAATAATTCCTTTCAGATAGGCATATTCTTTTGCACATATGTCTGAATTCCAGAAGTTCTCCAGGAAATTCCTCATCTTCTGAACATCTGCTAATGATGCTCCCAGGGAGGAGTTCTCCACGTTGTCACTATCTGTCAGAGACTGATTGAGAAGGATTTTTTTCAACAAACTAGGGACTGAAAGCTCTTTCAGTTCAAAATCCACCCACTCCTGTGCCAGGCCCAAGACAAAGAGAGGGGCCCAGCACTGTTGAACTAGAAGTGCCTGATCCTCCTGGGGCAAATGATAAAAAGAAGGCAAGTTTCTTATAAAAGTTATCGTCTTTAAGAGTACTTCAGAAGCTCTCATGCAGGTCACTTCTGGAGTTCTGAGGACAACTTTCCTGTTGCCCTCACAGGGACAGCCAGCATTTGATATCGAGTAGCAAGGATGGTAGTCCTGGGGATGCCATGTGGTCTCATCCTGCGCTTTGTTAAGAATCTGGTAAAGGATGCTCTGGGGATGACTTGTCTCACACTGGCATTTTCTAAACTTCTCAGGTGAGGCCTGACTAGCCATACCCACTTCCTTGAGGGTTTCCTGAGCAGTGCACTCACTGCATCAGGATATTATATGCAGAACTATGCTGCTGTAGTGCAAGAGAGTCTTTCTGCCAAACAGCTAGGCATTGTGTGCTTTTTATACACTTAGCTGAACTGAAATGTGACCCTGAGCTGTAAAGCTACCTTGAACTTTATTTGCTCCAGTGTGTTTTTATTCACAGCCAAACAAGGCGTGGCTTAACCAATCCCAGTATCTTGCATGACTGAAATTATCTGAATGAGAGAGCCAGGGCTGGTTGACTGAGGAACACAACAATAGCAGAGGTATTCTTTGCTGTCAGGCATCATTGCAATTTTGTAGTGACTGTCCCCATGTCATGACACCAAAGACTCTAATGCTGTCAATCATAGTGATATTTTTACAATTGCAGGCTATGTATCATATATAGCTTGCCCTTGAGGGGAAGGTCAACAGAAAAACATGCTAACTGCAGAAACAAGCTACTTGTATTTTTATAGATACACTGACCTTGTTCATGTCCATGGCAAAACAAGATGCAGAAGTGTATTTATACACATTAATGCTATTGATTGATCTCATGAGTGAATCTAAATTTTGATTTCTGTAAATTTGAGACATAAGAGGGACATATTTGCAGGCAGTGTGGTCTTTTATAATTAGTAATGATTATTTCTTACAGAGCACCAAAGTGTGCTAGGCTAAAAGGTCACAGTCCTTCCATCCGGGAACTTTCAAACTCAGGCCATGATTTTTTAGGCATTTACACCTGCACTTGGCTAAAAAGGACTATTCATGTGCATGAAGTTAAGCATGTGCTAAGTGTCTGCAGGACTGGGGCCTAATTTCATGCATGATGCAATAAAGTGAGCAAAAGTGTTAGAGGGGAAAAATCAGGGATAATATCGGTAAGGTAACATGGTTATTAAGCAAGGGCTATAGCACAGCAGGATGGAGTAAAGAATTTTTGTTAAAATAAATACATAGATGTCTATCAGTTGGAGCAACTCACTGGACTGCTCTGTGCCTCATTTCCCTGACTGGAAACATGCCCATGTTGGGGAATGTGTTTGGATTAAAAAGCACTAAAGAAACCCAATTTACAATAATTATTACTAGGGCCTTATGAAATGCTGTAAATACTTCCTTCTGGTTTGATCTATCTGGGTTCATAAACCCCTTCTTCAGTTTTCATTTTCAGTCTCAGGTTCCAAATCCTGAAGTGATATCTAGTCAAAGCAGCCAGATTTCACCTCCGAGCCACAATGCTACATGATTTTGATGCAACGCCATCATTCGGCCCAGGTTCAACTACAAAGGGGATCTTGTGCATTCAAAACCAGGCCCAGATTCCCCCTTTGCAGATAATTTTTTTTTTCTGATTACAGTGGCCTCCATTTAGACTTTGCAACACAACCTGAAATTCAATCTCCACGTGTTTGGGGTTACACTGACCATCTTCACACAGCTTTATTTAGAACAATGGGAAATTTTGAAAAACAAACAAAAACTTTACTGGTTTTCATGGCAATATTTCCACCTACATTTCACCTCTGGCCATGTCCAAGATAGCACACAGGGACTCATCTCTTTAGCCTATATAGAGACTAATGAAGAAACAAAAGCAGATGGACCTAAAAGATGCTAGGTGTTTTTGGATAAATGTCTCCTAGTCCTCTGCTGCACGGCTCAACCCATTCACATTGTCTCCTTGTAAACTGTGCAGCCAAGTTGGCATATTGCCCACGTAATGGCCTAGTGCCTCTGAACTGACTGCTGAAAACAAAGAAAACAATGTGTCATACTGTCTCTTCCCTTCCTAAGCTTCTATTTGCCACCCATTGTATGTGAGTTTTTAAAAAAATTAGATTAGAGCATAAGTGTGGTGACATACAGATTTGTATAGCTATATTAAAACAGAGCAAGTAGACAGGAATGATCATGGCCATTCCTTCTATAGTTAAGGGGGTAAAATACATCATTAGGAACATTATATATAACAAAACAAACACTGTGAACGCAATGAACTGAATCTTAACAAGGGGGAAATTATGCTTCAGCTCTCCATTGCATAGAGCTGTCTCACCTGATTTTACATATGGGAAAGTTTATTAAGATTTTATTATGAAGCACCCACATTTATATTTTTCCACATTTAAGTCTTTATAGACGCAACCTAGCCTGTCTGAAAGAAAATCGATTGTGAGGTTTAACTTCAAGTTTTAGCTCTGCAAAAGGCATATTCCAAGCATATTGCAAACCCACAAACTTGGAAAGAGATGGATAGGGAGAGAGATTTGGGGTATTTTGTCCCTCACTTTGATAGGTCAGTCACCCTTTGAAATGTATTTTGCTGAGGTTACCCCTAGATAAAGGTCCTTCCAGCTGTGAGGATGGAGACATGGGGTCTCCTGGTGAAAGAGGTTTCATAGTGTTTGTTAAAATGTCTCATTCTTGCTATTTCAAGGACCTTGTTTACTACTGAAATGTAAATTGAGGTAAATACACATTCCTTTGTTTAAGACCTCCCTCGACCAGTTCTGCCTAATCAAGGCTACATGGGTTTGAACATGTGCTACCAACATAATTCGGAGAATTCATCACTTTACATATAATGTTGCTACACACATTTCATTACGATGTTATTGAGTTATTAGTTTTCAAATGATACCTTAACCAGGCATATTTTGTACAAAGATTAGTACAATTGTGTGTAGGGTGTGAATGCAGGGGTGCCTTCAGTCACCGTTAGCAACAAAAAAGTCTGCAGTAGATATAGAGTCTCTAGATCTTCTTACTTTTCATGTTATAAAAGTTCTGCTTGAGCATGGTTTTGGGGTTTTTTTTGCTTTTTTTGGAGAGGGTAGTTGCAGAATTCAAGCTGGACAGGTAGGCTGGCATTTGCAGTGATCCAAATCTAGGCTGGAGCTACTACACTCGTTCCCTTCCACAACTTATGTTTGTGAGTCCATCAAAGAATAGATTTTCCCATTTCCTGACCGAAAGTGTACTGTCAGTGTTTACACATTGCTGTTGTGCTGATCCAGTTGGGACAATAGGCTCTAATGCCTTAGGATACATCCTGTTCCCACATAAATAGTTGGAAAATAGCCCACTGGCTTCAGTGGGCCCAGGATCAGTCTATTACATCACAAATAATAATTATGCTTATTAAAGTTCCGTCCCAGATTATTTTAACTCCTTTCCCACCCATGTTTGATACGCATATTAGCCACAAGCGCAGAGTCCTGCTGGAAGTAACATATGGTATAGGACATCACTCCTCTTTATTGTCATTGATTTTCCTTCATAGTGTATTACACGGAAAGGCAGGGAAAATCCTGTTATAAAAGTATAATCTCATTTTCCAGTATACTTTAATAGCTTTATGATTGTTTACCAAATGATACAGAACAAAAGTTAGTGCCAGGGAGAAGGTTCTCATAGTAAAATTGGTAAAGGATCATCAATATTTTCGTCTGCTTAATAGATTGCTTAAAACAAAATTGTAAAGCAAAACATAATACTTTGGAAACAAACAATTGGCAAGGTTTTGAAAAGCAAGTGTCTAACATTCAACTGCTAAATGAGCCACTTTTCAAAAACGCTGAGAACTCTGCAGCTGAATATAGACTTATGCTTCTAAATTAGGCAGCCATTTTTTAAAATCTTGGCCACTAGACTCCCTACAATACATTAACTGACTTGGGAGAACATCTGCACCCAAATTGCAATGACGACATTTTCTATTTTTAAATTTTAAAAAGAGAATGCACAAGGTAAAAAAGATTTTTCTGGTGTTAGGAGTCCCCAGATATCCTCACATGGGGCTTTTTTCATCCTCCATCCATCTTTGGCCAGGTAGACAGGCCTTGACAAGGCAGTACATTCAAATTAAGCCTGAGCCGGGGTTGTGTGTTTTCACCCCACTGTTATCTGCTTTGCTCCTACACATACTCTCAACCAACAGTTTACAGAGAGAGAGAAGGGGTGAGCATGCACAGCATTACATCTCCTTGTGTACACTGCATTCTCCCTGCAGTCATCATTCTTGCTACCCAAGGGAAATTTGGCATACTCCCCACCATTTGGACTACCTATAATGCATTGTGTCCACACACAAAACTGCTACCAATGGAACGTGGGTATTCACGTCTTTGTTTGGATTACTCCTGATCTGAGCACACCTGACTGCATTTTCTACCACCATTTGAAGTAGGTTAGGATTACTGGTCAACATTTAAAACAAATGGGTCCCTAAAGGTAGCCTACCAAGACTATATTTGGGCACCTAAATAAGTGACTTGATTTTTCAAAAGTGGTGAGCGTCTAGAAGCTTATGCTGATTTAAGGGAGCTGGCCCCAGCACTGCAGCAACAGACCCACCATGATCAGAGCTCTGCTCATTGTGAAAAAGGATGGTGTTTGCTCTTTTTTTCATTAAGCCAAGAAAAACAGATGCAATAAGATAAGCAATAAGTATCTATCATATAATTACTATTTATATCATTTTCTGCATCAGGAGCCTGCCTGACTGCCTTAAGATTTTATATTGCAGCCCACCTCTTTAGAATTTGAGCACTTCCATGTAAAAATCAATAGTTATAGCAAAGTCTCTAGTTGACTTCATGGAATCTCTGGCATACCTCCCTTTCCAAAACTCTCCTTGAGGTAGGCTCTTTTTGTTGTAGGCTCTTTTTCTGGTAAGAATTTAAGGGCACAAGGGGACACCAGGCTATTCTATGCAAGTCTTACACTTCCAGCATGCTTACTGAAAAAGTTGTTGACCTTCATAAAGGGTGGGGGAGGGGGAGAAGCCTATCATTCGGGATAAATCACCATACCAGATGGTGCATGCCACTTTTCCAGAAAAAAACCCAAGTACATAGTGTTTGTATTGCAGCCCTTATCAATGGTAGGACATGCACCACCTGCCATAGTAAACAAATAAAGATATGACACCAATAATTGCTCAGTGAAGTAAAAAATGTTAGAAATCATAAAGTGGGGAGTAGGAACTATTTTCAAAGAGTGAAAAATCAATGTGCACCAGTCTAGTCCAGCATCTCTGGAGCCCCTTGCAAAGCCCACATTTTCCCACGGGCCAGCCCACGGTAACAGTAACTACAAGGAGGAGGGAAGGCAAAAAATCCCTCAAAAAATTGGCCAGACCACTGAAAAGCAAGAGTGGAGTCTACTTTCATCTAATACCTATTTCACCTATTTCGCCTCCTATTTCACTGGAAGCAGGTGCTAGAACTAGTGATTAGCACTCTATAAACACAACAGATTAGATAACACAAACCTTTAGCATCTAACATTAGATATAGGCAGCCTCAGAGAGAAGAGCATTCATGTATTTTAAACAACTACAGGAAATGGATGGCAGAGTGGAGAACAATGTTAGTTTGTGCTCCTTTCAGAAATTATTAAGTTTGCTGTCAGGCGTCAATTAACACTAACTGGAATCCAGAGCTAACAAATCTTTAATTCAGTGATTTTCCACTGTTTTTTCATTTGCGGACCCCTACAAAATTTCAACCGGAGGTGCAGACCACTTGGGAATTCTTAGATGTCGTCTGCAGCCCACAGGTTGAAAACAATGACTTTCACTGATTTTTTTTAAAAAATGAAATAAACGTGCATTTGCCTGACTACATAATCTTCAGAGCCCCCTGAAAAGTCCACCTTTCCCCAGAGGTCAGCCCACAATAACAGAAGCTCAGACAAGGAGGAAAGGAAAGAAACAAAAATTCCTAATACAGTGACCAGATCGCTGAAAAGCAACCCCAAACATACTTTCCCAACACAGATTTCTTCCTCCCAGTTCACTAAAGACTCCTTAATCTTCCTTCCATCTGACTCCTCTTCCTAATTGCTGGGAATTTGCATCACCCCTCCCCATGTTTCTGGCCACTGTTAATTGCATTATTGTCCAGTCATGGACCAGGACCCGTCGTGCTAGGTGCTGAGCAAACACAAAACAAAAAGACAGCTCCTGCCCCAAAGAGTTTACAATCTAGGTATAAGATAGGAAACAGGTGGATGCAGACAGACAGATGAGGGAGCACAAGGAAACAATGAGACAGTACTGGTCAGCATGACACAGAGGTTTCAGTACACCAACAGTCTCACCATTTTCAAGTGTTTTGTAGGCCTCACAGCAAAGGTGGATTTTAGGCGGGATTTGAAGGAGGATAATGAGTTAGTTTAGGTGATGTCTACAGGGGCTCCTCCCAGCATGTGGGGCAGCATGGAAGAAAGCACTTGTTTGCAGATTTAACAAGTGGGCTATGGAGATACCTTCTCTTTTCTCACCCAGCTCCTGAAACGGGAGGATCTAGCCATCCTCCCATCTTGGTGGATGAGAAGGTTGGGAGCTTTCCTCACATAGTGGTGGGAGAGTTTCTCCCGCTACTATCTGGCCAGGGGTCACAGCAGCTACTCCTAACCACCTGCTGCCTGATGGGGCGAGATACCTGCTGTTTCCTGTCCCATCCACTACCTCACATTTGGTGATATGAAGAAGAGGCTCAACTGGTGGTTCCAAGTACTGGGTCTTTGTGCTGCCTGGAGGAGATCATGGCTCAGCTTGCTACTTATCACCACAGCAGTGTGGGTGGAACTTCCATCCCCTGGTTAAGGCAGAAGTCTTTTCTAACGCCTCGCATCACAGATTGTGGATCCTCAGAAATTAGTGCTTCCAAACTCAGGATCAGTGTTCCAGCAATTGGTTTTTGGGGGCTTCTGCACCTTGGGCCAAGCTACAATTCCAAAGCCTGGTGCATTTTTTTGCTGAAACAGTTTCAATTGGTTTGGACTTTAGACTCTTTAACGTTATGAACAATTGGCTCCAGCTGCTAAATTTCAACATAGATTTCAAGCGCCCTGTAAGAGGGTAATCTGTCCCGTTTAAAGGCAGTAGGGACTCAGGGCCAGCCAGTCCTGTTCCAAGGCATGATCCCTTTAAGAAAGCTAGTTCTGGGAAAGATCACTAGACCAAGCTGGGAATGGGGGCCTAAGTCATGTGATTGCCTGGGGAGTAAAAGGAGTACTCTTAGCTCAGTCAGGGGGAGCCTAGAGCCAGCATTCAAGAGTGGCCCCAAGAAGCAGAGCTTTGGAGACCCTGCCCAAGGGCAGTAAGAACTTGAGCAGGAACCAGGAAAGGAAAAGACCCAGGGGAGGTCTCTCTAGAGGAGTTGCGAGTGGGACTGACAGAACTCCTCTTCCCAGAAGGAATTGAAAAACTGGAGCCTAAAGACATGA
Organism: Eretmochelys imbricata; assembly: GCF_965152235.1. NCBI lineage: Eukaryota > Metazoa > Chordata > Testudines > Cheloniidae > Eretmochelys > Eretmochelys imbricata. The sequence continues at coordinate 62,752,793 of NC_135574.1, read as the reverse complement.
AACAAGGGTAAATTTGAAGCTCTAAGTAAGGAAGGGTTTGAGTCTAGACGGGCCAAAGGATCTATGTGTATGTTGGGAGGACTTAAATCAGGCCCCAAGAGGGGAACATTATTTTAAAACTCATAGGTGTGTGTGGGTTGCCTGAAGAGCCAAGAGGGGAACTGAGGCCTGGTGACTGCAGTGTCATACCATTGTAACACACCCAAAGCTTGAGGGGCGTTCAGATCAAGGCTTTTGCACTGGACCCATTTCTATACACAGTAATGCGAGTTTCTGTGCATCTGCTCAGGTCAGGACTGTGTTTTTAGCGCTGTGTTCAAGTCCTCATTGCACTGGCATTTACGGTACTCCTGTCACTTTGAAAAATAGCCATAAAGTTGTTCAAAGCAAGCACATCTACACAAGTTGTACTCCAGAGAGCAATCCTGGTGCAGCTTGCCACAGGAAAATCTGCACATAATTAAAATGCAGGTATTTTAAGACCCCGTGGAAATGCCATGAAAGAGTTTCAGGAAACCTGGAGCTCATTAGACCAATGGAAATGAAAATAATACATGCAATTTACTGGCGTGAATTGCTCTATAAAACATAACCAACAAGAAATCAAACCAATTCTCAAGTGTCAGGAAGCACTGAGAATATTTCATACTTATGTGAAACAAATAAAATGGTATTTCGTAGGTCTATTAAAAATTCACTGAGCGGAACTAGGCCTTTGATATTTTGAGTAAGTGTCCAGGATGATACTGGCTCTTTGCAAAAAAGAATGACACTGTATATTTGAATTACTTTGTGCAAGAACCAAATTTGTACAACTACCCCCAACCATATTGATGTCCATGGGAGTTGCGTGCACATATCTGAGAGCATAATATCAGTGACTAAGTGGTGTTGGCAAAATGAGTAATTGTGTGTCCAATGGAATGGGCTTGCGTGCACATTTCCAACATATGGCACCTAAGAGCATAAAACTTATTATGGGCTCAAATGAGACCGTGTGGGCAAGAGTGGGAGAGGGTGTGGTCCAACACAGGGCCTGATCCTGCAAAAGGAGCTGTGTGGGGTTCCACTGAAGTAAACGAGGTGTGAGGGTCACCTATGCTGACCAGATGTCCCAATTTTATAGGGACAGTCCTGATATTTGTGGTTTTTTCTTTTATACGGGCTTCTATTGCCCCCCACCCCGTCCCGATTTTTCACACTTGCTATCTGGTCACCCTAGGGTCACCTGTCGTGGGTCTTAGACTGTATGTGGGCTTGAAGGCAGGGTGCTGCCTCCTCTTTAGACTGTACAATACACAGAGTTGGTGGCTACCAAAGGAAAATGCTGGGTAAGTTCGTTATGAACACAGGGTGCAGCTTGCGCTCCCTGATCTTACAGGACATGCTGCCAAACAGAGGGAATGGCAGACCCTGCTATTTGCAATTATAATGGAGATTTATATTTTTAAATCAGAATGTGGGTTTTTTTTAAAGATGTCACCTTCATTAATAATGGCTCAAAGAACCTGGAGGAGGGGCCTTTGAGGCTACGTCTACAGCCAGGTGAGCTGACTCAGGCTCCAGGACGCAAAAATTGCTGTGTAGACACTTGGGCTCCAGCTGGAGCCGGAGCCCTGGGATCCTGCAAGGATGGAGAGGCCTGAAGCTCAGCCTCCAGCCCAAGCCCAGAAATTTTGACAGCAATAATTAACCCCACAGCCCGAGCCCTGCGAGCCCGAGTCAGCTGACCTGGGCCAGCTGGCTGTGCCACGGGGCTCTTATCAGCATGTGGACGGACGGACACTGAGGAAAAGTCTCTTGCAGAGATTTGCCCTTCATCATCCCCCTGAGAAGCAGCATAGCTTTAGCCCCCACGACGGGAAAGGCTGCGGGGCCAGTCACCAAATCTGGCAGATCCATGGGAGCAGCATTACTGGGGACTCTCTTCGCTGCGCTACATTAACTGTTGCAGACTGAATCCACAGATGATTCAACTAATAGCAATATTTGGATGCATAGACTGCAGTTTTGCACTGTGTCAGAGTCTTCTGGCGTGCTTTCAACTTTTGTAAGGGTGATTTTATCGCTATTTGATGTTTTTCCAAACCTATTAATAATTCAATTATCTGTTTTTCAAATCAAATATCAACACAAAATCAGCTATTACCCTGGGATAAAGCAAACCCTGGGAATTAAACAGTTATAACCCCCGAAACACTGTGTCCATGTGTGACTCATTAACATAATGTCGTCAAACACACCGTGAAATTGACTGTAATGTAAAGAACCTGCAGGATGCTCTTTGTGCCACTGAAGCTCCATTTAAGTATTTAAGGTGGGGCTTGCATTGTGCATGCAGTCTCCTGCAAATCGTCTGCACAGGAGGCTACTTAATGCTCCCTCTCCTACCTCCAACTCCCACCCCGGATTAAAAAAAACCTGTTCTTGGAAAGAGAGATTGACTTTTGATTTCTCTCTCACAGCCAAAGTAAACATGAAAGCTGTCAAATCTCTCCAAATAAATCCTGCATGCAGTGTTGTTGTAGCTGTGTCAGTCCCAGGATATTGGATAGAAGTTGGGTGAGGTGATATCTTTTATTGAACCAACTTCTCTTAGTGAGAGATACAAGCCTTCTGAGCTACACAAAGCTCTTCTTCAGGTCTGGGAAAGGTACTCAGAGTGTCACAGCTAAATACAAGATCGAGCTTATGCTAAACTATCAGTTTGATCTTGTATTTAGTTGTGACACTCTAGTTCCTAGACCCGAAGAAGAGCTCTGTGTAGCTCAAAAGCTTGTCTCTCTTGCCAAATAAATCCTAGCAATCTCAAGTTTTCATCCCATTTACTGGCATGAGGGTGGAGGGGAGAAAAGTCATATTTGTCCTGCTAGAAGGGCATGTAGGCAAGGAGTTATCTTGTAAACTCTTTGGACCATAATATTTCAAAGGCATAGTCTCAAACTCTGGGCCAGATCCTGTATGAGGCTTGTGCTCTCAACTCCTTTTGAAGTCAATAGGACCACTCTGCAGGATTCAGTCTTTGTGTAGCAAACCCCATCATTTCCAAAAACACTAGATTTGTGCTTTCACTTGATGAAAATACATTTCTTTGAGTGTGCAATATTGAGCTTTCTTGCTTTTAACTTGAGCTGTCAAAAATTTGTGTGGAAAGTTTTTCCCACTGAAAAATACAATTTAGTTTCTTTAAATTAATTTTTTCCATTGGAAAATGTCAATTCCAACACAGAAAAAATTCAATTTTCCTCACAGGAATATTTTCATTAATTTTTGACTTAACATGTACTTTTGTTTTTTAAACTGAAGCAAAACAATTTAAGTTAAAAAAATTGTTATTTTGTTCTGAAATTTTGATCTTTTCATTTGGATCTGTTTGAAACTTCTGCAGAAAACCAAAAATTTACCAAAAAATGTCTAACAGAGATTTTTCATTTGATATTGCATGGAGGAATAATTTCAGTTTCCTGACCAGCTCTACTTTTAACAGAGCGCTTAAAACATGCTCTGAAAATTAGATCTAAAAAATCTTGTTGGAAAAGGTATCATCTGTACAAAATTGATGTTTGCATGGCAGCTTATAGGATTTGACATTAGAGATTGTAAGGTTGAGCCACAGCTCTCTTCACAAAAGGCCAAGAATAAAGGTCCAGATGTTTCTAATTTTGTTTCCTAGCCCCTTTGTGTCAACCCATATTTCAAGGTACATTAAGTATTAGCAAAATCTTAATACAGTCTCAAAAAAACAGACACATAGATCAAAAAGGTCATTTAAAGCAGCAAGAGTAGAAAAATAAAACACAAACTCCCCCCACCAATTTCTTATCCTGATTTGAATGCTCAGACTGTGTAATGTTAAACTCAACTCTGACAAATATTATAAAGGCACTTTGCCAAAATACATCACCGCGAGCACTGACATGAAACAACTTAATGACTTCCTTCAGAGCAGTAGCACCCATCAGCATAAAATGTTACAACGGTTCCTATTTTACTACTCATATGCCATTTGTAATAAACATCATAAAAAGAATTCAGAATGTGACACACAGTCACGCAATGACTTTGTTAGTTAAAAAGGAGAGAGCAGGGTTAAGGGTAGGGTCTTTGTGCATTCTGTGCACATACATTTCTGAGGCACACATTTAACAGGCAGGATTGAGAGGAAAGGGAAAACTGGAGAAATAATAATAAAAAGCCTTAGAAATATTTTACTATTGGAATAAACATTTTCTGGCTAGAGTAAGAAACTCCAGAGAGTTTTAATTGGGGAAGAGGGAGAAATAAATTCAGAGAAAATTTTTTCCTAGCAAAGTCAATCTTGCCAGGGAACAAAACATTCCTGTTAAATGTTTGCTTTGATGCTTACAGGAAACCAGACAACATACGATGATTTGGTTGTGTATCATCTGCGAAAAGTGAATACTGTGGTTTTAAAGGTTCATAAAATTGGTAGTGTTTGTCCAGGAACCGTCAAGCTATGCAATAGTTACCTAGTCAAATGTTCTTAGTTGTGTTACCTTCTCTCATTTCCCCTTCCCTGACTTTTGTTTTACATACTTATTTATTGTATTTTGTCTCAAATTAACTTGTCAACTCTCTAGTCTAGAAACCGCCTCTTAATAAGTGTTTGTACAGCACTTACCACAATTCAACCTTGATCCTGTTTGGGGTCACTAGGTGATACCCCAATACAAAACAAAGAAATTATATAAAATTAATATAATATAATATAACATACAAGGCCCTTATGCCCTAATATAGCTCCAAGGTTAATGTTTTCCACTCCCTCAGAACATTCCTAGGTATTAAAGACTGGACTGAGTGCAGCCTTAGTTCTGAATGTCTTCTTTTTTATTTACTTTAAATAAGATTATCAATGTTATCTGGAAACAGCCTGTGCATCAATATATTAGAAAAATGACAAATTACTTTTATTTATTGTGCTATAAATACAAAAAATAGCTTATGTTGCAGTGTTGGAGAAATAAATGAATATCCTTGAAATATGAGGCCACGCAATGGCTGTAAGATTTCAAGATTGTGCTTCTTCCTTAGACCATCTGGCAAATCCAAATAACCTTCAGAATCTTTGGCTTTGTGTACAAACTGAATATGAATAGAGAATTCACCACATTCCTAATGCACGTGTATGTATACGTACTATGACAAAGCTCTGACCTTGTCTCAGTGGGTCCTGCGCTTCCTGGCGGATTTCGCTAGCCTCAGAGGCTCCCTGTGACCCTCCACGTAGCCCTTCTCTCTCTAGAGGCAAGGGTCACAGCCTACTGAGCCATTTTCATCATAAACCAGCAAGGGAGGTGAGGAGAAGCTACCCTTCCTCGCACAGTCTCTGTCGTCTCCCAGTCTCAGTGATTAGTCGGGGAGGGAAGGGTGGAGCCTGGGCTCACCCTCTACTCCGGGCTCCCTAATAGTAGCAGCTATGGTAGCTGACTTTTTGGAAACAGGACGTGTACAATCCCCAGGCCACTTCCCCACAACAGCCCCCATTTCCTCAATATCTACTTGACCCTTACCTCAGGGCCTCCTTCCTTGTGCTGGTTATGGTTTGTACTGCTCAGTTTCTCCCACAGCGCAGTTTCCTCCTACAGCTCCTGACACGTGCGCCCACCTGACTAACTGGGAGGCTTTTAACCAGTTTCAGCCAGCCCCTGATCAGCTTCAGGTGTCCAAATCAACCTAGCAGTCTTCCCTGCCTTCTGGAAAGATCTTAATTGGCCCGGAGCAGCTGCCATTTGCTTAATCTAGTAACAGGGATATGTTCAACCTGGGGCTACTATATCTGTCTCTCACTACTTTACTATAGCCATCTGGCCTTGCCCCATCACAGTACACACACACACACACTTTATCTGACCAAGATTACACCTCATGATTTTAATTCTAACTAACCTAAAGGTAAACCCAATAGCCTATATAGTAATTGTAAAATCCAAGGACAGAGAATTATATACACATCGAGTTTATAGATCTCCTGCAAAATTACAGCAACTAAAGTATCTGATAGGAAACAAACGATAACAGAACCAGATAACATGCGACAGCGTAATATAGTTAACGTTTAATTGGGATTCAGCAGGAACAAGCGTGAGCTGAATATTCTGACTTTATAAACCAAAACTATGTAATCCTCTCTCACTTAGGTTACAAGTGAAATTTAATTAAAATTTAAATCCTATCTCATAATTACCACACAATTTGGCACTATTTAATACTTGTCCACAACTAATATCTACTGCTTCTCCTGTATCTGAACAATGGTTTTTAAAAATTATGAATTGTGTGAAAAAAGCAAAGCACTTATGCACATACTTAACTTTAAACCCCAGTAATCCCATTAACTCAGGTATAAGCAAGAGCTTCTGCCTTGCTGGATTGGGCCCATCAGAAAGCATAGGATCAGTTTTCCTTGAAAACAAAATAGGGAGATTGTGATTAATCCACTGTTTACTGAATCTCTCTCCAAAGGTGCAATACAAATAGTAATAATTTGTCTGTCATTCACAAGCAGCACGGAACAAGAAACGAATGGGGGCTATGTGTTCTCACTGAAATGCATTAGCAAAGCCCTAAGGGAAACCTTACATAGTTCTTTACCTTCACTATGCCTGGCATCAACCAATACTATTACCCAATCACTTTAGCAAGTGCTACATTCCCCCCAAAAATAAAAATAAGCATGAAAAAGAAAAGACGGGACCAACTTGGATGTTGGTCAGCACTGTCATGCATGATAGTGTCAGATACAGTGAACAGATTTGAGGTTACTCCTCAGCAGAAGCAAAACCTCAGCCTCAAAAGAGTTCATGCCTAAAGTTTCAAAGGTGTTTGTCGTGGCTACTGAGAGTAGATGCACTGATACAATCACTGCTGGAATACTGTGTCCAGTTCTGGTGCTCACAGTTCAAGAAGGATGTTGATAAATTGAAGAGGGTTCAGAGAAGAGCCACAAGAATGATTAAACTATTAGAATACATGCCTTATTAGTTGTAAATACAAAGAGCTCAACCTATTTAGCTTAACAAAGAGAAGGTCAAGGGGTGACTTGATTACATACAGTCTAATTCCATACAGGGAACAAATATTTAATAATGAGCATTTCAATCTAGCAGACAAAGGCTAGATGATCCAATGGCTGGAAATAAGATATAAATTTTTAACAGTGAGAATAGTTAACCATTGGAACAATTTACCAAGGGTCATGGTGGATTCTCCATCACTGACAATTTTTAAATCAACGTTGGATGTTTTTCCAGAAGATAAACTCTAGGAATTATTTTGGGGAAGTTCTATGGCCTGTGATATACAGGAAGTCAGATTAGATAACAATAGTTCCTTCCTTCCAGCCTTGGAAATCTATGAAAGTCAATAATATTAACCATGTAGGGCATTTGGAAGAGGTGAGTTAAGGAGAGGAGGGGGGCATGATGAAATGAGCCAGGGTTCCAGTTTTATGGTGCTGTGTGAAGGGAAGTTTGGAGTGGACAGTAGAGGGGGTGGGGGAATCACAAAGAAGCAGCTAGATTGCGTGGCATGGATACAACAACAAGGCAAGAGGGGAATGGAAATGGGAGCAGAGAAGCAGATGGGATATAAGTTGTATAGACCCTTGAGGATAAGAACTAGAAGCTTGGATTTGATCTGAATAGAAGCCACAGGAATGCGAAGATACCCAAAACAATCCACCTACAGTCACCAATGCTGGTTCCTCAACATCCCGTTGAACTTTAAAAATGTTGGTTATTCAGCCCCCATCTCCAAGATACCGATGGGCAGAACTCTGGAGTGAGAGCCAAGGGTCAGAACCAGGTTACGTGGTGTGAGACAAGGCAAGGGCCAAGGCAGGAGCAGGACTGGAACAAAGCTAGCAACAAGGCCACTCACTGAGTCATTGTCAGAGTTGGGAATAGAATCCAGATCTCCCAGCTCCCTGTCTAGTGCCATATCACCAATCTACAAGTTAGCTCTGTGACTCTAAGGGTATCTTGATCTGCTCACACCCTTGTATTACCCTATAAAAAAAGGTCTCAGCTGTCCTGCCTGATAAAGCGTTACATGTTTGGGAGCGCACCTTAGCTGACAGGTCCCTATTCCTGTGCTGACAGGCCTAAAGCAGCTCTGTCTTTGAAAGAAGAAATGCAAGTGTTCTGTGCACAGTGCCGAAGCCTGCAGCACTTAACTTCAGCAAGATAACAGCTCCTTTGCTCTTCCTGCTGGCGGTATGCACTTATCACTCCCCCTTCTTTGGGAACTGGCTTTACACTAATGCACCTCTGAGAAAGGTTTGCTGGACAGCTTTCTTGTAGTGTTTTTGAGGCACTCTGACAGCCAACCATTCATTCCTCATGGCCAGCCATTTCCCTCCTCCATTCTGGTTTAGTCAGACTCAGTCAGTCTTCACTGACTAAATTGGAAAGCCCTCCTTCCTCCCAGTGCAATAAACTGGACTTCACAGCCTCCCAACCCCCAACAGCAGGTGGTTATTGAAGTGCCAAGTCAGAAAACTCATAATTGTATCAACTTTAAACAAACCTACTACTCCAGTCTGACACCATTTACCCACTGGAGACTCTTCCTCAGTCTCCTACAGCCACACTACTTGTGCAATGCCTGGCAGACTATAAGTTGTCTGAAGCCTGAAGAGCTACGACCCTCTTTTCCAAAGGTCTCTCTTTTTAATTCAGCTAATGAAACATACAAAATATACTCAAGCCCAGGTCACATGCTATTTTCAGCTGCTATGAAAGGGGCGGTTTGACAGTTGGTTCAGTTCCAAACAAAAATGCCAGAGACTCACACACACACTGTATGTATCAATGTGAGAGAATATTCTAGAGCCACAGAGTCTAAGCGGAGAAGGCCCAGCCTCCTGATATTATGACGTGGGTGGCCAGTCATCCTGCAGTCTTCGTAACCAGGACCCCAAGGAGCCACTTTTGTTTTTATCCTAGAGGACTACAGCTGTGCTTGTTCTTGACATTATTAAGTCCAACAGTTTTTATTAACCCATGCTCTTCTATGGCCACCAAAAGAGTTACACACTACATGCCAGGTTGGCATCTGTGTTTGAGCTCATAGTTTTTTTTAAAAAGTCTCTCCGTTTGTGTGTGTTTGCACACAATACCCGCTAACGCTAACAGAAGCTACTGTGGGGGCTAAAATCAGACTGATAATATAGCTTAGAATATATGACCTTTTTGCTGGGGAGGACGGGGAAGACACGAACAACCTGGGAGGAGGCAAAAGTGGTTTAGATACAGGTGTCATTGCAAGTAATGGAAAAAAAAAAAAACAGAGCAGCTGATATTCCTAAATGATTACTTTTATGTTACAATGAGTGATAATTCAATGTTATAAGCTATCATCGTAAGTGAAAACTATGTTATAAGCAGTATGATGGTGCCCTCAAGTGGATGCAGAATATTAAGATACTTGATGCACTACTCCATTGTTACAGTGCTGTATGGTTTTTAACTTCAACATTAAAGTGAGTTTAAGTGTTATTTGTGTCCACCTCCAGCCTGTTTACGCTGCCAGAGTAGTAACTGGGCCTTAGTGTGAATGAGAATCAGGCCCAAAGAGTGTGTAATTAAAAAAAAAAGTTAATTAGTGATGGAGTAAAAATTAGAAATTGAGAGCCACTTTCATCCATTTACCAATATAATTCTTTCCTTCCCACCCCTCGATGTTCCTTTTCTTCTCCAGCCAACTTGCTTACAAAAGCCTTAAACATTGTTTTCCTTTCTAGATCTGGCACCTTTTCACCTGTCTTTAAAACACACACTTGACATCTAAGTAACTGGGCCTTATCCCTTGGTGATATGCCACCCAATCACCTCCTGGTGACATTAGCTGTGAAATTCCCTGTCCTTCTTCGATAAATTTGCAGGCATAAACTGAAACACCCTGCCTCTCAAACAGAACCCAGAGAAGTGTCCCTCTTCTCCAAAAGCCTGCACATGTTGTGTTCCACAACATTCAGCCTGGTCACCTATCCTACTCAACAATTATATGAAGCCACTGGGATAGCTGCTAAAACGACACAGGCCAAAATCTCAGCCACACACGATACCCAGCTCTGTCTCGCTCTCTAATGACTGATGTCAACAACACCATCTTCTAGCTCCCAGGCAGAGATCAGCACCTATAAGACCGGCTGGCTCAAGCTGAATGCAGACAAGAAAGAAAGGATACTGATGGGAAGAGAGAAGTACAGTAAAAGCTGCAAAAAAACCGAGGAGTACTTGTGGCACCTTAGAGACTAACAAATTTATTTGGGCATAAGCTTTTGTGGGCTAAAACCCACTTCATCGGATGCATGCAGTGGAAAATACAGTAGGAAGATATATATACACACACAGAGAACATGAAAAAATGGGTGTTGCCATACCAACTGTAATGAGACCAATTAATTAAGGTGGGCTATTATCAGTAGGAAATACTAGCCCACGAAAGCTTATGCCCAAATAAATTTGTTAGTCTCTAAGGTGCCACAAGTACTCCTTGGTTTTTTTGCTGATACAGACTAACATGGCTACCACTGTGAAACCAGTAAAAGCTGCATTATCCGGCACTTTACTAACTGGAAAGCTCTATAAACCGGCATTTCTGATCTTCACTGAAAGTCCAGTTTATAGTTTGCGTGGCCAGCAGGCTCCCTACTTGGCTCCGCAGCTCTCATTGACCAGGAACCATGGCCAATGGGAGCTGTGGGTGCAGCACCTGTGGGCGGAGGCAGCATGCAGAGCTGCCTAGCCGCGCCTCCACCTAGGAGCAGCAAGGATATGTTGCCACTTGCGGGGAGCCGCCCGAGGTGAGCGCTGCCAGGATCCGGCATCCCAAAACCCCTCCCATGCCCTAACCCCCTGCCCCGAGCCCCCTCCCACACCCAAACTCCCTCCCAGAGTCTGCACACCACAGCCATCCCGCACCCCAACCCCCAGCCCTGAGCCCTTCCTGCATCCAAACTCCCTCCCTCTTAGTTAACCAGAATATTTGACTTACCGGCACCTGCCATTTCCTCAACATACTGGATAACAAAGCTTTTACTGTACTTTGAAAAACATGCCTCCTTTATAACATCCCCTCTACAGAGGGCTCCAGCCAACTGTTTATAAAAATTGGTTCACACATTCAGGGTTTGGTTTGGTTTGGTTTGGTTGTTGACTACTCAATACTTCTGGACACTCAAATAGTCACAGCTGCAACACACACCAAATTCTGCCTGCAGTGGGTCAGAAGCTTGTGCCCCAACCTATAAGACACAGATGTCCATAGCGATCCATTCATCTCTGATCGCCAGATTTGACTACTGCAACTCATTGCATTTAGGAATGAAACCTTACCCCCAAAGCTCCAGTTTGTACACAATACAGCAAAGTGTCCACTTAGCAACACTTATCGCCATGACCACATCACTCCAGTCCTCTGCTGTCTGCGCTAGCTTCCCACTGAAAGCAGAGTCCTGTTCAAGCCCTCGCTACCTGAGAGATTGCCTCTCTTTCCATGACCACGACCTCCCAAAACAGCTACATTCCACTGCAAACAATGAAAATGTCTCTAGAGGGAGAGTCATGAGCCCTGGAGACAGAACTTTCATGGGAGCCAGACAGAATGCGCTCCTGCACGAGGCGAGAATGATGTCAGCCCCAAGTGTTCAAAACTAAATATAAAAAATATTTCTTTGACTTAGCTTCTCCCCAATAGCTCTTCACACACATAGAAAGTAAAAAAAAAACAAAAAACCCTTAAAAATGTCTGCTGTGTCTTTTTTCAACCTGTTTCATTGTACTATTTGTTTCTTTAATTACTTAAGAGGAACTCAAGTACAGTTTATGGCTCTCAGCACAGAGCCTTTGCTATCTAGAATTACTTAGTAGTTATGTAGCATTATTCTTCAAAGCACTTTAGAGCTTGAACAAACCTCAGTGAATTAACTTCATTTTAGTTTTATTTCTCACCTTTGGCTCCGGAGAAAAAAGGCAAAGAGGAACTCTCATTGTTATTGTATGCACTTCCAAGAGACCTCAAGGGTGAAGCTAAAATCAATATTAATCTGTGCCAGAAAGTACCTCAATGTAAATGTCACTCTGGTGACTGTTAAAATTACAAAAGCCTCAACTTCAGAAGAACCAAATTACACCACTTTCAAGGAGAAAGATGTGAACATATTTCGGGCAAACAGAATGTATAAGACTCTATCTGAGTGCACCCAAGTTTTTTGTAACCAGATTGTGACATGCTCATCTGGTCTGATAAACACAATTGATTTGTATTCACACATAGTAACTATGTTCACAGCTCACTAATATATCAACCATGTCTGTGCATCAACACCCAACCTGCGTTTATATCAGTATTTTCTAGAAAAATATGGTTTATCCCACTGGGATATCATCATGGAGTGGACATGTGCACACATGGCAAAATATGAGGCAATGCATTCTGGGATGTCCTGCTGTACAGAGAATTCTGAAGAGGGAGGAATAGTCAACTAACTGGCATGGTTAGGATGCTTATCTATACACCAAAACTGGTTACTTGAATACACCCATGGGCCAACAGAGGTGGTGACGGATAACACGGATTTATCCCTGCATGATCACTAGTAGAGTATTAGCACAGCGTTATACATATCTTCCAGCCAAGCTTAATACCAGCTATAATATGTGGTTACAAACACAGTTAAAAGTTATAGTGCAGATGGGGCCTGAAGGTGAACTTTTATACACTGGAGCAAATTTGAAAAAGAAATGAGTCATGCCACAAGGCAAGGTAGTTGGCCAGTATCCTGTTGTTAGGGGGCTTATTCCTTCACCACTCACTTCCCTGGTCCTTCTCGCATGAACAGAGAGCAACAATACCCAAAGTCCAAAGGTGCAAACAATTCGATGTTTATTGGGGTGAACTTCCAGCAAGCATGATTCCAATTTTCTTCCTTAGTGTCCCCCTTCCCAGCTCTGACACCATACAGCCTTACACCTGTGTCCCTGTTCCCATTCCTGCCCTTAGCTAAACATGGTTCCAATTTCCCCCCCACATTCCCTGTCCCCCCCCCCCATACTTCCTGATTTACTGCAGACTATATAGTAGAACCTGAGTTCTGCTTACGAATACCTTAACCAATCATTTTGCTGAAATTTAACTAACCAATCCTAACATATTGTAACATGACTATTTAATCAATTATATCCCACCACCTTAATTGGTTAACACCCAACAAAATTAATTATACAGCAGACAGAAACAATCACAGAACCAGACAGAGATTATACAGACAAATAATAGGTAAATGGGGACTACAGTGATAGAACAACAAAGAAATGAGGATTTCACATCCCAGCTATTGATAAGTGAGTTCTTGCCAGACAGGATGCTATCAAACTAAGTTTTCTTTAAATCTTCTAGGCTCTTCCCTTTCTCTGGAGGCGATGGGCATTATCAGGACAGGACTGTATTCCTAACAGCCCCATAGCACCTTATTTCAATGTGACTAGCTTGGAATGTGAGGATGTGACCATTCGCTTCCCAGTTTATGGCTGCCTCTACTGCTTAGCCAGAGGCCTTAGCCTAAGAACAAGGCCTCAGACTGTCACAGTGAGAGAAAGACCTTACACCGGCAGACAGTGATTTTGTTTCTTTAATACCTCTATAACTAGCTAAGTGATAAATAATACCTAAATTCTTAAAGATAGGCCTTTACAGGCAGGCCTACATATCTATATCCTAACACCTTTGCCATTACATATTTTTAGGTTTTCCTCTCTACCTGACCAATGCCTCCTTTGGCCTGATCCTGATTTAAAGGCACAATTCTGTGTTGTTGACATAGGAGCTCAGCAGGGATATTATTGTAAAGGCACAAAACTTGCATGACAACTTCAGATCCTGGGTCAGATACCATGTGAAGGTGGGATGTGGCAAACAAGCCCTTCCTGGAATACGAACAGCCTTGCTAAAACAAACAGGGGTTGCCTTTCAGATGATTTTGCGCTGTTTAGTCAAATACATTTGAAAGTTTTTATCCAACTAGGATTTAAATCTAGAACCTGCTGCTTGTGAAATGTGCCATATGGACAGGCCTGGAAATTGAAATTCTTTAACAGCTCTAACACAGGCAGCACCAATGCATTAATTCCTGCATAAAAATGCACTTTGACCATGTTCTGGAGATCACTTCCAGAGGAAAAAGTTAGTGAACTTTCTATACTTGTTCGGTGCTGCACTTCTGCTGAGACTACATGGTAATGGCAATGGTTTTGCAATTGACATCAAGCGAGCAAAACGCCCAGTCCCATTACCACACCCATGTTTTCCACAAACTTTCAAAAGAGTTTCTCTCTACCTCCTTCCTCCCTACCCTCCAGGTGTGTGGGGGTGGTAGCAGCACCCAAACTGTGTGAGCAAGCTTCTGGAAATTCAAAGGCTACACCAAATTTGCAGAGTAATTCACATTGTACACCCAGGTAAATTAGAAACAAGCAAAAGTTCTCCTTTCATCTCCCGTTTTCTGCCAAAGAACCACAGTAGGAAGGGACATGAATACATAAAGTCCTGTGAAGCAGTTCAACTCTAATATCTGCACCATTCTATTTGGGCAGTATTGTTATGTAGTAGCTGGTATGTATGAGTACCACTGCCTTCTGCTGGATAGAATAAGCACTGCTCAGCTGTAGACTAGAGGTCCTTCACAGATAACATCCAATAGACATTTTTGTTTAGCTGAAATTATACAGCAAGGGGTATAGTTTTGGTGCAGGATGAGATTTGCTCCTGCCACTGTGAAGTTGCAAGTACTTCTGGCATGTAGCACAGTGACAATCAAGAGAAGAGACAGAAGTCCTAGCTGTCATCTCTTAGCTGTTCCTAGGTCAGCACATATTTTTTCTAGTATTGTCTCCTATACTGCCTGAACATTTTGATCATCGCTTGGTTGGCATGCTAACCTGGTACAGGTTGTCCGCCATGTACTTCAATTTGCTGGACACAGAGAGATGTACTCTCTTGAAGCTTCTACGTTTATCCATTTTTTAATTCATTTCTCTTCCATTTTCTCCCTTTCTTATGTTCTCTCAAATTTTCCCTCCTCTCTGCCTCTCCTGCATCCTTTTCCTCCTTCTCTTCTGCTTAGGACCCCTAACCCCGGTCCTCTCATCTATCTTTCCCTTTGTACCACACAAATCACTTTCCTTGTGCACCCCTCATCACATCATTTCTCATTCTCAGGTATGCTACTTCACCCTCTCACAACTGGTTTGTTTACTGATCAGAAGAATGGTATCTGACCCACTGTTGCTACCCCATTTTCCTCCAAGATACACATCAGGACAAGAAATTACATGGGCACAGATACTTCATTATTTAAAAGAATAACACAGCATCAAAACAACCCTCTTGTACATGAGGAAGCAAGGAGGGATGCCTTTTCTTTGAAAAATTTGAGATAGCAATTTGAATGGCTAAGATGACTGATTATTTAACATTTACATTACAGCAGCACCTAAAGACCCGCACCCGAGATCAGGGCCCTACTGTGTTAGGCGCTGTACAAACACTGTAAGCACTGCAGTAGGAGACAGTTCTTTCTCCAAAAAGCTTACACTCTGAGGAGACAAGAAAGTAGGGGAGGAGTAACAAAGATGCAAGAGGTGAAGTCAATTATCCAAGGTCACAAAGCAGGTGAGTAGCAGTGCCACAAACACAACTCAGGTTTCCTTACTCTTATGTGGTCACTTTGTTTAGTTGTAATTATTTTTTCTCATAGTTTTCAACACATACAAGAGCGTATGATAGGTAAGTACAACTAAGCGAATCAGGATATATGAAGTTTAAGTAGGGACTTTGGGTGGGGGGGGTTAATTTTCCCCCAGGAATTTATCAGGGTTTATTACCACCACCGCGACAAAAAAAAAAACAGGTGAAAAATCAGTGCAAAAACCTATTAATAATTTGTTTGGGTAAATATCAGGATTTATTTTGGTGGATGGAAAGACGGGGGAAAAGTATTTGATATAGATTAATGCTTTGAGTTCCGTTCATCAGTGTGGTTTGCTGGAAAACTAAAACAGCACTCAAAACACAATGCCACTTCTGAATTTAAGAAAACAATACATCTCTAATACCCAAATAAAACTTTTCATTTGAATAAACAGTTTACAGCTGTAGACTTAGAACTATTAGCCTATAAATATTTACATTTAATAATTGGGCCACACCATTTGTAACCCATACATTCAACTTCATCCTTTTCTCCTGTTTTGGGTTTTTTTTAAACTTTCAATTATTTCCTTGTGTTCTGAAACATATTCTGATACAGATTTTCATTTTCTTCCCATTTTAGTGGGTCAGATCTTTAAACTGTTATCTGCTAAGAGCTTGAAATGTGCACGTGGTGGGCGTGAGATTCATCAGTACGTTCAGATGTGCACATACTTCAGAACTTGCATGCGTGCCTGTTTGTTTATTGTATTTTCTAGACTAATAGATCTCCTTACCTCAACGGGCAGCTTTGCATATACACACACAGACTAATATATTATCATAATACATATATCTCATGCAATGTATTGTATTTTCCCAATAAAACAAGTTATTTTTTATATATTTGAAAAACACAAAAGTAGGATGAAAAGTCGGAAAATAGTGAATAATACTTTTTGTGAAACCTGGGAATTTTTCGGTAAAATGGGTTTAAACTGAAAATTAAGGGGCTTAAGTTTAAGTAAGTAACAAGCAACCATGAAAAGTCTTTTTGGTTTTACTCGCCCACATCATGCCCACATCTCAAAACAAGCACAGAAAGGCACTAAAGCTCTCTTTGTTAATGTGAGAGGCAAGCCAAGTGAGCTGATTAATATTTAGACACTGACTTTTTCAATATATTTATCAACTGTTTAAACTTTTGGCATAGCAATCCCTCCTTCAATTAATCCTCTCTTCAATTGCAAGAGCCGCCCAGATTTTAGCAATCCATCTGATTCAAGCTGGCATGTACTGATTGCCCCATTCTGTGGCTAGGACTGTGGAGTGAGGAATTGAGGTGATGTGTCAGATTTTATCTTAGTTCTTATTTGAAAAATTCTCAGGCAAGAATATAGAGGAAATAGGACCAAGTGTCTCCTGCTTCATCGCTTATATTCGTGTTACGGTTCTATGTTCTTGGTACATTTTCACTACATGTGAGAAGAGCTGCTTGCGGCCCTATTGCATCCTTTCCAACATTTATCTAATGCTAAGCTTCCAACTTTATTCAATTCAGATGGAGTAAGATAAGAAGTATATGCAATCTGGAATTATGAACTAAGTGAGATGTGCATAGATATTTTGAAAATATGCCTAAAAATAGCCAGGTTTTGTGCAGAACAAGATGCACTCTCGGCAGGACCTCATGATTATTTCACTGAGAGTGGATTGGAAGGGTTGCAAGTATTCATTTGGAATGAATTTCCTCATTATTAGTCACTTGCATTCAAGCAAAACAAGAGAAGCTATTTATCAGCCGTGAAAGAGGTCTAAACTGCAAGAATTAGTAAAAAGGAAGTGCGTGTTTTATCCTTATTTTTAGATTACTTCACGTGGCCCCAATTTTGCAGACACCTAGGCACATATGTGAATCATACACATTGAGTTTAATGGGACAGCTCACATAGGTTGAGTTATACAAGTGTGTGTTCGTAGTCATTTATCAATTTGTTCCCAAACCACCTCTAATGACACCTCAATCTGGGACAGTTCCTCAGATTTGTCAACTAAATAGAAAGGCTCAGATTGGAGAATCTCCCTCACATCCTCAACCATGAAGACCGATGCAAAGAATTAATTTAGTTTCCCCACAATGGTCTTATCCTCCTTGAGGCTCCTTTAGCATCCTGATTGTCCCGTGGCCCACTGGCTGCTTAGTAGGCTTCCTGCTTCTGATGTAAATTTTTTGATGTTACTTTTTGTCTTTGTCTAGCTGTTCTTCAAATTCTTTTTGGCCTTCCTAATTATATTTTTACACTTCATTTGCCAGATCTTATGCTCCTTTCTATTTTTCTCAATAGGATTTAACTTCCACTTTTTAAAACATGCCTTTTTGCCTCTTACTGCTTCTTTTACTTTGTTGTTTAGCCATGGTGGCACTTTTTTGGTCCTCTTACTATGTGTTTTTTAATTTGGGGTATACATTTAATTTAAGCCTCTATTACGATGTCTTTAAAAAGTTTCCATGCAACTCACAGGAATTTCACTTTTGGTACTGCACCTTTTAATTTCTGGTTAAATAACTTCCTCATTTTTATAGTTCCCCTTTCTGAAATTAAATGCTACCGTGGTGATTAAATGCTACCGTGAAATTTCAAATCTGTGCCTATACTAAAATGAGATATAAATGAAAAGGAGGAATAACATTGGGCTTTGTGAGGCATGTCATCTGGTTCCCACAGCACAGTTACCCAGTCTGTAATTAAAAATTAAATTAAAGCTGACAAACGTAATGACATGAATGATACTTCTTGTTTTCCTGCGACTTCTCTCAGAAATGTAACTAATTTTAGCTACTGATGCAGAAGCAGTCAGGGAAAGTGCCTCCAAACATTCTCATTCATTGACTAGGGGATAGTACAGCCCTCAGTAGGGGAGGTAATCACTGTAAGACTTCCAGCTATTTATACACTGGGAAACCTGACTCAAGAGTGGGAGTGGTACCTTTGGAGAAAAGGACACTAAAAGAGGTCATGATGAATCACGTACAGTGTATTAACAAAAACGCTTGTGCAAGAAGTTAAACTTCTAGTTTGCCAACTAGCTTTTAAAGGCACAATTTTGAGGATGGCAAAACAACCTTCAAAAAGATTTACCTTTAAAGCAAAAGGTAAATGACCACTTGCTAATCTGATTTCTCTTGCTAATTTATTTAAGCATACCTAAAATTCAATAAGCATTTAAAATTGAAACACGCTTCTAAATTACTGTTTTGAACAGTACTTATTAAAATCAGTGTAACAGAATAAAAGTATAAAAAAATCTTGGCATAAGCATCCTCTTTGTACACCATATTTCAGCTTCTTGTAATAGGTCTACCACCTTTAAAGCATCTTCTGTGAAGTTCAGAACAGTACTTTAACTGAAGAGGTTTTTAAAACTAGTATTAAATTTTAGCTATTTTCTGAACACCACAAAAACTAGTTAAGTATTTTTCTAAGAATATTTTGCGCCTTGAAAAAAAAGAAGTAGAAAACTGAATTTACAAGGAACAATTTTTATACAGTGTAAGCCACTTTATTTACATTGTTCTTCAAAGTTTTATTAATACTTCCAGTGTGCCATTTATCAATCAATGACAACTGAAAATCTCAAAGCCAGGATGTTAGATTTACATTTATCAACAAACAATGCTGTGTTTTAGCACTTTAACATTAACAATATTACAGAAGTGTTTGTTTTCCAAAAGTCTAAGACAATCCACTGGACATAATGAAAGTCAATGATATTGACTATGTTTGACGGTAAGGAACGAAACTGTAGAATATACTTTTCAAGTGGTACTTGCAAGGACTCTGTCAGAGACTTTAGATCCACAGTTTGGGTTTTATAGAAAATCCCCCCTCCCCATCTTTTTTTAAAAAGTTTCCTCAAAATGTTGTTTTTTATTTAGACATACACACACAAGTATTTGCAATCCAAATTCTATAGCCTTGTGCCAGTACCTGGACCATAAAACGTGACTGTCTAGCTCATTCACTATTTAACCAGAGTGACATTCAAATGGTAAACAGACAGCAGAGGGTAAAGAGTACATTAGATTTTTTAAATTCTGTATTAATAATCTATGGCATTATTTGCAACAGAGATCATGACATTTACTTTAAATATAGGATCTTTATGCTGTCAGCGTCCTTTTTGTAAAAGAGCAGATCAATATATATTTTTATCAAAAATATTTTACACATTTCTAATAAATCATGCATTACTGCACATCATTTCTTTGTCCGTGTTTGATTGCCAGGTTTTGTAAATGCAGATACATCAAGACTTTCACCACTGTTGCACTGTTCGTATAAAGTCTGAAATTTAAAAAGATAAAGGGGTAGAAATAGTCATTCCAAGAATTACTTATTCAAATGTCTGTTTGTAACAAATGATGCTATAGTGTACAAAATTGTTTCAATAGACAGTAATGAGTACCATCTAAACCAAGCACTAAAATTTCAGATGTATGCAAATATGAGGAAATTAATAGGAAGACAGGGTAAAGAAGTATTAGCATTAAATGCAGTTTAGTGTCCAGATGGTGAAAACATACAAAGCAAGACCACTAAGAAAATAAATATGAACATTTTGAGCAATGCAGGCAGAGGAGGGACTGAAAATCACGCAGATCTAAATTACACCAATACCAGTATGGAAGGATGAAGGTATTTGCACCCAGTTCTCCCCCTCTTCTATGCGAGCAGGTAGAGTTCCATAGAGGAACTGGAGAAAAATTATTTGGTTGAGACAACTTGGGTAGGTGTCCATATTGACATCGCCACATTACAGGGCAAAATTAGGGCAGTAAGAGAAATTTGTTTTTGTCAAATGGCTGCCATCCATATGGACAAATAGGTCCAACTACTAGAGATCATATTCAGGCAAGGAAGACCTAACAGAGTTATTACACAGCTGCCACAGAAGTGCATGCGGGATAGAATAAAACTGTTACTTGCACAGAGTTACTGGTTCTTTGAGATATGTTGTCCACAGTTTATTTTTATACTTTCCACCTACACCGTTGGTGCGTGTGTGCCCAGTATACTCAAGCTGAAGGCTTTTACCTGGTGGGCTGTACCCATTAAGGCAACACATCCTCACAAACCTCTAACCGATGGCATTAAGGGCAGCGCTGCCCTAATTACCTTTTATTTCCTTTGCCATATGGAATCCTGATGTTAATAGACTCCAAGTAATGAAGACAGAAAGCACGTCATGGAACATTCATACAAACACCACATCTTAACCACAATTATAATATAGATAAGTAACTTTCAGTGATTATCCATCTATATATTCCACTTCTGGTGACTCCCAAGCACTAGCCCTTGCTGAAGGCGTGTACCAGGAATCTAGTGAACATAGAACTGTCCTGCCAAGTTTGTGTCATCTCTGGATGCCCTTACTATGGCCTAATGTTGTGTCAACATGTAGCTGGAAAAGTGTCCTGTTACACAGGTCCATAATTGGTAGACTTCTGAGAGAGGCTACAGAAATAGACTGAGTCCTTGTGGAATGTCCAGTTACTCTTGAAGGTGGGTGTTTGTTAGGAGTTGGCTGATTGGATCTCCTCTTGCACTGGACTCTATTAGCAATTCTTTGTGATGAAACAGCCTCATCTTTAACTCCCTCTGCTTATGTCATGAAAAGTCTGAGACTTCCTAATATGCTCAGTCCTTTCTCAATAAAAACAAATTGCTCCATATACATCTAAGAAATGCAATTTTTCTTCACCTCTGAGGTGTATTATTTGGTTCAAATGAAACTCAAAACTGCTTTAGATAAGAACTTGAGGTTTGGTTTCAGGATATCTAGTCATTAGGGAAAATCATGGATGGTGGGTCTGCCATTAGAGCCTGTAATTCTCTCATTCTTCTGGTCGATGTTACTACCACCAAAGAAGGATGTTTTGATAGAGAGGTGAAGTATGGAGCAAGGAGCTGAAAGGGTAAAACCAGAGGATATAGTAGAATCAAAATCTAAAGTTCTCAGAAGGCACGTATTCCTTTGCTAAAGTGAAGACTTACCAGGCATTTTAGAAACCTTGCTACCTTTGGGTGAGAAAAAGTAGAAAATCCCTATATGGTGAGCAAAAAGCTGTCTCAAAGTGCTCAGAGACAGGTGTGAGTTCTTGAGATGTAGAAGACAATCTAGGACTGAGATGTTAGACTGATGGAGACAAATAATGTTAATGGCACCTTGTCATAAATATAAAGGGAAGGGTAAACACCTTTAAAATCCATCCTGGCCAGAGGAAAAGCCCTTTCATCTGTAAAGGGTTAAGAAGCTAAGATAACCTCGCTGGCACCTGACCAAAATGACCAATGAGGAGATAAGATACTTTCAAAGCTGGAGGGGAGGAGAAACAAAGGCTCTGTGTCTGTCTGTGTGATGCTTTTGCTGGGGACAGCACAGGAATGGAATCTGAGAACTTAGTAAGTAATCTAGCTAGATATGTGTTAGATTCTGTTTTCTTTAAATGGCTGAGAAAATAGCTGTGCTGAATGGAATGTAGATTCCGGTTTTTGTGTCTTTGTAACTTAAAGTTTTGCTTAGGGGGATTCTCTAGGTTTTGAATCTGATTACCCTGTAGGGCATTTACCATTCTGATTTTACAGAGGTGATTCTTTTTACGTTTTCTTCTATTAAAATTCTTCTTTTAAGAATCTGATTGGTTTTTTTTCACTGTTCTTAAGAGCCAAAGGGTTTGGGTCTGTGTTCACCTATGCAAATAGGTGAGGATTTTTATCAAACCTTCTCCAGGAAAGGGGGTGTGGATTTTGGGAGGATTTTGAGGGGAAAGAAGTTTCCAAATGGGCTCTTTCCCAGTTATATATCTGTTAGACGTTTGATGGTGGCAGCGATAAAGTCCAAGGGCAAAAGGTAAAATAGTTTGTACCTTGGGGAAGTTTTAACCTAAGCTGGTAAAAGTAAGCTTAGGAGGTTTTCATGCAGGTCCCCACATCTGTACCCTAGAGTTCAGAGTGGGGAAGGAACCTTGACACACCTATATTAAGAACCTCTTCCATTTAGAGAGTTAAGTGGATCCTGTGTAGTCTCTGATAAATTCAGCCATTCAGCATCCTTGCTGTCAGATGGAGTCTCATTGGATCTGGATACAGGATCTGTCCTTAATTCAGATATTACATCCAAGAACAGAGTTATTTGGTGGCTGACCTATACCTTTGGAGATTTGCATACTAAACTGCCTTGACCAAGTGGGGGAATATCACAATTAAATGTGGCTGCATTCTACTTGATTTTCCTTCGAATTCTTGGTATCATGGCAATTGGGAGATACATATAATAGTATCCAAGGGCCATGGGATTAGAATTGGATCTTGGGCCATTCCCCCGGAGCAGAATCAATGACATCTCCTGCTTTCCCTAGTGGAACAGATCTATAGTGGGAAAACTCCATCTTGAGAAAATGGAGTGAATCACCTTTTATCTGAATTCCCTGCTGAGGTTCTCCATTAGTCAATTGTGAATCCCTGAAAACAGAATGGCTGTTAAGGTAACATCATGAGGAATGCAGAAATTCCAACGTTATACTGCTTCCCAACACAGTAGGGAGAATCTGGCTCATCTCTGTTTGTTTCGGTAAAATAGAACAGTTGTGCTGGTCATTACTTGAACAGAGAGGCCTTTGATCTTTGCCAGAAAGACTTCACAAATTTGATGGATAGCTCTCCACTCCAGTATGTTTATGTGAAGTGATGTTTCTTGAGGTGACCAAATGCCCTGAGTTCGCACATTGTCTATATGGTCTACTCATTCTAGGGAAGATGCACGCATCACACGGATCTTAGAGGGAAAGGGACTCCTTTGCAGGCTCTCTGTGGATCTATCTACTATTTCAGAGATAGTAAAACTATCAGTGGAACATGCCCCCAAAATTCCTGGCAAGTTACCTGCACCCACACACTGCAAAGGAAAGTGAAAACTCCCCAAGTTCACTGCCAATCTGACCTGGTGGAAGATTCCTTCTAAACCCCATGTATGGAGATCAGTTAGACCCTGATCATGTGAGCAAGACCAAGTCAGCTAAAACACAAGACAAAGAGCTCAGTGCCACCTCAGAGCTCTGGTCTTCCACATCCAATGTCCCATGTCCACCTGTGGTCATCCCTGATACTTCAGGAAAAGGAAATGAAAAACACACTCCTGCAGGAGAGTGAGTTTGTGTGTGTATGGGGGTGGGAGGGTGAGAAAACCTGGATTTGTGCTGGAAACGGCCCACCTTGATTATCATGAACATTGTAGGGAGAGTGGTCACTTTGGATGGGCTATTACCAACAGGAGAGTGAGTTTGTGTGTGGGGAGGAGGAGGGTGAGAAAACCTGGATTTGTGCTGGAAATGGCCCAACTTGATGATCATATACATTTTAAAGAGAGTGGTCACTTTGGATGGGCTATTACCAGCAGGAGAGTGAGTTTGTGTGTGGGGGGGGGGCGGAGGATGAGAAAACCTGGATTTGTGCTGGAAATGGCCCAACTTGACTATCACTTTAGATAAGCTATTACCAGCAGGACAGTGGGGTGGGAGGAGGTATTGTTTCATGGTCTCTGTGTGTACATAATGTCTTCTGCAGTTTCCACGGTATGCATCCGATGAAGTGAGCTGTAGCTCACGAAAGCTCATGCTCAAATAAACTGGTTAGTCTCTAAGGTGCCACAAGTACTCCTTTTCTTTTTACTCCTGAATACATGAGGGAGGGGAGAAATCCCTCTGACACACTTGCAGGTGGCCAGCTGAAACCCTGAAGCATAGGCTTTTAGGAAACATAAGAGGTAAACCAGAAGTGAGCCCAACAGCTGTTGAGATGCTGGAGGTGCCCGGGGCCTCACAGGTGCTCTCTCTGGATGAGCTCGGCACCGAGGGCAAAGACTTCGCTGGGGAACTCCTCTTTCTCTGAGTGTCCCATTTTGGGGAAGTCGTGGCTCACTTTCTTGAAGCTTTGGAAGGCTGAGCATCGACATTGTTAGATCTTTTATTGCTCTGTGATTCTGATGTTTTCTCCTGAGGAGGCTAGTGAGACTTTTCCATCAAAATAATTTTAAGGCAGAGATCCCTCGCCTTTAAATTGCTACAGTGAGCACATTTCTGGGGGATATGAATTTCCCCCAGGCAACGGACACGAGATGCGCAGCTGTCAGAGACCGGTATCGCCTTGTGGGAAGAGTCGCATCTCTTAAAACCGGGTGAGCCTGGCATTACATCCGTTAATTTTTCCCAATTGGGAAGGAAAATGAAAAAAGATATATATAGAAATTAGTTAAAGGAAACTTTATTTCTACCACTAAGTTAAGGAACCAAAACCAAAAGGAAATTAAAAAAAAACAACAACAACAAAAAAAAACTGGCTAAGTAAAATCTAATTAAATCTAAGAGCTATAACACTAAAACCAGGATGTAAACTATTTTCTTTTCTAAAGATTCTTGAAGAGGCAGCACTGCCACTGGGCTCTGTCTG
Source organism: Eretmochelys imbricata (assembly GCF_965152235.1). Taxonomy (NCBI): domain Eukaryota; kingdom Metazoa; phylum Chordata; order Testudines; family Cheloniidae; genus Eretmochelys; species Eretmochelys imbricata. The sequence continues at coordinate 62,727,570 of NC_135574.1, read as the reverse complement.
CAGCTGAGGACATTGAGAAGGAACTGAATAGGTTGGGTCATGCGTGCGCTACACAAGGCGCCAAAGGCCAGCTACTGTGCACACGCACCCCAAATGAGCACTGCTACCTAAAATCTCCAATCTCTGGTGCAGGGACGCACCGACACCTAAAGTGGAGCACCCACAGGGACACTACTGGGAGAAGAAACATCTTTTTGTAACAAGTTACACCCTTGGCACTCAATGAGTCGAGGTTGATGTTGGTATTGAGGTTGATGGCAACGAAGGGATCTGTAACGTATGATAGGATATTGCCGAAGACTCTAGCGGGGCCATAGGCATAGTTGTAATCTGCACTGATGTTATTGGTACCAGAGAGTTCAGTGAATGAAAATTTGTGAGAAGCACATCACATTTCTACCATCTTCCCAGTAGGAGGATGGATAGGCTATATCAGCTCTCTGGGGCTGCCTTGGTGGACAACAGGGAGCTCGGTCTCATGAACATTTCTGTTCAGTGGATATTGTAAAGGTTTGCCATATGTGAGAGACAAGTAACCCTCACCCACCTTTTACAGGGTTTTTGCGGAATGGGGCGTTGCAGTACAGCTGGCTAGTTTGGATCCACTTCCAGCCCACCTTCTCAGGCTGACTCTTTAACTGAAATGGGGTGGGGTTGAGAAAAGGATTAGGCTCCCTCGGCCCATAGGGCACTGGAAAAAGTCCCTCAAGACAAGGGAAGAGGGAGATGGCCTGCTGGGAAATAGAAAATTTCTTGGGTACATTTTATTTTTTTGGTGGGAAGATGAGAAGATTCTTTGTGGAAAAACAGAAGAGTGGGAAGGCCAGGGTTCCTGATTGAAGTGATTCCCTATTGGGAGGGAAGGAGGTTCCTCTGGCCAACCTCCCAGAGACAGACTGTATTCCCTACCTCTACTTTTGTCTTGTAAGCCCCAGACTGGATCAAAGCCCTCCTGGAGACCCTCTCAGATATCTGTGGGGAGGTGGGAGCAGTCAGCCATCTCACTGGGGTGGAGTGCTAATAAAGCATAGAACAGTTGCCCAGTTAAAAGGCACTCCCAACCCCGTTGAAGACTGGCCATGGAGTGGGGCAGATTGTCAGAATGGATCCACTGTCTAATACTGCAGGGAGAGGCAAAGGAGGTACATTTTAAGCTGCTCTTCCCTATCTTTTTGTAGAATGTCATCTGGGGCTCTTCTGAGGCCTGGAAGAAAGGTGACACCTTGGCAGAGGGGTACTAGCTGCTTCCAGAGATAGAGAGGAATAACTGGGGAAGCATGCCTCAATACCAAAAACAGCAGAAATAAAACCCTGCATCTGGACTGGCTGCCTGATGGACACATGAAGATTTGCTCATTCATCCATATTGATTACAGGAAAGTGCTGCAGTGTTAGGGTCAGGGCAGAACAACAAGACATAGGCTCTGAGTGAGAGAGAGAAAAAACCAAAAACGTAGTCAGCACAGGAAAACTAGGGAGAAACGTTTATTGCGCAAGACAAGGAGACGAAAAAAGATCATGTTACCACAACCAGTCTAACTCCCACTCCACTCGAGGATCATTAGAAATGGTAATTTACTAACCTGCAAGTTTCATGACAGTATTGAACGTCTCCTCTATATCGGGGGATAAAGTTTTGAAATACTTACTTCTATTAGCTTTGTGATGCACACACTTATTTTAACTAAACCGATTATATTTTAATGAAATGTGAACATTGTATTGGTATAAAAACTGTACTCACTCTAGCAGCTCTAGAAATAGAGTTAGGAGAGTTCAGACCAATAAGTTGGCCAAGGATGCGCTTCATTTCTTCTGTTGTTCCTTTTGTATTCAGGCCACCTACGGCTATTCAAATATAGTTATGTTGAAACCCGCATTCTAAGTGTAATTTACAAAACGTATACAATCAGTCTTTTATTTTGAATATAAAAGAATTTCAGAATTAAGATACTGGAGCCCTTGCCAACACATACACAAGTGTACCAGAAACACTTATGCATAACTCCAATAACTGGAGAATGCACACAAAAAAAGGCATTCTTCTTTAAAATCAAAATAAATGTAGAGAAATCTAGGAAATGTTCACTAATTTATTGTGATATAACTATTATAAAATGTAAAAATTACCTGTCTGTGGATAGGTTTGAATGTGCACATATGGATGAGTCAACAATTCAGAAATTGATATTCTTTGTTTAGGGTTCCTTATTAAACAGTGCTACAAAAACAAAAAGATTGAAAAAGTGGATTGAGGGGGTGAATAGTTGAAGCTTTGTTTCCTGAAGTTAAATACATATGCTCAATTTCCTGAATCATTACAGTTATGCTGGTATCCATGTACAAATCTGTAACTTATAAAACTTGTTTTGGTAGGATAATATCAAATTAGCTGTATCTGTTGAACTGGAAAGAAGCTGCAACACACATATGGATCCCCATCTCTTAAAACCAAGATGCCTAGAAATCCCCTCTTCACAGAAGAGAAACTGAAATACTCCTGTAATATCACTCCTTTGTAGGCATGAGGAGTAAGAGGACCTCTTGTTGTAAATGCCAAAGTAGTCTGACATAGTTTAGTTAGGAATAGAACTGGGAAAAATATTTTGAGCAATTTTTTTTTTTTTGGGGGGGGGGGGGGGAAATGCAGATTCTGACCAACTAAACATTTCACAAATTTGTGTAGAAAAGAATTCTACTTGAAATGACGGTTTCAAAATTTCCTTCAATTTTATTAAAAAATAACAGAAAGTCAAAACAAAACATTTAGTTCAACCAGAAATATTTTTCCTAACTGTCAGAAATCCCAGCTACACAAAAAAATCAATTCAAGATCTAGATCGGAGTCGTAACTTTTCATGTCACGGGGTTAACAAACATATACCTCCACACCCCATATTATCAATGCTTAATCCTAAACTACATCAGCTAATAATCATAATAGACTTTCATGGGTGGCAATTACCTTGGCACTAGTGAACCAGGATACAGCTATCCTCTAGTTGTGTTTTAAATGAACACACAACTTACCTGAGAGGTTACAACTTACAGAAGAGATACAGTAACAATGGAGCCTTTGACTTGGTTCTGTTTGGACAGATCACTTTGGAATACACCTTTTTTACTTTTAAATTCAGAACTGGAGGTTTTTTTAAAACCTATCATGAATAGGAATTCTAATTACGCAGTTACATTAATTTTTATTAACATGAATGTAATAGCTGCAGATTTAATCACATTTGTGCAGAAATTAGATGCCAAGAAATTTCATTAACAGACTTAAGATTGCCCAGTAGGCTCCCAAAACGTGGAGAGTGACTAAATTTAAATCTCTGAAAACCAGAAAATACTGTATGCACTACCCCCGCAATGCAACCTAAATTCTGTCCCCTGGAATTCGCAAAAATCGCAGAGAACGGTTCAATAAAGCGGTGTACCATAATAGGTAGACATGAGAAATTTCTAACACACCACCGTGTGTTGTGCTCTACAGCCTTGAATTCCAGCATTTATCTGGATGTGCTCCAACTGCCTTCACTATGTTAGGTGTAGCTATATTGAACGGTGGAGAAATTAGTTGGAGCTGCTTGGCAGAGCTGTTATTCATAGAATCATAGAATATCAGGGTTGGAAGGGACCTCAGGAGGTCATCTAGTCCAACCCCCTGCTCAAAGCAGGACCGATCCCCAAATAAATCATCCTGGCCAGGGCTTTGTCAAGCCTGACCTTAAAAACTTCTAGGGAAGGAGATTCCACCACCTCCCTAGGTAACGCATTCTAGTGTTTTACCACCCTCCTAGTGAAAAAGTTTTTCCTAATATCCAACCTAAATCTCCCCCACTGCAACTTGAGGCCATTACACCTCGTTCTGTCATCTGCTACCACTGAGAACAGTCTAGAGCCATCCTCTTTGGAACCCCCTTTCAGGTAGTTGAAAGCAGCTATCAAATCCCCCCTCATTCTTCTCTTCTGCAGGCTAAACAATCCCAGCTCCCTCAGCCTCTCCTCATAAGTCATGTGTTCTAGACCCCTAATCATTTTTGTTGCCCTTCGCTGGACTCTCTCCAATTTATCCACATCCTTCTTGTAGTGTGGGGCCCAAAACTGGACACAGTACTCCAGATGAGGCCTCACCAATGTCGAATAGAGGGGAACGATCACTTCCCTCGATCTGCTGGCAATGCCCCTACTTATACATCCCAAAATGCCATTGGCCTGCTTGGCTACAAGGGCATACTGTTGACTCATATCCAACTTCTCGTTCACTGTAACCCCTAGGTCCTTTTCTGCAGAACTGCTGCCGAGCCATTCGGTCCCTAGTCTGTAGCAGTGCATTGGATTCTTCCGTCCTAAGTGCAGGACTCTGCACTTGTCCTTGTTGAACCTCATCAGATTTTGAACCTCATCAGATTTCTTTTGGCCCCGTGCTCTAATCTGTCTATGTCCCTCTGTATCCTATCCCTACCCTCCAGCGTATCTACCACTCCTCCCAGTTTAGTGTCATCTGCAAACTTGCTGAGGGTGCAATCCACACCATCCTCCAGATCATTTATGAAGATATTGAACAAAACCGGCCCCAGGACCGACCCCTGGGGCACTCCACTTGATACCGGCTGCCAACTAGACATGGAGCCATTGATCACTACCCGTTGAGCCCGACAATCTAGCCAGCTTTCTATTCACCTTATAGTCCATTCATCCAGCCCATACTTCTTTAACTTGCTGGCAAGAATATGGTGGGAGATAGTGTCAAAAGCTTTGCTAAAGTCAAGGAACAACACAATGTGCAATGTGGTAAGAGGCACCTGTGTGTTTTTAAAGGTTCAAGTATGCCTCATTTTAATGCCGAGTTTTGTAAACTGTCCACAGAGGAGCACAATGGTGTCTTCTTGCCATGGGGAATCCCAGCACTCAGGTGGCATATATGACAGTAGCCTCCAAGGAGTGAGGGATAAAAGTGAAAACAAGGTCTCAGAAGGAATTCTCAGGACAAGTGTGGAGGCATGGTAACATTTAGCAAACCTGGGATGGTTTGGGTGTAGGCCAAGTATAGTTAGCTCCTGTTTGCTATGCCTGACCTAACCTTGAGCATTGCTTTTCCAAGGAGAAAGTTAGATTTTTGTCCTACAGTGCTCAGGTGCTTTGTTCCCAAAGTGTTTTGTAACATCTGTAAGGATTGAATGATAGTATGGGGTATTGGCATAATGGGGCATCATTCAGAGGATAAAGTTAACGTTGGGTTGGGTGGCTAGTGTGTACGTTACTTATATTTCCTGGTTTTCAGAAGTTTAAATTTAGACAGACACTGTCCATATTCTGGAAGGCACTAGGCACCACTGGACATCCTTAACTTTATGTTAATGAAATTTCAGCGCATTCAGTTTCCTTCATTGAAAATAAATAAATAAATACTCAGCTCCCCGATTTACCACAGCCCAGCTCTCCCCTTTCACTGCCTTTGGCTCGTAGGCAATGATTATCCCAGCCAAAGAATGACCGCATGTCAGTCCCTTCACTGCTTCTGTATCGTCTCCTCTCCATTCTCTCTGCCTGTGCAACACAGCCTGGCTCTCCCTCTCCAACCATCTTCCCACAGAGAGGCAGGAGTCAGCATGGGACACACAAGATGAGGAGCTGGAGAGAGGCTGCAGGAACAAGCGTGAGATCAGTGGGGCAGACACAGGGGGAGGGGCACGAGAAGAAGCATGGTCCAGTGCATAGGACCTGGGACTCCTGGGTTCCATTCCCTACACTACGATAGACTTCCTATGTGACCATAAGCAAGTCTAAGTCTGTATACTTTAATTTCCCATCTGTGGAAATGGGGATAATGATACGTGAGAACATAAGAATGGCCATACTTGGTCAGACCAAAAGTCCATCTAGCCCGGTATCCTGTCTTCCGACAGTGGCCAATGCCAAGTGCCCCAGACGGAATGAACAGAACAGGTAATCATCAAGTGATCCATCCCTTAGCCCATTCCCAGCTTCTGGCAAACAGAGGCTAGGGATACCATCTCTGCCCATCCTGGCTAATAGCCATTGATGGACCTATCCTCCATGAATTTATCTAGTGTTTTTTTAAACCCCGTTATAGTCTTGGCCTTGACAACATCCTCTGGCAAGGAGTTCCACAGGTTGACTGTGCGTTGTGTGGGGAAAAAGAACAGTTACCCACCTTTCATAACTGTTGTTCTTAGAGATGTGTTGCTTATGTCCATTCCAAGTAGGTGTGCACGTGCCGTGTGCAGTTGTCGCAAGGTTTTTTCCTAGCAGTACCCATTGGGTCGGCTGTGGAGCCCCCTGGAGTTGCGCCTTCATGGTGGTGCATATAGGTCCCTGCTGACCCGCCACCTCCTCAGTTCCTTTTTGCTGGGAAACTCTGACAGAGGGGAAGGCAGGTGGGTCTTGGAATGGACTGAGCAACACATCTCAAAGAACATTTACGAAACGTAGGTAACTTTTCTTCACCTGCTTGCTCATATCAATTCCAAATAGATGACTCCCAAGCCTTGCTAAGAGGTGGGGTCAGAGTTCATGGAATTGCTGGCTGAAGCACTGCTCTGCCAAATGCTGCATTGTCCCTGGCATGCTGGGTAATGGCATAATGAGAGGTGAACGTGTAGACAGATGACCACATTGCCACCCTGCAGATCTCCTGGATTGGGACCTGGGCCAGGAATGTCGCCGAGGAGGCCTACGCTCTTGTAGAATGTGCCGTTAGTGCAGGGGCAGGTATCTTTGCCAAATCGTAACATGCCCGAATACAGGACATGATCCACAATTAAATTCTTTGAGAAGACACTGGGAGGCCCTTCATCCTGTCTGCTACTTTGAACAACCGACTCGACTTACGAAACGTGTGCTCAATATAAAAGGCCAATGCTTGCTGCACGTCCAAGGAGTGGAGTCTTTGCTCCCGACTGTTAGCATGTGGCTTAGGGTAAAAGACTGGGAGAAAAACGTCCTGACTGGCATGAAGTTGAGAGATGACCTTTGGGGGAAAGGCTGGGTGAGGCCTAAGCTGCACCTTGTCCTTATAAAAAATGGTGTAAGGAGGGTCAGAGGTTAACACCTTAAGTTCGGACGCTTCCCTCTGATGTTATTGTGACCAGGAATGCCATTTTCCATGACAGGTAGAGTAGAGAGCAAGTCGCTAAGGGCTCAAGGGGGGCCCCCTTAGTCTTGAAAGAACTATATTAAGGCCTCAAGTCAGGATCGGCTGGCCTAACCTGCGGGTATATTCTGTGAAGACCTTTAAGAAACCGGCTGACCATCGGGTTGGAGAAGACTGAACATTTAACTACACCCAGGTGGAATGCTGAAATAGTGACTAGGTGAACCGTTATCGATGAGACCGACAGGTCCTGCTTCTTTAAGTGCAGCAGATACCTCTCATTTTCGACTATCAGTGCCTGTGTCGGAGGACTGTGACCTTGCGAGCACCAGATTGAGAATCTCTTCCACTTGGCCATGGAAAACCTCCCTAACAGGCTCAGAGCACATTAGTTCTACTGGGTTTAGCCAGGAAGTTTCCCAGCTGTAAGGTGGAGAGACTCTAGGCTGGGATGCTGGAGACAGCCATGGTCTTGAGTGCTCAGGTCCAGAAGGAAAGGCAATGTGATTGGGTTGTGCACTGATAGCACCAGGAGCATCGTATACCAGTGCTGGCGAGGCCAGGTTGCCGCTATCAGTATGACTGCGGCTCGCTCCCTATGGGTTAGGGTGAATTGAGTAGGCTATGCAGAAGTCCCACAGCTTGAGGGCTTCCTGACATAGGGGAGAGGAACGAGCTCTTCCCTGCTTGTTTTATATAAAACATTGTGGTCGTGTTGTCCATCATCAGCACCGCGCATTTCCCTTGCAAGTGGGCCTGGAAGATTTGGCATGTCAGGTGGACTGGTCTCAGCTCCTTGATGTTGATGTGAAGTGGGCGCTCATCTTATGACCGAAAACCTGGGGTCCTGAATTTTCCCAGATGAGCTCCCCACCCCAAAGCTGTCACATCTGTAACCAGGGACAGCAAGGGCTGTGTTTTGGAGAAGGGGACCCCTGTGCATACCGCCTGTGGGTCGAGCCACCACTGGAGAGACCTGAGAACTGGCAGTGGGAGTGTAACCACCTTGTCCAGACTGTCGTGCCCAGGCCTGGAGAGGTCTGAGCCTCAGTCTCACGTGCTGTACCACATATGTACGAGTTGCCATATGTGCAAGGAGCTTCGAACAATTCCTTGCTGTGGTGGTGGGGTATTGCTTGAAGCCTTGCAGCCTTGCATTGTCTGAAAACGAGACTCTGGCAGGAAGGCTCTGGCCTGACCAAAGACCAATAAACGGTATTCTCTGAGTGGGGAAAGAGTTGATTTGTGTATATTTCAGAAGGAGACCCAGCCTGTCGAAGGTGGATCTCATCAGGTTGATGTGTTGCTCCACTTGCGCCCTGGAGTGGCCCCTGACCAACCAGTCGTTGAGGTAATGGAAGACCTGCACCTGCCTTCTTCTCAGGAAGGTGGCTACGACTGCCATGCACTTGGTAAAAACTCAAGGGCCTGCTAACAGACGGAAGGGGAGGACCATAAACTGGTAATAGTTGTGGTTCACTACGAACCTGAGAAAATGTCTGTGAGCTGGAATTATCGATATGTGGAAGTACACGTCCTTGACGTACCAGTGTACTGGATCCAGAGATGGGATGATGGCAGTCAAAGAGACCATGTGGAACCTCAACTTCTTCATAAATCTATTGAGGCCTTGCAGGTCAAGGATGGGTCTTTGGCTTTGGGGATTAGGAAATATCGGGAGTAGAATCCCCCCTGAGGAATCTCCTCTACTGCTCCCGCAGCAAGAAGCGTCTGAACCTCCTGCAAGAGGAATTGCTCGTGAGAAGGGTCCCTGAAGAGGGACGGGGAAGAGGTGGTGGGAGAGAGGGCAGGAGCAGAATTGGAGAGAATATCTCACTTCTACAGTGTGAAGGACCCAGCGATCTGAGGTTATCTGGGACCATACGTGGTAGAAATGGGGGATGATTCTGAAAACAGGGCGAAGGATCCAGTGTGTGGTCAGATGTGTTGCCTCCAGGTGCCCCTTCAAAAGGCTTGGTTAGAACCTGATCACTCCCTCGCCAAGCCCTGGCCTTGACTGGGCTGTGGATGCTTATGCTTGCCATTCTTGCCCCACTTCCTGGAGAAGTCTTGCCTAGGCTGGGGAGGGTAGAAGTGCAGAGGGGGCTGGGACTTAAAATGCTTTTGCTGGGTGGTGGGGGTTTGCAGACCCAATTATTTTAATGTTGCCCGCGAATCCTTCAGCCTGTGGGGCTTGGAGTCTGTCTGCTCCAAAAACAGCCCCATGCTGTCAAAGGGCAAATCCTGAATTATTTGCCGGACCTCTGGTGGACGGCCTGACACCTGGAGTCACGAATTCCTCTTCATGGCTATGGCAGAGGACATGGTTCGTGTGGCTGAATCTGTTGCGTCCAGTAAGGCCTGTAAAGAGGTCCTTGCACTGCCTTGCAATCCTCTGCTATGGCAGCAAACTCCACCCTAGAGTCTGACAACACCAATTCCTTAAATTTCATCATGGAGTCCAATGAATTGAAATGATATCTACTAAGGATTGCTTGCTGGTTAGCAATCCGAAGCTGGAGCCCCCCTGGTGGAGTACACCTTCCAGCCAAAGAGGTCCAGCTTCTTTGAATCCTTGGATTTTGGGGTTGGGCCCTGCTGCCCGTCTCTCTCATTTGCCACCACCACGACTAGCGAACCTGGCTGCAGATGAGTAAATAAATATTCGTATCCCTTAGAGGGAACAAAATACTTCCTCTCCACCCGCTTAGCTTCATTCTCGGGCGGAACCCTTTACAGATCTTACAGCGATCTGTTTGATGCGCCTCCCTCAGACACTTCAGGCAGGAGTTATGGAGGTCATCCGTTGGCATGGGCTTGGGGCAAGTCCTGCATGGCTTAAACCCTTGGGATCGAGGCATGCCCCGAACTCCAAGAGAGGAGAAAATTGGGGTCGGGGGAGGAGGGGAAGCCCCTTACTTCTAACTAACTAACTATGAAGACTAACACTAACTAATTAACTATTTACGGTGTACTCAAAGTTCAATCACTAGGGGAAATGCTTGCCAAGGCAAGTGAGACACAGCTCCAACAACTGTCACTAGTGGTAAGAAGGAACTGAAGAGGTGGCGGGTTGGCAGGGACTTATATGCACCACCATGAATGCGTGACTTCAGGGGACTCCTCAGCCGACCTAACGGGTACCGCTAGGGGAAAAACCTACTGATGACTGTGCACGCAGCGCGCGCACAACTACTTGAAATCGACATGAGCAAGCACTTGAAGAACTGTGCATTGTGTGGGGAAAAAAAGTACTTCCCTGCCTCCCGGGGGCATCGTAAGGATAAATAAATTAAAGAGTGTGAGGTGCTCTGATACTACAGTGACATGGGCCAAATAAGTACCTACCATTGATTGATAGATGTGGGAGTTTTGGACGGGCATAACTGAAATCCCATGTGACATTCCCCCCACTGAATAGCTCTGATCCCTTCCTTTCCTCCCCACTCTTTCAACTACTTCCCACATCCATTTACAACATCAGAAACAGAGGGGTGAAGTAGCTCATTTATTTCAATGGGATGTTCTCACCTGAATGAAAACACTCCATGGAGATGAATACAATGTGAAACAATAGCTCTGAGATGTGATGACTGCTCCTTTCTTCTCTGTAAGTATTCTCACCCACTTCCCCACTAACACTACTACCCTGTACCCTCATGAAACACAACAAGGTTCAAGACAATCCAAGTAAGCATGTGGATTTTAGAGCCCTTAGAAAAGTTGACCATTAAACAGAAAGTGCTGCCAACCCTAACTTTTGGAGAACTGATGTTATGCTACAATATACATTTTGAAGATCAAATACAACATACCTATTATTAAAAAGGGATCATGTAATACAACTGGTTGTGATCTAGTTTTACATTATGCAACATAAATCATTAGTATTTCTATTAAGTTTCTCAGTTTATGCTCCACAAACATGCCCTAACAACCCATCAAAGGGTTAACTGCCTTTGCCAGGTCAAGAGCAGTGTCTGGATTCTGAATCTATACTCCCTGCTAGGTAGCACTGTCAGAAACTCAACTGGACTCAGTTTTGGTTTTTTAGAGACATGAAAAATTTGGCTAGGTTCCAATTTGTGGGGAGTAAGGGAAAAAGCATTTTTTCTGGGAAGAGCATACGTTGCACTTGTATTGTGACTTAGCCAAATCAACCAGGTCATACTGCCTAATCTATATAATTACTTATCACATTTGCAAATTGAGCTGAAAAACCATGTTCAAGCTAGAGGAAGCCATATAGTTAGCCTGAGCATTAACTAATCTTCATTTTGGTGGTCATATCCATCATTACATGCACAATCAGAATTATGCCCATCTGGGAACCAAATTAGAAAATGTTTCAGAAGAAGTCAAGTCATATCTACTTAGATTACAACAGTCTACTAAAGGAACAACCATCGCTTGAATCTGAATTCAACTTTTTTAAAAAACTAAAAGTATTAAAGAAAGTTACCTTTAAAACATCCTGGAGATCTTTTTCTGCAATATCAGGGAACTCTATTTCATAACTAGGATCAATTATAGCATGAAGTTTAGTGATCTGATTTGTTATGTGCTGAAACGGAGTCCTCCCATAAGTCATACAATATAAAATGCATCCCAATGACCAAACATCACTTTTGGGACTTATCTAAAAACAAACAAAGTAATTATCTGAATAATAATAATATGAATTACTTTAGTTTAAAAGGGAATGATATCTTTTCTCATAGTTACCAATCATCATTTACTTTGTGTAATATAATTTCACTTAAGCAAGAAGATACAATAGGGGGTGTGTTACATAGTCTGTTGTTCCGCCTTAATGATTATGAATAAAAGCCAAAGGCTGAGTGCTATTAACTGCCAACACATGTCATTATTAGACCATAAACACAAATCTTGGAGTGTCTTGTTACAATATTAACTTCTAAATAAATATATTCTAAAGAATTATTTTTATGAGGACTAGATTGTCTTTCTCAACTTAAAAAGCTAAAGAGTTAGTGATAAAATTAAAACAAAATATTTGATTTTAAAGTTGAACTTGATATTGCTTTTGACAGTTTCTTAAAACAGTTCTTTCCTCTTGGCATCTCTTCACAAAGATGGTGAATAAAAAAAGCAAGGTAAACTCCCTCTCCTGCACAACCACCAACTGCATTATCTAGGATATGATGATGTAGGGTTTTGTTTTGTTGGTTTGGGGTTTTGTTTTTGGTGGTACATGATCCCAGAACTTCCTCCATATCAATCAGTCATTGAGGAGTGGGAGTAGGAGACACAGTTTAGCCTCAATTGAGATATATGACCCTGACAACAATGCAGAAGTTCTTTTTTTCAGCATTTTCCTCACTAACCCCATCACCAGTGTATGATCAAATTATAAATGGGAAGAGACTACTGATTCCAAAGCCAGAGGATCTGACAACCACCAACATGGATCTCTTAGAAGGAAAGGTGAGTTAGTGGCTGTTTAATAAAAATTGCACCCCAGTGAGTAGGGCTGTCTTTATTTTTAAAATGAAGACATTTCACTATGCATCTGTGTTTTCTATAGAACTTACTTTTTGTCTACAGATGTCATAGAAGGACACTGGCACAACCACAATGCCATATTACTTACCTGACATGCATTGGGGTTTGGTCAAAAATTAGATATATTAGATTCCTAAGCCAGGACCCTTCATGCAGGGCCTTATGAATGAAGCTTTTGATGAATATATAGGGTGAAAGCTTCACCCTCTGTCAAGCACCTTTATACAAGGTAAGAGGTCCAGAGCAGCTCAAAAATATCCTTAAAGAACAGTAGCTTGGTCAGGGGCGGATTTCCTCGGCCCCGGGCACTGCAGAACACAGCCTGTAAGCCTGTCTTTGAGGACCCCACGCAAGCCCTGATATAAGAGGCAAATGGGAGAGAGGGACATGACAGGGCAGGGACCACAGCATGCAGCACTCTGGCCTGTAGGGCAGCCCTGGAAGGCTGTCATACTTTAGACAGGCCACCAGGACAGTTTAACTTGTGCTAGGGGACTACTCCATTGCCTGCAGCAGCCCAGGACTGGGAAGGTGCAAAGATGGCTTAAAATCATCTTTATCTGCTTTTCCCATTGGGCTGAGAGTTCTTTGCTGAATCTCTCAGAAGTGCAGCACAGAATCTCACCCAGTAAGTTTAATGCTAACCCAGATGTGGTGTGCAATGTACTTTGGTATATGGCTCAGATGGTCATGCAAGACGCTCACTTCAGTAACCTCTTAGTGCAAAGATCTTACAGACCCATACGGAGTTAAGGTACATTAGCTATTTTTAAAATGATAACAAGGACGGTAGATGAAAAAATCCCACAACTTCATTTCACCATTCTGCCAAAATTGTTAAGATCAGAGGTGAAACCTTAGCACAAATGTATACCCATATTATAATATCAACATACCAAAATGTCCTATGTAGTTAGTGAGAGACAGTGAATCCTCCTGTAGATCTGAAACATCCTAACTTAATACTATTTGAAAGGGTTACTTAAATCTGTGCACTAAATATTACTATAGCTATAATTGAGGAGCCTCAAATCAAACATGGGGCAAATCTGATTTGGTTAAGATTGAGATTTAGCAATTTTGCCAGAAGTACAATTTTTGGAAGTGTGTATAAAACATTTACTCCGCTAGCAGCAGTACGCTGATGACACTCGTTCTCAGCTGATGCCACCACTACTAAATGTCAGAATGCCTACAAGAAATTAGCTCTAAGATCAAGAGCAGCTTGCTCAAACTGAACGGAGGTAAGACCTTCCATCAGAGGCATACAGCCCCCATTCATCACAGCTGTGCAAAGACTTGGTATTCTGCCTGACTTCTACCTACACTTCAATAACCAAGTAATAGTTTCCCAAAACACCTTTCACTTCCAGCTTGCTAGGAAACTTCACCCCTTCCTCGCAGACGAAGACATGGCCATGATAATACACGCATCTGTCACCTCCAAAATGGATTACTGCAACTCATTGTAAATGAGGATGACCCACAGGTCCAGCCGGCACAAAATGAGGTTGCCTACTTTCTCCATGGCTCTGGACACTGAACACATCAGACCTATGCTAATGTCCCTCCAAGGGCTCCCAGTCAGCTCCAGATGCTGGTTTGAGGCTTGGGTCCTAATTTTAAAAGTAATTAGTGGATCAAGCCCCAGCTACGTGAAAGACTAAATTTTGATTTATGAACCTCTGTAATACCTACGATCCTTTAAAACAACAGAGATCACAAAGCATGTGAGAGCTGGGGACAAACCATTCTTGGTCAAGTGGATCCAGCTAGGGAACAAATTGCTGGAGAACCATCTTTAAGGAACATTGCAAAACCTCCCTCCGACAAAGCCTTTCACCATGAGTAACTCTCACAATATGAAAACAAAAAAGCCTACCTCAAGCAGAGTTTTGATGCCCAAAAGTGAGAAGTGCTAGAGACTCCATGAAGTCCACAAGGGACTTCGAGCCCCTTTCATGTAATATCAACAGCAGATACTACAGTGATGGGCAGTAGTATAAAGGCATAAGGTAAAAGTTTGCAAAACAAGATTTTCTTATTGTCTGGGCTTGAAGAAGTTTACTTAATTCTTACTGGCCAGAGCATAAAATTACTAGTCAGACTGAAAGTTATACCTGGCTTGTCTCCCATAAAGCCCCAAAGAGCCATTGGCCATTATCTTTGAAAACTCGTGGCGAACCGGGGAAGTCCCGGATGACTGGAAAAAGGCTAATGTAGTGCCAATCTTTAAAAAAGGGAAGAAGGAGGATCCTGGGAACTACAGGCCAGTCAGCCTCACCTCAGTCCCTGGAAAAATCATGGAGCAGGTCCTCAAAGAATCAATCTTGAAGTACTTGCATGAGAGGAAAGTGATCAGGAACAGCCAGCATGGATTCACCAAGGGAAGGTCATGCCTGACTAATCTAATCGCCTTTTATCATGAGATTACTGGTTCTGTGGATGAAGGGAAAGCAGTGGATGTATTGTTTCTTGACTTTAGCAAAGCTTTTGACACGGTCTCCCACAGTATTCTTGTCAGCAAGTTAAGGAAGTATGGGCTGGATGAATGCACTATAGGGTGGGTAGAAAGCTGGCTAGATTGTCGGGCTCAACGGGTAGTGATCAATGGCTCCATGTCTAGTTGGCAGCCGGTGTCAAGTGGAGTGCCCCAGGGGTCGGTCCTGGGGCCGGTTTTGTTCAATATCTTCATAAATGATCTGGAGGATGGTGTGGATTGCACTCTCAGCAAATTTGCGGACGATACTAAACTCGGAGGAGTGGTAGATACGCTGGAGGGGAGGGATAGGATACAGAAGGACCTAGACAAATTGGAGGATTGGGCCAAAAGAAATCTGATGAGGTTCAATAAGGATAAGTGCAGGGTCCTGCACTTAGGACGGAAGAATCCAATGCACCGCTACAGACTAGGGACCGAATGGCTAGGCAGCAGTTCTGCGGAAAAGGACCTAGGGTGACAGTGGACGAGAAGCTGGATATGAGTCAGCAGTGTGCCCTTGTTGCCAAGAAGGCCAATGGCATTTTGGGATGTATAAGTAGGGGCATAGCGAGCAGATCGAGGGACGTGATCGTCCCCCTCTATTCGACATTGGTGAGGCCTCATCTGGAGTACTGTGTCCAGTTTTGGGCCCCACACCACAAGAAGGATGTGGATAAATTGGAGAGAGTCCAGCGAAGGGCAACAAAAATGATTAGGGGTCTAGAACACATGACTTATGAGGAGAGGCTGAGGGAGCTGGGATTGTTTAGCCTGCAGAAGAGAAGAATGAGGGGGGATTTGATAGCTGCTTTCAACTACCTGAAAGGGGGTTCCAAAGAGGATGGCTCTAGACTGTTCTCAATGGTAGCAGATGACAGAACGAGGTGTAATGGCCTCAAGTTGCAGTGGGGGAGGTTTAGATTGGATATTAGGAAAAACTTTTTCACTAAGAGGGTGGTGAAACACTGGAATGCGTTGCCTAGGGAGGTGGTGGAATCTCCTTCCTTGGAAGTTTTTAAGGTCAGGCTTGACAAAGCCCTGGCTGGGATGATTTAACTGGGAATTGGTCCTGCTTCGAGCAGGGGGTTGGACTAGATGACCTTCAGGGGTCCCTTCCAACCCTGATATTCTATGATTCTATGATTTCCATTTTTAAAGGAATGCACAATTTCTCGTGTACAGTATTTAACTAGAACACGGACAGCCAGCTTCCTTTTTTAAAAGGATTAACGTATCTTATTCTACAAGAGTCTCCCACTGTTCTATCTTCCTTTCCTTCTAGCTTCAATCTACTTCTTCCTGTCTTTCCTTTTGATCAGAGATCATAATTTCTCAATTCCCCATCTCTCTCTTTATTTAGCACTTCAATCATACCCTCCCATCTGTTGCTACTCGAGACTGCCCTGCTCCCCTTCACCTCCAAAGAAAAAGCAAGCATGTACCTGGCCAGTGACTCTACCCAGTTGCCTTGATGAGATAGTTTTCCTCCATGTTCTGGTTAGAGTGAAAGTTTTTATATTCTAAGCTTTTGTTTCCTCAAAAGGTCTGAAATATTTCCCTCTTTATAATTTATACACACACACACACACACACAGAAAATATGTTACCTTTGATCTTGATTTCCCATTTTCTCCATAGGAAGACATATCTTTGATTGCCTCTGGTGGCATGTAATTAATTGTGCCAACCTAGTAATAAAAAACATATATTTATATTTAAATTAACCTAGTGTTTAATGGAATCTAATTAACCTGAAAATTGTATTTTGACAGTTTGTGGTCTAATAAAAGCCTTGAAAAGCAACTTCCAGACTGAGAATCTGGGTGAGTATTTCTGCCATGCTCTGGCTTTCAGTGGTCTAATACTTTAAAGTTAACAATATGCATGCACAGAAATTCGCTCTAAATAATTATCAGTAGCTTTAGTTTTATTAGCTACAGAAACATAAAAAGTACTGTGTAGCACAAAATTCTGATGTATGTTTGTTTTCTTTAGGTTGGTAGATCACTTAACGTAGCAGACACAGAAATTACATTTTATAAAACATGGTACTCCATCTACTAAAAATATTTCACCTGTGAATCTTTAACAATGCTTGTCACATCTGGCTGCATTTGGTTCGCAATGCCAAAATCAATTAGTTTTAGCATTCCATCAACTATCAGAAAGTTTGCTGGTTTCAGATCACTATGCACAATGCCTGCAAGGTAAGAAAACTCCAAGATTAATCCAACTAAGACATGAATTTTAAACTACCAAGTATGTATGATTTTGTGGCTCTCCTCACAAATGTGTCAATTAAACTTTTGAGCAGGAACCAATATATTCTTTGGATACAAAATTCACCCTTTGCTGCTGAATTGTGCTGTAGAATCTTAGATTTCATTTAAAAAATAAAATTAGATGTTTTCAGTCCTTAACAATTGCAGTAAAAATCATGAAAATGTGAACTATCTGAGTCTGCAGATAGTCAAACAATATCTCCAAGAGTTATGATTTGCACCATTACTCTCAATCAGGGCCCCATGGGCTCTATGATTTCAAGGTCACAGAATTGGGCATTTTTCAAAATGCTGCAGAATTCAGTACTTTTGCTGCAGCCAAGTGACTGACATTTTGTTTAGCATTTCTTTGCCTTGGTGGGACCTGCTTGCAGCTGCCCCTTTAACTCTAATTTTACTTATAAGGAAAATCTGAGACAACTGGGGTGCACACACCCTGAACTGTTCCATCGAGATAGAACTAGAGTCCAGTTTACAGCCAGAAAGTGGTAAATCTAGAAATACTAAGTGTAGTCTGATGAGCTAGGCTGCCTGAAAAATAGAAAAGCAGAAGAGGTCCAGGGTACCAGAAACAAGCTAGGGACAAGCTCTCCCATTTCTGGGTACACATAGGGGAAGGGGAAAAGAGAGATTTTCTGTGTGCCACCTGGACATCATCATCTACGGCCAATGGAGACAGGCCACCTGGACAAAATAGCAAAACCCAAAACAAACCAAAACCCAAAACCTTTGTTGAATAGGTCATCAACTAGTTTTATGTTCTAGGAGTCGGTTATGTGTTCTGTAGGGTGGGGGGAGAAAATGGGAATGAAGGATATTTAATGGAGGTAGATTCAAATAACTTAGTCAAGAAGACATGGATCAAATTTGGTAAGTTGTGGAAGAAAGTACTACTGTGGTACTTCATTTCTGGAGGGATGTATGGCCTCTGGACTATATCAGAGTTGCTCTGAAATACACAAAATAAACAAACCTCAAGGATTCTGCCATAAAGCCACGCATCCAAAAAGGCCTCCCAGCTTCCACCAGCACAGAGAGCAACTACCCCTCCAAACTCTGTAAAATCCGTTTTATCTCTACCACATGTACTACACAAATATCTAGAAATATTTAGCAATACCATGTTCGTGGATTGTGTGAACGGCTTCCAACATATTTTTCCAGTAGCTCTTCCGTTCCCATGGATTAATAGTCTTTTTCTTTTTAAGCCAGCTATTGAGATCAATATTTCCACATTCCATTACCATGTAGATATGCTGTTCACTGATTTCACTAAAATAAATAATAAGTGTTATCATCATACTGAAATTAAATTTTAGAGAATAACTGCTTTGAGGAATAGTTTGAAAACTTATTTAACTTATTTTAAAATGTTTTCTCACTAATCATAAAGTCGGATGATCTTATCACTGTGTTGCTGTAGCTTATTCAAATGAGCAATTTCATTCTTATAACTTTCAACAGTCAGTTGATCTGCTTCTTCAAGATTCACATATTTGACAGCATACAGTTGCTTCTTTTCATTCAATACCTGAAACACCTGCAAAACAGCAGAGAAACAAAAGTGCCCTCTTTATGCATTCCTAATGTTTCTTCAATTTGTGGTGTGTTCCATCACCACATCTAGAAATGGGCAAACAGCATTTTTTGGGGAAGAAAACAACATTTCATTTTAGTTTACAGAGGAAATACTACACGTTTCCCTATTTGGCCCCACAATACTTCACTTAGAAGAACAACCTCAAGGAATTCAGAAGGTAGTCTAGATTCTACACCCAGGCAGTTCTTGGGCTCTCAGCTGAACCCACTTAAAAACTGCAAGTTAGGGTGTGGACTTAGTTGGGGTTGGTCCTGCTTTGAGCATGGGGTGGGACTAGATGATCTTCTGAGGTCCCTTCCAACCCTAATCTTCTATGATTCTATGACAACCTACCAAGAGCTGGAGTAGGATCACTGAAGAGACATCAGATGGTCAACAGACACTCTCAGTAAATAAATTCAAATGACCATTGGACAGAGAACTGTAACAAAGTTACTGCCTAATTATTTTGTATGAAGTTTAAACACCTTCCAGAGAAAACAGCAGTTTCTGACTTCCTGCTGCGTTTCCCATTTCATGTCTACCATAACCACCTCTGTTGCATTCTCCCCATATATTCCTCCAAACTTATCCAAGTTTCCAGGTCCCATTCCCTGGAATAAAACTGTAGCCTATGCAAGTTCAAAACCAAATTTCCATCTCCACCAACACTTCAAGTCCCAGTTTTTCCTGTGTGGCCCCTTGTCAACTGCCAACATCAACACTGCTGCCTCCTCTGCAGTTTGGCTCCTGTCTCTTGAGAGTGAACCTATGGATGTCCAAAACACAAAACTAAAACTGCCTGCCAATTAAAAAAGTATAGAAAAAATTCTGTTAAAAAAAAAAAAAGGTTGGCAGGAAGGGCTATAAACATAAATCAAATCCAAAACTGTTTTGAAATCACAATTGTTAAGATTATGTGTAATCTGGATATACTGTATAGGATTTTTTTGTGCAGAAATTGTTTCTTCACTGGCATCCAAATACATCAGCAAGGTTTTTTGTTGGTTTGTTTTTAAGATAACATCCCTGCATTTCTCCTTTAGCACTTTTATAGGGAAGAAACCGACTGAGAACACCTGGGTGTGGTAATTACAACATGAGTGTGCATGCATGTTCAAATTCCAAGATTAAATGCAAATTCTGGGGTGGGAGGGATGCCAGCTTCTCAGGTCCACCAGACAACTGATTTGTTTAAATTCATGCAGAGGTTTCAGCTTAAAAAAAGTTGATTCACATATCCTGTTGAGGAGTAACTGTTTGCAAATGATGAAACATTATGAAGAGGGCTGAATAAGATTTAGTTTAAGTACCTTCCCAGGTATGATTGGAAAGCCAGTTTTGAAATATTTACATATCTATTCAGCATAAGACACTGCATGATCTGGTGGATTGAGCTCAGGGCACTTTGACCTGCCTGCAATTGAAACAGTCTATTGGATTTACAAAATGGTTTAGTTCTATTCAGGTAGAAGGATAATACCCTCCTGACATCTAGTGTATGGAGAACAAGCTCCAGGTAGGAAGTATGCGATTTTGGAAAGAAAACTTACAGGTATATGATCTGATTCAGTTGAAATTCGGAAGTCACTTTAGGAAGAAACCCGGGAGATGGTTGTAAAAAGACACCTCATTCTTGTAGAGCATTGCAAAAGGGGGGGGGGGGAGGGGATCTGCCATTAAGGCGCCACTAGAAAGGCTAGATAAATTCAAGAAGGAGCAGGTGGCCATTGATTCAATGGGGGGGGGGGTGCGCGGGGGGAGAAGAGGGTTGTGAGGCTTTTGAGACCCAAGTTCAGATCCCAGATAAGAGCAGAAACTTATCTCTGGGAAGAGATTCCCCGGGTCTTTCGTGAACCTTGTGGTTATGGGGTGAGAAAATAAAGAAAACCCTTTGATAGTAGTATGAAAGGCTGTTAGGGCTGCCAGATAAACCTTGATGGAATTAAGGGACTGTCCTGATTTCTTAAGCTATAGCAGGTACTCCAGGACAAGCGGAAGCAGGGCAGATTTGGTATCAGCATTGTACAGTTCAAACCGGTGGCCAAATCTTGTTCACTTTTTGAAGGTAAATAGTTCTGGTGGAAAATTTTCAACTAGTTAATAGAACGTGTTGTAATTCAGCAGAGCAAGATGACTCTAGCTCCACAAACCATTGAGGTACCAGATCTTATAGGTGAAGATTGCCAAAGTTGGGATGTGTCAGACTACAGGTGTCCTGGGACAGGAGCTGAGGAAGATTGGGAGATCTGTCGGAGGGAAAAAGAGCTAGATGCAACAGATAAGGGAATCATACTTCCCTCAAACATGTTGGGGTAATTAGAATGATTCTGGAGTTGTCCTATTTAATCTTGTTTATCTTCGTCCAAGGCTGGAGGAAGGCATCCCCCAGGGAATTGCAAGCTAAACCCCCTCTCCCCCCCTTGAGTAAAATGACATTTTTTTGTTTCTAGGTCTACTTCTGGAAACCCTGAACTCCAAAAGATTCCGACCAGAACCTGGGGATTGAAATCCCACTCAGTCTTCGAAGTAGTACATGCTGAGCTTGTTGGTTGTGACATTCTGTATGCCAGGTAGATACACTGAGATCCTTATGTGATACTTTATAAACCAATTCCACAATTTTATTGCCTCAGTGCCGGGATCTTGCCCTTCCTTGGCAACTGATATAAAACATGAAAGCCATGCTGTCTGTCATGACTTTGATGGATCTGAGTCTGATGAAAAGAAGGAAATGAAGACAGGCATTTCTGACTGCTCTGAGCTCTAGAAAGCTGATATGGAGGGTGGTGTCTTGGGGTGAGCACCTGCTCTGTGCTGTCAGAGTACCGAGATGTACCCCCGATCCTAACAGAAAGGCATCCGCGGTCATGGTTACTGTCAGTGCTGGTTGGAAGAAGGGGACCCTTGCCCCTACATTATGCTCAATCTTCCACCAGTCTTGGGAATGTTTTACCTGCTAGGGAACAGACACTTTCTTGTCTAGAGTGTGTCCGTTTGGCGAATAAACTGTTCTGAGCCACCCCTGGAAATAGGGGAGGTGTAACCCGGCATGCTCTATTACAACAGTGCAAGCTGCTATGTGATCCAGAAGCTGAAGTAGTTTTTTATTGAGGTCTGGGAGCTGTCCTGAATCACTTTTGACAAAAGTCTCGATAATGTCCAGAACCTGTCCATCGGGAAAGATGCCCTGGATGTCAGGGAATCCAAGAAGGCCTCAATGAATTGTACGTTCTGAACAGGAGTTAGTATGGATTTTTTTATGTTCAGCTGAAGGCCCAGTTTCAAAAACAGAGGAATCATTGATCTTGTGGCGGACAACACCTCTTGGTAGGATTGACCCGAGTAGCCAACCGTCAAGGTAGGGGAATAGCCTGACAACACAAACTATTCCACAATAGCCTGACAACACAGGTAAGCAGCCACTACTGACAGGACCTTCTAGAACAATGGCCTAACCTGATGATTACTTTAGATAAGCTATTACCAGCAGGACAATGGGGTGGGAGGAGGTATTGTTTCATATTCTCTGTGTATATATAAAGTCTGCTGCAGTTTCCACGGTATGCATCTGATGAAGTGAGCTGTAGCTCACGAAAGCTCATGCTCAAATAAATTGGTTAGTCGCTAAGGTGCCACAAGTACTCCTTTTCTTTTTGCGAATACAGACTAACACGGCTGTTACTCTGAAACCTTCTAGAACAGTGTTTCTCAATGACCAATCTGGGACAGGCACCAATTCATGGCAGCCTCCTTGCCAGTTCCTGAGATTTTCCCAACATAGAATATTAATATTTAAAATGCAAAGGGTTTTTTGTGCTTGCATTTCACATCACTACATTCAATTATTTCTGAACATTAACAAATAAACAAACAAACCAACTGCATTGACATCGATTGCCATCATGCTGATATGCAAAGCACATTTGCATACATTTGTTGGAAGGAAGTAGTTAGCAGTTGTGAAAGTAGAATGAATTATATTGAAATTATAATTCATTAAAGAAATGCTACTTGAAGGGTTTGTTGAAATATAGTTGTCAGGAAGAGAAACATTAAGGAGCGTGAGACAATGGGTCCTCAAATTAATTAACTTGGAGTTCCTACTGAGCTAGGAGATTGGTAAACGTTAGTATGCAAATAAGATATGTATGTATATTTGTCAGTTTCTGCTTTCTTTTGTCTCTTATTTATACAGCTAAGCCAAAGCCAATTTAACATAAGTTATCTTGGGCCTCAGAGAGGGGCTCACATCTGGGTGCATTAGCAAGGCGCTTTGCTAATAAACAGAGTGGTCTGACAAATTATGTGAGTCCTGAATCTGACTTTGACACAGTGAGCAAAAGTTAAGTTCTAGTAAAAAACTTTTACTTAGCTAAACCAGACAATGTCACGGTCAAAGCAGTTATCTCTGGATTGATTTTTTGGGACTAACAAAAGTTCAGAAAAACAGAGATGTTGAGTGACTCCAAACATGATAAGGAAGAAGGGTGAGAAAAGAAAAGAAAACGTTCGTCCTTCGATCAAAAATACGATTAGTCTCACATTAAGTATGGATTTGTTGCAAGTGAGGATTTAGAACGTCTGAAAACTCTGTGTTGTGTGTGGCACAACTCTAAGCAAATGCTATGAAACCTTCAAAAATGATTCGACACATTGAAAAAGACAATTACAGGTTTCTTAACTGGTGTTCTTCAAGATGTGTTGTTCATTGTAGGTGTGTGTGGTCACCACATGCACCGGTGCCAGAAGTTTCTCTCTCAGCAGTATCTGTAGGGGACCGACTCTGGCGCCCTCTGCAGTGGTGCCCGTATGGTGGAACTGCTGGCTCCCCCCACCCTCAGTTTCTTCTTGCTGGAAACTCCGATAGTGGGGAAGGAAGGCAGGTCATGGAATGGACATGAGAAACATATCCCGAAGAACACCGGTTACGAAACAGGTAACAGTCTTTTCTTCTTTGAGTGCTTGCTCATGTCTCGTCCATTGTAGGTAACTCCCAAGCAGTGCCACCAGAGGCGAGTAGGAGTTCACGAACATGTCAATTGCAACACAGCTCTGCCGAATCCAGTGTCATCTCTGTCTTGCTAGGTAATGGCATAATGCGTCGTGAATGTGTGTACTGATGACCACGTAGCAGCCCTGCAGATGTCCTGGATAGGGACATGTGCTAGGAAGGCCGCCGAGGACACTTGTGTCCTGGTCGAGTGGGCCTTTATTATAGGTGGTGGTTCTGTCAGTGCCAACTCATAACAGATTTGGATGCACGATGTGATCCAGTTAGAGATCCTCTGCAAAGACACTGGTAGGCCTTTCATCCTGTCCGCAGTCACAATAAAGAGTTGGGTCCACTTGCGGAAGGCCCTGGTAAGCTGGACATCCAAGGTGTGCAGCCGCCTCTCCTCTGCAGTTGAGTGCGGCTTTGGACAGAGAACCCAGAGAAAGATATTCTGGTTAACATGAAAGTGGGACACCACCTTAGGCCGAAACGCTGGGTGGGATTGCAGCTAGACCTTGTCATTGCAGAAAACTGTGTACGGGGGCTCCGAAGTGAGGGCTTTAATCTTGGAGACTCGCCTCACCAAGGTAATGGCTACAAGAAAAGCTACCTTCCATGACAGAGGAGACGAGGAGCAGGAGGCCAGTGACTCAAAGGGGGGGCCCTGTGAGCCTCAAGAGGAAGAGGTTGAGGTCCCATTGTGGAATCGGGTCCCAAACAGGTGGGAAGAGCCGCTCTAGTCCTTTCAGGAACCGGATGGACACGTCATGTGAGAACACCAATTTGCCTTGGACCTGGGAATGGAAAACCGCTATGGCTGCCAAGTGCACCTTGATGGAGGCAAGTGCGAGGCCTTGCTACTTAAGATGGAGCAGGTAATTGAGGATGGACTGCACAGGTGACTGCACATGCTCCTCCGCCCAGCAGGACGGCTGCCTCCACTTTGCCAGGTAAGTCGCTTTGGTGGAGGGCTTTCTGCTTTGCAAGAGGACCTGTTGTACCTGGCTGGAGCAGGCCCTTTCCTCCGGGTTCAGCCACTCAGCAACCAAGCCATGAGGTGGAAGGAGGGAAGAGCAGGTGCAGGAGCAGACCGTGGTCTTGCGAGAAGATCCGGACAGTGGCCATGGGGGAACCAAGGCCAGGTCCATGAGCGTGCCAAACCAGTGCTGGTGAGGCCACGTAGGGGCGATCACGATGACTCTTGCCTTCTCTCTTTTGACGTTTGCTAGGACCCTGCTGACCAGCGGAATCGGCGGGAATGCGTACATTAGATCTCTTTCCCACGACAGATGGAAGGCATCAGAGACTGAGTTCCTCCACTTGGGGAGCTCCCCACCATCAGAAGAGTACCTGGACGACCTCCGGGTGGAGTGACCACTCATGGGGACAGAAGAAGGACCTGCTGAGGCGATCTGCCAGGGCATTCCAGACACCGGGGAGCTGCGATGCCCCGAGGTGGATGTCACTGATATGGGTTTTGCCCAGGCATCTCAGACAGCTACTATAAGGATCGCTGATGGGAATAGTTTTTTTACAGCGATCTCAGGATTTGAAGCCTGGGGATCGGGGCATGGCCCGTTCCTAGGCTAAGTCCCATCCGGGACTAACTAACTAACTACATTAAGGGATACGAATAACTTTTAGTATTTACAGGGAAAACTTTGAATCAGACTGAGAAGGAGGAAGCTTGTCGAAGCAAGATGATGTTCCAGCACCGTCACTGGCGGTAATAAGGAAATGAGGGTAGGGGGAGCTGGCGACATCCCTTATACCATGCCATACAGGCGCCACTCCAGAGGGCACCGAGCAGTCCCCTACGGATACCACTGAGGGAAAAACTTCCAGAACTGGTGCATGTGGTGAGCACACACACCTACAATGGAACGGACATGAGCAAGCACTCGAAAAAGAACCAAACATTCACATTTAAAAGAAAAGCCAGTGGAATTCTTCCAATGGAAACAAGAAATGAAGGGGCAAAAGAAAGTATTGCACACTGCAGTAACGTTTAATGAAGATTTGTTAAAAACATATCTGATGTCCCTACACATAGCTAAATGCAAATCACCATTTACAGGTGGTGAAGAGCTAATCATGCATTCAGTAATAGATGCCTGTCACAAAGTCTTGGGTAATGCAGCTGCCAAAAAAACAAGCTGCATTCCACTGTCAAATGATAATGTCTCGCATCAAATCACTGATATTGCAGAAGATTTCAAAGCTCAGTTGATAGAAAGGGTGTGGGAGTCAAGCTGGTTTGCAATTCATTTGGAGGAGTCAGTGGACATTTCTAATGCAGCATTTCCTATTGTTTATGTGCGTTATGCCTATGAAGGCGTTTCATGTGAAGAACCCTGCTGTGAAGAACTGCCACAAAACACACAAGGTGCAGAAATGTTCTGGGTCCTAAACAACTATGTGACAGGACACGGACTTGAGTGGGACCACTGCGTTGGAATTTGCACGGATGGAGCAGCCACAACGTTAGACAGACATTCAGGGGTAGTAGCAAGAGTGATGGAAGTTGCACCAGTTGCTCAAGCAACACACTGCTTTATTCATCAAGAGGTCTTGGCAGTCAAGAAATGATCTCCAGAGCTTAATGATGTCCTTGGTATAGTTGTTAAAATTGTGAATTTTGTGAAAGCAAATGGACTAGTTCTCGCATCTTTGCTGCAGCGTGTGAAGAAATGGGGTCCAAACACCATCGCTTACTATTACACGATGAAGTGCAGTGGTTATCCCATGGCAAAATATTAAACCGAGTGTGTGAACTTGAAGCCTTTCTGTCTCAAAAGAGTACCCTCTGACAGTATACTTTCAGGATTTACAATGGCTCACCAAACTTGCATGTTTGGCAGATATATTTGATCACTTTAATCAGTTCAATCTCTCTATGCATGGAAGTACATTGAGTGTCTTTGTATTGGCTATCAAGATCACAGCCTTTAAAAAATAAAGCTCAAGTCTGGAAAGAGAGAGTCAGGCACGACTGTTATGACATGTTCCACATCTTTACTGTCATCATTAGCCAGAAATGCAAGAAATGGGATCTGCTTCTCCTATGTGAAATAATTGTATCCCTTCTAAAATCAGTTCTCCAAAAGTTCAAGGACTATTTCCTATCAGACTCTGATCCACGGAAAGGAAAGCAATGGGTTCATGAACAATTCTCCTCTCTAGAAACTGAGACTTCTCTTTCACCATCATTGGAGGACAAGTTGTTGGAACTGTCAAGTGATGAGGGTCCGAAGTTACAGTTTCATGAAGTTACTCTACCTGTTTTCTGGATCACAGTCAGAAGTGAATAACCACAACACAGTGAACTTGCTGTCAAAACTTTGCTCGTGTTCCATTCCACATACCTCTGTGAAATTGGATTTTCAGCAATGACTGCAATGAAAACAAAAAACCGCAATCAGCTGAGCATTGGAAAGATGCTCCAAGTGTCCCTGTCAAATATTCATCCCCGGATTGAAAGACTTGTGTCTACAAGATAGGCACAAGAATCTCATTAGCAGTATGGTGAGTGAATCCATCTGATTATTATTATTATTATTATTGTTTTAAAACTGAATCAATTGAATTATCTATTTTAAAATGAGGTATACAATTGCAGACAAAGTTATTGGTACCCTTCATTTGAAACAATGTTTAAAAATCAAATTAACATTTTCATATCACATAATTGATTGAACTGGACTTTATTTTAACAAAAACAGAACTGGAGTATTGGTCCTGTGTTGGTAAGAAAGAAAGAAAAATGCCTTACATGCAGATAATACAAAAAAAGAAGTATCTGGCAATATTGAAAAAAAGAGCAAGAAATACCAGTGAAACACCATTCATTTTTTTCCCCTCTCAAACAGTCCATGACAGTTTAGGATGACAGCAAGCCAGTCCCCGGTATCAAAAATGTTGAGAAACACTGTTCTACAACATTCTTGGAGCTGAGTAGAGGCCAGGGGAGCACCAGATACTGAAAAAGATCCTGGCCTACCACAAATGAGAGGAATCTCTTGTGAGGTAGGTGTATCACTATATAGAAATACATATTCTAGAGGTTGAAGGCAGAAAACCAATCCCTTGAATCTAGAGACACAATTATAGCTTCCAGGGTCACCATCCTGAATTTTGTGGATCTCACGAATTTGTTTAGGAGTCTCAGATCTAAGATTGGTCTCCACTTGCTGCTCTTCTTTGGTATGAGGAAACAGTTCAAATAGAAATCCTTTTCCCTGCGTTGAGAGGGTGCTGGTTCTATTGCTCCTAACCAGAGTGTTTATTTTCTGCCTGACTAAGGACTTGTGAAAGGAGTCCCTGAAGAGGGGCAGGAAAGGAGAACAAGGAGGAGAGAGGAAGGGAAAGTCAGTGCTGTAGCCTGATATTGCTTCCAGCACCCATTTGTTCAAGATGATATATTCCCATGCACGCTGTAAATGGGAGAGTCAGTTTCCAAATGGGTGAAGGTGGGCAAAACAATGAAGCTGGAAGGTTAATGAGAGGGGAATTCGAACCCTCAACTGTCCCATCAAAAGTGTCATTTCGATGACGAAATCTGTTGTGAAGCCACATCAGATGGGTTTCTAAGGTCTCTTTCTCTTGAACCTGTGCCTCCTTCCTGGGAAATTCCGTGGGTCTCTGGAATCCAGAGAATTGCATAGGGTGGGATCTTTCAGCTGTTTGCAATCTGCTGACCTTCCATTTGTTTGCAAGAGTGTAGGTGACTAATGAGCGAAAAGTGGTCCCGGAATCTTTAAGAGTATGTAATGATTTGTCAAGGTTCTCTGCAAAAAACTTCAGTTCATCAAATAGGAAATCCTCTACCATATTCTGGACTTTGTGGAAGCCAGACAATTGTAGCCAGGAAGTCCTATGCACCATCACCACTGTAGAAATGAAACAGGCTGCAGTATCTGCAGCATTGAGAGCTGCCTGCAACAATCTTCTTGCCACTAACTGTCCCTCAGCAACAGTGACCTGGAATTGTTCCCTTTTATCTGGAGAAAGGTGTTCAATGAAAGACCCACACTTTGTGTAGTTGGTGAAGTTGTACTTAGTTATCAGCACTTGATAATTCACAATCTCTGTTGGAGGGGGTGGATTTTTAACAGAGTTGTTTGCCTTCCTTGTTCACTGTGTCAATAACCAGAGAATTGGGAAGTGGGTGAGAGAAGAAGAATTCAGAGTCATAATGGGGACATAATATTTATGGTCAGCCCTTTACAAGTGGGTGTTATTGTAGCCAAGGTTTGCTAAATGGTTCCAGCAGAGACTCATTAATAGGGAGGGCAACTCTAGAGGGTATCACAGAGTGCAGAATGTCCAACAGCTTGTGTTGGGATTCTCTGACCTCCTCAGGGGGTATCTGCAGAGAGTCTGCCACCTGCTTAATGAGGTCCTGGAACTGCTGAAAATCATCAACCATTGATGGTGGAGGAAGAGGCATCAGAGTCTCATTCGGCAAAGAAAATGAGATTGTGGTTTGAGGCGTGGCTTCTGTGTCTACCCTGGTCTCCTGTTCCTCGGGAGGAGAAGCTTGGAACGCTATATTATCCTGATGGGATAGGGTTGGGGCCCTAGAAAATGGTGAATAAGCTGGCCAGGGATCCCAATATGGCCAGAGGTCCACATGGGGGAGGGAGTGGCATCCAGAGTTGCTCCCATCAGAAGTCATGAGGCCCCAGAACAACATCTCTACCCTTTCATGGGAGAGGGTTAGCATAAGGGTGCATCCGAGAATCCTGCAATGAAATGGAAGAAGTGGAGGGAAGTTCATAGTCACCATTCTCTTCTTCTAATGGAGGAGCTCCCACAGAAAAGGGAGGCGACGGTACTGGGGATGTAAAAGGAACTGGAGACCAAAGATTCTTAGTACTGAAAGGTGCGTGGTAACTGCCAGCAACAGAGACTTTGGTTCAGCAGTCACTGTTAAGTCTTTTTGGTACCTAAAATCCTGGGGTACTGAATTGTGCTGCAGCACTGATAGATGTTGCAGTACCAAGTGGGATAATGGCATTGAACGGCGTTGTGGTACCGGGTGTTTGTCCTTTTCTGACTGTACCAGAGGCTTATGGTACTTTGTAGATGGCACTGAAGAGGCTGGAGGCATACACAGTACCATGATGGAGACTAGAGTCAGGTGCAATGGTACCGATCTGTGCTTAGCGACACCCCAGCCAACAGTACCATATTCTTCCCAGAGCCCTGTTTACCTTGAGTACTGCGGTGTTTTCTCGCCTCACCTGCATCAGAGGAGCCTCTTAGTGCTATCGTACCAAGCCTTGAGGAAGGTATCTCCAAGGTTATAGATCTGGCCAGAGACAGAGGTCTTTTTGAGGGAGAATCCCTGGAAGGGGAACTAGAGAGCCTCGTCTTAGAGGATCTGGAGGAGAACTCTGAGGATTTCTCCTTTCTAGGAGAATGTGGCACTGGCTGGCAATGGCAACCCAGTTCAGTGCCACTACCCCACTTGGTACCGCATCATATATTGGTGCTGCAGCATCACTCGGTACCATAACACCTATTGGTACCACAGGACTTCACATACGTGATAAATGGGGGGGGGGGGGGGGGCGTGGAAACCCCTGTTTATGAACATCCAGTCAGCCAGTTAGCTGTAAAATCCCTCGGTGTCTGTTCTCTGCTTGTTTTATCTGTAAAGGGTTAACAAGCCCACAGGTAAAAGAAACGGAATGGGCACCTGACCAAAAGAGCCAATGGGAAGGCTAGAACTTTTAAATTTGGGAAAGAAACTTTCCCTTTGTCCGTTGTTCTCTGGGCTGCAGGGACACAGAGCAGTAATGTTGTAACCAGCTTTAAGCCAGGTATGATTATAGATTATCAATTCATACCTTGAACCTACTTATCTGGAGCCTCAGATATGTAAGTAAAATTAGGGAATGTCTAAAAAGACGCGATTAGGGTTATTTCTTTTATTTTTTATTTTAGCTTGTGGATCTCCCCTGTGCTAACCCCAGATGCTTTTGTTTGCTTGTAATCTTTAAGATGAACCCCCAAGAAAGCTATTTTGGGTGCTTGGTTTTTGGAATTGCTCTTTTAAAATCTATGAAAAGTCTAAGTTCCAGATGTATTTTTTCCCTTTTTGTTTTTAATAAAATTTACCTTTTTAAGAACAGAATTGGATTTTTGGTGTCCTAAGAGATTTGTGCATGTTGTTTGATTAGCTGATAGCCATAGCTAATTTCCTTTGTTTTCTTTCTCAGCTCTTCCCTGGAGGAGGGAGGTGAAAGGGCTTGAGGGTACCCCACACGGAGGAATCTCCAAGTACTCCTTCCTGGGTTCAAAGGGTTTTTTTTTGCATTTGGGTGTTGGCAGCATTTACCAAGCAAAGGTCAGAGAAAAGCTGTAACCTTGGGAGATTAATTCAAGCCTGGAGTGGCACGTATTAGTTTTTAGAATCCTTGCAGGCCCCTACCTTCTGCACTCGGAGTGACGATTCAGCCTTGACAACATATCAGAGAGACTTAACAGTTACTGTTGATCCAAAGTCCCCATTGCTGGCAGGTGGAAGGGATGCTAGAAACTCCCAGAGACAGATGTCTTAAAAAGGTAAAAATTGTTATCACTCGTATGTCTAAGGAGCCTTTGAAAATTTAACTCCTAAAAACTAGATAAACAGCCTCTCGGGCATTTATACATGATAAAGCTGGGGGGGATGGGGGCGGGGGCTGGGAGAAGGAATCCTATTTTTAATTTTTGTTGACTCTAGCCTAAAATTTTCAGAGGCACTTAAGAGATTTAGGTGCCCAACTCCCACTGACTTTAGTCATTATTTGTTCAGAGCTTTGTCACATTCACTAAGCAGTAAAAAAGGATGCACCTCTTCTATTTTTATTGGTTTCTCTTCCTTCCCCATCCTCCTCTCTCCATTTCCTTTCCCCTTCCCTGTCTCAGAAAATCTCCTGTCTTCTTTTCTCCGCATTTCTTTCCCTCTAGCACAGGGGTTCTCAAACTGGAGGTCAGACCCTTCGGGGGTTGCGAGGTTATTACATGGGAGGTCATGAGCTGTCAGCCTCCATCCCAAACCCTGCTTTGCCTCCAGCATTTATAAGAGGAAGTTACTCACCTTGTGCAGTAAGGATGGTTCTTCGATGTGTGTCCCCCTATGGTGCTCCACTGTACGTGTATGTGTGCCCCTGCGCCTCTAATCAGTGATTTTTGGTAGCACTGTCCCATTGAGCCCACGCATGTACCCTTCCTCCCTCGTGGTCTGTCTCAAGGCTATTTAGCACTGCATGGATGAACCTCCCTCACTTCCTTCTCTACCGCAGAGCCCTATAGAGAACTCCGAAGTAGAGTGGAGGAGGGCGGGTTGTGGAGCACCCATAGGGACACACATCTTGAAGAATCATCATTACTGCACAAGGTGAGCAACTTCCTCTTCTTCTTCTTCTTCTTCGAGTAGTGTCCCTATGGGTGCTCCACTGTAGGTGACTTCCGAACAGTACCCACCACTGGAGGCTGGGACTTCGGAATGGAGTCTTTTACGACAGAGAGTACTGTGGAGTCGAAAGACGGTGTCAGCGGCCAAATCTTCAGTGATCACATAATGTTCTGCGAAAGTATGGGCAGAGGCCCAAGTCATTGCTCTATAGATTGCTGAGATGGGGTATTCCTACGGAATGTGATTGAGGTAGAAACTGACCTTGTGGAGTGCGTATGGACTCTGGACAGAAGCAAGTTGCACCCTTGATAAGTGATTAATGCAGCTAGAGACCCATCTGGATAGTCTTTGAGATGATATCACAGAGCTTTTGGATCTTTCAGTGGACAAAAGGAAGAGTTCAGGGGATTTCCTGAAGTCCTTAGTCCTGTCCAAGTAGAATGCTAATGTCCTTCTAATATCTAGCATATGCACAATTATCTCCCAGTTGTCAAAATGTGGTTTTGGGAAAAAACAGGGAGATGAATCTGTTGATTCATATGGAAAGTGCAGAGAAAGTAGGGCTATGGCGTTAGAGTTAGTTACTTTGTCTTAAAAAAAAAAAAAAAAAAAAAGGCTGAATGATGAATGTGCCACCAGGGCCACTATTTCTCCTATGTGCCTAGCTGAGGTGATGGCAATTAAAAATGCTGTCTTCATTGACAGGTGTAAGAGAGAACAAGTTGCCCTGGACTCAGAGGAATGTCTAGTCAAAGCCCTGAGAACTAGGTTAAAGTCCCAGGCGGGAGCGGGTGGTATCACATGCAGGAAGAGATTCCCAATGCCCTTAAAGAACCTACGCATTAATGGGTGAGTAAAGCTGATTTTGCTGCGAGATGAACCCTAAGGGAGCTGAGTGAGAGTTGAAAATGTAGTGCAAAATCAGAGGTAGGAAAGATGAGGTTGGGTCTGTGTGTTTGGAATGACACAAACTTGGAGTCGTTTCCATTTTGTAGATAAGTATGCCGAGCGGTCAACTTTTGGTTGTGTTGCAACACATCTTTCAGCTTGTCAGATGATTCTGCCTCTAAGCCTTGGAACTAAGAAGGAGACAAGCCTGGAGGTGGAGGACCTGCAAGCTGGGGTGAAGGGTCAGCCCATTGTTTTGAGAGAGCGAGTGAGGGATGGGCTGAAGAGAAACAGGAGGGCATACTGCCATCTGTGTCAGGAAAGGGAGCCAGACTTGTCATGGTCAAGAGAGGCGATCAGAATAATTCTCGCTTTGTCTCATTGAATTTTCAACAGAATCTTGGATAGAGTAGGAAACTGGGAAAAGACATACAAGTGGGTCCCTGTCCCATGGGAAGATGAGGGCAACTGCCAGTGAATGTTTCCCCAGGCCAGCCCTGGAGCAGTAACAAGGACCTTTCTTGTTCCGTTAAGTAATGAAGAGATCCATAGTCAGGGTTCCCCAGAGGGCGGATATATCTTTAAGCACCCTCTGAATTCAGTACACACTCATTGTCGTGAGAAAAATTGCAACTGAGACTGTCGGCTGTGACGTTCTGTATCCCTGCTAGATAGATAGGTGAGATGAGCTCATTGTGATGGGTGCATCAATTCCAAAGCTTGAGTCTTGTAGAGGGAAGGAGATCTAGCAGCTCCTTGGTGGTTTATACAAAACATACAGGTCACATTAAGTCCATCATGACCTCTGTGTGTTCTTTTTGATGAAAAGCAGAAAGTGTGCACAGGCACTCCTGACAGCCCTTAGCCCCAAAAGAGTGATATGGAAGGTCATTTCTGTGGAAGGCCATTTGTCTTGAACTTTGTGGTTGTGTAGGTGATCTCCCTCGCGTATTAGGGAGACCTGTGTCCCAGGGTGGTGAATGTGGATAGCAAGAGGAATGCTCTCGCTTGTACTGCATCAAGGTTGGTGCTGATAAAGTCTAGTCACTGAACCGGGGTTAGTATGCTGCTACAATGAAGAGAACCTTGGAGAATACCCTGTGTGGAGCGGTCTGTACTGAAAATGATCCTGCCCCAAAGGTAAGCAGTAGGAAATCTCCTGCACGATGGTTGTATTGAGATACGGAAGTAGGCACCCTGTAGGTTCAGGGCTAGAAATCAATCTCCTTACTTTACAGCTGGTCCTAACTGCTCTGAAGTAGGGCAAGGTGACTTCCGAGTGGCGTGACAGGTATATAGATGGCAGCTGATGCTGTAAGGTATCATTGTTCAGGCCCTCGACTAGCTCATCAAAAGTGCTTTTAAAAGAGGCAGTTTGAGAGGTCACGGACTGGAGTGCAGACTGTTCCCAGTTTTGAGCCCTGGTCCTCTTACACTGGCTCATAACAGCACTGAGATGGTGGGTATTGAGAAGATTGTGACCTGTGGTGTGGTTGAGAGGTATATCTTCTCTTCTGTCCCACAGTGTAGATTCTTAAGGAGTGTAACGTGGTCCAAGAATCCTTCAGTATGTGGAGAAAAAATCCGTCTTCTCTGCAAAGAGTTTGGTCCTTCAAACTGGAAGTCTGTAGCTCTTTGGGCAATCTAGAGAGGTGTAGCCCCCCCCCCCCCCCCCCCCAAAAAAAAAAACAAAAACAAAACAAAACCCCACAAAAAAGCACAACACAACCCGCCTTAGTACCACTGTCATGGAGACTGGGTGGGCATCTGTAACAGCTACATCCAGTGCTGTCTCTAGGACCAGTCTGGCTATTAAGTGACCGTCTCTAAGAATGGTCTGAATTTGTTCTTTTTGGGTTTCCAGTAATGTTCCAGAAACAAATTGGGTTTCCCATAATTAATAAAATTGTATTTGGCCATGACAGTTTGGTAATTTAGGACTCTAAACGGTAATGTTGTCGATGAATACGCCATCTTGCCAAGCCTGATCGTATGGAGTTGACTTGGCATCATGTTGCTTGCTTCGTGCATTAACCACATCCGCTATGATAGAGTTGGGTTGCGGATGTTGAAAACAAAGTCTGCCTCTTTGGGTAGAGATGTAGGGGTTTTTTATTATTATTATTATTGTTTTTTGTTTTTCTACACTCTGATACTGGATGGTGCAATGGAGGCTGGTGTCTGCGAGATGACTTTGGTAGGACAAAAATTGCCTCGTTAATTGGGAGGACAATTCTAGATGAAAAGGTGGAGGAAATTCTGCACACCCAACTTGTGATGTGTATCTGCCACCTCCTGTAGGGGAATCTGCAGTTCATCTGCCACCCTCTTGGTAAGATCCAGAAAGTTCTTAAAATCTTCACCTAGTGATGAGGGGTGGGCAGCACAACCTCATCTGGGAGAGATGAGGAGAAGTGTGCTGGAGGGGTAGCTTCCTCTTCAGGTTCTTTTTCCTGTTCTGAAAAAGCTTCCTTCTGCCCTGACTCAGGTGCTCTGGACAGCCAGTCTGTAGCAAACCATCTGGTGGACTCTCCCTGAGAGACACCGGGGATAGTCGTGACGTGTGTGTACGTCGCCCAAGAATTACAACATGGCCTTGGGGGGCGGGGGGGGCGCCAGGGAGGAAGTCGGGCATGGGCGGTGGGCTTACCTCAGGGGGCCCATACCGCGACTGTAGGTTGGCTTGATGGAATTGGGGAGGACCCTTGCCATGATGAGGGCCTGTGAAATGATCCCCTCCTGGCCAGTGTCAGATTCTTCAGTGGGTAAGGTTGGCGCTGACTGGGGTATTGGCAGTATACAGCCTGGTGCCAAGAGTGATTCTGAGTACTGGGATGTGCTTGATACCGGGGTCCTGGTACCAAGCAATCATCAGGTCTCCCCAAATCATCCCTATCATCAGGTCTTCCCCAATCATTAGGTCTCCAGGGTACCAGAGCTCATGCAGTACCATCGGTTCATTCGGTACCACAGAGGCGTGTCCATGGTATGTTGTCAGTACCGATAGTTGGGAAGAGCACTCCCTAAATGAGAGTTTTGTTGTGCCCAGTACAGAAAGTTTATTGGTGCCATTATTTTAGAGATGGTACGGTAACTGTCCCTCTCTGGGTACTGAGGCCACAAGTCTCCAGAGTACCAGAGCACAGTGTGTTACCATGGGCTCACGTGGTACCACAGAGGAGTGTCTGTAGTATGTTGTCAGTATCAATGGTTGGGAAGGTGCAGAACACTTCCTATATGGGAGTTTTGTTGCACCTGGTACCAAATGGTTTCTCTGTGCCGCTCTTTTAGAGATGGTATGGTAATTGGGGCGGTACTGTTGCCTGAGAGCATGACTGTGGAAGCCCCTGGCGTTTCTGGAACCCTGCCCTGGGGACGTGCTGCAGACCAGAGCTCACAGCAGGAGACCCCTTCTCCAGTGCCTGCTTCAGAGCTGCTGGTGTCCTCCTGCTGAGGTCGCGGCTCTGGGGAACCCCTCTGGCTGGCCAGTTGCTCAGAGGAGCTCTTTTTATGAGCCTTTCCAGGGGGAGTCTACTGGTGGCTTTTTTTTCCTCCCCCCCTCCCCACTTCTCCTCTTCACCACTCGACCCCTTTTGAAGTGAAGGTTCTGTGGATGATCAGCACCCACGGGGTCCCCTGCAGACTGAAGTGTTTTCTCCATATGGAGAAGTTTTAACTTCAGCTCCCAGCTCCTGTGAGGCTGCCGTTCTAGCTGTGGCAGGTAAAGCACTTCTGTGAGGCTCTCCCAGGGACAGTGAGAGTGTCTGGCCATTACAGGAACTGACTCCTGGCAGGAGAGGCACCACTTGGAGCAGAAAGACCCAGGCATGCCCCTGGGCAGGGGTTGTCATCCTCTAGCAGGGAGGAATGCAGAAGAACAGCGTCTTTACTTTACTTTTTTTTCCCCCCCCCCAAACTGAAAATAAAAAATTATGAGTCTACTAGATTGGTCGGGGGAAGAATGCCCCCAGAAAGGGCAGGAAACTGAAGATCTTTTCCTTTTTCTCTCTCTCTCTCTCTCTCTTAATACCCCAAAAAATAAAATAAAAAAGAAACACTAGCCTAATTACTTTTAAGGAGAACAAAGGTAACAAAACAAACACTATTTATGCTAATGACACAGATAAGGAAGAAACAACTGCTCATTCCGGTAGAGAAGGAAGTGAGGGGGGGTTTGCCCAGGCTGTGCTAAATAGCCTCAAGGCAGACCATGAGGGAGGGAACATGCCTGGGCTCAATGGGACACTGCTACCAAAAATCTCCGATTAGAGGCATAGGGGCATACATACACCTACAGTGGAGCACCCATAGGGACACTACTCAAAGAAGAATGGTGTTAAATGTATTAAAAAGTGCTTTTAATTTATAAGGGGGTCACACGCAGAGGCTTGCTATGTGAAAGGGGTCACCAGTACAAAAGTTTGAGAATCACTGCTCTAGCATCTCCCAGGTCTCAATCCAAGGTGCTTCACTCCCACCTACTGCTTCTATTCCATCCACTAAAGTGACCAGTGATTAAAGTCACTAATGTTCACATTAACAGGTCATCACTGGGCTTGAAAATTGATATGGCAATTAGATTAATAGGAGCCATGGGTGTTCACACCAGTCATTGTTTCAGGCTGTCTGCAGACTCAGGCAGACATTATTATAGTGGTTAAATTCTGGTCACATTTGGAATGTTCCCCGCAGCCAGGAGGGCTAGAAACTAAGCTTTCACTTAGTAAAAAGTAAGATTCTGAAGAATCCGAAAGTATTATGCAGGTCACCTAATACATCATCCAGGTTGTCTCTGGCAAATCACCTATCTGTTTGACCCATGATCTAAATATTTGAACAGAAGTAGTCACATTACAAATAATGGGCTCCATTAGTCTTAAAGGTTAAAAAAATCTCCTACCTTACTCGAGCCACCGCTACCTATTTGTTTTAATATGGTGTACACTCTTCCTTTAATGGCCAGGCATTCATTTGAAGGTATAGAAGCTGAAACCTGCATACAGAAAAATTTAAATGAAAATGGCTATTTGTGCAGGTGCTGTGAAACTTGCTAGAAGCTTGCTCATTAGTACTGTAAATGTTCCAACTGCACTGCAAACATTCCAGGCCCTGAACAGGAGTGCTGTGGGGGGAAAAAAAACCAAGCTAATTTAATTAATCAGTGTATATGCATCAAGGGACAAAAGTAAGATTTCATGGGCAATCTTACTTCTGGCATTTCATAAGATGCTACTTGATGAGACAGCTTTAAGAACAGTTTTAATTAATTTTTAATAGCTACAATCTTATGTTACATACACACTTTCTTGACCAGATCAGAGTTGTGTCATTGAGCCACTCTGAAATTTGCCTTTGGATTACAAAAATATGCACTAGTTTAAAAAAAAAAAAAAGTTGTATTTAATTTAAAGTGGAAGCAGTATGGCATTTGTTTTATGAAAACACATATGGGCGTCAGTTTGAATTTCAGCCACTGGTAGATTTCAGATCTAGATATTGAGAAGCCCTCTTGACTAAAGTAAGGTTATGTGATTTTAGCAATTATCAGAATTGGCAGACTTCTACTGTTAGACATGATCAAGATTTTCGGACAGCAACATAGACTTATGAGATAACACTTACTCCCCCAATGGAAATTTTGAAATCTTGATGAAGATTATCACAATATTGCTAAGTAACAATACAATTACAAAAATCTTTGTGGCTTTCCCTATCAAAGCACTTAATTCAGGGCTTGAAAAATCCATCCAACACTTAATAACTTGAGCACTAAAAGGACTTGAGGACAGAAATATATCTATATGTAATGATACTTCCCATGTATCCAAAGCCAACCCTTGCATTTAAAAGAATAGAACAATATTGTACAGCGTTCAGTTCATATTTTGCCAATTCACTTTTGTTCAGTAAGTTTAAAAAAGCTTACTATGTTCATTATTTCTGTATACTTTCTTTCCTTTTTTGCCTTCATGACACTTTTACTTTAATATAATAGATCATGGTGCATATTTTCCTGCACTGTTTCTGGAGTCCTAACGTTTCCTTTTTTCCTCCTTCCACTCCATTATACTCCTCCTTTCTCTCTTCATATTGTGCACTTCACATCCATCTCTCATGTTCTCTCTCCCCTACTTCTCTTTTCTGACTTATCCCATCAATTTCCCCCCTCCCCCTTGCACAGGGTTTGAAAAAAAGAGGAAAAAATTCTTAGGCACCTAATAGCCAGAGGATTAAAGTTAAGAAGATGGGCCCCACTGCCCAGCAGTAATGCCCTAGTGTGAAGTCCAGCCTACTCCCCAGCCCCGTAAGTAGTGGGATTCCTACCAGGATACGGTCCCTGGGCTCTTAGTTATTCCATTTTTCAGATAGTCACCTACTAACATGTTTCTGAAACTGACCCCTCAAATCACACTGGCTACTAGCAGGGAGGAGGACCATAATCTCTATATTTGCCTTTTCCCTCTGCCTCCCTAAGCCTGCTGGATGCTGTGAAGGTAGAGGTTTCTGCCATTCTACCCTTCTGCTAGCCTCTTTGTGGATTTTTCTCAGCAGCAAATAGCTCCAGTACCTCCCAAACCTGAGCAGAGTGAAACACACCTTATTCTTGCCAGTTTTGTCTCTGTCCAAAAGGGTCTAAAACAACAGCAGGAAAAATCAATAATAGATAATTCTACTTTAATTCAGTTGCATGTTGCAGCAGAGATATACAGGAGCGAGCTGTTGGAAACCCGTGAAGACATCACCGCATTTGTATTAATTTACATTTGGAAGACTACTTTCACAACTGTAAAGGATTAAAAAGTCCTCCACTCCACCTTTAAAACGAAGCTTAGATTTCACAGATATTGACTGAATTCTCCAAAGAAATCATCTTTTTTTATATGGTTTAAGGCATTTTTTGAGCCTTGACCTAATGTAGTTAATATATATATATATCAGCAAAATGGCACAGAGATAGAAACAGTTATTCTTTTCTAATTAGAGCAATATGAACTCTACCTCATTCCTGCTCCAGGTAGGTGATCTACCATAGCCTTAGACACTAATGCAAAGTGAACTAAATCTACACAAAAAACCACATCCACTTCTCCCTTATTGAATCAAGATAAATATGGGGCTGAAAAATCTTGGAAACAGATAAAATATTTTTCAAATACAAGGAGATACAATTCAGGTTACATTACCTGTAAGTCAATTTGGCTTTGAAATGGAGTTGCTGGTGTATGTGGCTGGAAATATGGAAACTGATTATA
The DNA here is from genome assembly GCF_965152235.1 of Eretmochelys imbricata. NCBI lineage: Eukaryota > Metazoa > Chordata > Testudines > Cheloniidae > Eretmochelys > Eretmochelys imbricata. The sequence continues at coordinate 62,687,040 of NC_135574.1, read as the reverse complement.
TGGAGTGGATACTTGACACGCTGGTGGGAAGTCATTCTTTACAACTGGAGTTCTGAAACTGTGGGAAATATTTTTCATAATCAAATAGATGTTTGTACCTAATCAGAATTACTGCAAAAATATAATAATAAATAATAATAATACTACCACCACCTAGCTATTTATAATATTTTACATAAGTAGACTCGAAGTACTTCAGAATGGGAGGTGAGTATCATTCACATTTTACAGATGGGGAAATTGAGGTACAGGTCAAGTGACTTGCCCACAATAACCCAGCAGCAGAACTGGGAATAAGAACCCAGGTCTCCTAATTCCCAGTCCAATGCACTATCCACTAGGTCACAATGCCTAGTTTGAAAGTAGGTCTATTACAAGTTGAAATCTGTAGTACTTCCTAAAATCAGGACAGTTTATCCAGTTTGTCACTGAATGCCTATGTCACTACTATATTCATGCTCCTATTCATTAGTAAAATTTACTATACATAGGCTCTCAAACTTGAGATGAAAAAGTACCTCTCAAATGTGAAGTACCTTTAAGTAAACACAAATAATATTTAATCTTCAGAAATATTTCATAAATGTTAACTAATTGATCAAAACACCTCCCTGAGGTATTATCCTCCTGCCCAAAAAAACTGGGGAATGAACATACAAAATAGTTAGAAAACCTAATCATGTTCAGAGGCAGTCTTTGTGTCAGAGCTATATCTGGAATTCTTTAGTTTCAAGCTCGCAATCTTTTACTCAAATTTACACATTTTAGGATTAAGAGACTGGTCAAGATGTAAAACATAAAAACGTGAAGAAATGAGTGCCTAAAGTTGGTCACCAAGGTCCATATTACGGTACCCAAGTATAGACTTAGCAGGTTTTTAGAAGTCTTGGTCACTCTGTGTATGTTGATGTATCCAGATAAAAAACACATTAGAACAACATTAAGATTGCAGAATGAAACACTCAAAAGTTAGGAAATGCCAGAATTAAGGCTGACTGTATAGTCTTTAGTTTGGCTATCTTAGCATCATAGAATATTAAGGTTGGAAGAGACCTTATGAGGTCATCTAGTCCAATCCCCTGTTTAAAGCAGGACCAACACCAACTAATTCATCCCAGCCAGGGCTTTGTCTAACTGGGTCTTAAAAACCTCTAAGGATGGAGATTCCACCACCTCCCTAAGTAACCCATTCCAGTGCTTCACCACCCTCCTAGTTAAATAGTGTTTCCTAATATCCAACCTAGACCTCCCCCATTGCAACTTGAGACCATTGCTTATTGTTCTGTCATCTGCCACCACTGAGAACAGCCGAGCTCCATCCTCTTTGGAACTCCTCTTCAGGTAGTTGAAGACTGTTATAAAATCTCCCCTCGCTCTTCTCTTCTGCAGACCAAATAACCCCAGTTCCCTCAGCCTCTCCTTGTAAGTCATGTGCCTGAGCCCCCTAATCGTTTTCATTGCCCTCCGCTGGACTCTCTCCAATTTGTCCACATCTCTTCTGTGTTGGGGGGACCAAAACTGGACACAATACTCCAGGTGTGGCCTCACCAGTGCCGAAGAGAGGGGAGTAATCACTTCCCTTGATCTTCTGGCAATGCTCATACTAGTACAGCCCAATATGCCATTGGCCTTCTTGGCAACAAGGGCACACTGCTGACTCATATCCAGCTTCTTGTCCACTAGATAATCCCCAGGTCCTTTTCTGCAGAACTGCTGATAAGCAAGTCAGTCCCCAACCTGTAGCAGTGCATGGGATTCTTCCTTCCTAAGTGCAGGACTCTGCACTTGTCCTTGTTGAACCTCATCAGATTTCTTTTGACACAATCTTCTAATTTGTCTAGGTCACTCTGGACCCTATCCCTACCCTCCAGCGTATCTACCTCTCCGCGCAGTTTAGTGTCACCTGCGAACTTGCTGAGGGTGCAATTCATCCCATCATCCAGATCATTAATGAAGATGAACAAAAACGGCCCCAGGACCAACCCCTGGGGCACTCCGCTTGATACCAGCTGACAACTAGACATGGAGCCATTGATCACTACCCGTTGAGCCCGACAATCTACCCAGCTTTCTATCCACCTTATAGTCCATTTATCCAATCCATATTTCTTTAACTTGGTGGCAAGAATACTGTGGGAGACCGTATCAAAAGCTTTGCTAAAGTCACATCCACTGTTTTCCCCATATCCACAGAGCCAGTTATCTCATCATAGAAGGCAATCAGGTTGGTCAGGCATGACCTGCCCTTGGTGAATCCATGTTGACTGTTCCAGATCACCTCCCTCTCTTCCAAGTGCTTCAAAATGGATTCCTTGAGGTCCTGCTCCATGATTTTGCCGGGGACTGACGTGAGGCATATATATTATGATACAGTCTTTAATTACACCCCAACATACTATTTTTTCCATTGGACCCTTGCCTCATTCAGTGCACAGAATTGTACCCACTGAACATGTAATCACACAATATTTCTTTTAACCATCATCATTCAGTGCAGCCCAATTATCATTTACTGCAAGCCATCCAAATTCTTCACTGAATACAGAATTATTCATTTCCTTATGGGTTTTTCTATGGTGCTCTCACTAAAGTATCCAAGTCCTTCACAAACATCAATGAATCTTCAAAGCATCCCAGTAAGGTATATTATCCCCACTTTACAGATAGGGAACTGATCATCTCTGTGTATGACCAAAACTGGGGGAAGTGTCCATTAATTTTAGATGACCAACTTGACACAGCTCGGACTGAGTTTTTGGTTTTGTTTATTTGTTTAAAATTACATAGAGGTTTTTTTTTTTAATAGTACTTAGTATGTTCAAAGCACAGCTCCTTTTGACTACAATGCTCAAGCCTTCTGAAAATTCAGCACCAAGAAAATGAGGAAGACAACTAGCGGCCAACTATGAAAAGTCTGGTTTAAACGACTTGCTCAGCATCACACACAAACCTGGTGGGAGAAGCGAAAATGGAATCCAGGATGGCATTCAACTACCTCACCCATGACACAACCCTCTCTCTTCCTGAGTTCTCTACTTCATTCAGATCTTCCAACTTCCACAACAAACAAGGCAGGGGTGTTATAAAAAACCTCATTCACTACACAATTCGGATCCTTTCCCAGAGCACAGTCCATGAATATAGAATCACATAATTAAAGAGCGTCAATGCATTTTCATAAGGTGCCTAATTAAAGGTTGCACAGGCAACTTTTAATTCTGACATTTCCTTACTTTTGAGAGCTTAACTTTTCACCTTTATGCTCTTTTAGCACTTTTCTGCACATAAAATGTTGCAACAGCGCCACTGTAGCGCTTCACTGAAGATATTACCTACACCAACGGATATCTCCCTTCAGCATAGGTACTCCACCTCCTCAACAGGCAGTAACTAGGTTGACAGGAGAATTCTCCCATTGACCTAGTGCTGTCTACACCGGGGGTTAGGTCAGCTTAACTGCATTGCTCATAGGGTGTGGATTTTTCACAACCAAACAACATAGTTCTACTGACCTAATTCCCTAGTGTAGATCAGACCTCTGTGTAGTTTTTTGTTTTAAGTTTCTGAAAAAATTCTATCATGTGGAATCATATTGATTCTGACATGGGGTCATCAGCTGAGCTGGCACAGCACAGGATCCACAGCACAGATCTCTATCGTTTGAACAAACAATAACTGGTAGCAGTAATAGGCTGTTTGCTTCTGTGTTGACCAGTTATTAGAGGAGACACTTTGCCAGTGGGTTTCACAGCTATATGCTTAACTGCAGAGGAATGTCAACACTTAGAAATCCTGGGATGTAGTCCACATGCTGGATGGAAGAGTGCTCTAGTCGTCGTAAACCCTTCTGCCCTTGTTCTCCCATGGCTCCTTTCTCTTTCCTCCCAACACCCACTCCAGATCCTACCACTTCGTTCCCAATACATTAACCCACTCTTCAAAGGTACTGTTCCAGAAAGGAAACTCAAGTTCAACTATGCCAGAATCTATAATACTGGTTTCTCAAATTTATGCAGGTTAATTATTCAAGCCAATATGGGTCTTTTAATCAATCCCAAAATTAGGGATTCAAAAGAAAGTTAGGTTTCAGAGTAGCAGCCGTGTTAGTCTGTATTCGCAAAAAGAAAAGGAGCACTTGTGGCACCTTAGAGACTAACAAATTTATTTGAGCATAAGCTGTAGCTCATGAAAGTTTATGCTCAAATAAATTTGTTAGTCTCTTAGGTGCCACAAGTACTCCTTTTCTTTTTAAAAGATAAAGTGTCCTTTATTAGTGACCAGATATCAATGTTTAAGTGTTTGTAACAAAGACCCATTGTTTAGATTTAGTATTGAAGTCCTGATTTTGGAACTTGAAGCCAACAAATTCCTTATATTCTAAAATCATTCTGATTTCTTAGAGTGCTGTGCTGTTCCTGATATCATGCATAAAGATGCATAGAAATCTTTTCTGGCATCTTTTACTCATGGGGGAATTCTGCGCCACTGTGCATATGTAGAATTCATGTCCAGCACAGAACCCTCACCCCTTCCCCCCGAAGAAAAGACATTCTGCCTGAGAAGTGCTGCACTTCTGCCTTTCAGAGGCTGCTGGTACCAGAACAGCCAGCTACATTCAAACAGCACCCTTCCCATTGAGCCAGGTTAGGACAGAGAGGAGCAAACAAGACTACTGGGGGCCACAGACCGGGGTTCAGAAGCTAGAGGGGTAACAGCATTGAGCCAGTGGCTGAATGGGAGGGGTGCCAGAGGGCCACAGGAAGATGGGAGGCAGGGACACATGGGGATGTTGGAAGGGGGCTGTAGGACACATGGGGAAAGGAGCTGCAGGATACAGATGTGCCTGACTGAATGGAAGAGGACTGGATTCAGCCAGGATCTGCATGAGGGAGGCTTCCTAACTCCCTAACAATCCCTCTCCCCACCCACCCACGCCCAAATAAAACCCCTATTCCATACTTCTCCCACCCATACACAACAACCCTTCAGGTTCACTCCCAGGTTCCTTCCCCCTCTTGCTCAGCTCCTCCATTACCCCAACTCCCCAAAGCCTTTTCACTGCTTCTGAGGGGTAGGAAATACATTTCTGTAGTGTAGTTTAAATGAATTACTCAAAGTTCTGTATTAATATGCCTAGTAAGGAATCTGTCAAAAAAACCCATTACCTGAATCTTTTTTGTGTGTGTATTTTTACAGATATACTTGCTGACTGGTAATTTATTTCAAAATACCTAAGTAATTGAAATTGGCATGATTATATTGTGTTATTTTGACAAATAAAATAGAAGAATTGGTAGAATTTTAAAATATTGTGCAGAAAATTAAGTTTTTGGAGCAGAATTACCCCAGGAATAGCATCTAAATATTTGCAGTTTAGAGGCCCTAAACCAAATTATCTTAATAAAAATATTACAAAATTTATTATGGTAAGTCCATTTAAACACACACATTAAGAGATATTACCAGGCCATATAATCATTCAGCGTGTTGTTGCTTGGTGTTCCACAAAAATACACTGGATCTTTTCTTTTAGGAGCAGCTTCTACTGGCGATGATCTTTTTGAAACGGGAAGGATAGGCTGTTCAAAACTTGATCGCTTTCCCTAACAACAGTAAAGTAGGCTGTTAGTTCAGAAATTCCCAGGGAGAAGAGTAAGAGCACATTAGTCTCAATTTTTTGGTATTACTTAGTGAGCGTGAGCTTTTATGTAGCACTGTAGATTTCTGCATCCACAGCAATACCTAAGAAAACAAGAGAAAGTGACTAGACAAAACCACCACATTTTACATTTCCTATACAAGAAAAGAATGAAGTCACCTCTGTGTAGCTCTTCTGTGTCACTTCTGGAATCTCCCATTTCTTTGCAGATGTTACACAATTTAGTTTTAACCGCTCCACTTGTTTTCTGTTACTTCCAACAGACTGTATGGACTGTTGCTCATGACTTTCCAGATACCTCAACTCTGGTATCCTTTGCTTCTGATGCTGCACATTGGTTTCTGAAATAAGTCATTTTTCTTCTATTATTAAAGGAGACAGATTTTAAATAAACCAAATTATGTGCACCTCATTTTCTGGGTGCTGAATTTGACCTAGAGGTCTGATTCACAGAAGGGGTGAGTGCTCACATTGGCAAATAAAGTTTGTAGGAGCTGGGTTTTGATCATATGAAGTGTTCTATAATGGCAGGTATTTTGAAAAATCAGATCGTAAGCATCTCACATTGGGCACCCAAAATTAGTGGACACTTTTGACTTTAGTGTTTGTGCTTCAGTTCCCCATTAGTAAAATGGGGCTAATACCCCCTGATCTCACAGGGCTGTGTTGAAAATAAGTGTTTCTGAAATATTCAGATACTATAGCGATGAGGGACACATTAAAAACCCATGCAGAAATGAATAATTCTGTCTTCAGAGCAGGGTTTGAATAGTGTACAGTAAATAAGGCATGGGGCCACACATTGAATAATGGAGGAGAAAACAAAATAATGAATCGCTCATTAAGTGAGTGACATGCATTCTGCACCCTGAATGAAGCAAGGGGACCCTATCGAAAAACTGTGTATGATTAAGGCTACATTTTAGTCATAAGTATTTTTAGTAAAAGTCATGGACAGATCACAGGCAGTAAACAAAAACTCACAGCCCATGACCTGTCCATGACTTGTACTATATACTCCTGAGTAAATCTTGGGGAGGGGCGTGGCCCGGGGCACAGCCTGGGACCCCTGCTAGTGCTGTGGGGGGGGGTTGGCGAGGCTGGCAGGTTCCCTACCTGGCTCCACGCCTCTCCGGAAGCAGCAACATCCCTCAGATCCTCAGTGGAGGCCTCCTCCTAGGAGCTGAGAGATGTCGCCGCTTCCGGGAGGCCCCTCCCGAGGTAAGCGCTGCCCAGAGCCCTCACCCCCCCAGTCCTGAGACCCTCACCCAAACTCTTGCTGCTGCTGGGGGGCTGGGGGAGCAGAAGGCTGGCCACTGCAGAAGTCACGGAATCCATGACTTCCGTGACAAACTCGCAGCCTATGTATGATTGTGTAATTAAAGATTGTATAATAATGCATATGAACATGGGGGCCATATTATAGTTGCACAGACATCCTCAATTCAGGCATTTCTTAAATTTTGAATGATTGATTTTGCAATCTTAATGTTCTTTTAATGTATCTATTATATAAATAACTAATGCTAAAAAGAATTTTACCTTTTGACGGTTTCTGCAACTAACTCTAATCAGCCTTTGAGTATATAGACTAATCACACTGTTATTTTCAGATAATAGAAGTGGGTGAGTTGTGCAGTTTAAAAATGTTTTACTGAGTGTGAATCACTTTTTGTAATAGATTTTTGCTACAGACACACAATGCCTAAATTGTTCTGATTTTAATAGGACCACAATTTGGTAGCAGGTGTTTTCATGACTGATCAAATTCTGCTGTTGGAAATAATCAGAAGCTAGCAAGAGGATTATTAAGCACTTTGATAAAATGTATGTGTGCATTTTGTACCCAATAAAAAAAGTAAATAGGAGCAAAAGAGGTGGTTGCAAGTATCCTTCATTTTCAACACCTTGCCTACTCACAAAAAGCTAGCAAGGACAGAGTAGATGAACATTATATACAGGCAAATCGGTTACAATTCCAGCATGCAGTGGTGATAAGTTATCAAGCTTCGGTTTTAAATATATTTACAGTCCTTTCTTGGAAGGTTGACTTTGTCCAACCTCATCCCACAAAAAATAAAGAGGAATTTGTATTTTTAAATTCTTCCCTAATCACAAAAATAGTAAGTATTGGCTAGTTATAAGGTTCCCTTTAGCAGACATTCTACAAAGAACAGCCCACTTAAAATGCTTGTTCCATTTTGGATTGGTAAAAATTTAGTCTTATTAGGACAATTACCTTCTTTTCTTTTTGTTGCAAGACTTAAATCTGTTTTATTTTTTAGGGTTACAGTTGATTCAGTTGCAGTCTCTAAACTCTCTTCATCTGATATCTGTGATTGTACAGAGCTTTCATCTTGAAAGGACTAAAGAAAATATATATTTTTAAAAGCATCAAGGACTTAAACACAGTATCTAAAAGTAATTTCCTTATGATAACAGTTTGCCACTGATACACCCCATACCAAACAAACCAAACATTATTAGTTCTAAACTTTAAATATATGAACACACAGAAGTTTACACCTGTGTAATCTTTCCAATTATTACCCTTTTCTAAATGTTTCCTATTTCTGGTATGCTTTTTTCTTTTTTAAATAAAGTGAAGCAACCAACAAAATGGTTTTAGTATTCCTAATCCAACTGTAAATTGTTTTATGCCAGCAACAAATCAACTGGGTCTTGGGGCTGAAGCCAAAGACCAAGGGTTCAGCCTGTGGTGGCGGGACTCAGATTACAGCCTCCCACAGGGGGTTGAAGCCCTTGGGCTTCAGCTTTGTCACACACACACCTCCACCCACCCTGCTTGGGGCAGCAGGGCTCAAGTCCCCCCCCGGAACCTCCTTCAGCTTTGGCACACACACAACTGCCTGGGATGTCAGGGCTTGGGTTAATTCCAGTTCTGCAGTTTCTCGTTGAAGATTTTGAAATTAATTTGCAAACTTGACACTATCGAATTAGGCCTGAATAAAGGCTAGGAGTGACTCGGTCACAACAAAAAATAATTTTCACTCTATTGATATTCACCCCTTCTTGTCAACCGTTGGGAATGGGCAACATCCACCCTAATTGAATTGACCTCATAAGCACTGACCCCCCACTAGGTAAGGCTACTCCCATCTTTTCATGTGCTGTATATCTATACCTGCTTACTGTATTTTTCATTCCATGCATCTGATGAAGTGGGTGATAGCCCACGAAAGTTTATACCCAAATAAATTTGTTAGTCTCTAAGGTGCCACAAGAACTCCTTGTTGTTTTTCCAATGTATCACTCTCAAAAGACGAATCCAAAAATAAACTAACTTTTGTGAGGATATAAACAGATTCATTAGTTATTTTGCCTGCACAAGTCCTACACATTTCCTCTTTTCTCTAAATATGAATTTGATCTTGCTTCTGAATTCATATTACTAGAACCCTTTTTGGTCAGAGCCACTGTTTTCATTCTCTCCCCCTCCTCCCCTCCCACACACCTAAAACATTTTTAGCCATCTACAGTTTCCACAACTACCTGTTTGAAACAGAAAAATAAAGTTACCTTTAAGTCTCCCAGTTCATATGAATCATCCTCATTAAGTTTTGGTGCATGCAGTAAAAAAGGCGCAATCAAATTTGTGCATTTAGAGCCAGATATCTGCCTGTTTATATAAAAGACAATGTTAACAGTAAAAAACTTCAAACTTCAAAATTTAGGGACAAATGTTCACCTGTTTTGAGCTAGTTGTGCAAACGCTGAACAGAAGTCACAAAATAGGAGCAGTGAGATCGCTCCGATAGCACACTGATGAGTACAATATAAAAATCTAAACAGATGACACATTATCCCATGAGGTGGCAGAAGCCCCTCCATATGAGGAGTTCTACTTGGTTTGCTTCCCTAGTAAATGGGTACATATGTAGGTTTGGAAGAATGAGATTTTTGTTTGCCCTCCCTCCCCCTTTTTTTAAAAACAGTTTTGAATAATAATAATAGATATGTTTCTTAAGCTTTTTTAGATTTTTATCGATTTAATTTTTCACAGTTACAGGAAATTACGGGAGGGGATCAAAAAATTATTTAATGATAGGCACAAATTCAAAATGTTAAAGCTTTATAACTATTAAAACAAAAATTAACATACACAAAATAAATATCCTTAAACTCTAAGTTTTCAAGCAGCATTTTTCTTACTTTACCTAATTGTACATTTCCATAATTATCTATGGAAATATATTTTCCTTAATTTGCATGCACATGGTGAAATTGATGTTTACTAACATTTACCAATAAAAATCTAATCCTTCCAAGCCTACCTATACTCCTGTACTTGAACGGTCATTTGAAAAAGTTAGTGTACTTTGTATTCATACCTATGGTAATAAAATAGGTTTAATTTTTTTTTGGCCTATAGTCATCATTGGCAGTTATGTCCAACAAAGTTGTCCATGTCCTGAAAACACTTGTCAGTTCTATCTTTAAAGAAGAGAAGGATTAAAATCTATTGTTTTGCAACAAGATTAATATAACTAACTGTACCTCTTTGTAACACTAGTTGCAAGTGGAGCATCCATCTTCTTCACAGTATCTACAGCATCAGTTACTAATTTAACAGGAACTCTCCCAAATGGGCACACCTAAACATTTAAACAAATTGAAAGTTATCAAATCTGAAAAAGGGAGAAGGGGGGGCACGAGAGGAGAAAGAAGTGAGCATTGAAAAAGCTTCCACCTGGTTAGATTTGTTTAATTGCTTTAAGGGATTGCGGCCAGCCAGGACTGCATCAGACTCTTGTGGAGAGTTGTTCTTCTCCCTAAAAAATAAGGAAATACACTACAGTTATCTCAGCAGTAAAAAAACAAAAAAAAACAACAAAAAAAACCCCAACACTTTGAATAAAAATATAAGAATTTAAGTTGTTACCCAAGAGAAGATCTGGGGGCATTAGCAGAAATTTCACCAGAATCACTTTTTTTCCTACTTCGGAGATTTCCAGCCATGTTTTGTGGTCCAGATTCTTGTGTGCTTGATACTATAAGTAAGTTAACAAGTAGTTTGAATTATTCAGTGACTACCAATGAAATATATTACATATTTCAAAATATGAAACTGCCCTAAGGTTACATTAACTGTAGGATTTTAATACACATCAATGAATAAGTTGCTGAAGGAAAAAAACGGTTACTAGCCTCTCTGTAACTGTTGTTCTTCAAGATGTGTTGCACATATCCATGTTGTCCGTGTGAGCGCGTGCGCCTCGAGCACAGTTGCTGGAACTTTTTCCCCCAGTGGTATCTGTCGGGTCTACTCTGGCACCCTCTAGTGCAGTGTACTCATAGTGCCAGTATAAAAGGCCTGGCCGACCTGCACCCACACAGTTCTTTCTTTCTGGCCAACTCCAAAGGGGGTAGCAGTATGAGTGGTGGAATGGACATGTTCAACAGATCTCAAAGAACAACAGTTACAGGTAGGTTAGCAACCGTTTTTTCTTTGAGTGCTTGCATATGTTCATTCCGTTGTAGGTGACTCCCAAGCAGTAGCATAGGATGTGGGGTCAGAGTTCATGGACACGATGACTGCAAAACAACTTGACCAAAACTGGCTTTGTCCCTCACTTGTAATGGCCTAGTGGGCAGAAAACTTATGCACTGACAACCAAGTTGCTGCTCTGCAGATGTCCTGTATAGAGACCTGGGCCAGAAATGCCGATGATTAAGCTTGAGCCCTCGTGGAATGGGCAGTCAGTATAGCTGGCAGTGGAATATCCACTGTTTGTAGCATGCGCAAATGCACCAAATGATACAGGAGGAGATTCTCTGAGCTGAGATGGAGAAACCTTTTATCCTATCAACTTTGGTTTTAAAGAGTTGAGTGGATCTACGGAATGGTTTGGTTCTCTAAATATAGAATGCACGGGAACGTCTGACATCCACAGAATGGAGATGCTCCTCTGAACCTACTGTAAGAGCATATATGTGTATGTGTGCTTAAGATCTAATAAAAAGTAGTTTAGGTAAAAGCACTCTGGTTTGTATCAATCATATATCAGAAGGAGGAACTGTGTCCCCACTGATTTATTCCTGGCACTGCCTGGAGAGAAACAGCTAAGTTACCACTGCTTTGGGTTCTGAAAACTCTGTGCTCCGGTAGTGGTCCTGGCCCAGCATAAATTTGAGGTAACACCTATGACTTGGTATGATGGAAGTATGCTTCTTGGCCCTCTATCTTCAAGATGCAATCCCCTTCTTCTAGTCCTGGGACAATTGCTGATAGAATGACCATCTTGAATTTTTGCGCTTTGGCAAAACTGTTGAGAGCTCTGAGGTCCAGTATAAGCCTCTAACCTCCCTTTTTCTTCTGTATCAGGAGCAGAAGCCTTTGCCCCTGAGATGCATGGGTACTGGGTCTATAGCTCCTATGCTGAGGAGATGGTTCACCTCTTGGCATAGTAGACACTTGTGAGAAGGATCCCTGAAAAGGGAGGGAGAAGAGTTAGGGTTAGGGTGTCTGAGAGGAGGAAGTAAAGAGAAATGGATTGCATATCCACTCTGGACGATTTCCAAAACCCCCTTATCAGAGGTTATCTGTTCCCAGGAACTGCGGAATGGGGAGGGGTGATCTCTGAAAGAAGGAGTGGGATTTCCCAGCATGTGGTTGGGGAGAGTGTGTTCTACTGTCACCTCAACCAACCCATTGATGGTTGTGACGAAGAAGGCTGTGGTCCCGAATGCTGCTTCTTAGGGAATCTCTATTTCTTCCTTTGAGGTTGTAGGGCCTCTGAGATTGATATTGAGACATATATTGTGACGAACGGGATTTAAATTGTGGCTGAGGGCTGTATTTCCTCTTTTGGGCCAGTATGTAAATTCCCAATGAGCGGCAGGTCACCCAAGAATCTTTTGGTGTGTGAACAGACGCACCCATCTTCTTGGCGAACAGCTTCGTTCCCTCAAAGGGGAAGTCCTCCACTGCCACCAGGACCTCTTTGGGGAAATCTGATGGCTGCAGCCACAAAGCCCTTCTCATAACCACCAGAGTGGAAATTGAGCGTGACACCATATCTGCCCCATCTAGAACGGATTGGAGGGCTGTCTTTGCTCAATGAGTTGGCCCTCATTGATTATGGCCGAGAATTGGTCGTTGTGGGAATCTGGCAGCTGATCAATAAAAGAATGTAACTTCCCTTAATTCTAGTAGTCATACTTGGCCAATAAGGCCTGGTAGCCAGCCACCTGCAACTGCAGAGTGGCAGCTGAGTGCACTTTCCTGCTGAACAGGTCTAAGCGTTTCCCATCCCAATTAGATGGAGTAGACCTAGATTGGTATTGGTGGCTCCTAGAATTAGCCACATCCACGATAATAGAGTTTGGAGGTGGGTGAGAAAACAGAACCTCTGTGCCCTTCGCCAACATATAGTACTTTTTGTCTGCCCGCTTACAGGCTGGCAGGGCAGAGGCTGGGGTCTGCCATACGATTCTGGCAGGGTCCAGAAGCACCTCATGGGCAGGGAGAGCCACTCGCAGAGGTGGAAGCATGTAGAATATCTGCCAGTTTGTTGTGGGCTTCAATCACCTCACATAGTTGAATTTGTAGGGCTTCTGCAACCCTCTGGGCCCAGTTCTGAAAGGACTTGAAGTCATCCACTGTGGATGGCAGAGGGGGCATCACCGCCTCATCAAGCAAGGAGGATGGTAGGCGGGTTTGAAGGGTATCCTCTCTTTCTGCTTCAGGCTTGATTTCCTCCATCAGTTGTATGAGTCTGTGGTCCTTGATGCTGCCACTGAAGGAGTGCATCTCCCAGCTTGCTGTATCACACTGGGGGCCAGGGAGGTTTGCTGTCTCTAGGCTTGCCAGGGGTCTCTTTATGGCCATTGGGGTACAGGGTTGGCGGCTGATACCAGGGCTGCCCATACCAAGGAAGCTGAGGAGCTAGCGGGTGCTGTGCTTGTTGCCCATGCTGGAATTGAGGTCAGTATGGCGGATATGAGGAGCATTGGGAAACCAGGTCTTCTTGCTCACTCTCCGATGCCTCTGAGAAGAAGGGTGGTGGGTGGCACGGAGAGGCCATCAATTCCAATGCCCTGGAGGAGCTGGGTACTGGAGTTCTGGTGCGGACTATGGGTGAGTCTGGTGCATCAGATATGGAGAGATCAGATACTCACTGGAATTCTGTCAGTATGGAGGGTGTCAATGCCTTTAGCTGTTAGTGCAGAGTGGCTTGTACCGACAGAGACAGTGACACGGGCCTGACCATATGGTCTGCTGGTGCGACATGCACCAGCGTTGGTGCTATTGACCGCATGACGTAGTCTTCCCTGGGCAGGATTTCTTATGTTTTTCACATCCTCTCAGTACCAGAGCTTCCTTACAGTGCCCACTCTTTGGCCTGACCAACTTGCAGTTGGTTCAGTACCTTGCGGGCCCTGGGTACTCTGTCTACTTGGCTTCAGTGCCGACGATAGCGATGGAGGTGAGGAACGTTTCTGGCTTGATCTGTGCTCGCTGTGGAGACTCTCAGACCTTTTCTTAGAGAACTTGAGTGAGTGACTCATCTCCTTGGAATCACCTGCCTTTGACGTAGAAGGTTGCAGTGATAGCTCTCGCCGGGACTTCAGAGGTTGAAGGTCAGACTCCATGAGCAGGAGTTTAAGCCTGAATTCTCTATCCTTCCTGGACAGGATTTTAGCTGCTGGCACCAATCACACTTATGGATTGTGCTGTTCCCCCAAGCAGCAAATACACTGTAAGTGTCCGTCTGTTACCAGGATGGATTCTTTGCAGCTCAGACACTTCTGGAAGCCTGGGGAATCAGGCATAATCTTGTTATGTATCCCCATCCCCGATTTGACAGGAGGCAAAGCTTTTCTTCTTTTCTTTCTTCTTCTTTTTTTTTTTTGGCATGGCCAAAAGAAAAAAAGACTTAAAGTGAAGCTAAATTTGCAAAATTATGGGGGGCTAATGATCCGTTAAGGGACAGCTCTCATCTCTGTCTCTAGCCAGCACTGGTGGAGAAGAAACTGAGAGGGAAATGCCCACGCATGCTGACTAGCCTCATGGCGGGTGAGTAGCCATGCGTGTGTGGGCAGAATGGACTGCTATTGAAATTCTCCAATCAGCAGTGTGGGGTGCACGCACACCTACAGCGGAGCACCGATAGGAACACCACTCAAAGTAGTAGTAAAACCTATGGTTGGACAGGAGAGTGATTTAACATCTGGTGACTATGTAAGGGCCCATTTGTTTGCTAAGAGCCAACGTGGAATGTTCATTCAAATGCCAGCCTTTGGTGAGGACTAGTGGAAGGCTGAGTGAGGCTTGCCAGCTAGAAACGGGTATTTTCCAGGTCCTGCCTGAAGGTTCCAGGAATGGCCTCTCAAAACAACAGAGACTATAGGAGTTTAGGCTATCTGAAGGTGTCATTGAGACCAAGTCCAAAGGACCCAGGAGCCAGCAGCTTCTGAGAAGGAAATCTGAACTGGGATCTGTACTAAGGCTTTCCTGTGCTTGAGAGGGTAAAGAGGGTACTTTTAGATGCACAGTAAATGAGCTCTTTCAAGGGTTTACTAGTAAGTAATAAAGCAAAAGTTCATTAACCAAGTCTGGAGTAGAGCTGTGCTGACTGGGTTTTCTCACAGTGGCCTTTGTAGAGTACCTACCATATTTATCAATGAGCACCCAGTTCCTGGGGACAAAGTCTTGGGAATAAGGGAGCAGAGTAAGACATGATAATATAAACATTTCCATGTGTGTAGTTCAGTGGTGCCAGCAATTACCTGAGCTCAGGAAGCAGAAAACCTGGGTTTGTGATAAAGTGGTTCAAATTTATATTTGTAAAGAGATGTAATTCCTATCCTAATCTGACTGGGATAAATACATTATGCAATCCAGACTGATCCCTTTCCTAGAGTTTAACTTCACTGATGATCCAAATGGAACCTCTTCAGCCTACACGTTTTGCCCAAGCTCAACTGTTCGTAGTTTCTGGCAGAAGCGTCATGTCCCAAACCCTAGTACCTTCTCCACTAATACTCTCCCAATCAACCCTCTTATATCCTGCTTTGAGTTAACAAAATGCACCTTCCAGTTGCCCAGCAGTAAAGATGCCACATTTCTATGCAGGTTCCAAACACCTAACATCATGATGACTTAGTCTTAGAGGATTCTTAAGCAGAATCTTTGATTCTGCCATCCTATTACAATATTACACATTAGAAAAGGAATTCCATCTTGGCCTTCTTAACTAGAACTAGAGGCACTATATCACAACATTTTTTTAAATGTTAGAATAAAAGGACTATCTAGGTATTTACATGGCCCTCACCAACAAACAGCATTCAAGAACCACAATCATTTATGGATTTTATCCTATGAGATATGGAACTATTTTTCCCATTTGCAGTTGAGGAATGGAGGCACCGGGTAACTTAAGTCAATTTGCAAAGGTTTGTGACCCAACGAAGAACTGAACACAGGTCTCAAATCTCAGTACAGTGCTTCATCCTCTAGAAGATCCTTCCAACTATATTAGTACTATTATTGCATCATTCAAAAAACAAAATGAATATTTAAGCTCAACTGTAACTTTAGAATACTGAAATGCACTAACCTGTGAAGTTCTCTTTCTCTTCATCTGAAAGCAGCTGCCTTTTCTGCAAGTGTAGGTTTTGTAGAGCAATTTCCAACATGTCTGGTGGAACTGCACAGCATTCCACAGCTTTTTGAAGAAGCTGTTTACACTTCTTTACATTTCCTAGTAAGCAGTAAGGGACAGAGAATTAATTACAAGTTTAGTGAATACAAAAGATACCAATTAAACTAACAGGCAATATGCTCTTAAGCTCCTTTTGTATTAGCATTTTGTCTGGTATGTGCTTTGCATTACCCTCTCAAGATCAGCGTATTCCAAATCCACTTCTGATTTTGTGATCTCCCATTTATCAAAGAGACACTGATTGCCCACCCACCTCATAAAGCAAAAATTATGACAGAGGAAATAGGAAAAGCCAGCCATATTTTCACTTGAAGTTGTGTATTGCATCATTGTTGGCATTTACTCATCAGCTACAACTACAACCCACTACATTGTTTTATGTTCTAAAAAACAGTGACTTTTTAAGATGTATCCCAGAAAAGAAAAGGCATATTTTAAAAGTAAAAGATTCTATAATGACTTCCTAGGTCTGATAAAAACAGTCTCTATAATCCCTGTAAATTTTGATTCATGAAGAGCACACAAATAGAAGTTGTAGCTTAAATAAATCCAGCAAAACTAGATAAGGAATAAGAAACAAATGTGAGAAGTCCACTAAGGAAGCTACACCAGGAAAACAAAGCTAAACAAAAACCACACATGAGGAATCAGGGGGAAGGATGAGGAGGAAGAATATTGTTTAATTAAGAGAGAAGAAATTGTGCTCAGCATATTATTTCCACTTCTAATATATAAATACAAGAGATATTTAGTGAGTATATTAAAGTTTTTGCTAAAAACAGAATTTGCTTTAAAATACATACATATATACATAGATAATTATTATAAAATTGTGCATTAGAGAGAGAGAGAGACACCCCCCCCCCAGGAAAAAAGCCGACCTTGGCCAAATTTCACCTGCCCTCCCCACTATCACTTACCCAGAACCAGTGTGAAATACTTAGCATCTGATAGTACTTATCTGTACAGTGCTTTGAACAAGTAATCAAGTAAATCTGGTCCCCCTCTAGTGCCTTATCCATATACTCAGCCTATTACTATTACCATTTACTCTGTTAATAGAAGTGGTAGGGAGCTGTGCTGTGGATCTAAATGTCATATCCTGCTGATTACCCAAGCTGGGGGTTAATATGGGTCCACATACTGGAATTATTATTTGCTTGTTTTTAAAATTAGGAAATTACATCCAAAATAACCTACATTAAAAGAACATTAAGGTTGCAATGTTAAGCAGTCAAATTCTAAAATGCCATACATAAGGTTGTACATGCAGCCTTAATTTACCCCCTTGTGCACGTCCATTATGATACAGTCTTTAATTATATGTTCACTACTATTGTTCCCCCAGAGGACTCATACCTGATTCAAGTGAATGGATAGTTATTCAAGATTTCTTATCTTTCTCTTTCAGTGTGTGGCCCCAGGCTTTATTAACTGCACACCATTCAAACCCTGCACTGAACACAAAATTAATTTCCTCTCAGGCGTTTCTATGGTGCTTTCACCATACTATCCAAGAGTATCACAAACATTAATGAATTTTTTTTCCACAACACTGGTGAGAATAGGTTCTATTATTATCCCCATTTTATAGGTGAGGAATTGTGGCACAGAGAGATTAAGGTCAAAAGTGTCCACTAATTTGGATGCTCAATTTGAGACACTTAAGTCCTGATTTTCTAGAGTACATATCACTTCATATGCTCAAAGCACAGCTCCACTTAACTTTAATTGAAGTCACAAATGCTGAGCACCTGTAATCTGGCCCCTTCTCTCATTTTGGGCACCCAAAAAATGAGGAACACAATTAGGGCCAGCTCCACAACAGGACTCGGGTGCCTAACTGACACTTTAGGCAACATAAATATCCTCAAATCCCCCACTCAGTGGCCTCCTAACTCTGTAGACACCTATTTTATGTTCCTAAAGCTCATGCTTCATGGCTTCAATTGGTCACCAGTTCCTTCACCACCACAGTGCATTCTCAGAAGTTTTTGGTCTCCTTCCTCTGAAGGATGAGGGATGGACATGGCTGGAGATGGAACACTGCCAGGTGGTCCAAGGGTCCGAGGTGACACCAAGCATTCTCTCTCTCTCTCTCTCTCTCTCTCATGTGCTTAGCTGGTTGGTTCTTGCTCACATATCTAGGGTCTAACTGATTGCCATATGTGCCAAAGGAAAGGAATTTTCCCCCAAGTCAGATTGGCAGTGACCTTGGGAGTATTTCACCTTCTTCTTTCCCTTTCAACAATCCCCAACCTCATTCACTACACACTTTCCAGCTTCTTCAACTAATAAGGCAGGGGCCCTACAGACGACAGCCTCATTCACTATATGACCCTGATTAATGCCCCTATTGATTTCTGAGCACCGAATAAGATGGGGTCCTGTGGTGGTCAGGGGATACAAGTATGTGACCATGCTATTAAAAATCTTTCATTATGTATACACACAAGGGTGTCAAATTAAGGCTGTATGGACAACCTTAATTCTGGCATTTTCTACTTTTGAATGCTTGACTTTGCAACCTTACTATTCAGAGTTGGGTATTTTTGGAAGTAGCTTCCTATAATGAATGCTAACAACTATTGCATTTACAAATATTCAGTAAGTTTTTGTAAATGAAGACAAAAGAGGAGGAGGAGCTGTTGGAGCAACTAATTAAGTCAGTGACCAAGCATAATTATTTATCACATTCCCTCATAGCCTCCAATATCTAGAAAGAAGAATCTAGTTCTCTGTAAGCAGAGGTATATGTAACGAGAAAGTCTAACTGCCGCCTCTAGGGGCCATTGTGACATTCAAAAAAAGGAAAAAAGAGTCACTGCCAAGTACTGGAGGCAGTTTCTCCAGGAGGAGAGGAACGTTTAGGGGAGCATAAAACAAAGCAGTTGGGTAATATGTCTTAATAACAAGGGAACTATGGGCTAGAGACCAGAATAAAGGAACAGAACAGACAAGGAGGGGTGCCTGTGAAACCGAAGACACTGATTAACTTTCTCCAAGAAAGGCTACACTTACTATATTAAGTGTTGCTAAAATACATAAACACCTTTCCCTTTATTTTTCCATTTAATTAAGTCCTGTAATTACTTCAGGAATTTTGTTTGATCATAACACAGGTGTTTCATAAGCCACTCTTTATTAAGACATGCTCCATAGTATGATAAAGTTTGAGAACTCCTGCTATCATCTACCTACTGTAGTTTGTAACAAAGTAGTGACTATAGATGCCAACTATACAGTGTATGCAGGAGCATTGCACTGAGCACAGACCAGCAATATCAGTGAGTACGGATATCATGGGTTTAGAGACTGAATACAAACCTGATGAGAGAATCTCTTTCCATAACACAATTTTTATCCACCCTGGATATCAAAAAATAGATATTTAACCATTTTCCTTTGACAAAATAAACCTGAATAAAATTAAATTTGAAATTATGACAACCTATGTTAAGCCCTAATCTATTAAAATCACTTAAAACAAAAAAAAAAAAGGAGTACTTGTGGCACCTTAGAGACTAACCAATTTATTTGAGCATGAGCTTTCGTGAGCTACAGCTCACTTCATCAGATGCATACCGTGGAAACTGCAGCAGACTTTATATATACACAGAGAATATGAAACAATACCTCCTCCCACCCCACTGTCCTGCTGGTAATAGCTTATCTAAAGTAATCATCAGGTTAGGCCATTTCCAGCACAAATCCAGGTTTTCTCACCCTCCACCCCCCCACACAAATTCACTCTCCTGCTGGTGATAGCCCATCCAAAGTGACAACTCTTTACACAATGTGCATGATAATCAAGGTAGGCCATTTCCTGCACAAATCCAGGTTCTCTCACTCCCTCACCCCCCTCCAAAAACCCACCCCCATACACACACAAACTCACTCTCCTGCTGGTAAAAATACACTGCATCATTGAGCTTTTCAAAAATGTTATTGGGTTAAAAAGGTGCTGCTGTTTTAATTATATATAGAATTGGGGGAACATTTCAACTTCTTAGGTCAACACAAGCTTCACAAATATTTCATAAAGGTCACATGCTGCATTAAGTATTTGTATTATTTTCCATCTTTACAACAGAGAGAATGCTCTAGACCAGGTATCTCAAACTCAAATCACCACGAGGGGCACATGAGGACTAATACATTGGCCCGAGGGCTGCATCACTGAAACCTTTTCATACAACGATACAAAAGTATAGTCAAAAATGAAAAAAATGAAGAGTAATATAGTATGCTATTAAGAGTCAATGTATTGACTTTTTTAAAACTGTAATGCGAAGAGGGGTTTTAACAAAATATAAACACCTGTAACTACTCCTTATGGGTCAGTAACACTGATGATGATCTACACTAA
The DNA here is from genome assembly GCF_965152235.1 of Eretmochelys imbricata. Taxonomy (NCBI): domain Eukaryota; kingdom Metazoa; phylum Chordata; order Testudines; family Cheloniidae; genus Eretmochelys; species Eretmochelys imbricata. The sequence goes on along the minus strand of NC_135574.1, from coordinate 62,666,321 downwards.
CAGTCCATCAACACAGCTGTAACGGCAGGAACTTTTTAAAGTAACTATTCATACAAAATACGTTGCCACTTTTAATAAACATTCTTCCCAACTACTCACAGCAAAGAATCATACATGCTGAACTTCATACCTCAGACTGCTCGTCTAGTCCATGAGGCCCCACCCCTGACCCGCTTCTTCCCACCCCTCCCCCACCTCCCATTCCAACTCGTTCCCCCAACTCCCTGCCCCAACGCCACCAGTGGAGTTGGTGCCTATGGCAGGCCACGGGAAATAACTCCACTGGCTGCATGCATTAACCCAGAAACCGCAGCCTCTCCTTTTAAATTGCCAACCCATTTTAAATGGCCAACCCAATGGCTACTTCATATGGGAAATGAGGGCGCTGCTGTTTGAAACCATTCACACATGTTATGAAGGTTAAAGAAGCCAAAAGACTGTGGCTTACCATGGCTGCCTGCAAGCCGAATTCTGTTGCCCGGCCCTGCGTGAGTGATCTTTCACACCAAACCGGCATACCCACAATAAGAGGCAAAATGCGACCTTTTAATGAAAGTACATGTGCTCTGTAATGTTAACAGCAAGGTTTACCGTGAAAGAGTCTACCCATTGTTCTATAAAATGGGTCTTTTTAACTTCCACTCTCCCTTTTATTTCCTCCACCAGCTGCATATGTTTCTCCTTCCCAGAGGCTAGCGAAGATTAGAAGGCGAAAAAAACCGCACTCACGATGAAATGTTCTCTGACCTCATGCTGTCCTCCCACACTGACAGAGCACAGCAAAATACATGGAGGCAGACAATCTCAGAGTGCAGGAAAACACAATATGACCGCGAGGAGAGGTGGCACGCTGAAGATGGCAGGTGGCGTCAGCTTGCTGAAAGAAGGCAGGAGTCAATGCTCAGGCTGCTGGAGGATCAAACTCATATGCTCCAGCGTATGACTGAGCTGCAGGAAAGGCAGCAGGAACACAGACCGCCACTACAGCCCCTATGTAAACAACTGCCCTCCTCCCCAGGTTCCATAACCTCCTCACCCAGATGCCCAAGAACGCGGTGCGGGGGCCTCCGGCCACCCAGCCACTCCACTCCAGTGGATTGCCCAAGCAACAGAAGGCTGGCATTCAATAAGTTTTAAAGTGCTGTGTGGCCTTGTCCTTCCCTCCTCCACCACGGCACCTGGTGCTTCCCTCCTCCACCACCCCTCCCGGGCTACCTTGGCAGTTATCCACCTAGTTGTGTGATGAATAAATAAAGAATGCATGAATGTGAAGCAACAATGACTTTATTGTCTCTGCAAGTGGTGATCGAAGGGAGAGTGCTTAGCTTACAGGAAAGTAGAGTAAACCCGGGGCGTGGGGGCAGTGTTTCCATCAAAGAGAAACAACAGAACTTTCACACTATAGCCTGGTCATTCCTGAAACTGGTTTTCAAAGCTTCTCTGATGTGCACTGCGCCCTCCTGTACTCTTCTAACCGCCCTGGTGTCTGGATGCGCGTAATCAGCGACCAGGTGATTTGCCTCAACCTCCCACCCTGCTATAAACGTCTCCCCCTTACTCTCACAGAGATTGTGGAGTGCAAACAATCAGTAATAACAATGGGAAAATTGGTTTCGCTGAGGCCTAAACAACTCCGTAAGCTGCGCCAGCGCACTTTTAAATGCCGAAATGCACATTCTACCACTATTCTGCACTTGCTCAGCCTATAGTTGAACTGCTCCTTACTACTGTCCAGGCTGCAGTGTATGGCTTCATGAGCCATGGCATTAAGGGGTAAGCTGGGTCCCCAAGGATAACTATAGGCATTTCAACATCCCAAAGGTTACTTTCTGGTCTGGAAAGTAAGTCCCTTGCTGCAGCTGTTCAATAAGACCAGAGTTCCTGAAGATGCGAGCGTTATGTACCTTTCCCGGCCATCCCACGTTGATGTTGGTGAAACGTCCCTTGTGATCCACCAGTGCTTGCAGCACCATTGAAAAATATCCCTTGCGGTTTATGTACTCGCTGCCTTGGTGCTCCGGTGCCAAGATAGGGATATGGGTTCCGTCTATCATCCCACCACAGTTAGGGAATCCCATTGCAGCAAAGCCATCCACTATGACCTACACATTTCCCAGAGTCACTACCCTTGATAGCAGCAGCTCAGTGACTGCGTTGGCTACTTGCATCACAGCAGCCCCCACAGTAGATTTGCCCACTCCAAATTGATTCCTGACTGACCGGTAGCTGTCTGGCGTTGCAAGCTTCCACAGGCCTATCACCACTCGCTTCTCCTCTTGGTATTCTTGCGCTTCAGGGCAGGGGAAAGCGAGTCACAAAGTTCCATGAAAGTGCCCTCACGCATGCGAAAGTTTCGCAGCCACTGGGAATCATCCCAGACCTGCAACACTATGCGGTCCCACCAGCCTGTGCTTGTTTCCAGGGCCCAGAATTGGCGTTCCACACCATGATGTGCACACTGCAGGGGCCCGTACTTTGTGAGAAGTCTATGTCCATGTCCTCATCACTCTCATCACCGCGCTGCAGTCGCCTCCTCCTCTCCTGGTTTCACTTTTCTTGCAGGTTATGGTTCTACATATTCCGCTGGATAATGCGAGTGGTGTTTTTTGTGCTCATAATTGCCGTGGTGATCTGAGTTGGCTCTATGTTCCCAGTGCTATGGCGTCTGCGCTGAAAAAAGGCGCAAAACGATTGTCTGCCTTTGCTCCGACGGAGGGAGGGGCGACTGACAACATGGCTTACAGGGTTGGCTTGCAGGGAATTAAAATCAACAAAGGGGGTGGCTTTGCATCAAGGAGAAACAGAATGGCCCCCTTAAGGATAGGGCTCAAAACTCTGGGTTTAGCAGGCCGTTGATTTCACAGAGGGAGGAAGGAAGGGGGGAGAAAATGAATATAAACCAAATCTGGTCTATATCTTGTTTTGATCCACTTCATCTATCTTTTTACATCTTGCTGATAGCAGACGGTGTAGTACGACTGCTGGCAGGACTGAATTGCCATGAGACTAAACTTAAAAGGGAAATGACCTGGCTGAGTCACTCCCATGTCTTCCCAGGCATCCCTGACCGACCTCACCGAAGTCGGCTAAAAGAGTACCCTGGAGTACGGTGACGATGGCTACCAGTCATACTGCACTGTCTGCTGCCAAAAGGCAATGAGCTGTTGCTGTGTAGCAATGCAGTACCGTGTCTGCCAGCACCCAGGAGACATACAGCGACAGTGAGCTGAGCGGGCTCCATGCTTGCCATGGTATGGCATCTGCACGGGTAACCCAGGAAAAAAGGCGCAAAAGGATTGTCTGCCTTTGCTTTCCAGGAGGGAGGGAGGGAAGGGGGGGGCTTGATGATATGTACCCAGAACCACCCGCGACAATGTTTTTGCCCCATCAGGAATGGTATTTCTACCCAGAATTCAAATTGGCGCAGAGACAGTAGGAACTGGGGGATAGCTACTTACAGTGCAACGCTCTGGAAGTCGACGGCTGCCTCGGTACTGTGGACGTACTCCACCAACTAAATGCACTTAGAGCATTTGTGTGGGGACAGACACAATCGACTGCATAAAAACGCTTTCTACAAAACCGACTTCTATAAATTCAACCTAATTTCATAGTGTAGACATACCCTTAGATAGCTAACCTGCCTCTTCCTCGATTTTTCTAATTTCAGTTGAGAGTTGTTTAGAAGTTTGTCAGAGATATTAATTAGGAGTTAAAAACTACAGGGTGTGAGGGGAGATGATTGACCCAAAATACTTTTTGGATTGGCTGCCCTGTTCTTGATTGAAAGATGGAGGCCCTTCTTTGTACTGGTGGAAAAAACTTCACAGAAAAGGCAAGTCTTTACACACCACATTAACCAGTTTCCATAGAAAAATTTTGTGCAGACAATCATCATATCTCGGACTTCTAGGCAGTGAAGTAGTATTACAAAGTCTCTCCTATCTCATACGAAGCTATACTAGAAAATGTTGGAAAATCTGCTCTAACTATATGGATTACGTAGGCTTCAGTAATCAGTCCTAAATATACCATATTCAACAGAACACACTTTCTAAAACAAATCTGAGACACACGTTCTACTAAAATGAAAAAAACCCACACTTTTCTGAAGGGAAGAAACCAGGGCATTTTAGATCAAATGGAAGGAAAAAGTACTTTCTAAATTCTTAAATTTTCCTGATTAAGTACCTACTACACAATATTCTATTTTCTTAATTATACTGATTTTTTAAAAAAGAAAAGAAAAAGAAAAAGCTTCTAATATTAGACACATACCTTGTGACAGTTCGAATTGTGCCAAAGCTACGTGCACGAAAGCAAATTTCTTGCAGTTCAGTCTGGCAAGATGAAACTGGTCACGTGCCTCCTCTGGGTCTTGAAACCTGTAAAATAGAACACTGACAGTTATGTAGAGAGGAAAAGCTGGAAATGAAAGAGTAAAGGAAATTTAAGGGCAGGGTTCCATATATTTAATGATGGACAAGGAATCTGCTGCAAAATTCACCTTTGCCACAGTACTGCCCTCCAGAAGCTAAACAAAAATCTTTCTACTCATCACAACTGTTAAAAAATAAATTAAACAAATGTATACTATTTCCTTGAGTCTGCAGGAAGACTGAAAGAACAAGGCGTTAACTGCCCTAGTCAATATCAGCGAGGGTATTCTCAAACTCTTCAGGATAATTTTAACTACCAATACTTTTTTCTTGCAGATAATTTTAGCTGAAAAATTTAGTTAATATACTTAAAACACACACAAGCCTCCAACATGTGTGCAAGGTGCTAAGTGTCAAAGCCTCCAGTTTTCCCCTAACTTATGTTTTTGCCACTATAAAAATTTGCAGTATACCAAAAAAATTATCACCTCATTCTAATGTGAAAAAATGAATACAACATCAAGACACAGGAGCACTATAATTAATTGATTTCTGAAATGAATCTGTCACAGAATTTGCAGTTTGCCACACCAAACTGTTGCAGAATGCAGGGATTTTGCCACAGAAACAAGGTCCAGTTTCCCAAGGCATATAGGGGATTTTGTTTTAGGGACATGGCCAAGATTTAGCAGTCCTCCTTGAAAAGTACAGTTTCATATGTACCTCCTCATATTTAACTTTAAATAGCTTCACTACTACTGGTGAGGCAATATCTTTTGTTGGACCACATTATTCTAGAAGATCTGAAGAAGACCTTTTTATAAGCATGAAAGCTTGTCTCTCTCACCAACAGAAGGTGGCCCAATAAGAGAGAGAGATATTACCTCTCTCACCTTGTCTCTCTAATCTCCTAGGACCAACACGACTATGACACTGCATTCACTGTTGTTGACTCTCAGATATTTAAGCAGGGCAACCACAATTACAGGTATGAGATGTTAGCACACAACGTAACATCCTTCTAAATATCCCTGATCACATACATCCACTCCAAATGCAAGTTAAGGCAGAGCAAGGTTCATATCTATATTACATTCAAATAAAAAGAAGAGATCATTCTAGTTTCGGAGGGAGGGATGGGCTGACCATGACAGTTTTTGTGGCATATGTTTTCTATACAACCAAATTGGGAGTTCTGTAAAAGGAGTTTAGTAGATGGACAAAAAGATACAATTCACAATCAAGAAAGATGACAACTTTAGCTAAAAGCCTATCTGGTTCATTGGCAAAGTGAAGTCAGCAGTTCAAAATAAAAAAGCAACATATAACAAATGGAAATAAGGGGAAATGGATAGCAATTACTATAAAAGTAGAAGTTATGCAGTGCATAAAACTGACAAGGGAAACTAAGGCCATGTCAAACCCAAGGCAGACAGGGTTAAGGACAATGAGAAGAACCATTTCTGTTTGTTTTTAAGTATACGAAGATCATAAAAATTCTAGCAATGGTATAGGCCCCTTACTAGATGGAGATGGTAAAATTGTTAATGATGATGCAGAACAGGCAGAAGCGTTCAATAAATGCATCTTTTTTGTATTTGGAAAGAAGCTGGATGATCTACTTGCCTCACATGAGGAAAATAAAGCACTTTCCAGTCCACTAGTAACCAAGGAGGATGTTAGACAATAGGTACTAGGAGTAAATATTTTTAAATCAGCAAGCCCACATGACTTGAGCCCAAGAGTGTTGGATTTTTAATCTTGAAATAAAACAAAAACTCCAGAACACTGGAAGAGTGCTAATGTTGTGCCAGTATTCAGAATAGACAAGTGTGATGACCTAGGTAACTATAGGCTGGTTAGCTGGACATCAATCCCAAGCAAAATAATGGAAAAGCTGATACAGGATTAAAATTAACAGAATTATTAAACAATAGGAGTATAATTAAGGCCAATTAACATGGTTTTATGGAAAAGTTTTGCCCAACAAACCTATATGTGCATAGATATAATATACTTAGATTTTTGTCAGGCATTTAACTTAGTACAGCATGACATTCTGATTAAAAAATTAGCACTATACAATATCAATAAAGCACATGTTAAATGGATTAAGAAATGGCTAACTGACAGATCTAAGAAAATACTTGTCAACGGGGAAACATCACTGAATAGGAATGTTTTTAGTGGGGTTCTGCCTGGCTTGATACTAGGCCCAAAGCTATTCAACATTTTCATCAATGATCTGGAAGTAAATATAAAAATCACTGCTTATAAAATTTGCATATGATACAAAGATGCAACAGTGGTAAACAACAAGAACAGAAGTCATACAGTGTGATCTGAATCACTTGGTAAATTGGGCCCATAAAAAAAAAAAGCATATTTTAATACAGCCAAATGGGAAGTCCAGGAACAAGGACTGTAGGCCATACCTACAGAAAGGGGACCATTCTGGAAAGCAGTGATTCTCAAAAGGATTTAGGAGTCAGTGGACAAGCAACTCACCATATGCTCCCAGTGCGATGCTTTGGAGGAAAGGACTAATGTGATCCTTGGTTGTATCAATAGAGGAGTAGTGAACAGGAGTAGGAGGTGATACAGATGCTGAAATATTGTGTACGGTTCTGGTGTTCACATTTTGAAAAACCAGAGGGTACACAAAAAAATTTGGGGCTGGAGAAAATGCCCTAGGTCTGGTTTACACTACAGAGTCAAGTTGACACAAGGCACCTTATATCGACCTAACTCTGGAAGCATCTACACTTAAATTTCTCTCCCAGTGACGTAACTGCCCCACTACGCCGACTTAACTCCACCTCCATGAGCGGCACAGTCAAAGTCAATTTAATCAGGTGAATGCAGTGTCAGTGTAGACACTGTGTTGCTTATGTTGACTGTTACTGGCTTTCAGGAGCCATCCCACAATGCCCCACAGTGACAGTACAATTGATACAAGTGCTCCTGGTGAGGACACGCATCCCCGACACAAGGAGCAAAGTATTGACACACAAGTGATGCAATTAGTGCAGCGGCTGTATGCCAATGTATGTTAGGTTGACTTAATTGTGTAGTCCCAGAGCCGAACTGGACATCATGGCTTGTTCCAGGAGGTGTTGCTTCAGACATAGATTTACTGCAACATACACTCTCTTTTTGAAAAAACAGCAGATAGTGCATTTTTCTTTAATGTGCCACTCTGCCAGAGACAACACACACAGACTACAGGGATCACTATTCTTAATAGCCACCCCGCAAGAAGGACATGTTTAAAACCTGGTGAAGGCACAGCACTAGGGTAACTAACAACAAACTACTTAAACTATTTAACTAAATAACTAAAGGGTACTACTGAGTTTAAACTATTTACAAAGCACACAAAGAAATCTCGCCGTGGCGCAGTAAACCAGTGGGAAAAAAAGGACAGGGAACTCCAACTCAGTTCCTTCTCACCGCCCGCTGCCTGTGGTGGTAGGATGCAGAATGTCCACCGACTTACGTGGGTTTTCTTGGACCAGTTCCACCTGGATTCACAGGGAATTAATCATCCCGCTAATGAACTCTTGCTATGTTTTAAAGTAATCTGGAATAGGTGAAAATGAATCAGGACAGAAGGCTTTGCCTGGTGATGCAGATGAATTGTTGCAATATAGAAAAGAGTCCTCAACCTCCAACGGTTGTTGCACCATGGGTACTAAAAGATTGGGTACCTGGGGCAGGTTGTTACCAAGCCCTGTACTAGGCACAGGACCTTCTATGTCATTGGGATGCACTGAAGAGCTTTGTTAAGACTGCTCTTGGGAACCCAATCCAGAAGCTGACAGAATGTCCCATGGGTTCCCATACGGCCATTTGTATGTATGGTATTGGGGGCGGGGGGGGGGGAAGTGGGGAAGGGGGCAGGCAGGCACCTGGCAGACAGCCATGGTGATCTCTCTCTTGATCTGCTACTGTACTGATGACTACGACATGTGCTAGATTTTGCCACTGAAGAATGAGTGGGAGCTAGTCTAGATCTTCTCTTCAGTAAACAGACACACAGCTCCTCCTCTGAATCCAACAAACAGAAACAGCAGTCTCTGTGAGACAGTGATCTCAAACTCAAAATCACCATGAGGGCCACATGAGGATTAGTACATTGGCCCGAGGGATTCATCACTGAAACCTTTTCATACAACGATACAAAAGTATAGTCAAAAATGAAAAAAATGAAGGGTAATATAGTATGCTATTAAAAGTCAATGTATTAACTTTTTTAAAACCCCTCTTCGCGTTACAGTTTTAACAAAATATGAACACCTGTAACTATTCCTTATATGGTCAGTAACACTGATGATTATCTACATTAACAGTCTATTAACATAGCTGTAATGGCAGGAACTTTTTAAAGTAACTATTCAGACAAAATACGTTGCCACTTTTAACAAACGTTCTTCCCAACTACTCACAGCAAAGAATCATACATGCCGAACTTCATACCTCAGACTGCTCGTCTAGTCCGTGAGGCCCCGCCCCTTCCCTGCCCCCATTCCAATCCCTTCCCCAAATTCCCCGCCCCAACTCCACCCCCTCCCTGCCTCCTCCCCTGAGCACGCTACATCCCAGCTCCTCCTTCCCTCCCTCCCTCCCTCCCGGAAAGTCCTAAGCACCGCCAAACAGCTGTTTGACGGTGGGAAGCACTGAGAGGTAGGTGGAAGAGGGGGGATGCAGCGCACTCAGGGGGAGGGAGGGGAGCTTGGCTGCCAGTGCAGTTGGCGCCTATGGCAGGCCGCAGGAAATAACTACAGCCCACGGGCCGCGTGTTTGAGACTCCTGCTGTGAGATGTAGCTGTATGTACCATCTTCAGAACCGGTACAAGAGATTTAAGCCTCACTGGTACTGCATGTCTTGAAGTTGGTACTACAGATTTCCTGACCATAGAAGTAGAAGTATCTGATGGGATTGGTACCAAGCAGGGGAGCCCAGTACCAAAAAAATGCACTAACTGTGGTACCAACTGCATGACTTGAGCAGAATTTCAATATTCTGCCATAGTAGACGGTTTGTATGGATTCCCCTAAGTAAGTTCTTTGCCATTGCATCAGCTACTGCTGTCATCGGTAGCAAAATTGCTTGTGGCAGTGCTAAAGTTGGTGCTTCAACTAATAGTCTCACTTGTGCTGGCCTCGATGTTACCTCAGGAGGTACCAAGTCAATGACTAAGCTTCCTGTAGAAGTCCAACCATTGGTAACAACAAGCTGCGAGTCTCCACACACACTCTAACCTTGCTACACAATGGTTCCCTGAAGACTTACTGAAGCTTCACAGTGTCCCAAGTGCCCTTTAGAAGAGGAACTCTCTTTTGCTTTTGAAGTCAGATTTCATCCTGAGACTGACTTGTGGCTCTTACAATGTGTTCTCGGAGAAGGAAAACACTTCTTCTCCAGTTGCAGAATCTCTGACCCCACACAGCAGAAAGAGCCATAGGAGAACCACTTGAGGCCAAGAGAGAAGTGCTGGGTCTGGACAACCCAGGTCCAAGGAAGGAAGCATGGTACACTCCATGAGGTAGTCTCTCAACCTAATGTTCCTGGACTTCTAGGTCCTCTTTTTAAAAGATCTACAAATAGAGCACCTATCTCTAATATGTCCCTAGCCAAGACAAAGCAGGCAGCAGGTATAAGGGTCACTAACAGGTTGAGACCCTGCACATGAAACAGTGCTTGAAACCAAGCGACTTGGGAATAACCAAGCTCCTTGTACCAAGCAAAAACAAGCTTGGAAAAGTAAACATAAAAAACCTTTACAAAAACAGAAATGAAATATTGCCAAGGGGGAAAAAAAACCATGCATACCCTAAACTACTATTTATAATATGAAGAAAAAGCTTTCCCCAGAGGAGAAAAGGAAACCTTGAGCAACAGTCCACAGACAGCACCACAGGTAGCAAGAAGGAACTGAAGAGAGCATGGGGGCAACTCCACCCTTTACACCCTCAGCTGGATGTAAGAAGTGCATAGCACATGTGCTGCCCTGATAGGTACCACTAGGGAAAACTCTGGCTAGACACACTAGTACATTAGACACACACACACACAGAGAGAGAGAGAATAGACAGTGCAGTCTCTCAAAGAAGAACCAGCCCCTTCCACTTCTGTTTCACTGAGAATAAGTTAAGGGACTATTCATTAGCTTCATTTTATTGGGTAAAGTTATATTCTGGTAATTGACTTGTCTTTGTTTCTGTGATATTAGTAAGAAAAATAACAGTGCCTCTCATTCTGGAACAGCCACGGCAGCAGGCTTGGATAATGTTTTTCTGAAAGATGCATTACTGTTAAATAGATAACCTGCCCTACTGAGAAGTAAGTTGCAACCGCAACACAAAAGTTATGTTAAGTGGGTTCTAAAATTCCAAAGAGAGAAAAAGCATGGCTTTTGAGGTGAATAGGTTAAAATACAACTCAGAATTATTACCCACAATACAGAGTTGAGGTGAAACTTGTTAAACTTACAAGTTTCCTATTTTTTTTGTACTTGCACATAATATTTAAGTTTACACAAAATAGGGGTGAAGGGGAAGGAAAGAATGGGAGGCCTCCTCATATCATTTTCAACCTTCCTCACACATACAATCCAAGTAAAAGAAAATTATTTTTAAACAAGTGTTATTGAAAGTAATGTAACAGACTAATATTTTGGTGAGATTTGGTGTGCTCCCAGTCCCCCATCCCTATGTGTTAAAAATAAGCTGATCAATCATACTCATCAGTATATAAGAAAATATGCCATCTGCGTCACAATAAGTAGGTTTACATTAGTCACTTATCCTGCACAAGCAGTAAGTTTCTAATGGTCCTAGGTGCCCTCTAATTATAAGTTAAATAACATGAATGTTAATAGAAGTATTTATTTGCCCTAAGGGCAAAAGAGACTTTTGTTAACTGTGTCTATTTTGCCATTAGTAAAATTCAGAAGTCTTCTTTTGGAGTTTTCTTATTGTAAATTGGTGATTGGTACTTACGCTTTCAACTCAGCAAATCTCACTAGGATCCGAGCATAGTTCTCATTTTGACTGTGTTTTTCTGCAGGTAGTGCAGCAACTGCTTGACTGTAACGACCAATCAATCTATTCAATAGACTAATATCAGTCTGAGGTATACCCTTTTTTTCCAATTTAAGCAAGAAACTCAGCCAGTCTTCCGGATTATTTGCAGTCATCATAATTTGATTAACAGTGCCAGAGTTATCTAAGAAAAAAGCAACAACCAAATACATTCTTAGGTTTATGGTTATAAATACATACATACATACACACACAAATATGAACACTAAATGAAAGGGGGGAAATGTCAATATTTGCAAAAAATTCTAAATATGAGTAATCTACAAACAAGTGCAGTTACTGAAAGAAAGGATCTAAGCAGCGTTATCAAGGTGGGCTGACATTTGTCACTTGTTTTGGGCATCACTTTTTAGTCTTAAAAAGACTGTAAAAAGAAAATACTGAAATAGATTAAACTGTTTTTGTTTAATAGTTCTCAGATTAGTTGACTTTAGCATCAATTGCAGGAAGAGTGAAAATGCAGATTAAGAAAAAAAACATACCTGTTGTATCAGCTGAGACTTTAGTAAAATTAAGCTCATCAGTAACATTGTCTTCATTTTTATATTTATTTTTTAGGTCTCTGACTCGATTCATGATTGAAGCAATTGTCAGTCCTCTTTCGCTTAAATCCTCCTCCTCCATTTCTAGACACAGATAAAAAACAGGGTAACTACTGCAGAGTTCTGTTGCAGTCAAGGTACAAGTGAAAGCTTCTGTAGCAAACAGCCGTTAAAGCCTGAGAGATTTCCTCATGTACATTTTGAGGATTAAGACCATTCCATATCTACCATACTTATTTCAGCAAAAGCTACAAACTTCTGTTATCAAGGCAATTTTAATTATACTCCTGAAACAAGTTACTTGTTACTAGTTTGTTAATGGTATCTACAACCTAGCATTACTTTTTCCCTGAATATACACAAACAAGTATTTAAAAGCGTTCTTTGAATGCAGGGTGTGCAATGCTGTTCAACAACATAGCACTTCGAAATTTTTCAGGGCAATTTATTCTTTGATGGATTTGACTCAATAGTTCATTTTAATTGAATGTTACCGTCTAAAAAAGTGCAATTCAAAAAGATCTGATGCCCTTAAGTGAAATAAACACATATACAAATATTTTTTTAAACACAAACACATATTTCAAAGTATTTGGTTGTTATGGTTCCTGCAGACACTTGGCTTTACAGTGCTGTAAGATTCCAAGGTGCTTTACAAGAATATTACAAGACAGATCCCTCTCCCAAAGTTGCAGCCTAAATAAGACATTATACAGACAGTATGCCTTGAGACAGCAATTTAAAGCTGAAAGCTACTAATATTTGTTGCTATGCTCTGGAGTGCAGTGCTTGTAATGCTAGGAGGTGATTGTGAAGGGTGCAGACGATGCACTATGAAGGCTTAAGAAAATTGCTTGTTGCTTTGCAGGGCTCTGTTTGCTTTCAATTAATAGAATAAAGACGGTTTTCAAACCAAAACAATTCTTTTATTGAAAAACAACAACCGAAGGGGAGAGAGACAAAACAAACACATCAGCACTGTGGTGGATGGAGGAAAGGGAGGATCCCAGGAGGAGGTGGGGTCCTGGGACGGTTAAAGATTTGTGTATGTCCAGGTTTCATATCCAATCTTCTCCTTTGGAGTACAGTGCAGCAGGTACTGTACTTCAGCAGGGCTAAACTGCAGAGGGTGTTGAGTGCAGTGGGTACTGGGAGTCTGCAGTGCTGGACTGTGACAGGAGAGGATTGGAATGCAGCAGGTACAGACTGGAGCCAGGAGGTTGATAAGGGTATTTTGGCGGTGTCTGGGGTGCATGTGAGAAAGAGTTTTGTGACAGCTGCTGCAGGGGAGGGCAGGTGCGGAGCTGCTTGGTTTGCAGTGCTAGTAGCGCCTGGAGAGTGTTCACTTGGGGCTCCATAACGTTTAAGAGCCGCTCTGTGGCTTCGTTCTGGCATGCCACTTTCTCCTTTCAGTCCCTATTCTCGCTGTCCCGCCACTCCTTCAGTTCTTGTTTTTCAGCCACGCAGTGCATCATAACATCACGCAGAGTCCTCTTTAGTTCTTCCTGGCTTAATTCTGCACAGCCATTCAGCTGGCAATAATAAAGAGGGAAGCTGGACTCCCAAGGTCATATCTGTGAAGCCAAAATGCAACATTTTACAGAAGCAGTATTGTTTGCAAAACACAGACCACTGATTCAGTGATTTAAAACACAGCCACTATTCACATACCTGTCACTAACTGGCTGACCCCAAGCAAGCACTCATGAGCCACAAGACCCCCAAAATGGTGAGTAACCACAGGGGCAGTGAAATCAGTGTTCCAGGACTGTACTGTACACTGAGCACGTGGCTCTTGGGGAGAGCCAGTACTGGGGGGTTGGGGTAGGGTGGGGGGCTTATAATCATTCCTGTCCCCACATTTTCCACAGGCTGCATTCGTTATGGAAGATATCTCACTGCTAAAGGTAAGCAGGGAATCAAGGGAGGGTCTTCTCCAAGACTGCGGCTTCTGCCCTGGCCCTTATGTGGCTCACCTGTGTGCGGCAATGGTCCTCTGACCCCCCACCACCACCCTGTGACAGTAGAGTGGTGCGTGAAAGTTGCCCTTAATGGGGCAAGAAACAAAGCAGCTCAGCCAAAGAACCTGCAGCAGTGGATTGCCCAGTACCTCCATGAGAGTTTCCTGGAGAGCTCTGAGGCAGATTCCCATGAAGTGAGGGAGTCAATCAACAACCTGTTCTGCCTCTCAGACTAGGCACGTGGTGGTACGCACATCATACAGACACAAGCCTGCTTTCTGCAACCCTCCTGCCTCCAACAACTCGCTTCAGCAATTCCCAAAATCAAAGCCACTTACCAGGGACCTCCTCTCCAGTTTGTGCTTCGCCAAGCTCCGACAGCTGTGACTGGCTAGCCTCCTCTGGGGTAGAGAAGAGGTCCTGGCTGCGTGCATCTCTGACCTCCAAGTCGTCTCTGCCTCTGGGTCCCCTGAACCCCTCCTCATCCAAGATTTCCTCCTCCTGGCTCGGTCCACTCTCGACTGGCACACAAGTCACTGAAGTATCTATGGTGGCCTTCGCAGTGGAGGTGGGGTCGCCACCGAGCATCACGTCCAGCTCTTTGTAGAACCAGCAGCTCGTGGGCACAGCACCAGAGCAGCAGTTTCCTCCTGTGCTTTGTGGTAGGCATTCCATAGATCCTTCACTGTGACCCTGCACTGCAGTGTGTCCCGGTCATGGCCCCTTTCTGCCATGCATCGTGAAATCTGTCCATAGGTATCATAATTCCTACAGCTGGAGCGCAGCTGAGACTGGACAGCCTCCTCTCCCCAAATGCTGATGAAGTCCAGCAGCTCGGCATTGCTCCAAGCAGGGAATCGCCTGGTACGTGGAGCAGGCATGGCCACCTGGAAAGATGTGCTGAGACCACTGCACGCGTCACCGAGCAAACAAACAGGAAGGGGACTTTCAAAATTCCAAGGAATTTAAGGGGTGGGGCTCATGGTTGGTCACCTGAGGGCAGGGGAGTAGAGTTCAAACCGATGACCAGACAGGCAAGAACAGGCATTGTGGGACACCTCCCAGAGGCCAATCGCAGTGCTGAAGTCGATCAGCGTGTCTACACCGGCACCGCGGCTCTGTAGCCCCGGCGCATAAAGCTGCATATCTGTCGTCAGGGTGATTTTTTTTTTTTTTTTATAAACAGATCTGCAACTGTGCAGTTTCTACGCACTAAGTGGCTTGGTAGTGTGTACACCTTGGGAGTTTCAACGCAGAAAGCTACTTTACTGTGCAGAAACTTGCCAGTGTAGACAAGAGCGGAGTCATGTTTCCATCAGAAGGCATTGTACGTACAATGGTTAAAAGTAACCTCCTAAAATACTATACCATAGAGGGGGAAAACACAGCTTATTTTCCAGTTTTGTTTGAATATTGCTTACTTTGACAGCTTAATTTTAAAAGGGCCAAGTTTCTCCTAAACCTGTTTTCCCATATTGTTCAGATTAGTTCGCCTGATGGAACAAAGTTACAATATTTTCTGTAACTAGGGGCAGGGCCTTAACGATTGGTCACAGATTTTGCCTTGTGGCACAGAGACCAGGTCATGTAAAAAAAATCACTGCCTCCAACATTGTCATAAGATGTGGCAATGTTGCAGCCACTGGCCCTCTTCCTTCTCAGAGAAGTCGCCACTTGATAAACCATGAAGAAAATGCTGGCAAACATTCCAATATCAAGACAGATAATTAGAACCTTTCATCCCCAATTAGAACCCTCCCACCATGGTCAGAACCCAAATGTTTCTTTGCACCACCACCATCTATCTATGTTGGGTTCTTCTACCCATACCCTTGAAAATGAAAACACACAGAGCTGTGAAAGTTCTATGGAAAAAGCCTCCAGTTTCCATGACCCACCATGCTGAATTAGCTGACAAAATGAATAGCCTATAAAAGGCTTTTACTAAAATATAAAGAGTCATGAGTTATTCAGTTTATTGTTTACTAAACAAAAAACAAAACAAAAAAACCCAGACCACTTGTTCGAGAGTTCTTGTGAATCTGACACCACTGTTGTCAGTTTGATACAGAATTCAGATACAGAATGTCTCAAAATATACAGGTCCCTATTCACGTAAAAAAAAAAAAAATATATCCTCAAGTGGTTTTAAGTGGTTAAGAAATAACCCCTTTCAAAAACCAAAATGCATTTTTTGGAATTGCAGTTCAGTCTGTATTATGGTACACACTTTCTTTCATTCACCTCCCATCTCTTTTCTATGGTCACTGCTACATCTTGTGTCAAATTACATTTGAGTGTTTCAGGACAAGGGCTGTTCTACTGTGCTCTTGAACAGTAATTAGCACAATGGCACCCTGATCTTGACTGCTTGTCACAGGTTCCACTGTAAAACAAAGTAATAAAACAGCAACAACTGCACACTACATAGAAAGTAAGGCAAGAGGAAGAAAAGAGAAGCTTTTGAAGGTCATGAGCAACATGCACACTGTCGACTTAAGAACATGAAGTAACAAAAACGGTGGGCACTCGTTTGTTCAATATTTATTTTGTTTAAGATGTACCTATCCACAGTTAATTACTAATCAAGATTAAAAGATAAACTTTCATACAGTAACTTGCCAATTCAAATCAGTCCAACTCCCAAAATATAGAATACAAGGAAAACTTCCCACATCTGACTACTCAATAGCCTGCAACTCACCCTCATCCCAGATGGATGGAAAAATAAGTGGACCTCTCAGAATCTCAAAGGGATAAAATCCAGGTTTAGCCTGGTGGTTAGAGTGGAAAGCAAGTTCCAGAGTTGAAGATCCTTCATAGAGAATACCCTGCCACCAGGCTCCATCCACTTAAAGCCAGAGAGCTATTAGCTCAATGGCCCCTCCCAATTGCAACTGTGGCATTAGCAAAGTTAGACATGGTCTCAAAGAAAGGGCTGTTATGCCCAGGTTAAGCTCCCAACACCTATAAAATACTTATAAAAGGCCAGCATCTATGATAACCTCTTACAGGCTAACTCCCCATAACTTGCCTTCACATGGCCGAGATATTTGCACTAACAGTGCGGGGAGGAGGGGATGTGAACATTGAGTATCTGGCAGTTTTCCCTCTAATTTTTCCTACCCATATGCAGAATTAATTTTGTTATGTGCACCAATGTGGAGATGATGTGTGACACAAAATTCATGTGGTGGGGCCAAGGAGTTCAGAGTGTGGGAGGGGGCTCAGGGCCAGGGCAGAGGGTTGGGGTGCAGGCTCTTGGGTGGGGCCAGGGATGAGGGGCTCAGAGCTGGGGCAGAGGGTTGGGGTGCGGTGTGAGGGCTCCAGCTAAGGGTGCAGGCTCCGGGGTGTGGCTCGGGATGAGGGGCTCAGGTTTGGAGCAGAGGGTAGAGGTACAGACTCTGGGGTGGGGCCAGGGATGTGGGGTTTGGGATGCAGGAGGGTGCTCCGGGGCGTTCCTCTTCCCAGCCCAGGTTAGCGAGCAGCCCAGCTCTAATGAGCCCCGGGAGCTTCTCCCTGTCGGGCAGGTGACTGCAACCCCACCCGACTCCCCCACAAAAGCCAGCAGCTTGGCGAGTAACTCCCTGGTTGCACTGAACCACTTTCCCCTTTGCACGCCTGGCTGGGAAGGCGCGTTAAAGCAAAGTAGGCAGCGACTCTGCTCTACAGCCCGGCCAGCTCACGGGTGCCCCTATGGTCACCAATGAGCGTTTCAACTCACAAGAAGCAATTAGCTCCCCCACCCCAAGTCCCCGTAGCAGAGGCCAGGGAAGGCGTGGAAACCCGCTGCCTTCTGCCCACTGGGACCAACCACGACCAGAGAGACTAAGCTGCTTCCACCGCCTCCACTGCCCACCAGCACCAGGGAGCACAATACCTCCAATCTCTGAGACCACCACTAGCCCCAGGCCCCTCCTGCAGCCTCTGGACACTAGATCAGCAGCCCCAGCCCTCTCCTGCAGCCTATGGGCACGAGATCACTGGCTCCAGCCCCCAGGCACGAGATCACCAGCCTCCTTCCCCCTCCTGCAGCCCCCAGGGGCGAGATCACCGGCTCCAGTCCCCTCCTGCACCCCCAGGGGCAAGATCACCAGCTCCAGTCCCCTCCTGCAGCTTCTGGGCTGAGGGGAGAGGCACCTCTCCCTACCGCAGCAGCTCCAGGGCTGAGATCGCAGGATAGGCGCCCCTCCCCGCTCAACAAGTCTGGACCGCAGCTGGGTCAGGCCGTGGCAGGGGCGCCCCAGCCGTGGCAGGTCCAGCCCGGGGTTCGGACCGTCCCTCCCCCCAGCAGGTTGAGGGCTGGGTTAGGTGGGGGCCAGGGAGGGGCACCCAACCCTGGCAGGTCCCTGGGCGGGTTCCCTGAGCACCTGCATGGCACTAAATAGGCTGCTGCGTGGCCCTGCAGCCACGCAGCTTACAGGGAACTTAGGTATCTGGTACCCTTAACCGTACAGCTTATGGGAGGGGGAGTTCTTTAGCCCAGGAAGGCATCCTACCTTGGAGAAGGTGGGAAGAAAATGAGCATGTGTGACACTGCACTCCAAATATTCTTCACAGTGATATTATATGATTATGACATAATCAATGTATTTTATGCAAGATAAGTCATGTGAGAGGTCATTGGAAAGGTTATGATTTGCTGAACATGATTATCCTATTTGTATGCATGTATCATTTTTGTATCTGAAGTTATGAATATTGACTATGTATCTGTATTTCAAATGTAGTTACACCTGGGTAACGCCCACTAGACAAGATGTTTTCAGTCTAGACAACTGGTTGGCAAGGGCCATTAGGGAAAACAATAAGCCCTAGGAAAAGCTTATCTCCCACCTGGGGAGCTTTCCTGAGAAGGCTACAGACAGCCTGTAAATAATGACTGCTATGAATCTACAAACGACACGTGATGTGTCCACATGTCTCTAGACTCCATTTTGGGATATTAGTGTTTTTCCACAGATTGGTCTGGGAACCAAGCTTTGAAACAAAGAGTTCCCACTATATGCAAAAGCTCTATAAGGCGGGGAGACACATCACCTGGTGTTCTTCACTTCCTACCCAAGAAGACTCCTGGAAACACTTTAGGAACAAAGACTGAACTGGGGAAGTGTTGGACCCAGGCTAAAGGGATTTTTAGCCTGTGAATGGAACATCTCGGGATTCCAAGCTATAAGCAAGTGCAGCTTACCCCTTAAGAATCTGTAGCCTGCTTGTACAATCTCTTAGGGTGAGAATCTGCTATTCATATCCAATCTATTTAGTATATTAAGTTTAGTTTGCGTTTTTTGTTTATTTGCTAGGTAATCTATTTTGATCTGTTTGCTATCCCTTATAATTAGTTAAAATCTATCTTCTGTAGTTAATAAACTTGTTTTTGCTTTATCTAAACTAGTCTGAGGGAATCATAACTCAAAGGCAAAAGGCTGTTGCATATTCCTCTCCACATGGAGGAAGGAGGCAAATTTTATGAACTTATGCTGTAGAGTTCCCTGTGCAGGGCAAGATGGTATAATTTTGGGTTTATACTCCAGAGGGGATGGGTGCCTGAGGAGCTAGTAGTTGCCCTAGCTGTAGCCTTCCCATGCAGGGGCTGGTCAGAGCGCCTGCATATAACTGCAGCTGGATGTGTCCCTACCTGTATGTATGCTGGTGAAAGTGCAGGCTGGAGCCTGGAGGGCTTTGCAACTTGTCACAACAGTACAGGGTAAGAGGGAGCCCAGGCTGGTGGGTCAGGGAGTCTCAGTGGGACCCCAGTTCCAGTGACATCTCGGGGGGAACCCATCACAGCATGTACTTAGTCTAACTGGGTAAAGGCCCTGTCATTGCGGTGTAAATCAGGAACATCAGCGGATACCAATAAAACCTATAATGTGAAAGACTTGTTTTGGTTTTTTGATGGTGAATTACCAAAGGGCAGTAGTACATGCCAGTTATAAAGAAGGGTGACACTGGCCTGTATTGCTTTTCCTTCAGGGACTACAGTGGGAGAATGTTTCAGCCTTATGATAGTAGATCACCTGCCTCAAGCCTGGCAGCCCCAAGCCAATAGGATTTCTGGTTGCTGGCATCTAAACTATCCTCTAGACTTGGTTCTGGGCCCTGGGAGGCTGTGAGCAGGTTTCAGGGCATCTGCCAGGCAGGGCCAACATTAGACTCACTGGAGCCCAGGCCAGAAAGATGAAGTTTCACTGCATGGAGCTGAAGCCTGGGGCCCTCAGCCCTGCTACCTCGGGCAGAAGCCGAAGCCTGAGCAATGTACCTTTATGGGGCGCCCTGTGGCATGAGGCCATGGGAAACTGCCCTGCATGGTACCCACTAATGCCAGACCTGGCTTTTATATACAGAAAAACAATTGTTGTGATATAGGTGGGCCCTGGAGTTTTTATAGCATGTGCGGTGCTCAGAAAGAAAAAGGTTGAGAACCACTCCTCTAGAGCAGTAGGTCTCAACCTATTTACCATTGTAGGCCACATATGAGGCTCTCTATTACTGATGCAAAATAGTAAACAGTTAACCGCTAAGCATTAGTCTTACTGGTTAACCACCCTAACCCTTAACCCCAGCCATGGCGATGCCAGCCCCGGACCGGCCGGCCAGAGGCGCCCTAGCCCCAGCGATCAGTCAATATAATTTTAATAGTTAAAGAAGTTAACTGTTTAAAACAATATTTACATCCCTACTCTCTATGGGTAATGTGTGCCACATCCACACTATATACTACCTGTAAGGCTCTGAAGGTGTCATATGGGCCACAGCTGTCTGCTGATTGGGCTACAAGCAGCTCACAAATTGAGAACCACAGCTTAAAGAGAGTCAAGGCAGGTCTACACTACAAACTTGCATCAGCGTAGCTGCCCTGATACGAGTCCAATTTAAAGTGTCTGCCATGTTTGCAATATCACTATATGCACCTCAACAAGGCTCTGATTAAGAGTTCCCACCAAGACTTGCAGGCACCAGCGGACACAACAAAATGAAGCATATTATACCACTTTTCTGTCAAAAACGGTGTATTCCTAGGCGCAATATAACATCATTACTTAGGACAGGATAGATAAAGCCCTAAACTGTTTGGGCTCAGGATAGCCAAGGGACCATTTCATTTGTCATGTATTGCTGCTACAGTTGAGGTCCTTTTGTTTTTGTTCTGCATTTGTACAGCATCTAGCACAACAGTCCATCCCTAGGGTTCCTATGTGCTACACAATATAAATAATAAAGAGCCGGACTCCGATTTGTACAGTGGGATGGGAGGCGTGGATACAGGCAGGGGAGACCCAAGGACTAGCCCTACATCAGCCTTCTTGTTATACCAGAGACGAAACCAGCTGCAGCCCTGACATAACGGTTGTAGGTTACAAGTCACCAGGGCGAGTTCCCTCACACAGGCTCCGCAGGGAGCGCCCCGCCTCTGCACCCCAGGATGCTCACGCAGAGCCCAAGGAGAGGCCGCTACGTCTCAAGCTGGAGACGGGGGCAAGCTGAAGAGCAGCGCCAGGCTTCTGCGGCGGCCTCAGGCGTTCAAGGCGCCGTTCGCCACGTTGGTGCACAAGGCGCTGCGCGGGCGGCTCGCAGCCAGTCCGAGCGGCTGGCGAGAGGAATCAAGGCGATAGCCAGCCCCGCGCCCCCGCCAGGAGAGCCTCCGTGGGCGGGGGAACAGGCCGCACTCCGGACACCCGACCCCATAGAAACTCTCGTCCTCCGGCAATGACTGCCACCGCCGCCCCCCGGAGCCCGCCCCCGAGGGCAGCAAGAGCCGTTGGGGGAGCTGCACTCACCGCCAAGCGGGCCGCTGCGCCGAGGCAGGAGGTTATGAGCGGGCGACCTGAGGCAGAGGAAACGGCGCGCCGCCGCGCTCTGTGTTTGAATATCGTCACCGCCCAACAAGCGGGCCTCGGATTGGCGGGTTCGGCTCTAGGGTGCGGATAGAATTTAGTTCCGATTGGACAAGAGGCTCTTTTGAGCCGCTCCCTAGTCCCGCCCCCTACTAGAGAGAAGAAGCCCCAGCGGAAAAGTTAGAAGTTGGAACCGCCACTAATCAACCGGGGTGGAACTAGTCTCCTTCCGCTGCCCCAGCCCCCTCCCTCCCACCGTGGCCAGGCGCTGCTTCGTCTCCCTCCGCTTCAGCCAGGCCCATGGCGCGGGCGCCGCCCCCTGCCCGCCTCAGGGCAGGCGCATAGCCGACTCCGCCTGCTGAAGGGCTGCTTTCAGCCCCGCCAGCGCCTCGCTGCCGGGCTAAGGCACTCGGAGCCCTGTGGGTATGCAGCCTCATTCACACGCTGCAGAAACAGCCACGTGACCCTTCCCCCTCACCACCTGAAAGGTTAATTAAATACAGAGAGTAAAGGGGCTATCATGCAAGGTGTGTTGTTCACCAGAGGTAGCTCATCATGCCACAGGAACCTGATTTCTTCCCTTGAGGCAATAACTTGAATCATAGAAGATTAGGGTTGGAAGGGACCTCAGGAGGTCATCTAGTCCAACCCCCTGCTCAAAGCAGGACCAACACCAACTAAATCGTCCCAGCCAGGACTTTATCAAACTGGGCCTTAAAAACCTCTAAGGATGGAGATTCCACCACCTCCCTAGGTAACCCATTCCAGTGCTTCACCACCATCCTAGTGAAATAATGTTTCCTAATCTCCAACCTAGACCTCCCCCACTGCAACTTGAGACCATTGCTCCTTGTTCTGTCATCTGCCACCACTGAGAACAGCCTGGCTCCATCCTCTTTGGAACTCCTCTTCAGGTAGTTGAAGACTGCTATCAAATTCCCCCCCTCATTCTTCTCCTCTGCACTCTAAAACAAGCCAAGTTCCCACAGCCTCTCCTCGTAAGTCATAAAAAGAAAAGGAGTACTTGTAGCACCTTAGAGACTAACCAATTTATTTGAGCATAAGCTTTCGTGAGCTACAGCTCACTTCATCGGATGCATACTGTGGAAAATACAGAAGATGTTTTTATACACACAAACCATGAAAAATCTTGGGATACAGGCCAGTCCTTGCCTACAGACAGCCCCCCAACCTGAAGCGAATACTCACCAGCAACCACATACCACACAACAGAACCACTAACCCAAGAACCTATCCTTGCAACAAAGCCCGTTGCCAACTGTGCCCACATATCTATTCAGGGGACACCATCACAGGGCCTAATAACATCAGCCACACTATCAAAGGCTCGTTCACCTGCACATCCACCAATGTGATATATGCCAGCATGTGCCAGCAATGCCCCTCTGCCATGTACATTGGTCAAACTGGACAGTCTCTACATAAAAGAATAAATGGACACAAATCAGATGTCAAGAATTATAACATTCAAAAACCAGTCGGAGAACACTTCAATCTCTCTGGTCACTCGATTTCTGATCTCAAAGTGACTATTCTTCAACAAAAAAACTTTGAAAACAGACTCCAACGAGAGACTGCTGAATTGGAATTAATTTGCAAATTGGATACAATTAACTTCGGCTTGAATAGAGACTGGGAATGGTTGAGTCATTATAAAAAGTAACCTATTTCCCCTTGTTTATTCCTCCCCCCCGCCACTGTTCCTCAGACGTTCTTGTTAAACCCTGGATTTGTGCTGGAAATAGCCCACCTTGATTATCATACACATTGTAAGGAGAGTGATCACTTTAGATAAGCTATTACCAACAGGAGAGTGGGTTTGTTGGGGGGGGAGAAAACCTGGATTTGTGCTGGAAATGGCCCACCTTGATTATCATACACATTGTAAGGAGAGTGATCACTTTAGATAAGCTATTACCAGCAGGAGAGTAGGGTGGGGGGAGGGGGGAGAGAAAACCTTTTGTAGTGATAAACACCCATTTTTTCATGGTTTGTGTGTATAAAAACATCTTCCGTATTTTCCACAGTATGCATCCGATGAAGTGAGCTGTAGCTCACGAAAGCTTATGCTCAAATAAATTGGTTAGTCTCTAAGGTGCTACAAGTACTCCTTTTCTTTTTGCGAATACAGACTAACACAGCTGTTACTCTGAAACTCGTAAGTCATGTGCCCGAGCCCCCTAATCATTTTCATTGTTTATTTTTAGTTGAGGGAAGTGCAGTAGAGCTGATGTAATCAGACTTCACTAAAGCATTTCAGAAAGATCATAGAAGGTTAGGGTTGGAAAGGACCTCATTTGATCAGGTACCACATGGGAAGATATTACAATAGTTAAATTAGAAAAGATGGGGATCAGTAGAAGCATCGCAAGGTAGATAAGGAACTAGAAAAGGAGAAGGCAAATGGGTTGTGCTGAATGGTGAACTGTTGAACTGGAGGGTGGTTACTAGAGGAGTTCCTCAAGGATTGTGCAGTGGCACATCAAAACCTGGTGAATAGTCATGACTGTCATTGCTGACCACTCGTTGCTCCAAGAAGATTCCACCATTACATTCTGTGGTGGCATAGATGACTATAAAGGGTGTCTAGAAGACAGGCGAGCTGGTGGGTGATTGAAGAGTTCTGTGTACAAAAGCAGGTCACTATTCTCACGGATCTTGGCCAGTAGCATGACAGAAGTATAATCATGGCAAATATGGGGCAGTGCTATGTTACTAAGTATCAGTAGCCGTGGCAACAGAGTTGCCTGTAAAGTCCCTGTAACAATATGCATTGCTTTGTTAAGCTCTACATCGTCCAGCCTTGTGTGAGGTGAGTGACATCAGATAGGAGCACAATATTCTGCTGTTGAATAGCAGACGGCAAAGGTTGATGTTCTAAGTGTCCAGGTGCTCGCACCCGGGTTGAACCAGCCACTTTTCTGAGCCAGTTGTTCTGAGTGCTGACTTTGGCTGCCATCTTCCTCAAGTGGCTGCAGTACATTAATGACCTATTCAATGTCACACCGAGATGAACCAGGTTTGGCTCATGCTACATGTGTTGGCTATTGAGAAAAACTTTTAACTCGTGGCTTGCGCTATGCAGATGAAATACACTAAAAATGGTCTTGGAAAAATTTGGCTGCAGGCACCATCAACTACAATAGTCTGCCATCAGCTTCCTATCATCATTCAAGACCTTGTCAATTTCTGAGAAGGACTGAGCTTGGTAGCTGCAGTAGATGTCGTCAGCATAGATAAACTTGTGTGAGAGTGTAGCTGGCAGGTTGTTGATGTACACATTGAACAGTATCAGTGAAAGAACTGAGCCTTGAGGAAGGCCGTTGATCTGACACTTCCAAGAGCTGCATCAGTTGCCCATGTGTATTCTAAACTGCCCGTTTTGGAGAAAGAGTTCTACTACTTAGACCACCTAATATGGGGCAACTTGAAAGAATTTAAACAAAAGGTCTCTGTGACAAATTGTGTTGTAGGTGGCGGTCAAATCAAAGAAGTCGGCTCCCATCTTTAGATTTTGTTGAAAACAGTTTTTGATAAAAATGTTCAAGGCCAGAACTTGATCACATGTGCTGCATCCTTTCCTGAACCCTGCCTGCTCAACCTGTAAGACATCGTCCTAACCCAGAGCGATTCGTTGGAAGATCAAATGCTCAAACACCTTGAAATACACCCACAGCTGAAGATGCTGGACAGATGATCCAGGACTCTGAGGGGAACCAAGCATTCTCTTCCTCTTTTATGTGCTTAATTGGATGGTTCTTGCTCACATGCTCAAGATCTAACTGATCCCCATATGTGGGTTTGGGAAGGAATTTCCTCTCAGGTCAGATAGACAGTGACTTTGGAATTTTTTGTTTTGCCTTCCTCTGCAGCATGAGGTGGAGGTCACTTGATAGGATTATCTGGGCATATCTCATTTAATCAATTCTTTGTCATTGCAGGGGCCTCAGGCATTGGTGCACGTCAGTCCCTCCTATTCTCTGCCTGTGCTACATAGTAGTTTAGTTACCTGTGGGCTGCAATACTTTGATTTGGTTGTTGGGTTTAGCTTGTGGGTTGTGGTGGTCTGTGATTTACAAGGAGGTCAAACTAGATGATCTGGTTGTCCCTTCTGGTCTTAAACTCTTATGTGGTGGGAACTGACCAGTCCTGTGGCTGGAAAGGGAAATTGTGCCTCACCGGGCTGCTGGAGTTATCTGAGCTCAGCAACAAATGAGCATCACCAACTCTACAGTTTATAGGGCAAGTCTCACAAAATTTGGTGCCTTTCTTAAAGCCTCAACTCCCAGACTTATGGAATTAGGTGAGAATCTCATTTTACATTTAAAAAAATTATTTGAGTAACTGCTGCATATTCACACTCATGGGATGTTCAGGCATGGCCAAGAGGGGATGTGCGAATATGCAGAGGTCACGCAAAGAACTCTGGTTGCAGTTGAATAACTGTCATTTTCTAACAATGCTGAAAGTCAGTTCCTTATTCCCAGCTCCTTATTCATGGTTCCCAGTATAATCAGTGAATTAGGCCCACGGAAAGTTATTTTGGTTCTGACTGACAATGCAGCTAATATGAAATCTGACTGATAAATGAGTATCCATGTCTTCTGTGTTATAGATGTTGTCATAAATATAAAGGGAAGGGTAACCATCTTTCTGTATACAGTGCTATAAAATCCCTCCTGGCCAGAGGCAAAACCCTTTCACCTGTAAAGGGTTAAGAAGCTAAGATAACCTTGCTGGCACCTGACCCAAAATGACCGATAAGGGCACAAGATACATTCAAATCTGGAGGCGGGGGAACAAAGGGTTTGTCTTTCTGTGTGATGCTTTTGCTGGGAACAGATCAGGAATGCAGCCTTACAACTCCTGTTTAGTAAGTAATCTAGCTAGAAATGCGTTAGATTTCCTTTTTTTTAAATGGCTGGTAAAATAAGCTCTGCCGTGTACATTGGCCACACTGGACAGTCTCTACGTAAAAGAATAAATGGACACAAATCGGACATCAAGAATTATAACATTCAAAAACCAGTCGGAGAACACTTCAATCTCTTTGGTCACTCGATTACAGACCTAAAAGTGGCAATTCTTCAACAAAAAAACTTCAAAAACAGACTCCAACGAGAGACTGCTGAATTGGAATTAATTTGCAAACTGGATACAATTAACTTAGGCTTGAATAAAGACTGGGAGTGGATGTGTCATTACACAAAGTAAAACTATTTCCCCTTGTTTATTCCCCCCTTAATGTTCTTGTAAAGTGCTGGAAATGGCCCACCTTGATTATCTCTACAAAAGGTTCCCCCCGCCCCTGCTTTCCTACTGGTAATAGCTCACCGTTCCTGATCACTCTTGTTACAGTCTGTATGCTAAACACCCATTTTTTCCGCAAAAAGAAAAGGAGGACTTGTGGCACCTTAGAGACTAACAAATTTATTTGAGCATAAGCTTTCGTGAGCTACAGCTCACTTCATCGGATGCTGTAGCTCATGAAAGCTTATGCTCAAATAAATTTGTTAGTCTCTAAGGGGCCACAAGTCCTCCTTTTCTTTTTGCGGATACAGACTAACACGGCAGCTACTCTGAAACCTCTACATGGTTTGGATACTGGCTATGTAGTTGCCACTTCTTTCCCTGTGTAAAACCTTGGCAGTTGCAGTCAACTAAGGTGCTGCAGCTCACAGCTCCTTGTTTTAAACAGACAAAGACTGCAGGAGGGGCTCTCAATTTAAGATTTTGAGCCAGGAAAGCCTGATTTTGCTGTACTTCTATTCTTCCAGATTTTCCTTGGAGTAGAGTGAATTAAGGTATTGTTAAGGGTAGGCTTTGGAGAATGCTGAATAGATTTTCGTGGAAAAAAATTTTAATGGAGAGAAAGTCTTTGGATGCAAATGACTTCAGGGAGACAGCGTGCATTAAGCATGTGAATGAAGGTTTGTAGGATTGGGGCCTAAATGAGCAGCGCAAGCCAGAGTAATAGCATGTCACCACTATTCATTGCATTGTAAGGCTAACCCCATGTGCAGGTGGCATAATGTACTAATGGGCAAAGCATCACCACAGGTCAGTTATCCCAATATGTATTTCTCATTTGACAATGAAAGGTGATGCAGACACCCATGCAGCAATCATGATAACATGATATCAGACACTTATTGCTTGGTTTTAAAATACCAGAAATATAACCTCACATATCATTTTAGTGATTATGCACTACTTCTCATTATACCAGATGGCAAGTGCTAGGATCTTGCACAGAGATGCATAGTTATTTCTGCTGATTCACCAATCCAGGTGCATCCTGTTTGCTCCAAGAAAAAAGAAAAGGAGTACTTGTGGCACCTTAGAGACTAACCAATTCACAATTATAAAAAAGAGGTTGAGGTGCTCCTCTGTGATAGAGGAGACCAGGTTAACAGCAAAGATGGCCTATGATCAGAAGCCAAACTCAAAAGAAAGCTTTCAATGAAATTTTGTTTTGCTCAGTGATGAACTGGGGGGGCTGATATAATGCCCTTGTTAACCAAACCAGTACAGTAAAACCTGCCTGAAGAGAGACCACCTGTCACAAGTGACTACTTGCAGAGGCTATGGAACACCACTGCTCTCTGGTGTGCAAACCTTTGAAGTGCTACCATTTTTGCTAACTCCCATGAGTGGTCTCTCTTGGCAGGTTTTACTGTAGGTGCATTCCATGAAGGAGAATCTCAGCTCTAATTTTGTTAAAATGTATGCTACTAGACCTTTTCCTTGAGAAATTAGCCTTGAAAATATAAAACAATAGACCCAACTACCAGTGTTGAAAAGAACAAACTTCTGGATTCCAGCAGGAGGCTATAGGCACTTAAAAATCCCTACCAATGCATACTTTTCATCTAAACTGAATCAGTTAAAATTTGAGTATATCCCAGAATAAATGTGCTAATTATCTCCAGAATCTATAGACCAAACCTCTACGTAGTAATGGGATAATATTGAACAATAATTGATTGTGGTGGGGGAGGTAGATAGACTTGTGAAATATTTTGCCACTATATCTAAAAATATTGATGCTAGCTGTACTTATTAAATTTTTTGACCCTTTCTGAGGCTAGAGTTAGCTAGCTTCTACTCTCAGACAATTGCACCCACTGTTGTTGTGGGCCATGGCAGCTGCTGCAAAAGGAGCTCCCTTGCTGTTTTCTTCACCTCTGTCTGTAAGAGTGCATGCAGGACACACTGCATAGTTCTGGCCTCCTTCAGTATCTACTGGCTGCTGCAGGAGTACAAAAGGAGGCCAGGCTGCTAGTGGTCCTCCCCAAAGTTTGAAGGGCTGATATTGGCACTCGAACTGTGGCTCCGCCTCCTGTGCTGCCCCTTCCCCCCTGATGTCCCGATCCTGTGGCACCCATTCCCCACAAGGCCCTGGTCCCACATTGCCTCTTCCCCTGATTCCCCATTCCTGCGCCACCTCATTCCCCCCCCCCCACGATGCTGCCTGCTCCTCTCTTCCCCATCATTTGCCCTTACAGCTGGTAAAAAGTGATGGGGCCATGGCCCTCTGCTCCCCGCCCCCATGTCGGCATCCCTGCTGTATACAAAACATGCATTCCCAGTGTTTTTTTCTACAGAAGAGTTTGCTCTTTGTCTCCAGGGAAAACCTGAACAATTTTAAGATATCCCCAAAAAGTTCTCAGAGCCATTTCAAACTGTAATGGGAGGAACTGGAAAATCTGAGAAATGTGAAAATCAAAAACAAAGAAGTGTGGTTTCTCAGAATTCTGTCCTGTGAAAGTGTCTGGGAAATCTAGATTAGGATAATCTAAATGATGAGAAAAGTCAGAAGAACAGACTATGACTGTGACATTACCCAGGGTACAATCTGGACTGTTGAACAACTGTGTCATAGAATCATAGAATATCAGGGTTGGAAGGGACCTCAGGAGGTCATCTAGTCCAACCCCCTGCTCAAAGCAGGACCAATCCCCAACTAAATCATCCCAGCCAGGGCTTTGTCAAGCCTGGCCTTAAAAATATCTAAGGAAGGAGATTCCACCACCTCCCTAGGTAACGCATTCCAGTGTTTCACCACCCTCCTAGTGAAAAAGTTTTTCCTAATATCCAACCTAAATCTCCCCCACTGCAACTTGAGACCATTACTCCTTGTTCTGTCATCTGCTACCACTGAGAACAATCTAGAGCCATCCTCTTTGGAACCCCCTTTCAGGTAGTTGAAAGCAGCTATCAAATCCCCCCTCATTCTTCTCTTCCGCAGAGTAAACAATCCCAGTTCCCTCAGCCTCTCCTCATAAGTCATGTGTTCCAGTCCTCTAATAATTTTTGTTGCCCTCCGCTGGACTCTTTCCAATTTTTCCACATCCTTCTTGTAGTGTGGGGCCCAAAACTGGACACAGTACTCCAGATGAAGCCTCACCAATGTCGAATAGAGGGGAACAATCACGTACCTCGATCTGCTGGCAGTGTCCCTACTTATACATCCCAAATGCCATTGGCCTTCTTGGCAACAAGGGCACACTGTTGACTCATATGCAGCTTCTCGTCCACTGTAACCCCTAGGTCCTTTTCTGCAGAACTGCTGCCTCGCCATTCGGTCCCTAGTCTGTAGCGGTGCATGGGGTTCTTCCGTCCTAAGTGCAGGACCCTTTTTGAACCTCATCAGATTTCTTTTGGCCCAATCCTCTAATTTGTCTAGGGCCCTCTGTATCCTATCCCTACCCTTCAGCGTATCTACCTCTCCTCCCAGTTTAGTGTCATCTGCAAACTTGCTGAGGGTGCAATCCACACCATCCTCCAGATCATTTATGAAGATATTGAACAAAACCGGCCCGAGGACCGACCCTTGGGGCACTCCACTGGATACCGGCTGCCAACTAGACATGGAGCCATTGATCACTACCCGTTGAGTCTGACAATCTAGCCAGCTTTCTATCCACCTTATAGTGCATTCATCCAGCCCATACTTCTTTAACTTGCTGGCAAGGATACTGTGGGAGACCGTGTCAAAAGCTTTGCTAAAGTCAAGGAACAACATGTCCACTGCTTTCCCTTCATCCACAGAGACAGTTATCTTGTCATAGAAGGCAATTAGATTAGTCAGGCATGACTTGCCCTTGGTGAATCCATGCTGACTGTTCCTGATCACTTTCCTCTCCTCTAAGTGCTTCAGAATTGATTCCTTGAGGACCTGCTCCATGATTTTTCCAGGGACTGAGGTGAGGCTGACTGGCCTGTAGTTCCCAGGATCCTCCTTCTTCCTTTTTTTAAAGATGGGCACTACATTAGCCTTTTTCCAGTCTTCCGGGACTTCCCCGGATCGCCATGAGTTTTCAAAGATAATGGCCAATGACTCTGCAATCACATCCACCAACTCCTTTAGCACTCTTGGATGCAGCGGATCCGGCCCCATGGACTTGTGCTCGTCCAGCTTTTCTAAATGGTCCCGAACCACTTCTTTCTCCACAGAGGGCTGGTCACCTCCTCCCCATGCTGTGCTGCCCAGTGCAGCAGTCTGGGAGCTGACCTTGTTCATGAAGACAGAGGCAAAAAAAGCATTGAGTACATTAGCTTTTTCCACATCCTCTGTCACTAGGTTGCCTCCCTCATTCAGTAAGGGGCCCACACTTTCCTTGACTTTCTTCTTGTTGCTAACATACCTGAAGAAGCCTTTCTTGTTACTCTTAACATCTCTTGCTAGCTGCAACTCCAGGTGTGATTTGGCCTTCCTGATTTCACTCCTGCATCCCCGAGCAATATTTATATACTCTTCCCTGGTCATTTGTCCAATCTTCCACTTCTTGTAAGCTTCCTTTTTGTGTTTAAGATCAGCAAGGATTTCACTGTTAAGCCAAGCTGGTCACCTGCCATATTTACTATTCTTTCTACACATCGGGATGGTTTGTCCCTGTAACCTCAATAAAGATTCTTTAAAATACAGCCAGCTCTCCTGGACTCCTTTCCCTCTCATGTTATTCTCCCAGGGGATCCTGCCCATAAGTTCCCTGAGGGAGTCAAAGTCTGCTTTTCTGAAGTCCAGGGTCCGTATTCTGCTGCTCTCCTTTCTTCCCTGTGTCAGGATCCTGAACTCAACCATCTCATGGTCACAGCCTCCCAGGTTCCCATCCACTTTAGCTTCCCCTACTAATTCTTCCCGGTTTGTCAGCAGCAGGTCAAGAAGAGCTCTGCCCCTAGTTGGTTCCTCCAGCACTTGCACCAGGAAATTGTCCCCTACACTTTCCAAAAACTTCCTGGATTGTCTGTGCACCGCTGTTTTGCTCTCCCAGCAGATATCAGGGTGACTGAAGTCTCCCATGAGAACCAGGGCCTGCGATCTAGTAACTTCCGTGAGTTGCCGGAAGAAAGCCTCGTCCACTTCATCCCCCTGGTCTGGTGGTCTATAGCAGACTCCCACCACGACATCACCCTTGTTGCTCACACTTCTAAACTTAATCCAGAGACACTCAAGTTTTTCTGCAGTTTCATACTTGAGCTCTGAGCAGTCATACTGCTCCCTTACATACAGTGCAACTCCCCCACCTTTTCTGCCCTGCCTGTCCTTCCTGAACAGTTTATATCCATCCATGACAGTACTCCAGTCATGTGAGTTATCCCACCAAGTCTCTGTTATTCCAATCACATCATAATTCCTTGACTGTGCCAGGACTTCCAGTTCTCCCTGCTTGTTTCCCAGATTTCTTGCATTTGTGTATAGGCACTTGAGATAACTCGCTGATCGTCCCTCTTTCTCAGTATGAGGCAGGAGCCCTGCCCTCTCGCGCGCTCCTGCTTCCTCCCGGTATCCCACTTCCCCACTTACCTGAGGGCTTTGGTCTCCTTCCCCCGGTGAACCTAGTTTAAAGCCCTCCTCACTAGGTTAGCCAGCCTGCTTGCGAAGATGCTCTTCCCTCTCTTCGATAGGTGGAGCCCGTCTCTGCCTAGCACTCCTCCTTCTTGGAACACCATCCCATGGTCAAAGAATCCAAAGCATTCTCTCCGACACCACCTGCGTAGCCATTCGTTGACTTCCACGATTCGACGGTCTCTACCCAGGCCTTTTCCTTTCACAGGGAGGATGGACGAGAAGACCACTTGCGCCTCAAACTCCTTTATCCTTCTTCCCAGAGCCATGCAGTCCGCAGTGATCCGCTCAAGGTCATTCTTGGCACTATCATTGGTGCCCACATGGAGAAGCAGGAAGGGGTAGTGATCTGAGGGGTTGATGAGTCTCGGCAGTCTCTCTGTCACATCGTGAATCCTAGCTCCTGGCAAGCAGCAGACTTCTCGGTTTTCCCGGTCAGGGCAGCAGATAGATGACTCAGTCCCCCTGAGGAGAGAGTCCCCGACCACCACCACCTGCCTCCTTCTCTTGGGAGCAGTGGTCATGGAACCCCCAACCCTAGGACAGTGCATCTCATGCCTTCCAATCGGCGGAGTCTCCTTCTGTTCCCTTCCCTCAGATGTATCATCTAGTCCACTCTCCGCATTAGTACCTGTGGAGAGAACATGAAAACGGTTACTTACCTGTATCTGCGTTGCTGGTACGTGGACGCTCCCCTTTTTTCTTCTGGAGGTCACATGCTGCCAAATTTCTTCACCGTCCTCCTGTCCCCGCTGTGCAGCCTGCTCTGAATCTTCAGAACATTGTGCCCGTAGAAGCATATCCTGACGTCTGTCCAGGAAATCTTCAGTTTCTCTTATGCAACGCAGGGTCGATACCTGTTGCTCCAGACCTTGAACCTTCTCTTCCAATATGGAGACCAGCTTGCACTTTGTACAGACAAAGTCTCTTCTGTCCTCTCGAAGACAGACAAACATGGCACATCCAGTGCAGGTCACAACAGCTGAACACCCCCCATCCATACTACCTTCCTTCTACGAGCTCACTCAGGAGTTGTCCCTTCACTTCTCCAGCTTGGGGTGCCTTTTACCCTGTTTCGCTGTGAGAGCAACCACTCCTGCTCTGCTCACACACAGCCTTCAGCATGTAAACTACTCCCAGCTATATTTTACGAGTGCTATGGCCAGTTATTCAAGTATTATATTGCAGGTCAACACCAGCACATTCCTAGTCCCAGACTTTCCCCCAGAAACGTGCACCTCATACTGCCCAGCCCTCTCCTGGACAATACAAGCTCTTGTAAAATCTGTCATTTTATTAATAGAAAACAATATGCAAAAATCCTGTTATCCCAAATGAAATTTCTCCAATACTTCAATCCAAACACACAGGTCTAAATAAAACAAGTTTATTAACTACAGAAAGATAGATTTTAAGAGATTATAAGTAATGAGGCATAAACGTCAGAATTGCTTGCAATAAAATAAAGGTAAAATGCAACTAATAGCTAATTTAACAAGCTAAAACAAACTCAAAGCAAAGGATCTCTCTTACCACAAGTTATAGTCTTATTGACTGAACTCCTTTCAGACAGGATCCCGCCTTTAATCCAAAGCTGTTTCTTTGTTCCTCAGATATTGTGGCTGCTGTGGGTAGTGATGAAGGGAGAGATATCTTGGGGCATCTGCTCCCCATTCTTATACCTTTTCCTCTTCTTTGAGAATCATCTCCAGTTGGGGTTCAGAAGACAAGAAGTCTGTGGGGACAGACTGTTTCTTTGCTAAGATATACATTTCTTGCTTTCACCCCTTTTCCTGCCAAATAATGGCCGCTTAACCAGGTGATGGTCCATTTGATTTCATTGGCAAATATATTTTACCAGAACAATAATGATCAGCAAATCATGAGTTTTCAAATGATACTTTACAAGATATATTTTGTACAATATTTATCATAGTCTTGAAAAAGGGGTGAACATAGGGATGCAGATTGTCACACTGACCTTTACATATTTTAGTGCCAGGATTTATTTCTTAACACACTTATTTCATATGCAACACTCCTCATCCTAAGCATGGTGCTTGGCACCAGAAAAATCAGTCAATAAGCCAGATTTTCCGGTAGCCCTTTAAAAAGGGCCAAAATCAGTAATCTAATAGGAAAAAACAGTCTTGGCAGCTCTGTGTGAAGTTCATAGGATGAGGATAAGGTCTAAGAGTCACAACAAAGGATTGGTAGTCAGGAGCCCTGAGTTCTCTTCATGATTCCACAACTGATTTATGTGAATTAAGACTCTGTCCTTCAGTTTTCCTAGCCATAAAACAGGATAATAATAGTTACCTTTGTACTGATTTCAGCTCCTCCTATTGAATGCACTATATACGTACAAATTATGATAATTACATATTTCTGATGGGTGAAATGACTCCACATAGACTTTAGCAGAGATAAGATTAAATACCTCAAGAAGCCAACCACTAGTTAATACTTCATCTCCGAGATAAACAGCACTCCCAAACAATGTATCAAGTAGGGTACCACAGGGATTGCTGTTAGGACCAGTCTTATATCATACCTTATTTAATGATTTGAAAGAGGAAGTAAACAATGCATCTGTTCAATTGATAGATGACACTAAATTGGGAGGAATTTGCACACCAGTGAGGATAGAGAAATAAAAGGACCTTGAAAGAAAAGAAAACAGAGCAGAAAATAAAATGATATTCTACAAGGAAAAATACAATTTAAAACATCTAGAAGTAAAATAATCTGATACACAGACATCCAATAAGAAGGAGAAATCAGTAATACTGCAGAATAGATAATCGTGATAGTGGAGAGTAAGTTAGACATGTTTTATTATGTAATGTTGCAATGAAAAAGGCCAGTGTAATTTTGGGTTGCAGTTAATAGAGAAGGAAGTAATATTCCATCTCTATACAGCTCTGGACAAACTTCATCAGGAATTATTTATTTATTTGATCCAATAAAAGATATTTACCTCCAGCCATGTCTCTCTAATATCCTGGGACCAACATGGCTACAACAAAGCTGCATATGCTATCAGAAATATCAGTTGCTTCTTCTGGATAGCCATTACCAGAAATGTATTTACAAAACTGAGAGAATCCAGAAAACATTAAGAAAAATCAGGAAGTTGGAAAGACAGACTTATGAAAAAAATTAAATCAGTTAAATATGTGTAACTTGGCTGGGAGATGATAAAGTAAGCCATTTTTACAACTTTAAAAGGTTTGAAGGGTACTATCATCAAGAAGGGAGAGGAATTATTAAGATTGTGCAACAGAAGCAGCAGATTCTAGGATGTAGCATCTGAATCCAGAGCTCTTCTGTTGAGTCATCCTGATGTTAGATGCTTGAACTCTTGTGATGACTTGTGTGTGTGTTCCCTTTCTGCTTATTGCTTCCTGCTCCCTATTCCTGGCTGTTTCCTGGTTTCTGCTCCATGAACTCAGTGTTCCAGTTCCTGTCTCTATGTGTACATTGAGTTGGGTGTGTGGAATTACTCAGGGCCTGCTGCTACATACCTGCCGTTTGGACTGTTATGAATTATTCAGTTTATTGCTGGCTCAACTGGTTCCTAGAATCATCAAAGTGCAGGACTGGAAGAATTACTTGTCATGTCTTGCTTACAGCACTCCTGCTAATACATCCCAGAATGGTGTTCACTTTTTTGGAGGGGGGGGGCGGGGCAACAGTGTTACACTGTTGACTAATATTTAGCTTGTGATCATATAATCCCCCAGATCTCTTTCCGCTGTACTCCTTCCTAGGCAGTCATTTCCCATTTTGTATGTGTACAACTGATTGTTCCTTCCTAAGTGGAGTACTTTGCATTTCTTCTTATTGAATTTCATCCTATTTGCTTCAGATAATTTCCCCAGTTTGTCCACATCATTTTGAATTTTAATCCTATCCTCCAAAGCGCTTGCAACTGCTCCCATCTTGGTATTGTCCACAAACTTTGTAAGTGTAGTTTCTCTATCATTTTCTAAACCTTTTATGAAGATATTGAACAGAACTGGACCCAGAACTGATCCCTGCAGGACCCCACTTGATATGCCCTTCTAGCTTGACAGTGAACCACTGATAACTACTATCAGAGAATGGTTTTCCAACCAGTTATACACCCACCTTATAGTAATTCCATCTAGACTATATTTCCCTAGTTTGTTTATGAGAAGGTCATGCAAGACAGTAACAAAAGCCTTACTAAAGTCAAGATATATCATATCTATCACTTACCTCCCCATCCACCAGGCTGTCAAAGAAAGCTATTAGGTTGGTCTGACATGATTTGTTCTTGATAAATCCATGTTAACTCTTACTTATCACCTTATCATCTTCCAGGTGTTTGTAAAACTGATTTCTTGATTATTTGCTCCATTATCTTTCCAGATACTGAAGTTAAGATGACTGGTCTGTAATTCCTGGGTTGTCCTTATTCCCCTTTTATAGTTTGGCAGTATATGTGCCCTCTTCCAGTCCTCTGGAATCTCTCGTCTTCCATGAGTTTTTGAAGGTAATCGCTAATGGCTCAGATATCTCCTCAGTCAGCTTTTAGAGTATTCTCTGATGTATTTCATTAGGCCCTTGTGACTTGAAGACATCTAACTTGTCTAAGTAATTTTTAATTTATTCTTTCTCTATTTTAGCCTGAGATGCTACCTTATTTACACTGGTGTTCACTTTTAGACATCTGATTGCCACTAACCTTATTGAAAACTGAAACAAAAAAGGCATTTAGCCCTTCTGCCATTTTCACATTTTCTGTTATTATATTCCCCCTTCCCCCCGACCGCCATTGAGTACTGGGCCTACCCTATCCTTAGTCTTCCTCTTGCTCCTAATGTATTTGTAGAATGTTTACTTGTTACCCTTTATGTCTCTAGGTAGTTTGTCATTTCATACCTTGGGCTTTCTAATTTTGTCCCCTCATGCTTGTATTGTTTGTTTATATTAATTCTTTCTAATTTGACCTAGTTTCCATTTTTTATAGGACTCTTCTTTTGAGTTTCAGATAAGTGAAGATCTCCTGGTTAAGCGGTGGTGGTCTCTTGCCATGCTTCCTATCTTTTCTACACAATGGGATAGTTTGCTCTTGTGCCCTTAATAATGTCTTTGTGAAAGCTGCCAACTCTCGCAGACTGTTTTTCCCTTTCTACTTGCTTCCCATGGGATCTTACCTACCAACTCCCTGAGTTTGCTAAAGTCTGCCTTCTTGAAATCCATTATCTTTATTCTGCTGTTTTCCCTCCTTAGAGTCATGAACTCCATCATTTCATGATCACTTTCATCCAAGCTGCCTTCCACTTTCAAATTCTCAACCAGTTCCTCCAGAGTAGTCAAATCTAGAACAGGCTCCTCTAGTAACTTTCTTCAACTTCTGAAATAAAAAATGTCTTTATGGTCTTCATGGTTATCTCATGTTTTGACTGGCATCTATATACATGTCTTGCTTTGATTTCTTTGTATCTGGGATTGCTGTTCTGGGATGCATCAGAGTGTAACAACTTTGCATGGAGGTGCACTGCAGTTATTGCTCAGTGATACTAGCAGATGGATATTGTTAGCTCTAACTAGGTTATAACAGGGGTTAAGCAGCTCTTTGCACAGAAGGAACTAGGGCCCTGGAAAAAGTTCTTCATGGAAAGTCCTAGAAACAGTCAAACTTGGGGAGACAGCTTAAGTTGAAATTTATATTAAGCTATTTTTACTACTAAAGCCAAACCCCAGAAAGGAGTAAAGAACCCCATTGTCAATAATGGTCTCTAGTTTCTCTCTCCCCACTAGACAAAATGCTTAGAAACCTGCCTCTACCCTTTTGTCTATTGTGCACTGTTTTTTCCTCAAAACTTTATTGAAAATAGTTATTTTAGAGTTTAAGTTTATTTTGGGCTTTTTGTGTATTTAAAAGGTTAGCAGATATTTTCCCTATTGATTACAACAGGATGGTAGACCTGACATTAAGATTTTATGAGACACATCTCTTGCGCTAACAAATTTATTTTGTTCTATTGGTATGAGCCACCTCTCCTCTGACTACAAGACTCAAAAATTTCATAGGCTATAGAGCTGAAGATTGTGAAATGTAGCCCATGTGGTGAGTGTATAGCAGGGGTGGGCAAACCTTTTGGCCCGAGGGCCACATCTGAGTGGGGAAATTTTCTTGCAGGGCCATGCATGTAGGGCTGGGGCAGGGGTGCGGGAGAGAGTTCAGGGTGTGGCAGGGGGTGCAGTGTGCAGGAAGGGGCTCAGGGCAAGGGGTTGGGGTGGAGGAGGGGTGTGGGGTGCATGAGGGGGCTCAGGGAAGGGGGTTGGGGTGCAGGATGGAGTGCACAGTGCGGAAGTGGGCTCAGGGCAGTGGTGCAGGGAGGGGTGCGGAGTGCGGGAGGGGCTCAGGGCAGGGGATGGGGTGCAGGAGGGGTGCAGGGTGTGGCAGGGGGCTCAGAGCAGGGGTTTGGGGTGCAGGAGGGGTGTGGAGTGCAGCAGGTGGTTGGTGTATAGGCAGGGGGCTCAGGGCAGGGGATTGGGGTGCAGGAGGGGTGTGGGGTGGAGGAGGGGTCAGAGTGCAGGCAGGGGGCTCAGGGCAGGGAGTTGGGGTGCAGGAGTGGTGCAGGGTGTGGCAGGGGGCTCAGGGCAGGGAGTTGGGTGGCGGGGTGCAGGAGGGGTTTAGGCTCCAGCCCAGCACCGCTTACCTGGAGCGGCTCTGGGGTGGCAGTGGTGTGAACAGGGCAGTCCCAACCAGTTTATTTTTCCCTACCTACCCACCCACCTTCAATTGCACTACTTTCCCAAAACTGAGGAAAAACTATGAGTGAAACTGGGAGGAAAAAGGCACACAAACATGAATAAAAATTGGGAGTTCTTTAAGAAGAATTTATTAAATGACCAAGCAGCCGTGACTCTACAATCCAAAAAGACAACAACTTTGACTAAAAATCCATCCTGGTTCAGTGGCAAAAGGAAGGCAGCAATTAAAAATAAAAAAGCAATATAACACAAATGGAAACAAGGGGTAAATAAATAGCAATCACTATAAATTAGAAGTTATGAAGTGCAGAAAATGTATATGGAAAAAGAAAAAAAAATCTATGGCTCACAGGGCTAAGGCCAATGAGTGTGTTTTGTTTTGTTTTTTAGGTATATTAACACCCAAGAAATCCTAACAGTGGTTTAAGCCAGTGATACTCGGACCTCAGTGGTTCAGGAGCCAAATTAGTGATCAACATTACCAAAAAATGCCATAGTAGAGTGAATTCATTGTTTCATTTACTATAGTATTATATATTCAGATTTAAACAGTGTTTACATGTTTAATATTTTATAACGATGCTTATACTGTGTTATTAACCAATTGTAGTTAATATATATTATTATTATTATATATGTATATTATTCACACAGCAAAATGACTGACCAAGTATTATTTTATCAACTACAATTGGTTAATAACATAGTAAAAGCATCCTGATTGGTTGTTAATTAAATCACACAGTATTTTAATATCATATGCTGCAAAGAGCCGCAGGAGACACATTAAAGAGCCACTTGTGGCCCAGGAGCCTCAGTCTGAATATCACTGGTTTAAGCCCATGACTAGATGGAGAGAATAAAATTGTCAATAGATGCAGAAAAGGCAGAAGTGTTCAATAAGTATTTCTCTTCTGTATTTGGTTAATGTATTTGTATCATAGGAGGATGAAGTATTTTCCAGTCCATTCATAAATAAGGAGGAGGATGTACCAGGGATAGATATTTTAAAATCAGCAAGCCCAGATAACTTGCACCCAAGAGTCCTAAGAACTGGATGAGCAGAAAACTGTCCTGCTAATGTTGATTTTTAATAAATCGTGGAATACCTGGGAAATTCCAGTAAACTGGAAGAGTGTTAAACTTGTGCCATTATTCAAAAAAGGGCAAGTGGGGTGATCTATGTAATTATAGGCCAGTGACACTGACATTAATGCCAGGCAAAATAACAGAAGGACTGATACCAGTCAATGCTACTCAACATGGTTCTATGGAAAACATAGGTCTTGTTGCATAAGCCTGATTCATTCTTTGAAGAGATAACAAGTTTGGTTGACATAGGTAATTGCATAGATGTAATATACATAGACTTCTGTAAGGCATTTGACTTAGTAAAGCATGAAATTCTATTAAAAATTAGCACTATGCAATATTAATAAAGCACATTACATATATTAAGAACTGGTTAGCTGACAGATCTCAAAAAGTAGTTTTCAATGGGGAATCATCATCACATGAGAATTTTTCTAGTGGGGGGGCTTCAGACTGGTGCTAGGCATGATGCTATTCAACATCTTTATCGATGATCTGGAAGTAAATATAAAATACTGCTGATCAAATTTGCAGAGGACACAAAAATTGATGGTAAATGGTGTATCAGGGCAGTCTGTGTCTCAAGTATTTCCCTGTGACACAATGGCTATGCCTGCCTCAGTTTCCCCTTCACTTGCCCCCAAAAAAGAAATATAACCTCTGTCAGCATTCAGTTCAGAGGCCCTGGGCAAAATGTATTCATGTGCACATGAAATAATACACAGAACCTTTGTGATAAAAGTATTTTCCCCAGAACACGAACAGAATCACAGCCGTTTTCCATACCCCCTTTAGGAACATCATTTCTAGCTCACCTTCCCAAGACTCCAGTCTGTTTCCAGTTGCTTTTTGCTCTTGTTTCAGAGCTCCACTCTCCAGAGTACACACCTGAAAATTCCCCTATTTGCTTCTTCTGAATGACTCTTCTCTGGTAGCCCCAGGTCACGTTTTCCACACATCAGCTCCATACAGATTTCCACTACATAGACTTCCTCAACTGTGAGTCCCACCCCTGTTCAGGGAACGCCCCTCCAGGACTAACCCCAAGTCCCTGGGCTCAGCTTCCTGCAGTATTCCACCCAGGTCTTCTGCAAGGGGGCTTCCCGCAGTATTCCACTCACCCAGGCCTCTCTGTCTGTAAGTTCTACCCCTGCCCTGGGATTCACCCCCCAGCCTCAATCCTCTTGTTTTGAGCTCACCTTCCCTTCCCCATCTTCCTATGGGCCTCTGCATGAGCTTATCTGTAATTCAACAGGGGTTCCCTGCTCTGGGCAGTCCTCACCAACAAAATACTTCTCCTTTTGCTCTTCCCAACAACTCTCTAGTGCAACAGTCTTCTGGTGCTCCTGTTTTCTTTTGGGTCTCTCCTTTTCTCCTCAAGCTACTCTCCTCTGCCTCCTTCCTTGTCTGCCTTTTTATATGGCCCAGATGCCTTCTCAAACTGAGTTGGGAAACAGCTGACAGGTTCAGGTGCACTGGACCCATGCTCCCTCTTACAGCAGTCAGTCACCTTGTGACAGTTTGTAATGGTAAATAATAAGGACAGGGTTGTAATACAGAGCAACCTGCATCACTTGATAAGCTGGGCCAGTTTAATTTAATGCAGTCAAATGGAAAGTTATAAATTAGTAATAACCAATGCAGGCCATACTTACAGGATGGGAGATTGTATCCTGGAAAGCAGTGACTCTGAAGAAAGGATTTAGGGGTCATGAACAACAACCCACTCAGTGTAAGATCCCACTGCTATACTGTGGCAAAAAGGACTAAGGCGATTCTTGGAAATATAAACAGGAATAGTGAATAGAAGTCCGAAGGTGACTTTACCTCTGTATATAGCATTGGTGAAACAGATACTGAAATGCTGCATCCCGTTCTATTGTCCACATTTGAAGATGGATTTGGGGGGGGGGGGGGGGAAGCTGTGCCGGGTGCAGAAGAGAGCCACAAGTGATTTGGGAGCTGGAAAAAGTGTCTGACAGTGAGACTTTTAAACAGCACAATCTGTCAAATTTATCAAAAAGAATCAGAGAGCATCAGAGTTTAAGGCCACAAGGAAGCACCAGATCATCTAGTCTGATCTTCTGTACATCACATGTCACTGAACCCCATCCAGTTATTCCTGCTTTGAACTTTATAAACTGAATTGGCTAAAGTACTACAGCTTCAAGAAACCAGATTATCTGACACAAGCAGAGAATAGAGGGACCAAGATGCCCCAATGCCTGAGGCCCTTTTAATGGTGAGATAATCCAGATGAACCTAGCAAGTGACCTGTGCCCCAGTCTGCAGAAGAAGGCAAAAACAAAAAAACAAAAAACAAAAGAACACCCCAAGGTCCCTGCCAATCTGACCCAGGGAAAAATTCATTCCCAACCCTGAAAATGTGGATCAGTTTGACCCTGAATACATGAGCAAGACCCACCAGTCAAGAGAAGGACAAAAGCACCAGAACCACCAAAAAAAACAAAACAAAAAACCAAAACCAACCCCAGTAACAAACCAAAAACAACCCTCAGACTACAATAGGGATGCCCCCGCCCTCTTCCTTGACTCTGCAGGAGATTGGCTGGAGTCTGAGATTTAGGAACATAAGGCACAGAACGGGAAGAGAACACGGCTGGGCTACTGAGCCCAGCTCCCTGCTGTCACAGGCAACATTGTCATGCAATCCCACTAACAAATTTATCAAGATCTCATTACCACTACACAAGTGATTTTCCTCCCTTGGTATTCTACTGTTAATTGAATTGTCTTGTTAGACTGACCCCCCACTTGGTAAGGCAACTCCCATCTTTTCATGTACTATGTATATGTATACCTGCTACTGTATTTTCCACTCCATGCATCTGATGAAATGGGTTCTAGCCCACGAAAGCTTATGCCCAAATAAATTTGTTAGTTTCTAAGATGCCACAAGGACTCCTCGTTATTTTTTCTTAAAACTACATTTTTTGCCCCCCACTACTATTGGGAGGCCATTCTAGAACCTCACATTTCTGATGGTTAGAAACCTAATTTCCAGCCTAAATTTATTAATAGCCAGTTTATACTCATTAGTTCTTGTGCCAATATTGTCCTTTAGTCTAAATAGCTCCTTACCCTCCCTGGTGTTTACTCCTCTAATGTATTTATGGAGAGCAATCATATCCCCTTCTGCCTTCTTTTTGCCAGGCAAAACATGTCAAGCTTTCTTAGTGTCCTTTCATATGATAGGCCCTCCATTGCTCTGATCATCTTAGTAGCTCTTGTCCTTACCTGTTCCAGTGGGAATTCATCTTTCTTGAATGTGAGTGACCAGAATTGTAAACAGTATTCCAGCTGAGGTCTCACCACTGCTTTGTACAATGATTTCTCTATGTCTACTGGAAATACTTCGCCTGATACATCCTAGGATTGCATTTGCCTTATAGGCACATTACATAGTTGGCTCAGTCATCCTGTGACCAACAAATACACTCCGCTCTCTCTCCTTCTGTCATTTTCAAGTGATGAGCCCCCAACTTATAGCAGAAATTATTAGTAGTACCTAAGTACTTAACATTGCACTTTCTACTATAGAATTTCATCCCATTTCTATTATTTCAGTCCTCTAGGTCATCAAGTTCTTCCTGTATAACATTCTGATCCTCCTCTGGATTGATAATGCCACCCAGCTTTGTGTCAGCTGTAAAATTTCATTAGCACACCTCTACTTTGTATTAGTCATTAATAAAAATTAGCGCTGTCAAACAATTAAAAAAATTAATTGGGAGATTTAAAATATTGTGATTAATTGCAGTTTTAATCGCACTGTTCAACAATAATAGAATACCAATTATTTAAATATTTTTGGATGTTTTCATTCTCTGGAATGATGGTCAAAACATGAAGGGGCACACAAATGTTTAGCATATCTGGCATGGAAGATTTTTTTTAGCATATCTTGCAACGCCGACTACAGCAGTGACATTTGAACACCTGTTCTTACTTTCAGGTGACATTGTAAATAAGAAGCGGACAGCATTATCTCCTATCAATGTAAACAAACTTGTTTGTAAAAAGAAAAGGAGGACTTGTGGCACCTTAGAGACTAACAAATTT
The DNA here is from genome assembly GCF_965152235.1 of Eretmochelys imbricata. Taxonomy (NCBI): domain Eukaryota; kingdom Metazoa; phylum Chordata; order Testudines; family Cheloniidae; genus Eretmochelys; species Eretmochelys imbricata. The sequence continues at coordinate 62,621,693 of NC_135574.1, read as the reverse complement.
ATTTGAGCATAAGCTTTTGTGAGCTATAGCTCACTTCATCGGATTCCACTGAATGCATCCGATGAACGGAGCTGTAGCTCACGAAAGCTTATGCTCAAATAAATTTGTTAGTCTCTAAGGTGCCACAAGTCCTCCTTTTTTTTTTTGCAAATACAGACTAACACGGCTGCTACTCTGAAACTTGTTTGTGCTAGCAATTGGCTGGACAAGAAGTAAGACTGAGTGGACTTGTGGGTGCTAAAGTTTTACATTGTTTTGTTTTTGAATGTTATAAATTCAACATTTATAAGTTGCACTTTCATGATAAAGAGATTGCACTACAGTACTTGTATGAGGTGAATTGAAAAATACTATTTCTTTTGTTTCTTTTTACAGAGCAAATATTTGTAATAAAATAATATAAAGTGAGCATTGTACACTTTGTATTCTGTGTTGTAATTGAAATAAATATATTTGAAAATGTAGAAAAATATCCAAATATTTATAATAAATTTAAATTTGTATTCTATTACTGTTTAACAGTGTGATTAAAACTGTGATTAATCACACATAATTTTCAAAATCTAGTTTATTGTTTTGCACTAATCACTTGACTTAACTGCGATTAATTGACAGACCTAATAAAAATACTGATGAAGATCAGTCCTTAAACTCCACTAGTAATCTCCCTCCACCTTGAGAGTCCTTTTAGCACAACCCATTGTCTCCTCCCCTTTAGCAAGGTTCATACTCACCTTACAATTCTCATACTAATCCCCATCATCTCCAAGTTAAATAGTTTCTCACACAGTACCATGTCAAATGCCTTTCTGAAGTCCAGATAGATCTACTGCATTTCCCTTTTCTTTCTTTCATAAGACAAGACATCAAGTTAGTCTAGCATGATCTACCTTGGGATGAAATGCAATATGGATTTACCCATGTTACATATACTTCCATTTAAATAAGAAGATTGAGAGGTGACTTGATAAGTGTGTTTAAGTACCTTCAGAAGGAGAGAATACTGGGTAATAAAGGGCTCTTTATGTATCAGAGAAAGCATAACAAGAACCAATGGCTGGAAGTTGAAGCCAGAAAATTCAAATTAGAAATAAGGTGGGTGGGATATATAGATACAGATATATATGATTAACCATTGGAACAAACTATCAAGGGAAGTAGTTTATTCTCCTTTTCTTGAGTCTTCAACTTAAAACTAGATTCCTTTCTGGAAGATAAGCTTTAGTCAAACATCACAGTGACCCACCCTATAATCCTGAGGCAAGCCAAATGCATCATGGTTTGATAATAACGGACAAGAATTGGTTACATTTGTTGGAAGTCCCACACTTTTTCATTAACTGATTCCAGAGAGCTAGGGCTTGCTAGCAAGTTATGTGTTCTCTGAGATCATTTCCTCCTTTTTAAAACAAAGAAGATAATACCTTCCTATCTCCCCAGAGTCTTGTATGGGTAAATTAATGTTTATGAAGTGTATAATGCAATGGCAGATAACATTTCTCATCATAGGCATGCTTGTGGCAATTGGATACTCCCTCAGAAGAACTGAAATCTCAAGAATAGCATGCAGGTAAAGTGTTGAATGTATTCAGGGTCATTCAAGTTCAGAACCTTAATTCATGGCTGATAAATAAAGGGTGTAACTTCCCCCACACCCCCAATACATCACATAAATAAGGGTATGCCTAGCAATGACATTTACACCCATATTTAGGTAGTTACAGAAGCAGCCAGAGCAGGGGTGCTGGAATAATTTTTATAGTGGGGGTGCTGAGAGCCATTGAACTGAATTGTAAACCCAGTATATAAGGAAACCACTTCAAGTCAGCTGGTGTGGCAACACTCATAGTTCCAGCACCTATGAGCTACAGATAGTATACACTTTGCACAATCAAGACAATCTTCACCTAATTATATTGTCACAATTGGCATCTGTTGAGGAATATTCCCTACATTTCAGCCAAATACTAGAATAGAAGCCAGGATACAAATCATGGTAGCTACACACCTACTAAGGTGGGTGTACTACACCTGTGGTGTAAGAGCCAGGAAAATGTTGCATTTGTTAGTTAGCAAGGTGCTGTAGATGTGACTGTACAGGTTTCTCTAGTTTCAACATAATGCCCTCAATACACCAGGTAATTCACCATACACTCATGCATATGCATCTTTCATTGCAAAAGTGTGCTTGCCACACCCGGGGAAAAAAAAGGTAGATTCTGTGGCAGATATTATAGCCAATACTTGGCTCTGTAAAAGTAAGAGAATTTTACATTGTGTTTGGGACTTGGGAGAGTCACAATACTAGCCAATAAGAGCATGCACACTTTTCTGAAGTTACCACTATCTTCACTTTACTGAGGTTATCACAGTTCTCATGTCTGTAACACTAGTTTTCAAAAGAAGCTGCACTTGAAACACAAATAAAGCTATGAACATGCACTTGCACATATGAACACACACAAATACACTGTGGATAACACATAAACTAAATGGCTCCTTCTTAGGATAAAACCTCCAGTAATTAGTTATGAATCAATGTCAGGAGGCTAGGGAGCACTCTGAAATGGAGGGTTCATCTTTTGGATCAACCCAGAACAAGAGATCCTTTTCACTTGTGATTGTTGAAAGGATACTATCAGGTCAAATTTGGCACAAGAATTTCAGTTTGGTTTTTTAAAAAGCCACTACAAAAATCTAAGTCCAATAGCAATGTTTACATGATATTTAAATTACAATAGATACATTTTAAAACAAACATTTATACACTCCACTGTGGTGACTGCACCCAAAGACTTCAGCACTGTTCTTGAATGAAGATAAGCAACTAGCTAGCAACAAAAGTTTACTAGTTTGTTTTCGTTGTCCATAATGAGAGAAATGCAAAATGTAAACAAACATGACAATGTGAAAATACTAATTAAACTTTTAATAATTTGAGCTTTTATTTGTTAGCTTAGGTTTAAAAAAGTGTTTACGAAAACAATATGTTCTTAAGTCAGATAGCATTACTTTAAAAATATCATAATATTTTCCTTAAAAATAGAGATGTCTGCCTCCTGTCCTGGCCAAATTCCAACATGGATAATTACATTCTTCCTACTTTCTATGGCCTCAGCAGTTTCAGTTGGACCCAGTATGAGATAGTGGCCCCTTCTTCTTAATTTGTGCCAGGCCTTGCCAGGGCACCTCTAGGCTTGGCAGGTCATAGCCCCAACACCTCTGGGATTGCCACATCAGTTATGAAAGTAAAAGAATTGTTTGAGCCCTGGCACCTCTTTCATTAGAAATTAAGCACCGATTGCCTCATTGAGCTATGCACTATATAAACAGATAAAAAGTTTCAGCCATGAGAATTACTGGATATAATGTAACTATAATATTGGATAGGGCCATAGCAAAAATTGTAGAAGTTTGAAACTTGAAGTAGTACTGAATTTGTTTCTGTATCTATGCTGGTCTACACCCATCTAGTGTCCATTGAAATCAGTTTGAGCTGTAATCTCTTATACCAGGGCTGAATTTTTCCCATATTCCTCATTGAGAACTAGCACCTTTGTATAATTTCTGATACAGCACCCAATTTGTTTGATTCAGGACACTGTTGTTTGTTTTAAAGAAACATGAAAGGAAAGATGTGGTCTAGTGAACTGATTATAGGGTAGATTATAGACAGAAGATCTGGGATCTATTCCTGACTCTGCTAAAGATTCACTGTATGATCCTGCAAAAGCTGTTCAATCTCTTTGTGCATCAGTTACTCCATCTATACAATGATAGGGTTGCCAATTTTCTAATCGCACAAAACCAAACACCCTTGCTCTGTCCATGCCCTGCCCCTTCTACGAGGCCCCACCCCTGCCATGCCCCTTCTCTGAAGTCCCACCCCCTGCTCACTCCATTCTCCCTCCCTTTGTCTCTCACTCTCCCCCTCCCTCACTCGCTCATTTTTACTGGGCTGGGGCAGCAGGTTAGGGTGCAAGAGGGGGAGAGGGCTCTGGGCTAGGGGTGCGGGCTCCAGGGTGAAGCCAGAAATGAGGGGCTAAAGGTGTAGGAGGGGGCTCCGGGCTGGGACAGGGAGCTGAGGTGCGGGCTGTGGGGTCGGGCTGTGAGTGGAGGAGGGGGCTCCGGGCTGGGAGGTGGAGCCGAGGGTTTCGGAGTATGGGAGGGGGGTTCTGGGATGAGGCAGAAGGTTGGAGTGTGGGAGGGGGTATGAGCTCTGGGCTAGGGGTGCAGGTTCTGGGGTGGGGCCAGAAACGAGCGGTTCAGGGTGCAGGAGGGGCTCCAGGCCGGGGCAGAGGTGCGAGGGGGTGCAGGCTCCCGGAGGGAGTTTGGATGTGGGAGGGGGCTCAGGGCTGGGGTGCAGGAGGGGATGCAGGGTGCAGGCTCCGGGAGGAAGTTTGGCTGCAGGAGGGGGCTCAGGGCTGCGGCAAGGCTGTGGGCTCCAGGAGGGAGCTCCAGGCTGGGGCAGGGGGTTGGGGTATGTGAGGGGGTGCGGGCTCTAGGCAGTGCTTACTTCCGGGGGCTCCCTGGAAGTGGTGACATGTCCCTCTGCCCCTAGGGTTAGGCATAGCCAGGCGATTCTGCGTGGTGCGTGCTGCCTGCATGCATGGGCACTGCCCCCGCAACTCTCATTGTCTGTGATTCCCAGCCAATGGGAGCTGCGGAGCTGGCACATGGGAAGCCATGCAGAGCCAGGTAGGAAGCTTGCCAGCCCTGCCAATGAGACTTTTAACTGCCCAGTCAACAGTGCTTACTGGAGCCATCAGGATCCCTTTTCAAAAACCGGACACCTGGCAGCCCTAACAATGGAGCAAACCATGCCATGCATAGTAAAGCACTGGACACATATAGACAAAACGCATTGTAATTAGTAATATTTTAATTGTTATAATGATTTGACTATTGCATACTGAGCTTATACAGCAGAAAGTTCCCTTAAGCCAACTGAAATTTATTTAAGTATAGAACAGATGCATTATTGCAACTCCTGTGCAGACCAGTTTGCACCTGTTTATTCAAAGAGCATACAAGCTCTGTTGGCATCACCAGTAGAGTTTGTGAGATATACAAATTAATAGTTGCAATACAAGTAGCTTACAAACTCCACTGGTTAAGTCAGAAGACCTCAAACTGTGAAAATTGATTCCTTAAAAGGAAAAAAAAAATGTGGAACTACCAATAGAAAGCCAATGAAAAGTTTTCATCTTTCCATACAAACAAGATGTCAAATTCTGCAGAAATCTATGCTCTGTTAAATTTTTGTTATTTTTCTAATCACACACCACCGGTGGTCTGCAAATGATAAGATTTTTCATCCTGTAGAGAGTTATCATATCAAACCAAAAGCAAGCTGAAGAATTTCTGGACTGAGACATCTTAGAAGATCAGTAACAACTTTTTTTTTTTTTTTAAAGGGTTGAAAGGGATATTGTAAAGGGGTGGGCCTCTTATGGCCAGAAGTGGCACTGCAGATACACCTCATTTAAATTTTCCTCCCAATGCAGCATTAATAAATCATCTTGCACAGATCAAGTCAACGAGAAACCAAAACAAACTAATCAGAAGAAGTATATTTCCTTTAATATAGCCCAGGGAAGGAGCACTTGGAACAATAGTTCAAAGGCCCTTATCTCAGGACCCTGGTTCACAGCTCCCAAACTGAAAGTCCAAAACAAAGCCTCAAGCTAGCCCAGACCCTGAGGAAACACACAAACAACCTGCATGACTATACACACAAACCATAACCTGCATGACTTTTATTCTCCACCTTGTTGCCTCTTCCTCTTTATATAGCCCAGCACCATGGCAGGGCCTCATTGATTACACTCCAGGCTATCATTTAAAGGATTAGTACACTATTTCAGAGCAATAAGTACCGGGTTCAGGAAATATGCAAATGTCTGAGAGGAGTGGAGAGGAAACTTTTCTTTGCAGGAGGTAAGCCCATAACTTCCTTTTGCAAGAAGGATTTCTTGCATCTTCCTCTGAAGCACCTGGGATCATCCAGTCACTGATTGAACCCTCTAGGTACCTAAACTTGCCTGGCAACTTCAATCTGAGTGGCACTCCTGGGCAGTATGTCCCTTTCGCTACAACGCGTAAAAAGATACAGGAGTGAGTCCCACCTATGACTGCTAACAAATAATTGAAAAGCCTTACTTGCCTAAAACTAAGTTCTTAATGTAAACTGTACCTTCATTGTTTGGTTGGTTTAAAATAAAAGTCTCTGACAAAAGTAAAAAAAAAAACCCTAAATTTTTTCAGTAGAAGTTCCTTGATTCCTATCCTTCTGCACATATGCACTGCAGCCCCACGCCTAAGCCTCAGAGTAATGCATGAACCAGGGGCGTAGATGCATGTTCCTCCGCCTAACTCAACTGTAGGGACCAGCTCACCTACAAGTTTGGGCCCTTGTGGCTGGCCCAGGGGGCAGGGAAAAGGGAGGCCCTCCCTTATAACTTTTAGCTCAGTGGTTACGGTACTCACCTGGGATGTAGGAGAGCCCCCTCTACCTGAGTGGGAGAAGGGATTTAAACTGGGATCTGCCACCTCCCAGTGGTCCATCTAGTTCAGTATCCTTCTACTAAATGTTTCATTTTGATCAAAAGTTTGAGAAGTTTATCTTTGAGAATTTGTGGCGGATGTGTGAGATCCTAGAGGACTGGAAAAGGGCAAATATAGTACCTATCAAGGTAAAGGGGAATAAGGCAACCCAGTCTGCTTAACTTCGGTACTAGGAAATATAATGGAGCAAATATTCAAACAATCAAGGGTTTGTCAAAAATCAATCTTGTCAAACCAACCTAATGTCCTTTTCTGATAGGATAACAAGTCTTGGATTGGGGTGGGGGTGGGGGGAAGCAGTAGATGTGATATCTCTCTACTTTAGTAAGGCTTTTGATATTGTCTCACATGACCTTCTCATAAACATCTAGGAATATAACCCAGGTGAACATACTGTAATGGGGTGCACAACTGGATGGAAAAGCATACTCAAAGAGTAGTTATCAATGGTTCACAGTCAAGCTGGAAGGGCATATCAAGTGAGGTCCCGCAGGGATCAGCCCTGGGTCTAGTTCTATTCAATATATTCATAAATGATTTGGATAATGGCATAGAGAGTATATTTATAAAATTTGCAGACTATACGAAGCTGGGAGGGGTTAGAAGTGCTTTGGAAGAGAGGATGATCTTGACAAACTGAAGAAATGGTCTGAAATAAATAGGATGAAATTTAATAAGGACAAATGCAAAATACTACACTTAGGAAGGAATAATCAATTGAACATACATAAAATGGGAAATGACTACCTAGGAAAGAGTACCTTGGAAAAAGCAGTTATTTAGTTTATGATTCATTATGAGAGTCAAAAATGTAACACCGTTGCAAAAAAAAAAAAAGGGAACATCATTCTGGCATGTATGAGCAGGAGTATTGTAAGAAAGACTTGAGAAGTAATTCTTCCGCTCTACTCAGCACTCGTAGGGACTCCCCTGGTGTACAGTGTCCCGTTCTGGGCACCATACTTTGGGAAGGCTGTGGACAAATAAGAGGCAGTCCAGAGGAGAACAACAAAAATGATGAAAGGTCTAGAAGACATGACCTATGAGGAACGATTGAAAAACAACAGGGGGCTGTTTGGTCTGGAGAAGAGAGGGCTGAGCCATGGTCACAGTCAGCAGGTACAGACAAGGCTGCTGCACAGAGGGGAGGGCGAGCCACCCAGGGCAGGACAAGACGCCTGGGGCTAAATGGCAGCATGGGGATTTAGGCTGGCCCTTAGCGAAAACGTGCTGTCAGGGTGGGGAAGCACTGGGGCAAGCTGGAGGCCAGACAAACACCTGCCAGGGATGGACTAGCTACTACTCAGTCCCCGCGGGACCAGGTGACCTATGGGTCCCCAGCACCAGGCCGGTCCCACCTTGCCAAGTGGGAGGAGGGACCGTGGCGGGCGGGCGGGCTGGGAACTGCCGCGTTCGCCCTAACCTCGGCACCCTGCCCCCGCACCTACCATTCCCGAGCGAACTCCCGTCGCAGGCAGCGTCCTCCCCTGCCCCAGGCTGAGCGCCAGGCCGTGTGCGCCTGCGCGGCCGGTGATGGAGCGGTGTCTGCGGAGTGCTGTGGCGAGACAGCGGGAGGCCGCAGGCCAGGTCACGTGATTCGCGCCGAGTGCCGCGGACCATCCCCAGTCGCTGGACTCGGAGCCCGGCGCCTGCTCCGCTGCGCCCGCCCGCGCGCCCTGCCCGCGGGCACAGGCCGGTCAGCGCGAGGCGGAGTCTGCGGCGAGAGACCCAGCAGCGGCACACACTTAAATTACGTGCCCGGCGCGAGCAGGGAGCAGCAGCTCCGGCACAGAGGTACCGCAGCGCACCCGCCCCAGACACCTCTGCTGCTGCTGCTCGCCATGGGATCCGCCGCCGAGCAGCCGGGCCGGGCCACGGGCCTCGTGTCCAGCCTGCTGAACGACACCCTCGAGTTCTACCGCTGGAGCTGGAGCATCCGAGGTACCCGGCGCCGCTTGCACGCACCGGCTGTGCCCCAGCCTCCGCTGCGCTGCAGCCTGTGCCTTGCCCCGACTCTGCTGCCCTCGACCCCCGTCGGGCCCCAGCCTGTGCTCCCTCCTAGCCTCCTCCGTGCCCCGTCTCTGCTCCCTTTAGCCCCAGCCAACGCTTCCCACCTAGCCTCTGCTTCCCAGCCACTGCTTTCTACCCCGTTGTCTGCCTTGCCCCAGCTCTCCGCTCTTTGTTAGCTCTCCAGCCCCTATTACCATCCCCTGTGGACCTCCTTCCCTGCCCTGCTCTTTCGGAACCTGCCTGTATCGAGCGGCTTCTGCTGTATTCTGTTCCCCTCCCCTGTTCTCCTCATCTCCCCCAGCATTCCTGTTCCGCTATCCCTCGCTCTCCACTTAGTCTTCCTTTGCCAACCCCTGTTCGCTCTATTTACTGCTTTCTTCTTGTCCCCTGCTACTCTTCACCTGCCCCTCCCATGCCTACTATCTCCAGCCGTTCTACCCTCGTTTCTTCTTCCAGTCCACTCTGGAGAGAGGCTGTCCCTCCCTGTCTTCCCTCTTTACCCACTGTCACACAGCGGTCAAAATGGCTCCATTCCTCCAAACAGGGACTCAGTCCCTTAATAGTGCATTGAACAGTTCTGGTTTTAGCCAGACCGTGGGGGTGAGGAAAAGAGGAAGGTGCCCTCCATTCCTGCAGGTAAATTATGAAATAGTAGTCTCTTCTGCCTCAGCTTTCTCTGTTAGGGGTCCCTGTTCAGTTACTGAGAGCTTATTGGTGCATGAGCTTCTGTTCACCCTCTAACCCCGTATTTCCTATGCGTTACTGAATTATATATTATGGTTCAAGGTAGTGGCATCTTATTGGAACATAAGACTCTCCACCTCTTAGCTCATTTTCATGACTATATTAAATGCTGTGTGAGCCTGTATTCAATAGCAATCATAGTATTGGTACTCTAGGATTTTATTGCTAAGTGAACTTCTAGTTCACTTCCTCCTTCCCCCAATTTACTTTCTTGGTTATATGTTGATATAGCCTCGAATTTGATAGTAGTGATAAACAAGGCCCATATATTCCATGGCATGATATACCTAAATTCACCAATTAGCATGTGATTTCTCTGGCAGTCTAAATGATGCTGCTGCATAATTTCCAAATTTTACAAATCAGGGGTTTTTTTGTTTTGCAAAATAAATAGGGAATCAATTAGTATAATTAAGAGATTATATATCAATTAGTATAATTAAGACATGCTTTTCTATTTATTTTTAAACCAAACTAAAATCACTGTATTCCATTATATGGTGTTCCCACATCTTCCTTGTGGTGCCTTTTTTTTTGGTATTGATAACTCATAGCTACAATGTAGAAGTTGTGAAGGGAAAAGCTGGAAGTTTTGGAATCTTGGGAAAGGTAGGAAGCAGCTTGCAGTTTTGGGACAGGCCTGTTAGGTGGATGTTTCTGCTAAAATGATGGCAGTGAAATAGTTAACAGTAATTGATGTTCAAAGGGTCATCTTTGGGGTGCAGAGTTATCCCAATGATATGACATGGGATAGGTCCACACTTCTCAGAGTTGCTTTTCCAGGCAGGCTTCAGGCTCAGAAAGAAAATGATGCATCTGTTTATTCTTAGTTTGTGATTTTTTTGGTTGTCTATAACAGGCAATGGCTTCCACAGCTGTGCAGTGATAATGTATGGAGCCTTGGTTACAGATCCTGGGAACTCGCTACTTCATCAGCGCCTTCCTCTTCCTGCTCTGCAGCCCCCCACCCACAGCCATCTGTCAGATAATAAATTAAGCTTATGTTGTACATACAGACAGCTTATTTCATGATCTGCCTTCCTACCCTAGCTTCTGGTTTTACCTTGACATATTTTAAATATTAAATTAATCCTATGTACTCATCTGTTTCAAATCTTCCAGAAGATGGGATCAAATGGAAAAGCTGCAGCAGAAATGCATTGCAGTCAGCCAGTGTGTGCTACACTGAATCCATTTGCATATACCCATGTAATGCATAAAGGGCACCTTCTTCTCCCTAATCAGTGCTATAGTCAGACTGGAAGAAAATGATGGTAGGGGTCTCCTTACAGCCTTTTAGGGAGAAGGATTTTTTTAGTTTTTCTGCCTACTGAAGGTGGTTTTTTTTTTTTTTGTTTTTTTTTTACTGGCTTCTGTGGTACAGTACAATAACCGTAGTGATCAAAAGACAGAGCTGGAAGAAAGGAAACCTGAGGAAAGGGTGATTACAAAAAACAGCAGCAAAAGAGATGGCTGTCTTCTGTTAAAACTGCATATTATAGAAAACTTTTTCTGACACAATGCAGTTTCTTTGTGCCATAGGCAATAATAGATGCCCTTTTGATGTTTCTTATAGGATGCTGAGCTTTTTTCTAATTAAATCTTCAATAATTTTTCATTATTGTTCGGTTAATTGCTGGTAATGAAATAGTATTGTAATTTAGGATTTAAAAAAATTTAAAGGTCAGTTACATTGGAGAGGGGGAGAACATATCTTGTTATGACATCAGGTTATTATTTTTGGAGGCTCCCTGGGAGGACAGTCTTGGAAGGGGCCTAAGCCATACCATAATCATTTAGTATTTCTTATTTATATAGTGGCAATATGTGACTAGGGCCCCCTTACACAATCAAATGCAGTAATATAAAAAAAATTTACCTCATGTTGTTATGTAGTCTGCGTGTGATGTTTCAATTCATGACAACTTTAGTGTCATCACATGAAAATGCTGTGTCATCAGATGAGACATGACAATGCCCCAAATTCAGTGTATGGATTTGTGGCAGTCTTGCTCAGTTCACTGCTCTTCTGTATATGCTTTTACTTGGGGAAGAAAGGCATGGAGCATCTGGATGCCCCTCTCTCTAAACTAATTCATTTTAAAATCATGAATTTACCACCATCATGTCCTGAAGAATCATAGCAGTGATGTTGTTCAGTAACCGACACAGAAGAAACTATGCCAGGCAATCACATTTCACAGCACAGAGTATGATGAAACTACACCATGTAGCGATGTTGCCCAAATAGTGATACCATGGATAAGTATTAATGAATAAGCCATATTGAAACTTCACTACAGGAACAATACACAAATGAAGAAATGATATTCCTGTTACAACTCCTACACAGGGAGCTTTCCTTGTTTATTCCAGCCTTCCCACATTACTTTCTATTTTCTCCCTCATTTGTAATCAGGCATCCCAACTCTCACCTCTCCTCATACCTTAGAACCTCAGAGTTGCGAACACCAAAGTTACAAACTGACCAGTCAACCGCATACCCCATTTGGAACTGGATGTATGCAATCAGGCAACAGCAGAGATAATAAATAAATAAATAGGTATAGTACTGTGTTAAACAAGCTACTAAAAAAATAAAAAGAGAAAAGCATTTTTCTTCAGCATAGTGACATGTCAAAGCTATATTAAGTCAATGTTCAGTTGTAAACTTTTGAAAGAACCATAATGGTTTGGTCAACTTAACAGTTACAAAACATTTCAGAGTTATAAACAACCTCCATTCCCAAAGTGTTTGTAACTGAGGTTCTACTGTATTGCACAACCAGACCTTCCTGCCAATTTGCAATGTTACCAGCCTTCTTTCCTTTTGCTGCCCCAAAAATCCAGGACTGGGACCAGAGATATCTTGGCTTACTTCTCAATTTTGGCATAGACTTCCTGTGCTACCTCAGCTCTACCCTGTCATAAGATCACCAGGAAGAGAAAAATATTGTATTTTTAAAAATCAGTTTAATCTGTCCTGGGATTATAAACACTTTTGTGATAATCCCAATTGTACTTTTTTTCATGGTGTTGCTATAGGGCAAAGTTGTTGTTTGTCCTTCAAGTTCAAAGATGACCATGATGTTACTGATTGGTTTTGATTTCTGTGAACGAGTGGCTGGTCAGGCCAGTTTGAGCTTTGAACTGTCTGTGGCACACTGAACGAGAGATACCACTATGAGTTACTTGATTAACATGCTGCTGTTGTGACATTTACACTGCTGGTGCTTCTGCTCTGCCTTAGTAGTTCTCTGCTCATAGACGGTAGCTCTGGTATGGATGAGACTTTGCCAAGTAGAACGATCAAAAGTGAAATCTTCCCAAAACTCTGGGTCAGTGGTGAAATGCCTGAAGGATAACTTGAGGGAGTCTTTGAAACATTTCTTCTGGCCTCCCTGAGAGCATTTTCCCTCCTTTAGCTCACCATAAAAGATCTTCTTTTGCAGTCGCTGATCTGACATTTTGGTGACATAGCCTGCTCATTTCATCTGTGATTTCATCGGAGTATGGATGGTTGGAATACCTGCCTGTATGACCTCCTCAGTATCTGGAAACTTGTCTTGCCATCTGATCCTCAGTTTCCTCAAAAAGCCCATATGAAAGCGATTCAGCCTCATAACCTGGTGTCTGTATACAGTCCATTTTTGCATGCATACATCAAAGTGCATGCAAACACAATGGCTTTGTAGACTTTCAGAATTGTTTGACTAATGTGTCTGCACTCCCACGCATTTGCATGTAATCTGCCAAAGGTGACACTTGCTTTGGCAGATCTGGCATTGGTTTAATCGTCGATGTGAACTGCATGTGACCATGTATTGCCAACATAGATGAACTTGTCCACTGCCTGGAGCAGTTGGCCATTCACTGTGATAGTAGGCTCTACGTAAGGCTTTCCTGGTGCAGGCTAGTATATCACTTCTATCTTCTTGATATTGATTGTGAAATCAAAATTGTCACAAGCTGAAGAGAAATAGTCCACACTCCACTCCATATCAGACTCAGATTTGTCATTCAGGGAAACAGTCTCATCAGCAAACAGAAGATCGTGAACAGTCACTACCTGAATCTTCGTCTTTGCCTATAGTCTACTCATATTGAAAAGCTTGCCATCTGTCTGGTATCTGATGCCAATCCCAGTGTCACTCATGAAAGGCATCTGAAGCATGGCAGGAGAGGGTTGGGCCAACACACAGCCCTGCTTTACTGCATTGGTGGCTGGGAATGGTTCAGATGACTTGCCATTGTACATAACACGAGCGAGTATGCCATCATGGAATTGCCTAACCATTGCAATGAATTTGTCCAGGCAGAGTTGTTTGGATGCCCTAAATGTACATTTCCATTAGTTAATGTGTTTGGATTGTTTGTAAGTTTAACCTTAACTCCAAATTTCTGTATTTAAAAGGCTTGTTTTTGAGATAACTGCAATATCTCTATAACTTTTTCCTCTAAGTTATTCATGTACTTTCAACTTTGACACTCTCTATAATATAGCTTTTTGGTCTTGGAATACTTTTCTGCTCTTTCTTGTCCATTTAGGCCCCAGTCCTGCAGATACTTAAGCACATGCAGCTACTCACAGGAGTAGTCTTATTGGAGTATATGGGAGTATTTCCATGAGAAGTACATGTATAACTAATATTTAAGATCAGGGTCTTAGAGTTTAAACTAGGGTGGATTGATTTAAATCAGTAAGCAGGAAACCTGGATTTAAATCAACTTAAAGTTTGTATTTTGCTTTTGTATTTCTTACTTTCTCAAAAAAAACCTGATTCTCATTAGTTTGTATAATTTGGTACTACTTTTTGGTAACCAGGAGGACACCCTACATTTATATCTTAATTCTTCAGATTCTTAAATTTACATTTTTATGTTACAAAGAGGTAAGTGACGATTCTTATTTACTAGATATTTTTACTCATTGTGACTCATTGCTCACCAGGGGTACCCAGGGTTGTGAGACACCTAACCCCTACCTGCCCTCAGTATGAGGAAGTCTCTTCTGTGCCTGTTGTGGATCATCTCCCTGAAACTCACTAGCCTCTGCCAACACAGGCACCACCTTGCAGGCCTCGCTTTCTGTACAAGTAGTGATAGGCACACACCAACCCTCAAGTCCATGCAGCATTCCTTGTAGGATCTAGCCCCTTATCCATTGGACACTCACACAATTACCAGACCTGCTGTTGCCAAAGGAACAGTATATACACCAGCTTGTAAGAGTCAACTCAGGATCACCACTTTGCTTAACACCACAGCACTTAGTATTATTTTCACTATAAACATACCTATTACTTGAATCTTCTTTAAAATGTAGGAGTATTGGAAACAAATAGTTACATACAAATCATTGCATGCTTTCTAGAGACTAAATTTAACTAACAAGTTAAGCTTCTTTAGACAGGAGGATTCCTCACCAAAAGTTCTCTCCAGCGTTTTCAATCAAGCCTGGCTTAGAACCCTCTTTTATAAAGCAAACTTGCTGTCCATTTACTTCCTTAGTGACGGATGACTGGTTGTCTTCTTTGTCCCCCCCAAAATATAGTAGAGCAAACCTTTGATGTGCACCTCAAGATAGGGTCAGTTCCCCCCCGCTGTTTCCTTCTTCCTGTTACTTTTCTCTCTTCAAAATTTTTTTCTTTTATAACCCTTTAGCCTTTTGTTTAGGCTAGGGAGAGGGAGACCTATTGTGAACCTTAATACTTAATTTACATACAAACAGCACAACAGGTAAACACTTCTTGACTGACAAATCTGTTTTTCACCTTTGCTGGTGACCAGTCCCTAAGATCATAAGAATGGCTACACTAGGTCAGACCACTGGTCCATCTAGCACACTCTCCAGTCTTCTAGCAGTGGCCAGTGCCAGATGCTTTAGAAAAAATGAACAGACCAGGGAAATTGCAAACAATCCATCCCATCATCCAGACCCAGCTTTTCACAGTTAGAGGTTTAGGGACATCCAGAGCATGGGGTTGCGTCCCTGATCATCTTAGCTAATAGGCATTGATGGACCTATCCTTCATGAATTTATTTAAATTTTCTTAACCCAGTCATATTTTTGGCCTTCACAACATCCCTGCCATAGGTTGACTGTGCATTGTGTGAAGTAATTCTTTGTTTTCGTTTTAAACCTGCTGCCTATTAATTTCACTGGGTGGCCCCTGGCTCTTGTGTTATGTGAAGAGGTAAATAACTTCTCTATTCACTTTCTCTCCAAAATCCATGATTTTGTAGATCTCTGGCATATCCTCTCCCTTAGCCGTCTCTCTTTTCCGAACTGAAAAGTCCCAGTCTTTTTAATCTCTCCTCATATGGAAGCGGTTTCATAGCCCCAGTCATTTTTGTTTCCTTTCTTTGTACCTCTTCCATTTCGAATATAATTTATTGAGATGAGGCGACCAGATCTGCACACGGTATTCAAGGTGTGGGCATACCATGGATTTATATAATGGCATTATATTTTCTGTGTTTATCTATCCCTTTCCTAATGGTTCCTAACATTGTCAGCTCTTTTGACTGCCACTGCACATTGAACAGATGTTTTCAGAGAACTATCCACTATGAGCCTCAAGATCTTTTTTGAGTGGTAATTGTATGTATAGTTGGGATTATATTTTGCAGTATGTGTTACTTTTCATTTAACATTAGATTTCATCTGCCATTTTGTTGCCCACTCACCCAGGTTTGTCTGTTTTTTGCCATTTTGTTTGCCCAGTCACCCTAGACGCAGACATAGAACATAATTTTCAATGTATATACATAATGCCTTACACAATATCCGTACATGCGTTTTGCAAGAATATGGATGATGAGCATGACACCAGCTTTGATCTCACATGACATCCTTTGAACTAGAATGTACATACCAGACCCAGGCAAACCCTGTAATCCCTGCATGCCTCCTTGCCAGTTGGCATTAATTGGTTCTTGGGTCCCACTTATAATGCGTATCTAACAGCATTTGGATGAAAGTAGGAATTAAAGAAACACAAAACCAGGATTTTAAAATTGTGTTATTAGTTAAATCTACTTTAAATGTGCTGGATACATAAGAAAATAGATGCAAAATTATAAATTTATCAAAACACAGTTTTATTGAAAAGGAAGTATTCTCTGTAGTTAGTGAATTGGATTGTTTGTCTGTCATCATATCCTTCAAGATTCGTAGAATTAGTATTCTCATCTCATTTTTATTCACAGAGTGGAAGAGGAAAACAAGCTTTCCTACTTTTCAACTCCGAATCACGTTCTCAATTTTGAATGAATTAGTCATTGAACTGAATCAGTTGAATAAACTGAAAAGTAGAAAATAGTCTGTCTGCACCCACAGCAGAGGCCACTGTTGTCAAAAGCTGTCTTAGCACTTCCAACTCTGGTTTCAGATGGTGAGCCAGTGACTTCCACCAGCTCATTTTAAAGAATGTCAAGCAAACTCAGATTTAAGGCCAGAAGGGACCATTGTGATAGTCTGGTCTGACACCCTGCACATTGTAGGTCACAGAACTGCACTCACCTACTCCTGTAATAGACCCATAACCTCTGGTGGAGTTACTGAAATCCTCAGACCATGTTTTAAAGACTTCAAGTTATAGAGAATCTACTATTTACTCTAGTTTAAACCTGCAAGTGACCCGTGCTGCTTGAATATTGATTGGATTTAAACGACTATATTGTACTAAGCTTACACCTTAAAATAAGTGGTCATAATTTGAAATTTAACTTTAAATTATCTTGTTTTAAAAATTAAAACTGTTTAATTCACATTTAAAAAATCCAGTTTAAATAAAAATCAGAATTTTATAAAAATTGTTTCTTCCTCCCCCGCCTCTCCTCTCCCTCATTTTAAACTCTCCAGGGCAGGGACTACATCTTCAATGTGTATGTACAACACCTAACACAATGGGGACCCTATCAACTGATTTTTCTTCTTCCATTTCCCCCTATTTATTCTTCTGTTTTATCTTAGTTTCTTTTTCCATTCTGTCTATGGTTTATTCTCCCCTTACTATTTTAAGTGTCTATTCTCCTCTCCCACACAATCTCTTTCCTCAGCCCTATCTCTCTTCATACAGGACATTTGGGGCTTTTGGTAGCTCAAGAGGTGACAGAGGAAGTTTAGAAAATCAGGCTTTGTAATCATACTGGCTACAACAGTAGCTGGATGATGGTGCTGAAAATGATCAGCAACAACATAGTTAACAAGTCAAGCACTGGCATGTTTATCTTTAGTTTTCAGAATTAACACTCCTTTAAGAAGAATGAATTCACATCAGTCTGCTCAAGAATTGTTTTAGAATATCTAGAACCACACAGGAAGACAACATATCATACTTTGTTTTAAAAGGAAATTAACATGAAAAGCTGTTACCATAAAGCTAATGCAGTTTAAAATCCCAGGAAGTCACAACCTGGAAAAATTAAGTTCCAACAGCAGTATTAACTAAAGATGAATTGTACACATGAAGATATTTTCTATTCCTGTAAATTTTTTGTTAAGTGTCTGGTTTAATACGCTTATGTCATTAAAACATAACAAAATAGGTTCACAAACTTTTTCATAGCATGGACCATGTCTTTTGTGTCTCGCTTCCCTCCCCACTTCTGTTTACATAGTCAGTGTGAAAAAGCAGTTCCTTACATGCAAAATTAGTAGCAGAAAAGAATGAATTTAGGTTTTTGTTGTTTTTTTTTTGGAAGCAACAAAACACAAGCATCACCACAAGATCCATGAGTGCTACATGGAGCACTGCTGGTACATGAATCACAGTTTGAAAACTGACAATATACAGGAAGTGTAATGTGCCTTGTTAATTTATGTTACTGGATCTTTAACTTGTGTGTTGACTTCTTGTGACTGTTCGATCATAATATTAATATAGCTTTTTGCATTTAACTTGCTTGTTTTTAAAAGAAAAAAAATTGTTTAATAAGCATTTAAATGGCTCCAAATAGGTGTTAAAGTTCAGGTCTCTGAAGTGAATGGATGTAAACCTTTACTATTGTTGTATGCTTAAAGAGTATTTTTAGTGGGACTAGGTTAGAAGAACAGCAGTGCCCTGGTTGACATGGCTGCATCTTTGCAAATGTGAGAGGTAAAAAACGAACCTTCAGAATGTTGTAGGATGTAATAAGTAAGATGAGACCATGAAATTCTAAGATCCACATTTTTCTTTCATGCCCATAGTAGTCACTGATGTTAAAGCCATATATATGAGTTCTATTTTAAACATTTTGCAATGTATTCTTCACTGAGGGCATTTCTACATGTACACATACTGCATGGCACTCAGGTGTAAATCTGCAGTGGTCCGGTACGTTAAGTGTCTGTGCAGAACCTGCTACTGCATGCTAAAAGTATCCTAGTGTGCTTTGACATACAGCTGATTCAAACTGCAGTATGTCAAAGTGCACTAGGGAACTTTTAGAGTGCATCAGCAGGATCCACATGAACAGTTAGTGCACGGCATGCTGAAGCACTGTAGATTTGCACCCCAGCATGCCACATGGTAAGAGTAAATGGTATATCTGCCTTTAACCATTTGTCCCAGTAGCGTCCTTCCCATGTTTGGCAAGGTGGGTAGGATAAGTGTGTGATGGTGTCAAAGAAAAAACAGCCTAATTTTAAATGTAAGGTTTTTGCTGATACTCGCTGAGTGTGCCCAGAAATTATTTGGTTTTGTGTGGTGGTTTTTTTTTTTGTTTAAAGTTAGCAGTAACTGTTTAATCAATGTCCCACCCTCCCCCCATGAGCAAAGTCACTAGTCCTCAGCAAAGATAGTACTGACTTTAAAACATTGGTAGTTCTGTAGCATTAAAAAAAAAAAAAGCCCTGTGGTTAGTGTATTTTGGTTTATGGTGGAAATGCCATTTCTCCACTGAGCTATATCCTCTCTCCATTGTGACCTTAGGTAGAGCTGGTGGCTCAGCAGAGGAACTGATGGTAGATGTCATACATGGCTGCAGGCCCTCACAACAGTGTTGACTATCTGGGGCGCCTATGAGCTATAACTACCTCCAGCCCCAAAATCCTTCCATGCCCATAGCATCATTGTAACAACTTTAAAAAAAAGTCTCTGCTAGGAGCCACACTAATAAGTCAGCAGCCCCCATCAGCTCCCTCCACTCCAACCTGCAGCAGCTCCTGCCCGCCAGCAGCCCCACCAATCAGTGTCTCCCGCTCCCTCCCCACTCCTCCTGCCCACCATGATCAGCTGTTACGCGGTGTGCAGGAGGCTCTGGGGTCGGGGGGGGGGAGCGGGAGAAGAGCAAGGGCATGGCAGGCTCAGGGGAAGGGGTGGAGTGGGGGCAGGCAGGGCCTGGGGCAGAGCAGGGGGTTGAGCACTGAGCGCTCCCCTGGCACATTGGAAAGTTGGCACCTGTAGCTCCATCCCCGGAGTCATTGCCTATGCAAGGAGACACATACTAACTTCTGCAGAGCCACATGTTGGCCACCCCTGTTTTAATATATTTAGGAACTGTACAATAAAGATCTCCCGCCACCCCCATTTGTTCTCTAACTCAGTACTGGTACTGAGAAACAGCAGGGTCATATTTAGTTTTCGAGGTAGCTCTACGGTTTGGGATGCAAAGTTACTCCATTTCATTCCTTAAACATATCTGTGCAGTCTTTTAAACTTATTCTTTTTAGAATGTATACATTTACTAGTTATATTTCAAGTATGAGTGAAATTGCGGGTTTCATTCTACAAACCTTTCTTGGTGGTTTATACCTTTTTAAAACAAATGATTTTTGGTTTGAAATTTTTTAATACTGCTTGTACACAGCTCAAAGGAGGAGGGTTTTTTATTATTATAATTACAGAGTGGGAAGAGAGGGGAAAATTTGAATTAAATCTGTCTTCCTGTTTTTAAAAATGGGAATTAATTGACAAAGGCCAGTTGCTTGGCTCGCATATTCACTCTTGGGCTACCATCCATATAATTCACCAGAGTTAATGTACTCACTCCTCAGTGCTCTTCCAAACATCTACCATGGCTGTCACAACAATGGTATGTGTAGAATCCTCTTACACTAGGTCTATGCTGTTTTCCCTATTAGCACAGTTGAAATGCTGCTGGGTGAAGATAAGGCCCAATCAACCAGCCAGTAAGGCTGGTTAAGGTTGGAGTGCATTTGGAGAAGGGTCATGAGATTGATTAAAGGATTGAAAAACATGCCATATAGCAAAAGACACAAGGAGCTCAATCTGTCTGATAAAACAAAGAGAAGATTGAGTGACTTGATCACAATCTGTAAGTACCTACATAGGGAACAGAAATTTCATAAGAAGTCTCTTCAATCTAACAGACAAAGGTATAACAAGATCCAGTGCAGGAATTTGAAGCTAAACAAATTCAAATTAATAAGGTGCACCTTTGTAACAATGACAACAATTAACCATTGGAACACTTGATGAAGGGTTGTGGTGGATTACCATCACTGGACATTGTTAAATCAAGACTAGGTGTTTCTCTTAAAAAAAAAAAAAATATATATATATATATATACACACACACACTCACTCACTCACTCACTCCATTTCAGGCATTAATTCAGGGAAGTCCTGTTGTCTGTTATGTACCTCCAGCTCAGTGATAAAGCTTTGCCTTAGTTCTCCATCTATAAGAGTCACAGAATGCTAATAAATTAATTAATGCTTCTGAGTCACACATAGTACAGTGGTAGAGGAGCATCAATTCCTAAGAAGACAGTCATGTTAAAATCCTTAAACAAAAAAAAAAAACCCCACTTTATCCATGTTACCAATATCTCACGTTATTAGAAGTGAATTTTTTTATTTTGCCTTTTTCTTGGCTTGCATTAGTCAGTTTTACTTCTGTTCATAGAAATTTGCTACTCTGGTTCAGTAGCATCTTTTCATATAACCAAAAATACTGCGATGTTTGGATTTCAAATGCCATAGGGGAAAGTTTATTTTTGAAAATTGTTTCTACTGAAAATTTTAAAACCCTGACATTTGTATTGGTCTTGGGTTTTGCAAACAGTTAGTTTTTGTCAGATTTAAGCTTTGGAACAAACTAGACACAATAGTGTCACTTAAAGTGCTGTCTATGGCACAACTGGCTGAAGTGTCAGAAGAGGAATTTAGCAGAGGCCTAGGTGGGAAAAAATCATTGCTTTTTCCTCCTGTTTGGTGGAGTTTAAGGAAACTGAGACAGGAGGTTAGTTCTCACCTTTAAACTCAAATTGGACACACTGTTTAGTCATTTACCAAAGGGTTTAAAGGGCATATTTGCAGATTTTCTTGAAAGCATTTCTCTTGTCCATTCTGAGGTTTTGGTTATCTTGAACTACTGAGCAACACGATTCACTCACCTTTTCCTGGCTGCTCACGGTCTGGTACCCCCTTCTGTTGTTTGCTCTCACAGTGTTCCCTCTCACTCAGTGCACTCACTCTTCATGACCCTCCAGCTGGGTCACTATATGTGTTTTCCCTTCCAGGGCAGGATGGCTGCATATCAAAGTCTCTCCAGATGAACTGTCTGGCTGCCTTTCCAGGCCATCCTCTAATTCAGTGGTCTCCAAACTTTTTGGCTTGTGCACCCCCAGGGTGAAGACCAGAAGACCTGCCGCAGGCATGCTGCCAGAGGGGACATGTGGACGTGCAGAGCTGCAGCCGAAGAAAAAAAATAGCGGAGTGCTATTCGGCAGCACTCCTGCTGCCGTGCACCCCAGTTTGGAAACCACTGCTGTAATGCAAGACTAGGGCACTTTCTTCAGTGGTGAGCTGGGGAACCCAAGCCCACCCAGTAATCCAGGTTCCGGTACAGGGACCCTCTGTTCAGCAACCACGGTCTGCTTACTTCCAGACCCTGTTACAATTTCCCTGTGCTCATTCCTTATTTTGTCCTCTAGCACTGGCCCTTTAGGATACTGCTGGAGCTCCCTGTGACTGCTTCACTCCTCTCAGGTGCTTGCTAGAGTCTAGATTCCAAACATACCTCTCTCCTCCCAGGGAATAACTGCAGACTACTTCCCCTGTAGCTCCCTTCTGTTCTCAGACTTCTGGCTTGTACGGGCCCACCCTACACCTGCTCAGCTGAGCTTCATCTTCTGTTAGGGCTTGCTTAGCCAGACTAATTCTCCCGTAGGTGTAGCCTGCTAAGTTAATTAGCCCCTTCCTAGCTACTTCAGCCCCTCCAAGTGAGGATTCTTTTGACATCCTGGCAGACTCTTTTGACAAGCTAAAAAAATGTGATAGAATGTATTTGCAATAAATGCAGTATTTGAAATGTTTATTGTGTGTGCTAATTCTTCAGTTTACAAGCTTAGGACCCAGTGTTGCAGACACTTATTAGTGAGTGTCATGCTCTGTACTGTGAGTGATTCCCTTCAGGTCAAGTAGATTACGTGCAGTAGTAAATACTGTACTTGTTAGTAAATGTTTGCATTATTTAGTAAACATTTGGGCCATTATTTATGAAGCATAGTGTTTCTTTGAGCAGTTTAAATTCTCAAAAACCCCATCAGAAGGAAGCTAATTTAAATCCTTTATAAACATTTTGTTGTAGTTTAATGTGTGTGAGCTCATTAATCCTGACTTGCTTTCTTATGATGGCACTCTTTTGTAAAGTCCTTGCTTAATGATAGCAATAGGAGAGCTGACTGAAGGTAACTGAAAAGTCAAATAAAATAATACAGTACCTCAGGAAGTGATCAACTGGTTAATAATATCTGGGATACTATCATTTTCATTGGAATTATTAAAATATCAGTTTAAATTTTTTGTCGAAAAACACTGACTGAGATAAAAAAGCTTGCTCCTGAAGTGCGCCTTTAGAAATGTAACTGTTTAAAGACATCTGCAGAAGTGATGGTAATTGGACAGATGGATATGCTGGATTGGCACTGTAAGTGTCTTTGCGCTGAGAATAGTAGCCATAGCTATTAATACTTTGAAGGGCTCCCCAGATAAATTAGTGAGTAGCAACCTTCTAGCTAAGGAATGAATACGCTCTTAATCTAAAAACCTAAACTACTGTGTGTTGATATTACATGAAATATGAATGCAAGGATATTTTAAACCTGCATTATATATTTTTAGATGTATAATGCTTTCCAAAGCTAATATAGAAATTGGATGGAAAAGACACATTAGACCATGCAGTCATCTTCCTGCTAATGCAGGATTTTCCCCTACAATATATATTTGTAGGTACAGTATTCTTCTGCCTCTTTTCACAGTTTATACTTACTGGTCAAAATAATTTGGAAAGATTAATTTTTGAGTCTCTATAATAACTTACAGATAATTATAAAGAAAATAGCCACTAGATTTGACAGAAGCAAATTTCACACCAAAAAAATTGAACACCATATAATATGATTTGGTTGAGCTTCTTTCTGTTTTAGCTTTAGCTCACCACATTATTGATTTTCCCCCACCCCCTAAAAACTTTGGAAGATAGGTTAATTGTGTGTCCTTGTTTTCTTAGCATGTGGGTGTTTTATTTAAGTCCTTTATTGAGATTCTCCACCCAGTGCATGTGTGTAACTTCTACTAATGCTAAAGCGGCATGTGTCTCATAAGGAGAATTTAAATACCACAAGGATAGGTACTTCAAAAAAAATAATTAAAATATATATTCTTTATCTCTTGCTTCAGATTTATAATGTGGGATTTTGAAGAACTTTCACCCCCCCCCACAATTATTGTAAAACTTACTCCATATAAAGGTCTGAGTTTTGTATAACTATATTTCTCATGTGGTAAAAACATTAACATTTGTGACTGCTAGACTCCTTGGGGTTTTTTTTCTTTTGTTTTGTTTTGAGTTCATTTTTTCAGCTAAGTGCAAATTAAAACTCTTACCTTTTTGGAATATACACTTTATTTTTCTTACAAAAAGAGATGTAGTTGTGTTGTTGGCTATGCTGTAAAGAGTCATTTTACTCGTGATCAAATTAGAATCTGGGTCTTAGGATTTGGAAGATAAATGCATTAATCCACTGAAACATTCAGTCACTCTCTGTCAATTCTAATCAGATAAAGGCATTTGTAATTTTGAACTGAAGCAGTTGGAGGGGTCAGCTTTCTTGCTTTTATATTTAATTTTCATGGGAAGATTCATTTCTCAACTTCTTGCATGTGAATTTGCTGGATTTAATAAGGCAGTAAGTTCCTTTAAAAACCATAGTTTTCTGTGCCCAGCAGATGTCATTTTGGTCATCACACTGTCTAATGAATAGGGTGCACAATAGTACTGATTTTGCTGATGTAAGGATGTTTCTGATTTTTTTGCCTGTTAACAGAATATTTTCAGATTCAT
Source organism: Eretmochelys imbricata (assembly GCF_965152235.1). Lineage (NCBI taxonomy): Eukaryota > Metazoa > Chordata > Testudines > Cheloniidae > Eretmochelys > Eretmochelys imbricata. The sequence goes on along the minus strand of NC_135574.1, from coordinate 62,597,069 downwards.
TATAAGTATGATATATTATCTGACTGTGAATTAATTTATCAGAAAAGAAACTCAGGGCAACATCAGAGTGACAGCAGACTATGTTCTTTTGTATACATCAGTCAAGCAACCTTAAATCAGTAAACTGTAGTGAAGTTGTTTTACTGAAGGTACTTAATATGTATTGCCTGATTTGACCATAGCTGTGTGAGTTAATTTAAGCTGTTATAAATGAGTTTCGCATGGACATGCAAAGTAACTTATAAAAGAAACGTTGAGACATGATACAAACCTCCAAAGGACTGCTATATTTCCTGATACATTGAATACATTCCAGTAGCTCTATTGTAAAAAATATATCTTTGCATTTAGTATTGTCTCAAACATAAATATAAGAAACCATGGTGTATTAGGTGTGATGGAAGTTACCAACAATTAACTCATTAGTAGTGGAATGTCAATAATAGAATTGATTAGCCAAAGCATATTTCAAGTGCGTGGGATCTTGTCACCCCTTGTGCAGGCACATAACACCTAAAACATAGTAGTACTCATAGGTGCTGGAACTAGGATTGCTGGGGGTGCTGCTGCACTCTCTGGCTTGAAGTGGTTTCCATTATATACAGGATTTACAGTTTGGCTAAATGGTTTTTAGCACCCCCACTATAAAAATTGTTCCAGCACCCTTGGTAGAACTCTCCCAGGGGAGAGACAGGCCACAGAAAGGCCACCCAGGCAGACTTGGAACCTCAATGCACAATGAGGAGCGATGCTACGTTGTGTTCTCTTTGAAAATGTTTCGGGTGGGCTGGGGAGCAGCTATTAACCGTGCATCTGAACTATGCAGATCCATTGTTCAAGCTGCAAGCACAGTTACAGTTCAGGGGTTGTAACAGCAACTGTGTAGTTGCAGTGTGATTTGCTCTGTACATTGTGGGGAAGGTTGCCACCCATTGAGATGTTTCCTCAGGTATTGCATAGGTGGTGAAGACTTTACCATAAGTGGAACATATCCATATCACATGTTTTTTTTTTTACCAGATGTTGTATAACTTGTAGCATTATACTTTGTATTGTGATTTGATGACCTATTAAAGGCATAGCTTTGCACCTTTACACAAAAGAGAACATAATTACACTAAGAAAACTATTTTTCTTGTCACTTGGAGACTTCAGCTTTACTAGCCTTTTTTGCATTTTGTCAAGTTTTCATCCTATTTTTGAATTTCAGAGTCCCACGTGAAATCTTCAGCCATAATCCTGAAACAGATCTGCATGGGCAGGCACCTGCAGCAGTGTGCAGCCCTAATAAACTCATGAGGGCTTATCACTGGGTAGAGGGGTCTGTCCATCAAGATCCAGTTGCCAGATCAAGGTAGTCTTTGGTTTTGTCTATCGCAGGAGAGAGGTGGAACCTCAAAACCTTCTAGAAACTGTCTGATTCTTTTAAGTTTAATGGAGTTGAGTGCAGTTAGTGTTTGTGGAAGGAAGGTGGTGATGAAATGTCTCCCATATTTTTTCTTATGGAAGGAAATGAAAATATAGGAGGAAATTTTATATCTGGCTATTTTTCTGGGGAGGGGGAGCACCTAGTTCAATCAACTATTGGACTAGTAACTAAAAAATTACCTGTCTCTTTTTACTTTTGTCTTCTTTCTTAAGGTTTATTTGGGATTATGATTTCTAATAGTAAGGGGCAGGGGCACATTCTTTGCTTCAAGGAGTTCACAATCTAATAGGATCCCCTTTTTATTCCATTCTACGGTACTCATGCATGACAAAGCACTTTTGGATTACAGTGAGATAGCTTACTCCAGAGTAGCAGAAGAAATTATGCTATGGAACCCTGCTTGTACAGAAGATCTTGAATCATTTAATATTTTCTGTTCACAGGAAATGATAGAAAAACCCCAAACCCTAATCCACCAGACACCGTAAACATAGACTACATAAAAAGCCACAAGAGTTTTAAAAAAAAAAAAAAAGAAAGAAAATGCAGGTAGAAGACCAGCAGCAGGGGGAGGGAGGCTATCCAGTTTATTGCACTGAGTGCAACATGTATGATTATCTGCCTCATGGGCATGTGTCATGTGTGTGCATATGGTGCTAGTAACTCACAGCCTTTGGAGATAGAGTATGGGCTCTTAAGGCCAGAGTGGATGAACTGGAGGTACGCAGAGGAGACTTCTGGGGACATAGTAGAATGGTTCCTTTCCTATCTGGCAGCCTCTGTACTGTTAAGGAGGATGAAAGTGTCGAGGCAGGAGAGCATCAACCTGGAGCAGAAGGAAATGGTTCATAGTTGGGACCCACCTTCCAGAGGATGTCATGATATTCTCTCGCATTGAGGATGCCCTTCCAAGGGTGGGGCCCAGTTTCTAGGAAGAGATAGGTAATAGTCACGGGGGATTCTTTTATTAGAAATAGTTGGGGGGGTTTTGATGACCGGGAGAACCTCCTGGCAAAGGTTGCGGATCTCATGACACATCTAGATAGTCTTCTAATAGCACTGGGGAGGAGCCAGTGGTCGTGGTGCCTGTTGGTATGACCAATGACATAGGGAAAGGTAACAGAGTAAAGGCTGCTAGGTAAGAGGTTATAGTCCAGGACCTCCCTAGTAGCATTCTCTCAAATGCTTTAGGTTCCACCCACAGGGCCAGTAAGGCGGGCAGATCTGCAAGGAGTAAATGCGTGGATGAGACAATGATCTAAGGAAGAGGAACTTAGGTTTATTAGGAACTGGGGAACCTTCTGGGGAAGGAGTAGCCTGTACTGGAGGGTTGGGTTCCACCTAAACCAGAATGGAACCAGACTACTAGCACATGAAAGTTAAAAAGTTGTAGAGGATTTCTTTAAACTAAGGGATGGGGGAAAGCTAACAGGTATGGAGGAACACATGGTTGGGTCAGAGACATCCCTAGGGAGGATTTATTAAAGGGATACTTTATATCCTAGTGTACAGGAGAGGAAAGAAGTTGGTAAAGTACAGGTAGGATCTAGTGAGGAACAGTCAAACATAAGAGTCCCATTTAAACATAAAACATGAAGGGAAGCAACTAAATTCCTTCAAATGTACAAGTGCAAATACTAGAAGTCTAAATACTAAGATGGGTGAAATAGAGTACCTGGCATTAAATGAAGATATTGATATAATAGGCATCACAGAACCTTGGTGGAATGAGGAAAGTCAATGGGACACAGTTATGCCAAGGTACAAAATATATAGGAATGACAGAGTGAGTTGTGCTGCTGGGGGAGCGGCAATATAAGTTTAAAAAAAAAAAAGTCAAATAATGTGAAAATCTTAAATGAAGAAAACTGTACCATGGAATCTCTATGGGTAGAAATTTCATGCTTGAATAATAAGACAATGGCAGTAGGAATATACTACTGATCACCTGACTGGGATGATGTCAGTGATTATGAAATGCTATGAGAGGTTAGGCTACAAAACCAGAAAATGCAATAATAATGGGTGATGTCAACTATCCTTATGTTGATTAGGTAAATGTTATCTCGGAGTGTGATGCATGGTAAAATTTCTAGACTCCATAAATGACTGCTTCTTGGAGCAGCTAGTCCTGGAATCCATAAGGGAAGAGGCAGCTTTTGATTTAATCCTAAATGGAACAGGATTTGGTCCAAGAGGTGATATAGCTGAACTGCTCTGTAATAGTGACCATAATGTAATTAAATTTAACATCCTTGTAGAGGGAAAATATATATAACCCCCCCCCAGTAATATTTAACTTTGAAAAGGGGAACTACATAAGAATGAGGATGCTAGTTAGGCAGAAATTAAAAAGAGCCGTCAAGGGTAAAGTAGCATGGAGACTACTTAAAAATAATAGAGGCTCCATAACAGAGGTTTTAAACTAAACATATACACCAAATCAGAAAAGACAATAGGTGGACCAAAAGAATGGCACCATGGCTCAACAACAGGATAGTGGAGGCCGTTAGAGGCAAAAAGGCATCCTTTAAAATTTCAAAGTCAAATCCTAATAGGAAAATAGGATGGAGCACAAACTGTGGCAAATAAAATGTACAACTATAAGGCAGGCCAACAAAGAATTTGAGAAGCAATTCAAAAAATTACTCTTAGCTTATGTGCATTTATTAAAGTACAGTAGAAGCAGGAAGGCTGCCAAACAAGCAGTGGAACCACTAGATGACACAGGTGTTAAAGAAGCACTCAAGGAAGACAAGGCCACTGCAAAGAAGCTAAATGAATTATTTGCAGTGGTCTTCACTTCAGAGGATGTGATGGAAATATCCACATCAGAGCTATTCTTTTTGAGTGACACATATGAAGTACTGTCCCAAATTAATGTGTCAGTAGAAGAGGTCTGAGAACAATTTGATAAATTAAACAGTAAGAAGTCATCAGGTATTTGATATTCACTCGAGTTCTGAAGGAACTCCGACATGAAATGGTAGAACAACTAACTGTAGTATATAACCTATTGTTGAAACAAGGTGACTGGAACGTAGTTAATGTAATGCCAATTTTTAAAAAAGTGCTCCAGAGGCAATCCTGCAATTACAGGTCAGTTAGCCTAATTTCAGTACTGGGCAAATTGGTAGAAACTATAGTAAAGAACAGAATTATCGGACACACAGATAAACATAATATGTTGGGAAAGAGTCAACACAGCTTTTATAAAGCTAAATCATGCCTCGCCAATCTATTAGAATATTTGAAGGAGTCAATGAGCATTTGGATCAGGGTAATCCTGTCAATATAGTGTACTTGAATTTTCAGAGAGCCTTTGACAAGGTCCATCATCAAAGGCTCTTAAGCAAAGCAGACAGTCATGCATAGCGGTGGCGGGGGGTGCTGGAGCACCCTCAGGCTTGAAGTGGTTTCCATCATATACAGGGTTTACAGTTTGGTTCAGTGGCTTTTATCACCCCCACTATACAAATTGTTCCCGCACCACTGCAGTCATGAGATAAGAGAGAAAGTCCTCTCGTGGATCAGTAACTGGTTAAAAGATAGGAAGCAAAGGGTAGGAACAAATGGTCAGTTTTCACAATGGAGAGTGGTGAACAGCAAAGTCCCCTAATGATCTGTACTGAGACCTGTGCTGTTCAACATATTCATTAATGATCTGGAAAAGGGAATGAACAGTGAAGTGGCAAAGTTTGCAGATGATACAAAATTACTCAAGATAATTAAATCCAAAGCTGTCACAAAGGAATCTCACAAAACTCAGTGATTGGGCAACAAAATGGCAAATGAAATTCAACATTGATAAGTGCAAAGTAATGCACATCAGAAAAAAATAATCCCATCTATCTATCGATCTATCTATCTATGCACACAATGATGTGTTCTAACTTAACTGTTACCACCCAAGAAAATTCTGGGAGTCACTGTGAATAGTTCTCTGAAAACTTCAGCTTGATGCATAGCAGCAGTTAAAAAGGCTAAGAGACTGTTAGGAACTATTAGGAAAGGGACAGAAAATGAAAGAGAAAGTATCATAATGCCATTATATAAATCCATGGTGTACCCATACCTTGAATACTGTATCCTATCTCAGAAAGGATATAGTGGAATTGGAAAAGGTTTAGAGAAGGGCAGCAAAGACAATTGGGTATGGAATGGCTTCCATACAAGGAGAGACTAAAAAGATTATGGCTATGCAGCTTAAAAGAGACGACTAAGGGGAGATTGCTAGAGAGCTATAAAATCATGAAGGATGTGGAGAAGGTGAACAGAGGAGTGTTATTTACCCTTTCACGCAATACAAAAAGCAGGAGTCATCTGATGAAATTAATAGGCAGCAGGTTTAATATAAACAAGAGGAAATACTTTTTCACATAAAGCACAACTAACCTATGGAACTCATTGCCATGGGGGATCGTGATGGCCAAAAGTATAACTGGGTTAAAAAAATAACTAGATAAGTTCACAGAGAATAGGTTTATCAATGGCTATCACCCAGGATGGTCAGGGATGCAACCCCATGGTTGGGCAATGGTGAACATCTGATTACCAGAAGCCAGGAGTGTAAGACAGGGATGGATCACTCCATAATTGCTCTCCTCCTGAAGCTCTGATATGGGCCAGTCAGAGACAGGATTCGGTGCAAGATGGACCATGGTTTGACCCAGTATGGCAGCTCTTGCATATGTACTAAATACTATGGTAGCATGAGCACAAGACTGCCACTGCCTCTGTGTTAGCTAGGACAAGTCATTTGACCCCCAATGCCCCCTTTTCCCCTATCTGTCTGACATTTTATATAGATATTTACCCTCTTTTCTTTATAAAATTCTTTACAGATGAAAAGCCCTATCAAAATGTAATTATTTGTATTTATTCATATTTCTGTCCTATAGTTCCCAAACTAAATTTGTCAGAATATAATGTGTTGTTAATGCTCTAAGCATGCAAAAATGTTATGGTGTGAGTTTGTGCAGAAAACAAGGATAAGACAGCTGAGGAGATTAACTAGTAGTTTCTTGATTATAATTATGTCTAATCCATGCACCTTTTATCCCCAAGCACTTTACAACATAGCTATACTGATATAGAAACTAAACTCAAGAATCACTTCTCCTTCCCCTTAAAGGCATCGATTATCAAGTTCTCACTGAACCTCACTGAGGGCTTCTCCTTTGGGTGAAACATGTCCATTGTCCAAAGTCTCACCGTAATGGTAGGCAGGAGTTTGACAGGACATGAAGAATCTAGGGTAGTTTTATAAGGTCCAGTCGTGTGCCTATTTTTGAGGTCCCTGTATGTATATGTAGGCAAGCTGAAAAATACCATAGGTTAGAAGGGATGGGGACAGGGCTCAGGGTTACAACGTGGTGTGTGACATGTGCTGGAGCGGAAATATAGATCAGCCCCCACAATATTTTTATTGCAGGGGTACTAGCCCACACTGCCCTTGGTTTTGCCACACCTGTCATACACCTAAGAAGAGTGCACCCAGAGTGTGCGCCTGTGCGGACTTTAGGTGTTTGTACAACACAGGGATTTTGAAACGAGACTTCAGACAAGCAGGCCTATGATCTTTGCATCTCTTTGGGAGAGAGCAAGTCCCGTCAGTTCTGACAGGCCTAACATCAGTGCAGACACAACATCCGTTCACATTTAGCTATGAATGTGAATGATACTGTTATAGGTCAATGTGAATTTGTGCCATGACAGCACTAGAGAACGCAATCCTGGACCACTTCTGAAATCCAGAGGTTTCAGGATCAGTTTTATGTTTATCTCAACATAAAGTGTTTTTACTAATTAAGCCAATAGAGATATAATGATAGCCTGAATTCTACCCCATCGGAGGCAGAAAGTTTCCAAAGAGGGAAGAACCTGACCTGTTCCAGATGGTAACAATACAATGCCCAATTTACAACTGGGAAAATTAGCTCATCAAAGCAGATTGATTGGTTTACTTTTTCCCTGCCTGGGAAGAGGATGATAATGGGAACTCTCACCAAAGCCTGGTCACCTTTTAGAGTTAGAGTTGTGGGCTATGCCTCTCCTGATGCCTGCATTGTCCATCTCCACTCTGGTTTCTTTGCACATATGGTATTTGAGAGACTCAGAGTTTTTCTGTTCCAGACATTTTCTCCAGTCATTTCCATTGGGTTGTAGTTCCCCTTGATGCAGAAGAAGGAATTGCTTATTATGCTGGAAGTTGCTGGGACTCATATGGTCTCCCTCTGCTCCCATTTCAATACTGGCATATTAGTCATTCAGTGTCTTTTGAACCACTGGCTGGAGATTAAAGGGAAGATCTTCTGATGCAATCTTGCCCCTTTGCCCTGTTCAGGCAGTGCAAAGAGGCTGCGAACGAACTGGATCTCTTTTTGTTCCTGTGTTGCCACACCCTAGCAGCCCTCCATGTATGAGATGAGAAGGTGATGTGGCCAGAGCATGCTACTTTTTGGCTACTCCCAGCTCTCAGATGTCCTGGAACTGACTCCAGAATCTAGAAGCCATAACTGGTTCCATTGCAGATACTCTCTTATCTTTGCTTGGCAGAAGCTGAGCACAGTTGAGAATCTGCGTCAATTATTTCATTCTGTTAGGAAGCTGAGGTTCTGTTCTTTCTGGTGGTATAAGCATTGCACTTGTTTACCTCAATTTGCTAGAGAGAAAGCAGTTGCTAAAATTGAATGGTGATAGAAGTGTGGGTGGGATGGTAAAATGGTAATCATCACAATGTGATTTCTGGGAAAATATTTAGCATCTTGCTAGGGCTGGAAACAAATGCTGCAGTGCTGAGTATCCCAGACTTTGAGTACTGTAAAATCATGGTTCTCATACTCTTCACAGATTGGATCATATTTTAATAGAGATACTGTCCCAAGAACTGTGTTAATTACGGTCACCTCTTGCTCTTAATGTTTTCTCCCATTCTCACCCGGTCTGTTCCACTATATCTCTCTAGCACAGTTGTCAACTTTCATGCAGTAAATAAGCACCCTGACTTTCACAATAAACTAAAAATCAAGCTAATCCCATTTCAAAACAAGCCAATTCCTAAGAACCCCAACACTCTATGTGACTAGATTTCCCGCCTCCCCAGCGTGCAGTCTGGGACTGTGGTGGGCCCGCTGTGCACCCCTGACTCTCTCCCCCCCTTGCCCTTGCTTGCTGGGAGCCGATCAAAAAAAGGGAAGCAACAAGCTGCAACAAGCTACAAGCCAAAAACTTGCCAACAAGCAACTCACAAACCAATTAAGCCAAAACCAAGCCCAATTTCTGCTTTTTTTCCCCACGGGTTTGGCATGTCTACTCTCTGGTTCACTGTAAATGTTCCTCTGCCACTTGGTCCACTTCTCTTTTCCCTCTACATACTTCCCTGATGCTTGGGTCTTCTCTCCCCTGCACAAGTTGCCTAGCTGCCTGGTTCCCTTATCCTATTGGCTCCTCTTATTCTAACAGGACCAGTCCTGCTAGTGGCTCCAGTTTTTGAGTCTGTCTCCTATTCCCTTTCCTCTTCCTATTAAATAGTAACAGCCCCCTAGTGGAAGTAGTTAGCCTGGTTTCTGTTCCCTCTATTTAGGCCTCTAAGCTCTTAATTGCAAAGAAAAGTGTCTGGAAGCGGGGAGGAAGCGCCAGCACCATGTGATTTGTCCTTCCTGCAGGCCACAGTCCAGGAAATTCTGCTATACAGAACTTGTTAAAAGCCCAGGTGGTTTTGAGATATCAGACCTAAAATGTAGTTCTAATTTGTACAAATGGAAATTTTATGTTTTATAGTTCTCTCATTGATTCTGTATCAGAATTGCACAATTTACAAATGAAAAGATGGGGTTTCTGTCAGCCCTGCAACTTAACCTGAGATCAAGAAGTTATATATTAGTTCAGGATTATGCAACATGACCAGTAATAAAGATTCTGCATGCCAAATTTTACCCTTAGTTACATATGTATAACTATATTTCTTTCAGTGAGGTTGCACAAGTATAACCGAGGGCAAAATTTTAAGACAGTGATATTCCACAAGTGACCCTGTAATTGAAATTTAGTTAACAATACCACTAGTAGTGCATGAGCCAGAAAATAATCCTGTTCACTCCCCTACAGCTGTGCTGACGGTAATGAACAAGTTACTCTTCGTATGTAGAGTAACTAGATACAATTCTGAGTACAGATAAAAAGCAGATCTGCTGATTAAACTGGTGCCATTTTTTACAGAGTTATTTTTCAAAGTGGAGCCATGCTTTAATTACTGCATCTCAAAGATGTCACTACGTCCTCAGACTAGCAGTGCTTTTTTTTGACACTGAACCAGGACTTAGTATAGCAAATTCTGGGCCTTTAAGTATAACTTCAGATCTCTGGAGTGGTGCTCTTGAGTGACTCATTGAATCTGTAAATAAAACCTTTGTATCCCACATGGCAGCACAGGGTACTCTCACTAAGCCAGTCCTTTGAACTGTTTTATTTAGTAGTTTTCCAATACTCTTATTACCTCTAGATCTGAGGCATAGGACACTGACCTATATATCAAGTATAACAATTGGTCCTGCATTAAACTTAGTGTGGTTAAGTTAATTAATGCCTAATTTAAACTAGTATAAAAGCAATTAAATTTTGAGTTCTCTGGTTTACCACTTTTTATGTGTATCCTTACTTGAACCTGAATGACATTGGTGCCAATTCATTTTGTTGCAATAATGTGACTAATTTGTGATGGACAATGATACAATTGTTTTTTGTGGACCTGACCAATATAATTTGCCTCACACAGTAATTCCCTAGCTTTTGAATTGTGTACACTAATTTGCATTTTTCTAACCTTTTAAAAATGTAATGTTACTAAAATACTTTCTTTTGTTTTAAAAAAATGAATGATCAGTGAAAGGACAAGTGCTTTATCTCTTAACTGCCAAGCCCATCTGTACCAGGCAGGATAGATGTTATACGAACCTTTAAAAGAAGCAGTGAGAAACGAAGAAGCATCCTTTAAAAAGTGGAAGTTAAATGCTAGTGAGGAAAATAGAAAGGAGCATAAACTCTGGCAAGTGAAGTGTGAAAATGTAATTAGGAAGGCCAAAAAAGAATTTGAAGAACAGCTAGCCAAAGATTCAAAAAGTAAGAACAAATTTTTTTTTCAGTACATCAGAAGCAGGAAGCCTGCTAAACAACCAGTGGGGACACTGGACGATCGAGATGCTAAAAGATGATAAGGCCATTGCGGAGAAACTAAATGAATTCTTTGCATCGGTCTTGACGGCTGAGGATGTGAAGGAGATTCCCAAACCTGAGCCATTCTTTTTAGGTGACCAATCTAAGGAACTGTCCCAGATTGAGGTGTCATTAGAGGAGGTTTTGGAACAAATTGATAAACTAAACAGTAATAAGTCACCAGAAACAGATGGTATTCACCCTAGAGTTCTGAAGGAACTCAAATGTGAAATTGCAGAACTACTAACTGTAGTTTGTAATCTATCATTTAAATCAGCTTCTGTACCAAATTACTGGAGGATAGCTAATGTGACACCAATTTTTAAAAAGGGCTCCAGGGGTGATCCTGGCAATTACAGGCCAGTAAGCCTGATTTCAGTACCGAGCAAACTGGTTGAAACTATTGTTAAGAACAAAATTGTTGGACACATAGATGAACATAATTTGTGGGGGAAGAGTCAACATGGTTTTTGTAAAGGGAAATCGTTCCTCACCAAGCTACTAGAATTCTTTGAGGAGGTCAACAAGCATATGGACAAGGGGAAATCCAGTGGATATAGTATACTTAGATTTTCAGAAGGCCTTTGACAAGGTCCCTCACCAAAGGCTCTTAAGCAAAGTAAGCTGTCACGGGGTAAGAGGGAAGGTACTCTCATGGATTGGTAACTGGTTAAAAGATAGGAAACAAAGGGTAGGAATAAATGGCCAGATTTCAGGATGAAGAGAGGTAAATAGTGGTGTCCCCCAAGAGTCTGTACTGAGACCAATCCTATTCAACATATTAATAAATGATCTGGAAATAAGGTAAATAGTGAGGTGGCAAAATTTGTAGATGATACAAAACTACTCAAGATAAGTCCCAAGCAGACTGCGAAGAGCTATAAAAGGATCTCACAAAACTGGGTGACTGGGCAACGAAATGGCAGATGAAATTCAAAGTTGATAAATGCAAAGTAATGCACATTGGAAAACATACTCTCAACTATACATATAAAACGATGGGGTCTAAATTAGCTCTTACCATTCAAGAAAGAGATCTTGGAGTCATTGTGGATAGTTCTCTGAAAACATCCACTCAATGTGCAGTGGCAGTCAAAAAAGCGAACAGAATGTTGGGAGTCATTAAGAAAGGGATGGATAATAAGACAGAAAATATCATATTGCCTCTATATAAATCCATGGCACACCTACATCTTGAATACTGCGTGCAAATGTGGTTGCCCCATCTCAAAAAAGATATACGGGAATTGGAAAAGGTTCAGAAAAGGGCAACAAAAAAGGTATGAAACAGCTTCCATATGAGCAGAGATTAATAAGACTGGGACTTTTCAGCTTGGAAAAGAGATGACTTGGGGGGGGGATATGCTAGAGGTCTATAAAATCATGAGTGTTATAGAGAAAGTAAATAAGGAAGTGTTATTTACTCCTCATAACACGAGAACTAGGGGGTCACCAAATAAAATTAATAGACAGCAGGTTTAAAACAAACAAAAGGAAGAGTTTTTTACACAATGCACAGTCAACCTGTGGAACTCCTTGCCAGAGGATGTTGTGAAGGCCAAGACTATAACAGGTTCAGAAAAGAACTAGATAAATTCATGGAGGATAGGTCCATCAATGGCTATTCGCCAGTATGGTCAGGGATGATGTCCCTAGCCTCTGTTTTCCAGAAGCTGGGAATGGGCGATGGGATGGATCACTTGATGATTACCTGTTCTGTTCATTCCCTCTGGGGCACTTGGCACTGGCCATTGTCGGAAGACAGGATGCTGGGTTAGATGGACCTTTGGTCTGATCCAGTATGGCTGTTCTTAACTTTTAAGAAATGTGATGCCTAAAATTACAGTGAATATATTTTATTTAAACTTAATGAAAAAATATGTAGTTTGTTATTTCAGTTAATTTGTTGTGTTTTATTTCCCTCAGACAAACGTGTTGATGACTGGTTCTTGATGCAATCTCCATTTCCAACACTGACTATAAGCACTCTTTACCTCCTCACTGTCTGGCTGGGTCCCAAGTGGATGAGGAGGAGAGAACCCTTCCAATTGCGCTTCTTATTGATTAGCTACAACTTTGGAATGGTTCTACTTAACTTCTATATTTTCAAAGAGGTTGGTCTTGTATTTTTATACTTTTGAATTGTGGTAGAATTCACAACTTTGACAGTGTTAGATAAATTGTATCATTTTTATATTCTCTGGATAATTTTACTGGCTGTTTTGGAAGCTGAATACATTGATTGGATTTTTTAGAGCTCTGCTGGAATTGGTATATATCACGAGTTTGTGAATCAGCGTACTGTAAAAGCATATATGTAGGAGTCATGTAGAATAGCTTGACTTATTAATACTTTGTTTTAACTCTGATAGTAAAAATCCTTTTTGAGTGGAAGGCATGTCTGTCCCTGCATCAGATTCTTCTCACAAGTACCCAATTCTGGAGCAGATCAACGGAAGTCAGTGGAGTTTTTCTAGATTTATACCAGTGTAACTAAAATGAGAATTTGGCACTCTGTCTTTAGGTTTTTTCTGCAAGGTCTCAGACAGGCTATTATGTTAGAAACTGAAGGATAGCTACATTATATTAACTTGTATTTTCAATGTATGTCTGCAAAATATTAATGAGGTAATGGAAATTCAAACTTTTGTTGATCTTTAGAATGAGAACAAAAGAGGTAAATCCTATTTTCTTTTAGTTAAGGGCAGTGAGGCAAAATTTTACAATAGTATTTCTACTCAGTTCATAGAGTTTTCTGTTGAAAAACATGAGATTTCACAAACAAGGATTTATGATAGCCAAGTTACTTGGTCTTGCTGCCTGCTACACTTCACCTTTCTTAGGCCTTGTTTACATGGGTAAATTGACCAGCATGGCTAAAGCAGAGTACATTACTCCTCAGTAGCTATTCTGGAATAGCTCCCTAGTGGACACTTTATTTCAGAATAGAGTATTCCTAAAGGGAGTTATTAAGGAATAACTATCGCAGAATATTTTATTCCGCTACAGTTATGACAGTAAATTTCCTTGTGTGGGCACTGCCTTAATGGGATCATGTTCAGTGACCTAAGCTTGAATTATCTTGCATATAACTTTATAAGGCGAGAAATGTTCACCTGAATGCTCTGATTAATAGAACATCCCTTACTGCTTTTTAGTGCAATTCACATCAGTTCAGCAAACATTTTGCTGATTTAAAATTTGTGACTATCTTCATTCACTTGCTGAAAATCTTTCTTCAGATTAACTCCTTGATGGAAGAATTTAGATTTTGCTAGCACAAGATCTGTTGCCAGGAGCCTGGAATTAAGCAAATGAACTGTGCAGTTGAAACTAACAGCTTTTGGAAACTGGACTCTTAAAAACTCTATTTTTATGTGTTCACCATAGAAGTGGTATTGTTCCCGACAATTATTTTTTTCATATGGGCCCAGGGCTTCTTTTACAGCATTGTTTGGCTATGTGGAAGCTACTTGTGTGAAGACATACTCAGTAGAACGAATTTTAACCTCTGTGAAAGTCCTCTCGCTGTTAGATTATTCAGAGCATACTGGACCACATTCCTCTCCAGTTTACACCACCTAGTGAAGACAATAGGATTGCAAAGAGTATATGTTAAAGCAGAATTTGACTCACTGTGTGTCTCATCTAATTGCAAAGAATAAACAGTGCAGTGTCAGCACTACATTTGATTTCTTCAGCTAAAGGTGGGAAAGGTAAGGCAACTCCAGGGTCCTCTCTGAAGACTTGTAATACAGGTAGTGTATGCTGGAGAGGGGGAAAGAGAGATTGTTGATCTAAAAATAATATATTCTGTAGTTGCTGTCACATTACATCGCTTTTTCAGCACCTTCATGCTGAAGGCATGATGGCCACCTTCAGCACTAAGTTTCGAAATGTTAGTGCTAATTAAAAACTTAATGTCAGTTTATTCATGGTCACAAGCACTGCTTATCTTGTGAACTTTGCATTGAAGAACACTGATGTAGAAGCTGCAAATCAAAATCCTCAAGACTCTTCTCCATTCTTTTAATGAACAGCAAGACCAATTTCAGGATACTCTCAGTGTGTTACTCTGCTCCTGTAGTAGAATCTTTAAAGTTACCACAGTGGTATTGGAATTCCCCACTGCACCAAGTTCAGCTTCAAAAAACAGTTCTACTACCTACTGCTACCATTGAAATGTCTCTGGTGTGTTTATCTAATGTTAAAGCTATCACTAGTAACTGGTACAAATCAGATTACCCAGTAAACTCAATAGACATTAGGTATCATCTTTAAACTTCAGAATGCTGTCCAGGTATCCTTCCTGATGGCTAAATCCATCAACAACCTTAGAAACCTTTTGACTATGACACTTATAGATTTTTTTTAAGGCCAGAAAGGACCATTTAGATCATCTTGTCTGACCTGTATAACACAAACTGTAGAATTTTACCCACTTTCCTCTGATCCACGTGAACTCATTAGGTGGGATCAGGCCAGTAAGTGGGCTGGTCTTACAATGAATTGTAAGAGGACTCAGTGGGCTGTGCTGATTTAATTGTTCTCTCTCCCTATTAACTCTTTTTTGAAGGGTCGTTTTTGTCATCTCTCCCTTTCAGCATGTATATACAGCAACTAGTGAAGCTTGATGCCCTGAGCTGCAGATTTATCAGTATCTGAATGACATGCAACTTTACACCATCTCTTTGTTAGCTACTCCGTTCTTTTCCTCCTCTTCCAGTATCTGACAGAGATGGGGACACAGAGCAGTAAATTCATTGAAGATTGATCTGAATAACATAGAAGTGACTGCTCAGTAGAGGCTGGAATAGAGGCTGCATTCTCTTCTGGAGGTCATCTATATAACCATTCTATGCCATTATGGCTGACAGCCTAGAAGCTGGACCTGATTCATTGCTGTCTTTGAATTTGGAGACATGGCGGGGGCGGGAGGCAGCATGACATACCTTTTTAAAGTTGACCAAAAGGCTGTGGCCCCTCCCTTCAGATGAGAACGTATAACAGTGATTGAAAACTTTATCTCCTGCAGGCTAAATTACTGCAAAGTGCTTTATTTGGGATGACCCTTCCAGAGCACTTGGAAGCTTCTGCTGGTACAGAATGCAGCAGTTAGCCTCAAAGTGGCGTGTATATGAACACATTATACCACTGCTTTTTACTGGTTTTGTATTTGCCTCTGTGTACATTTCCAAGTGTTGGTTACAATATTATAGCTCTGAATGATCTAGGTCCCAACTATCTGAGAGATCATTTTCTCTCCCTATATCTGATCATAGAATTACACTTCTTGTTGGTTTCATTAAGGGATCTGTGTCTCAGAAACGTGCTCCCTCTGATGGCAGGTTCCATGTATGAATGGCTTTAGGTCACAGTGGAAGTTATCATTTATTCTGTTCTCTAAATATCTTGCAGATTATTCAGTTTATTTTTTTTTCTGAGTATTTTATGTTTAATTTAGGGGATCACTTGTTTTGACACCACAAGATATGAAAAAGTACATTGTTAAAACTAAATATTGACCACTTTTTAAATAGCATCTTTGTATTGTAAATAAAAATTATTTAAAATACTGCTTTTGGAGTAAGTGTATAAGAACACTAAAATCACTAATAAATAATAAAATTATCTTTTTATGGACTCTTTCCCCTCATATATAATTTTAATATTTTCAGCTATTTTTGGCATCCAGAGCTCAAGGGTACAGCTATATCTGCCAGACAGTGGATTATTCAGATAATATTTATGAAGTCAGGGTGAGTACCCTTTTTATGTACTGTTATTCTGCACAGACAAGAGTGTATTTTAAGCTTTAACTCAACAAGTCTGAAAACCACATGTTTAGAAGCAAAAGGTATTGATCAATCTTCCCTCTCTTCACCCCATGCTCTTCTGCAATCCTCTGCTTCCTTCCATGGTTAGCTTCATGTCATCTTTCGCTCACTTCCAAAAGACAGACTAATACCATATGATAACATACATTGCATAAACTTATATTAATATGCAGTTTTCAAGAGATACATTCTAAATAAAATCAGGAAATGCAAATATTAAAATTCTCATACCACTGTGGATTTGCTCACATACTTCTCCTTTTGTATGGCTTAAAAATAGCAGTGTTAGATGTGCAAGTCTAGGCCAGCAATCCAATTGATTGTTTCAGGTGCCAGAGTGGATTTCAGAGATACCACTGGGATATGATTGGGACATTGACTGACAAGGAGTTCCATAGTTTGAAGTCTATTTCCACAGTCACAGATAGGCTTGTTTCTCAGTGCCCATTTATGGAGAAAGTAGGTGCATCTGCCGTCTGATGTGTGGATGTGATTCAGCGTGGATCATATTTTCTGTGGGAGTGAAAAGCCACAGGGTTCTTTGGCTGAGTCCTTGCTGAGGCATTTATTCGGGATATTGACATCTTTCCACCTTGCTTACCTGTAGTCTTTGGAGGAAAACCCAAATCTTTGAGCTCTTGAGCTGTAACCCACAAAAAGCTTTTCTGGATTTGAGTTGAAATCTTGGTATATTATTTAGGTCTTCATGTATTGGAAGATTCTTGTTTCCTTAAATAAGATGGAAGAATTCGCATGTTTCAATGACTTTGGGGGGTGGGGTGGATATGCACTACTGCAGGAAGCCATGGTTGTGTGATTGACTTCACTGTGCCCGTAATAATCTAAACAATGGTATTAAATTAAAAATGGATAAGTGATGTGTAGGAGCGGTGTATCCAGATTATTTAGCAGTATTCTCTATAGAGTAGACAAGGACCGGTGAAGAGGAGCGTAGAGTTTTTGCAGCAGCTCTCCAGGTCATTCCTGCTAGTTGCTGGATGAGATTTACACACATTTTTATTTTGTTGTGAATTTTTTCAGATATTGTCGGCATGTGAAGCTTCAGTCTAATGTCACACCAAGATATTTCAGGGTGGGAATATGTCATATCTGCTGGCCACAGAAATCTGCATGGAGTTCCACCTTTCCTTTTGATGTTTAGAAAAATTCTGACACAATAGTCTTAGAGGGGTTTGGTTTTAGCCTCCAGTATAAAAAATATTCTTCCATGATTTTAAGGTGACACACTGAACATCCTGGATGATATTTTCAAACGTACTTAAATGACTCAGTGAGACTTAAGTGCTTCTGAAGGTTTTGGCCACTTTACATGAAAACTTAGTTTTAACAGTCTAATCCAAAATAGTGTTTATATAATGCTGTTTAGTATGTTTAATTATTAGAATATCCTAAACAAGAACAAAATCCCTTCCCTTAACGGTTGTCTAGCTATGGGTAAAACTCAAAAAGTCCACAGTCTGCTTAAACATCCTAACAGCATGGAAATGAAGAAAAGAATCGCAATTGTCATCATCATCACCACTTTATATCAGTTGCATGGCCAATATTGCAAAGCATGAGCAGGAGTAGTGACTCTATATGCAGGATTTTTAGGTCATGTTGTCAGAAATCCTTCACCTTCATCATTGCCATGTTCTTTGCCTCGTGCAGAGCACTGCTGCAGAGCTCAATTCTGTGAAGTACTAGATGTCCTCCTACTTTTGCTGACCTCTCAATAGCTCACCTCTTGCACAATGTAATCAAAATAATTCTGTTGCATTTTGGACCTTCTGAAACCCCTCTGAGGAAGAGAGGTCACCTGTCATAATACATAAAAGAACACAATACAGTGAATAAAAAGAAAATGGCATATGCTACAGACATTATGTATGCCCAGTGCCAGCAAGATAACATTGCCAAAAGGAACCTTAACTTTATCAAACTTCATGATAAGTTCTTGATAAACTTTCAGAAGAGAAGCTTAAATGAATTCACAGATTCTAAACCTAAACCATAATGCCTAGGTTTCCAGTTGATCTAGTTGGAATATGGTGGGGAAAATACAAATTGAATAATACCTATTATTTTACTAAAATAGCAGTAATTGGTTGGTAATACCAAACCAATCTTTTATAGACTTTGTCCAATATCAAAAGTTGATTTTCATAACAAAATACCTGATCATTCTTCTGAGTGTATTCCAAATTTATGACAACTTAATGATATGTTAGTTACATTTTAGATACAATTATTTTTTAAAAAACTTTGTATTCTGTAAAGACATAACACAATTAAATCTGCACAGTTTCATAGGCGCATTTCCTCCTCCTGTAATACAAGACATTCCAAGTGTTGTTACCTAATAGGGAGTTCGAATTTAATTTCCAGACAGTTTCAGTAGGTCCTGCATATGTATTAAGGACTTAATCTCATGAATCCTTTCTTTGACCAGATAGAAATCTTTAATTTAAAACAAAATATTTCCTGATACTCAATTTACTTTAATTAAATTAGTAAAAATAATCTTAGGAGTATCCAAATCAGTTTTGGTTGCTCTTTCACTTGAAAGTTTACCGTCTGTAAACTTTTTATCATACCTTAAATTGGTGGCATATGTTCTAATAAATCTAGATTAAAAAAAAACAACTAGTTTTAGATTTGAATCAAGACCGCTAATTTAATAGCCCAAATATCTCTCTGAAGATGAGTGGGGTCTGTATTGGAATATATATTCTCACTGGTAATAGAATAACCAGTGGATAAAGTTGTCAGGAGTATAGGAAAATTAATGGCTTGATCTTGCACTATTCAAGTCAATGGGAGTTCTTCCATTGATTTGAATGGCAGCAGGCTCAATCCCTAAGGAACTTGTACTATTAACCAGCAACTTCAACCCTCTAGGTGATGCAGAGGTTCAGCAGCTACAACTCCAGCCTATCAGACGGCTTAGTAGACTAGATAGAAATCTCAGAATTAATCCTCTAGAAGAGACTAAAGTTAACAACTTTTTCTAACAAAATTTGAACCTGTTGATTTTTAAAATGGCTGCTACCAAGTTGAATTTTGATGTTCAACCTGCAGATATATATGGCCACCAAAATTCACCAGAAATGTTTGATATACCAATGGTTTGTGCATGAACTTATCATTGAAATCAAACTGTACTTCTCAGTCTGTTAAGAAGAGAAATGAGAAGACACAAATTATGGTTTTAACACCTATTGCACCCTAATATTCAACTTTTGATAGCTTTGAGTCATATATATATTTTAATATTAGAAATAAGTTAGTCAAACACAGAAGCTGTTTTCTCATAAAAAGTGAAATCATTTTCTCAATTTCTTGCATGCTTAGTATTTGTATAGTATGTAATGCTTTGTAGTTTGACCAGAATTAACATAGACATTCTGGCAATGGTACTTTTTTTTTACAAACAAAGCAACAGTTGTTAGCTGAGGTGGTTTATAACATTCATATTGGTTACAGCTGAAGATAAACTGGTAGTAATGGAACTGGTAGTAAGTCTCAACAGATCAACCCCAGTTTCCTACAGTCTCTACTTGCTTCTTGGCAAATAACACAGAGAAGATGGGCATGAAGTCAGTGAACAAGGATTGCATAGAATACGGGAGGCAACAGCCATTAGAAAGAAACTACACAATATCATATACGGTGAGGCCATTGACAGAACTGAGTCCATCATTCATTCAGAACAGGCAGTATCAATTGTGTGGCACAGAAATTGCTATGCCCAATACACTGACAAGGGCAAATTCCAGAGGCTACAGAACACAAGAGTATGTGGCAGGCTGTAGCTTTCTCATTAAAAACAATCAGTGTCCGTAATACAAGACAGTCCAGTTTTGTGAAACCTATGAACTGGAGATGTTTTGACAAGACGTGCATCATAAACAGAGACTCATCTCTGTTACTACATTCAAGATGAGTGAACAGATAATAAGTGCAGGTGCATTTGACCACAAAATGAGTGTTCATTTAGGTGGAGTAAATGACCTCATAGCTGCTTAATCTAACTTGTTACATCTTGTTTATGAGGTGTATGATGAAGAAGAGTGATGGCACCAAAATTACTGATACAGCAATGCGTTGGCTTCAAAGTGAGCTTCAGCATGCAGCCAGCTGAGGTACAGCATCATCACTGCAATCTTGTAAAGGAAACTGGCACTGAAATTCCACACTCCTACATCAGTCATAGACCATCATTTAAGGAAAAACTCCAAGCTCATATTGGAGTTTCAGGAAAGGAATTTCAGTTCCTTTCATTGTCTGATTGGTCTCCTGCTGAGAGACAAACACTCTTAATTCCAGCCAAGTATAAATACATATCCAAATCACTAATAATTCTTGCCAAGATGATAAGATTGCTGTCCCCATTTACCATCCCCAAGGAGACATATTTCTGTCACTGGGTACATGTTGCATTTGAAATTCTAGGAGATACTTTGTCACACCCTGGCCGCAAAGGTTTCAGGGTCAGTGAGGATGATGTCTTGCTTGCATTCCAGATAGCCTGCACATGTTCCTCAGGTGCTGTACGAAGACGATGGTAATAAAGAGAACTCTGAGAAACAAGAATTGAAATTCAAGGTGCTTAGTGTAGCTCAATATTTTGTATATGGTGTGAGTATTGGAAGGAAATGGACACTAAAGCATACTGGTCTTGGGTGAACCCTCCATCAGGCAACAAGGTCAAAACAACTTGTTCAGACTTTTCCATAAGACTAGCCACTGCATTAGTTATGAAGAAATCCTAAAAGTGGATTCTAAAATCCTAGCAGAGAAAACCCTACAAAGTATGGAAGCTGAGAATGATGATGTTATTCCTTCCAGCTTGTTCTCAGGATGCTTTTTTCTCTATGCAGCCACCAATACTGACAAAAATTATATGTTTTCTGGATGTCAAACACAAGTTCCATGCAACCCAAGTTACAGCTTGGCAAAGAGGACTTGCCCCATATCTCATGTTGAATCATTTAAAACCATCAAACAACAGCACACTTAATGTTGCTGATGCAATTGACACAGACTTATCAGCCAGTGTAAGAAATGGTAAAGCTAAACCAGTATTCATGGACCATGTTTGCAAAGAGTGATACTCTGAATCTGAAGAAAACTGCAAAGCTGCGGATGCAGGCAAGAGCTTCTGATTTAGCTTTTATTGTTAAACGTCAAAATAAGACCCCAAGATGTGGGTTTCAGCCAGTTGCACATGACAACTAGCACTGGATACCAGCCAATCATTCGTGTGCCTGCCCAAGACCTAGACATCCTCAGTGCTGTTGTACAGAGATGCAAACGTGTCAGTACTTGGCCAGCAGTATGTGGTTCTAAACGTTGATGAAGCGCTGTACTATAAACTGATGGAACTAAAAAGGGCACACCAGGGTACAGAGAATGGCTTATTCCATGATTAGGTGGCCTCCATATCTCAATAAGCTTTCAAAGACATATAGGCCAGCACATACAGGCTTGAGGGCTAGCAGATGACTGTATTGAAAGTGGAGTTCTTGGACCAAATCAGCAGAACAAGCTGTGAACCATGTCAGCTCACATGCCAGGGTGATCCAGGACTACAAGCAACGTTTCAAGCATTGTGTTCATAGAATATCAGGGTTGGAAGGAACCTTATCTAGTCCAACCCCCTGCTCAAAGCAGGACCAATCCCAATTTTTGCCCCAGATCCCAAAATGGCCCCCTAAATGGTTGAACTCACAACCCTGGGTTTAGCTGGCCAATGGTCAAACCACTGAGCTATCTCTCCCCCCTACTTCTTCCACAACTCGTGGACTTTATAGCAGCACATAATCAAGAGCTTAAAGAGGATATTGTCAAAGCCGATCAGTCACATTCTTATGATGAGTTCATGTCACTTCGTCTTTATAATTCACACAAATTTTGAAATCCCATCTCCACATTGGTGACCAGTTGAGGTGAAGATAGTAGGAACTTCAGGATTTGGTGGTGGTACATGGAAATGATGGTCCTACTGCTCATGCTCAACCATGCCCAGAGAGAAAGAAATTGGGAGCTGCATCTCGTCACCTTCAAATGTGTGATGTCATTCTTCATGAGAGGTGACCACACAAACTGTGCAATGTGGGGTACCATCTGCACTGTAGAAATGCATCCACTACCACCTGAAGTGCTCAAGGAGTTCCAGCAAGGGAACTTCATTGTCAAGAAATCATGTCAGAAGTTCAACCGAATGGACCTTGATCAGACCCATAAGTGGCTTAATGGCATAAGAAAGAAAGGAGGTGGAATTATAGGCATCACCAAGATTTGTTCAGCCCCCCAGCAGATGGGCCTTGTCTTACAAGCTGAGAGCCCATATTGCAGCAGACACCAGAGCCAAGTTCCACGTTGGCTTGGATGACCAGCTTATTTGCAATGAGTCAAGAAAGGCAAGGAAGCAACGTGACAATGAAGATGAGGATGCACTCTGACTAATACTTCAAAGGTTCAAAGTTTTCTCTGGGGAGGAACCAACCACTTAATTGCAAAATACTTCAACAAGAAATCTGGCTACTGAAGCCATGCAAAGCACACTGTTGAATGGAAAGATCCTAAGACCAGTGCATTTGGACAGCTTTATGGAGAAAGTTTATGACATAAGAGGGGATGGCTGTACACATTCAGGATCCACTGACAAAAAATAATGCTCCAACTTTTTTTCTGCTATAGGGTGAGAAAAGAAGTCAAAGGAAAGATTTTAACCATGAAGGCCGACAGAAATATTCTTCAGTGACTAAACGCAGCCTGTGAAGCCAGCAGGACTGTGAATTTGCAATAAAATTTGAAACCTGAGTTAATGCCTGTCCCTTTGGTATTGGCAAAAATAAATGGCAGTCTAAGAACAGGCACAAAAGCAATACTGGGCAATGTAATGACAGCTAATGTCCACTGTCCACCAACAGTTACCCTGAGTCCCATTGATAGTAGTTGACAAGGGGTTCACTGTTCTTTACCAGCAACTCCTGTTTCAGATCTGACAAATACACTACACCAAATACACCACTTTCATGGTATTTATCCATGTCAGGTAAGGCCTCTAATGAACGCTTGTAACTTATCAATACTCATAATCACTGTGTGATGTGTGTATGGGTAATAGCTAAGGAATAATGCAATGATATTGAAAATTAGGTCTTATGGTTTTGGAGTGAAATTGAGTAACATGGGAACAGTGTGTCTCAGTGTCAGCCCTGGCTATCTGATTATGTAATATATTGCTCAATTGTCCCCCTTTTCCCCAAGCAACAGAAGTTAATGGAAAGCTGTCAAAGGTTTCCCTCAAAACCACTTGCAAGGAAAATATGACTCACTCTCTATGACTAAAAGTAAAAGACTAATTCAGGAGATCACAAGGTGGAGAAACACACTCTGGAACTGTTCACTGAGGATGCGTGGGTGTGTTTCATGAAAAATTGGGTCCTAACTCCTTGGGGTTGCAAGCACTACAAAAGACTCAACTGTGTGGTGAGAATCTACTGTATTAGATAGGAAAGGTAACTGTTAATAAGTGTAGGCCCTATTTCACGTTTTATGATATTGTTTTGTATGTCACCATTTGTTTCCATCACTCACGCTTGTTTCTGTTTGAATCTCTGTTCTTTCTCAAATAAAATTCCTTTTGTTTTACTGTAATTGAACTCAAGTGTTGTGTGTGATACAGGAGCAGTGGTGTTAGGTAAAATTGGTGAACTGGGGTACGCTGTTTCATTGGAAACAAAGTATGTGGGATTTGCTCAGGATCTGAATTCCACAGGGGGACACTTTGAAGGACTTGGGGGCTGGTTTATATCTATTATCAACCTGCAGGAAGCAGGGCTGGTATAGTCCAGAGGAGAGTGCTTGAGTGGCTAACGGGCTGGTTGTGTTAGCCATAGAAAAGCTATCTGGAGCCAAAACATTGGAGACTTTGCAGACACATTTGTAAAACAGTACTTAAGAGTGGAGAAGACTTCCACAGTATAGATGATGTGTTTGACAGGTACTACCAGGACTGTGTTAAGGGTGGTACAAAGTAAAAATGCTCAAGAGGTGCAAGACCCATGTGAAGAGTGGTGGAAGGCATATATGTGCCTCTTCCAAGTAACCAGATGAATTTCACTGTGTTTCCAGAAAATATTTTTATCTGAGCAACTAATGACACAAGGATCACCTGATAAAATCATTCTGGCTGGTGGCTTTCAGGATGAGGCTGAAGTATAAGGCTCAACAGCAACAGTTCACGCCAATTAACTGGGTGTTCATGAGGAAGAATGAGACACAAGAAAGATTTTACACCATGTCCACAGTGATGCTGATGCCAACAATGTGGTGATTGCAGCCAGGGACTCCGATGTGCTTACCATTTTGCTGGTTTACCATAGCAAAATGGCAGGTAAGCAGTTTTTGGATGAAAGCTGGCACATCAAAGGAACCAAAATATTTTCCTGTTCATGCCGTTTGTGAGAAACTACAGTATGGACCCACTTTTCTGGAAACTCTGCTCCCATTTCATGTCCTGACTAGTTATGATGTTACCTCCTTTTTTTTTTTTTAATCGCTGGACACAATAAGATGACTGCATGGAAAATGTTTCAGCGACGCCATCAGCTTCTAACACACCTTGGACAGGGTGATGTGCGCTCGTAGAAGGTCAAAAGTGCGAAAGAGTTGATTTGTCAGAGGTAAGACTTGTCAGAGGTCCACAGTACTTATAAAACACATGCCATTTTGTTCACATGCTTGCAGTTATCAGAAGCTATACCCCCAAAAATGGTGCTCTTTTCTTCCACATACAGAGAGCTCATTACCAGGCACTAGTTTGGAGACAGTCCCACTACCGAAATCTAATTCTTCCTCCTCTAAATACAATGGGTTGAAAACAGGAGAATAGAGGTCTGCTGCCACAGCTCAGGTCATTGCCACCAGTACCAGCAGACTGCCTGGAGGCAATATTCTGTGGCTTCACCACAGAGTGCAGAAGTCAACATTGCAAGAACGGGACTGCACTACTTGTTTGTACAGAAGCATACCAATGTAGAAAACTGGAACAAGGTTGTGTCAATGTACATGACCCTTCGTGTTTACGGACAGTATTATCAGGGAGGGATAGCTCAGTGGTTTGAGCATTGGCCTACTAAACCCAGGGTTCGGAGTTCAGTCCTTGAGGGGGGCCATTTAGGGATCTGAGGCAAAAATTGGGGATTGGTCCTGCTTTGAGAAGCGAGTTGGACTAGATGACCTCCTGAGGTCCCTTCCAACCCTGATATTCTGTGAAAATAAGTAAATGTCGTAAGTGACCCAATAAGATGTTGATTTGATCTGCCACTGTATACCAACATTTCTTGAAAAAGTACATTAAAATGTGTGCTTAGCTTGTGTGCATTAAAATGTTTACTTAATGTTTAGTCAAGAAAATATTTTCAGTTGTTTTAAAAACAGGTGTTTTCGAAGTACGTGGTGTATTTCTGATAACTGAATCAGCTTGCACACTTTTGCTAATGCTCAAGAGCCATGTAAAAATTCTCTTTCATGGTTGTATAACATATTAAAATATTTCTTGTACCTCTTGAAATAAGAAACTGAAATTCAGTAGCTTTATAAAAAGACTGTGCATATTTGATTACTTTTCTTACATCCTACAGCTCATTATGATTGAACTGAAGGATGTTAATCCCAAACAAAAAAGAAATAGACTTACATTTCAGCCATTTCTGTTTTGTTTCTTTGCTCTCTTTGTAAAGGCCTTTATACACAACATACAGCTTGGTAACAACCATATTTGGATTCAACAGACCCTAATTATCTTTAAAAGACTTGTTACCAACTTTTAACAAAACATACTTCTTACAGTTAACTTTTTTGAAAATCCCAGTAATCTAGAGTAGACAGAGAACCAGAGCTGGGATTTGAGAATTTTACCCAGAGAGAAATTTTTAGCAGCCTTATGGGACCTCTGCAAAATCCTGCACATTCCTCCAGGATATGTATATGAACTTCTGTGACCTCATTTCCTTTCCTGAAAATCTGAAAAAATCTATTTTGTGTTATGCTACGGATTTGAGAAACATTCAGCTAACACCTTACGTTGGAACTTTTTCAAAGAAGGGAAGCTACACATGAGCAGTGTTTCTCTGTTGATGTCTGTCAAGGCAATGTCTTCTATTTCAATATGCATTTTCTGTTCCCATTTTCTCTTGTTGTCTTGTAAATATATTACTAAACTTGTCTAAATCTGAATCATTTTGTTCTTTCTATTGCTTTTTTGTTTTCAATTAATATTTTTACTAGTTTTGAAAACAAGGTGAACTGATTAAATATATGCACAATTTAATGTAAATGTTTGGTGTAGCAGGACTTAGAGTAAAAAGAAAAATTAAATATGAAACAAGCTGAGGGATCGGGGATATGTGGTCATGTAGAAGGGGAAAAGTAAGTAAAAAACACATTATAAAACCAAACATGAACATTATGATCATTTTAAGGAAGAGTTTGTGAATCTGTACTGCTTGAGTCTCGTACAGTATGCAACAACTTTACATTGCCTTCAGCTGAGAGCAGTTTTCTCTCACGAAGAATAGTCTTTGAGTAATTCAAAGGGTTTTTTGGATCAGGCTAAGATATATATTGGTTGGTAAATAATAATGTTTTAACCTATTCTCTGAAAATGATAGCAACAAAACTCAGTACAATTAGGAGGCATCGTACAATTCAGTTCTGTTATGAGCTGGGCTATAGTGTTGTAGGTCTTCACTACCTGCCGGATTGGCGGGTAGTGATCAATCTATCGGGGATCGATTTATCACGTCTTGTCTAGTCGCGATAAATCTATCCCCGAATGCGCTCCCTGTCGACTCCAGAACTCCAGCTCATGAGAGGTGGAAGAAGAGTCAATGGGGGAGCAGCAGCGGTCAACTCACTGCCGTCCTCACGGCCAGGTAAGTCAACCTAAGATACACCGACTTCAGCTACACTATTTACTTAGCTGAAGTTGCATATCTTAGTTCGACCCCACCCCCACCCCACCCCCAGTGTAGACCAGGACTAAGGAAAGTCGACCAGAGAGCATCTCCCATTGATGCAGTGCAGAAAAGACACCGCAGTAAATCGACCTAACCTACGTCGACTCCAGCTATGTTATTCGCGTATCTGGAGTAGTGTAACTTAGGTCGACTTACCCCTGTAGTGAAGACAAGCCCTTAGGCACTGTTAGAAAATTCAAGTATATGGGAATCAGCACAATATTTATGCCCTTTCCCTGACACAATGGAGTTTTTTTCGTAACTCTCACTGTCAAGTCTTGTAAGCATAAAGTGAATTTAATTTAGACTGCAAAACTATACATCTTTCATACAGAAGCAAAAAGAGATGAAAGAACAATCAACTTTTTGCCACATTCAGCAGTATGTCCTGCTTTGCATTTAAATTTAAAGATAAAGACCTGAGATTTTCCAAAGGTGCTTCAGAGAGAGAGAGAGAGAGAGAGCGTCATAACCACAAAAATCCCATTAAAGTTCAAACTCCTTTAGGCTCTTTACAGCATTTACAGCATGGTCTTTTCAAAAGTTATGAATTTCCTCTTTAATTCTCATCAACTGAACAAATTCCTCAAATAAAGTAAAATTAAGCATCTCTTTTGCTGGATTCCAACCTCCAATTCTCATTTGATCCAACAGAGCCTGGTTTTGTTCTTGCTTTGGGCACATAGTCAGGCTCCTCTAGTCTATTGGGGTTTACAGGGAGCTATGGGTTGAGGAATTCGGGGTCATTGGTTGTGGGGGTATTAAATAGTTTGCAATTTTGAAATGTGCTATTTGTGATGCTGGGTGGACTATAGTGTGAAGTGGCCTAGGACAGCTGATGCTAGGTGGACTATAGTGTGAAGTGGCCTAGGACAGTTATCTTTTGAATAAAAGGTATTTATCTTTTTTTGGCATTTCTAATAAGTGTACAAGTGCCTAGAACTTGAATAGGTATTTTTAATATAAAATAAACTAAATCATGTAAATAACTGCAGATTACAAATAAATTTCGGAGTATAAGATTCTAAACTCTTATAAAACTCCATAAGAAGGAAATGTGAGTTTAAAAAAACAAACAAAAACCTCTCCTTCACAGTATATAAAGATGATCTCATAAAGGATACTCCTTCAAGTCCTCTGTAACAAGTCCTTTAATTAGAGTTCTTCTGAAGGGAAAGCCGGGAAAAGAGGGATTCCACTTTAGAATCATGTGGTGTATTGTGGTTTTTTTGGTTTGTTTTTAATTTCTGCCCTTATACTAAATAAATATCCTTTCAAATGTAATGAGAAACATAGTATGTGATACAAACCGTTCAGGCACGAAAGATGGTGTGTGTGTGCTTGTTTTGGCAGCATGTATATTAAAATTAGAATGAAATAGGAAAAAATTAGCATGGTAACTGTGCCCAGATGACATGCAAGTTCATAAAGCATTACATCTTTTCTGGCCTTTAAACTCTATGAAAATAGTTAGGCCCTGTCTGTGCAGGGCATTTTCACTTGCATAGCTACACTGGTTCAAATCCCCATATAGCTGTACTACACCAGTGTAAAGCAGGCCTTGTACCAGTGCCTTACCCTGGTTTGGATCTGGTGGAAAAAACCTAGCAGTGACAAGGCCTTAGGTTAAAATTGTTAATGTGAGCATGAAGTCATAATTTAAAAAGCTTGCAGTGTGCAGAGGTCATGGAGTTGGATCTGTTGCTGACCTCTTAATCTTAGGCGGTAATGTAATCTTTCTGGGCCATCTGGTGTCTTAACAGACTTAGATTTAACTCGTATGAAAGCTCTCAGGAAAGAAATTTCATAATAAGAATTACATTATTGGTTTAAAGAATATTTAGTATAATGTCTATTATTTTTAATTATTTTTATTAATTGAATTATTTCATTGTTACTCTCTGTTGAACTTGATATTAAGAAGCAGGTTTATCAAAAATACAACTATCAGTTAGGTCCTACATTTTTGGTGCTTTACAAAGCAAGTTTAATGGTGCCTGTCTGTTCTTGATATATTACTTAATTGAACAGAGCATGGACAAGCATGCTTCCTATCCCCATCTCCACGTGGCTGCTTGACCTTGGACAAGCAATTTAAAATTTCTTTGTTTCATTTTTTCATCTATAAAAATAGTGATAGTACCTCAATCCTTAGGGGCATTGGGATAATTAAAGACTTTACAGCGCTTGAAACCTGTCAGCTTCTTTGTAAGTGATAAGTAGTAGCCAAACTGAATTATTTATAGCTGTTGAGCAGCGCATGCAACTGATATTTTCTACTTATGTAGCACCCTTTAGGTGGGGATTTTGAGGTTCTGTAAAAAAAACCCCAAAAACTAGCTAGGCATAATCCCACTGAGAAATGGGGAAACGGAGGCAAATACCACACTGGATCTTTAAAATTCTGCATGCCTTACAGGAAGGGAATGTCTTTTAAATGGATGCAGTGTTGTTCAATTGAATTCACCTAACGGGACGTGAATAATCTGCAGAACAGGTAGAATTCTAAGGCTCCTGGACTATAAATATTGAGTGACCTACTCAAGGCCATATAGCAAGCCTACAGTGTGCTGGACATAGAAACCAGGTTGTCTGACTACCAGACCTCATTTTTACTTCCACACTATGCACTATGCATCCACATTAATCTTCAAACACTGCTTCTTGTTCCAGTGTTTCCTTAAGAGCAGTTACTCTACTACAGTGTCATCAGTGGGGGTGAGACCAAGCCTTGCTGTGGGAGTTAAATATATGACTGCCCGGCCCAGAGGCAGAAGTGCTACTTATTGAGCAATATGTATCTTAAACATTCTTTTGGCTTTCCCATAAATGTGGGAACTCCCAGCTCTGGCAGTCTTCTTTGTTTATTTCTTTCACCTACTCTCCCTCTCCCTATTATGACAGAAATTACCCAGTTTTGTCTCTGTTCGTATAAGCTAATGAGTCTGCCCCACCTCCCTAGCATCTGCACTGGATTCAAAATATATGCAGAGATGATGAAGCAGGCATTCAGCAGTTGATATGCAAAGCATGCAGATTGGTAACAATAAACTGTGGTGTTATCCTTCTGGGAGCTCACTGACTCTGCAATGCAGAACTGCAGTTTCTGCTCCTGTGATGCTTTCTCCTTCCAACCTTTACCTAACCTAAAATGCTCATCTCACTATCCAGAATGTGACTTGATGGATCCAGAGGCAAGTGAAACACCCCCCTTGCTCCTGCTCAGGTTGAGGAGGGAGACATCCCTAAGCAGAAACAGCTGGGGCAGTGCTACATGTCTTCCTACTTCCCCCTTCTCCTCCCTACTCCATTTACGTATTTGCCGGGGAATGTGCAGCTCCTCTCTCTCTCTTTCCTTCTGCCCCTCATGCAGGAGGCTGTCCTACATGGCTTCCATGGAATGGAGCCCAATACTGGACAGTGGAGCCATCCTGCCAGGGAGGTGAAGGAGAGGGTGGCTTCTGGTGCTTTTTACTTCAGGAAGTAGTCATTTAGAGCTCTTGCTTTCTGCTGGTCCGCTGCCAGTTTGGCTCTGTTCCAGCCCTGCCAGGGCCATATTAATGGACAGGGTCCCCAGAAGACTTTGGAGACCTTTAATTATGAGCTTACATATTTCATCTTCCATTTTTTATTTATGGAGCCCTAACACACACGTATCCTGTGTTCATCACTGTAATAGCAGGAGTTTCTGTTCACAACTTTACATATTTATTTGATAACACTTGCAACCCTGTCCCTTTGAGCATTTTTGATATGTGGCCTGACTGTTTTTAGATGAATACCAATGTACTTCAGCTACAATGTGGATATGTGAATTACTGTGTGTTCCACTGTATGCTAGCTCACATTGTGCACACTGGTGTTAGCATTCCAGGAGTGGTTAGAATACAGCTAATGTGTAAAATCATGCATGTGTGTACTAACTGTCGCTACTCAGATGGACATGGTAAACAGAAACATAACAAAAAAAGAAAAATGTTAAAAAGACGCAGCTTTATTAGAAAAATTTTCAAAGCTCAACATGGTTTTAAGAAAAAGAAGAAGAAGAAGAAGCCGCTACAAGGGAGTTATGAAGTGGCTGAAATAAAGGACTGGGAGCAACATGGCCCCCATATGGAGCTGGTGATGTTGAAAATTTGCAAGCAGAAGGAAAGGTCGTAGAAATATAGCAGCATGTTACTACATTCAAGACTGATCAAGAATAAAATGTACATGTATCTACAACTGACTAAATTTCTACAGATCCTGCACTGTTGAGAAAATCTGATGAAAACAACAGGCAGTTTTAGGTTGCCAAAGGTTGGCTGTGTGTAGAAATGCAGAAATAGAAAACTTCCTGAATTCTACATGGGTAATTGCAGGGAAGAGAAGAGAATGTTTGTTTGTTTTCTAAAGAACTTTTTTTCATTTTGTCTGCATAAGGGTGAAGTTGTTGCGTGAGATTGGCTTATTTACTCTCCATCTACTGGAAATGCTTAGTGTTTTTCATATAGGCTTTTCTCCCAGTAGGTTCCATACGTTTACAGAAGGCTTTAGTGATTGGAAACATCCCAAGTGACTTTTTGAGCATAATAGGGGCATAGAACACTGATTCTGCATGCTGACTTGGGTAACACATACATACAAAACGCATACCAGAATCTTGTCTGGTTGGGACAGGATTCACTCTGATCTGGCACACCAATTTAATTCAGAAGAGCAGTACCAAAGAGATGTTCTTTAGCATGTGGTGCCAGTTATAAAGTTTTTAAGTGCTCGTGGGTTTGGCTTCCATGGTCAGGATGTTGTATTAGAATCTGAAAGCATTAGAAATTATTTTGGGATTTTGGAACTAATATCACAATTTGATCTATTTCTGGCTGACCACCTAGCTACATTTGGACAGAAGGGGAAAATTAAGCTCTCCTGTGTCATCAGCTATCTCTGACATCCATTGAATTGGTGGGAATGATAATTAAAAATACTATAGCAGCAGAATTACAGCAAGCCAAGTATTTTTCTGTAACTGTTTGATACAACAACTGATGTAGTGCGTGTAGACCAGCTCACATTCACCTTCTGATCTCTCAAATCAGAGGGGCATATAATTGTGAAATTCATTGAGTTTCAGCCACCTGAGAACTACATGTGCAAATGGCCAAAGCTGTGGTGGTTCTATTCTTTCCGCTCTGCCTCAACACATTGATGGAAATCCATTTCCACAACATAAATACTGACACTAGCCAGAGACTTTTGACTTTCAGAAGTCTGTCAGATACTCAGTGGTGTAATTGTACCGATTCTACCAAGCCAGTGTGTCAAAACTATAGCAGTATTCAACAAGCCTTGGAAGGTCTTTCAAAAAATATAAATCAGCCTCCTGACACTTGTTTAAATGCAACTTATCTTCACATGAAAATGGAACAATTGGAGACAGCTGTCATGGAGCTCTTTTGGACACTGTGCTTCAGCAGTTCAAACTGATCAGCACCCAGCTACAGAAGGTGGACGTAGATCTAAGTGTTGCTGTTGATGTACTGTGCTCCCTGGAAACATTTGTTGGGCTATTATGTGACCAGTTTGAGGATTTTGAATTCAGCGCAAAGAAAATGTGTTTGCTACTTTGCTACAGTGTATTCTGCTTATTAGCAATTCCTCGGTTGCCAGAAAAAGCTGCCATTATCTGGCAGTTGCTAATAAATGAAAGGCAGGTTTGCGAGGCTGCAGCCAGGAATTGCTGGGATGTTCCTTCCCTGGCTGCAGCCCTGCAAACCTTCCTGTGGCAGGTGCTCCGCATGTCCTAGTTTTTCCTTCCTTGGTTGCAACCTCATAAACCTGCCTGCAGCTGTACCCTTTCTTCCAAACAATATTGTTAATAAGTGGCATGCCGTTGCCAATGTCCAAATTCCATTAATATTAAAGTCATTGGGTTGGGATTTGTTCCTGGCAAAATGTTGCTATTAACTGGAAGTTGTTAATATCCGGATCACTAGTAAGTGGAATCTATTTACAGTCAACATGAGTTTGTCATCCTTGTAAAAGAAAACCAATTGAGGGCGAGTCTGAAGGGGCAGTAGAGCCAGTACGTGAATGAAGCCATCCGTTTTGCACTGAAACATTTGTTGTCAGAACTGACAAACTTGCAGCTTGTCTACGTCACAGACTAGATGCTTTCAATGTGCGGTATGAGTTCTGTGAAGTCCTGTTTAAATTGGGTTCAGTGTATGTCAATGAAGTGCGCAGATATGCAGCAGTTTACCCTCAGGAAGACCAAAACTTTCCTGACGAACTCTTTCAGTGTCGGTTCTCTGCACAAACTGAAACAAGTTACCATATGCACTGCATCAGCTGACACAGTGTCCGTGTGAAACACTACATTTTTATGAAATATCAGAGAATTAGAATAGTGTATATGAGGTCTCTAGAGAGAGCTGTTTTATTATCAATGCCTATTTTTGCTTTTTTGTAAATTGTTTTGGAGAAGAATTGTTAAGACGAAGTCTGCGCAAAGTTGGGTAGTAATTCTAGATGATCTTGCTTTAGTGAATACTGTTATATTTGGCTGCAGTAGTAGTCTGTATATGAAACCAAATTGCTCTATTTCTGCATCCTCTGTAGTTACCTGTTTTCTCTGTCAGTTCTTGCATGGAATTGCTAAGTGTCTAGTGTCTAAACTGACATGCGGTATTGAGCAGGCAGTGCTTCTGAGGAAACCTATTAACTGTAAATATTAATTGCTAGCTAAACCTAATTCTTAATGTCAGCTATGGCGCGTGTTTTGTTCCCTTATTCTGTTAATTTTTTAAGTAACATGTTTTTCATTGTATCAGGAAGGTTCAAAGTTTTGGGGGTTTTTTGATTTTTTTTTTCAGGAGGTGATTTAGAATATGTGCCCAAGTCCATAAGAGCTCTTAATCCATCCCTGAGCCCTGCCCTTACTCACCGTTATCTAATGAGCTAGATCTTTTACAATGCCAGGGGCTAGAGTAATTGTCAAACTTGTTTGGGGACTGGAAAGAATTTTTCCCATATGGCAAAATTGGCAAACTGCTGTGTAGGGTTTTTCACCTTCCATCCAGCATATCTGAGGTCTGGATTTGGGTGAGATAAATTGCATTGTCACAACTTTTGCGGGCTCCATTGTGGTTGGTGGGTTTAAAAATGATCAAATGTGAATCCCCTGCTTCAGCATGAGCTCAGAGGGCTGCTTCGGCATGAGCTCAGAGAAATTTGTTGCATGATGATGGGGTGTGTCTCGTTCAGTGTATGGCTCCCCTTTTCTCCTTTCTCCTACCTTCTTCATGGGGGAAGGGAGCAGGATAGGACTCTGAGTTCCAGAGCAGGCCTGAGCATGTAACGAGGGTATTGCCCTCACATGTGCCTGTCAGGTTTGTAGAACTAGGCACCATTGGTACCCAGTTGAAATCCATACTGGAGCAGCCCAGCTAGGTAGTTGGGGGGAATGCTCTCCACTGGTTAAGGGTTTTAGTGAAGTTGTAGCCTCTGCATTTAACCACATTGTGGTGTATGTGCCTCATTGTTTCTGTGTCTATGTCAAATTGTGGTGTGCTTATATACAGGACTTTCAGTAGCAATCTCTGTAGAAGAGTCTAAGGTAAAGAGGAAGTACATGAGAGATAGTAAACTGCTTCTCTTTAAAAAAAGAAAAGGAGTACTTGAGAGATCGCTAAATTGTAAAATACGGTAGACCTTATAAAATAGTATATTGAACCCATTTTCATAAATTACAAAGAAAATTCCATCCTTGGCCGGAGTAAAATCCAAAGAAGCCTAATGCTCTGATGTTGCCAGATGTGTAATAGTTAAATCATAACTGACTTCTCCTAACCTATGATTCCACTCCAGCTGTAAATAACCCAGAATTCAGAGCATTTTTCAGAAATGGATTAGAAACTGCCAAATAGGCTAGTTGTATCTTCCATTTCTTCCTCACAGCACATTGATGTATTTAACTTTAATTTCATTTAATTATTTCTTTAAGAATCATTAGGATCTTTGTTCCTATATTGCAGATAGCTGGTGCTTTATGGTGGTATTTTGTCTCGAAAGGAATTGAGTACTTGGACACAATATTTTTCATCCTGAGGAAGAAATTTAACCAAATCAGTTTCCTTCATGTCTATCACCATTTCACTATGTTCACCTTGTGGTGGATTGGTATCAAGTGGGTTCCAGGAGGACAAGGTGAGTCAACTGTCTTTTTCTCTTAAGGCAATATAGACATAACAGTGCGAATCAGCCTATTGGGAATTAATAAGGAAACCACTATTTCATGGAATTAACTGAATACTATATGATAAGTCTATTGAAACAGCATTGGATCATAGCAGTTATGTAAGTGTAACTTCCTTCTGTGTGAAATGAGGGGGAGGAAGAGAGAGAACAGAGCTGTAGTTTTATGAATTGCAAAACACTTTACTCACGGGCATCAAATGCAAAACTGAGATTTCGTCTTTACAAATTCCATCTTTAAAAAAATTGTCACCTTGCTACATGGAGCCAGGAAGATAAATTTGTCTCTTGCACCAGACATTGGTCCAATAAAAGAGAATACCTCACCCACCTTATCTCTCTCATATCCTGGGACTGACACAGCTGCAACAACCCTGCCTAATCTAACATTTTGCAGCTACAGAGAATTAAGAATCACAACTATGGGCCAGTTTCTTCCCCGTTACTCCAGCCTAAAGCCATTGATGTTAATGGAGCGATTCTGGATTTTTAGTAGAATAGAAGTTGGCTCTATATGTGAGTTTTGGGTTTGTTTTGTTTTATAACAAAACAAGTATCAAAATCTGAATTACTCATTTGAAGGTTAGCAATAAACCCGTATCAACCAGTTGTAGACGCTTTATAATGACACAAACCTATAATGTCCTTCTTTCTGTTCCCATAAAGTTCACATCAAGGAAATCCTACATCCATTGTTTTCTCCACACCCTTCTTTTCCTGCGTTGTTCCCATGTCATGTCTTGCTTTGCCTTGTCTCTCTCAAATTCTGCTGAGGCAGAGGTTGGAAGAAAATGTCCCATTCTATTTGGAAAGGGCTGTAAAAATAACTATAAAAATAATTTACAATAATCGTGTAATCCAGACTAAAATTAAGCCTTTGTTAAAATATTCATATATTGTATATTTTGGATTTTTTATACACTCACACACTATATGTACATTAGAATATAAAATGTACGGTTATATAAATATTTCAGCCCATGGGGTGAAATTCATATTTACAGCTTATTGGAGGATGGAATTCTCCCCAATCCAGCTTTAGGGTGAGAGGAATCCTGGGTTCACTGCATGTTCAGTCACTACTGTTCACTGTACTCATTACATGAGGTTTGTGGCCATTGAATATGTGCAGTTTGTAGTCCCAACTACCATTTTCCAGTGAACCCCTTACCTTTTAGCCCCTTGTAGTTTGATCTTGTAAGTTGCTGAGTGCCCTCAACTCCCATACCTATGCATGGAGCCATTTCAAAGCTCAGCTCAACTCTGTGGTCCAGCTGTTCAGCCTCTAGAATTCCTGGTACCGACAGAAGAAATGCAGCAGGTCTGTGTTGCGGCCCTTCTGAAGCAACAGAGGCCTGGCATGGGGTCAGGATTTCACCCAATATAAACTAGGATAGGTGTCAAGTTGTTACAGATTTCTTTGTGTGTATCTGTTCCGCTGTTTTCTAGCAGACAACACATTGCCTACATACCAGCAGGTCTAAATTTTCTATCAGAGTGCCAATTTACAATGACAACCAATAGTCATTTGGCCAGGGAAAGAATGAGAATGATTCTATAGCCTGGTGGTCAGGCTACTCCCCTATGATATAGGAGACCCAAGTGCAAGTCCCTGCTCCCGGTGACTGTTCATTTCTCCAAAATGATACAGCTTTAACAGGAGAGATTTATTAAGACTCATGCTATAATATCAGGACATTCTCTTGAGAAATGGGAGAACCAAATTCTAATTCTTTCTGCTTATCAGACAGGCAGGAATTGAATTAGGATCTCCCACATTCTGGGCGAGCTGCCTCACCACTAGGCCAGAAGGGAGGCTAGCTACTTCATCATCATCTCCCCTCACAACCCACCTCTGGCAATTTTGTAATCTAGCCCTCTTTTGGTTTTCTCACAATGCTCAAAATTGAAACAAAACATTTAGAGTGGGTCAAAATAAAACATTTTGTCTAGACATTTCTGAAACATTTTGAAACTGTTTGGAGAACTTGACATGAATTCCTGAATACTTTCAGGTTGACCAAAACTGCATTTTTGGTAAACTATTCACTGAACATTTTTTGCCAAGCTCCAGTGATGGTGACATTGTCATGCACTGCTGTCGGGCAATGCACATGCATGCTCTTCCTCAAGACCTGTAAGAGATCATTCATCAGTATCAGCAGCTGCAAAGGTGATGCTGAAGAAGCGGCAGGCATGGATGTGCACAGCAAAAAGGGAATGGGCTGAAGCATGTTGTTTAGTGTTGCTTTGGGGCCCACCCAAAAGACTTTTTCAGGCATCAGCAGGGGGGCAATAAAAATGTTATAAAAGTGTGTGAGAAGTTTTTCAAAAGCAAAAATTCTTTACATGCTATAGTTCGAATGAATCAGTTTTTTGAAAATTCAAGTTGACAAGTGTCTCTTTAATGTTGAGCCCTACATGGGGATTTTCAAATGAAATTACAGGGAAATCCTACAGTCCATGTTGTCTAAAAAAGTATTACTGTCTTGCCAGGGGTATCCTACCCTGCAGAGGAAATTACCTTGAGTTCTGGCAAGAAAAGACACCCTTTCCTGCATGACAATAATTCTTTAGGCAATGTTAGCTGTGTAGCAGTGTGTGATTTGGTGTTTGGAATCCTAGGCCATCCTACATTGCAAATGTATAATATCTAATAAAACATGAATGTCTAAAGTGCACGTATTAATTTTTTTTAAAGGTTGAAGTATAAATTACTACCTAAATAATACTTTTCATATACTGCTGTTGCATCCTATCGAACAGTACTTTCTACTGAAAAGATTTCTTCAAGAGGGAGTGCCTAAATTTTGACATTCAAGTCCATATTTTAAGGGCTTGTCTACACATGGAGTTGTTCCTGATAAACTCCACATTTGCGGTGCTGCTTCTGGTTAGGTTAACCCGCAGAAACAAGGCACTCTTATTCTGAAATAAGAGTGTCCACACATGGAGTTAATTTGGAACAACTCCACTGATACATAAGTCCTTAGGCACCTATGTAAGTGGTTCTGGTTTTCAGAAGACTGTAATTCATTGATGTTAATGGATGTTGCTGGGTGCTCAGCTCTTTTGAAAATCATTCTTTGTATTTGGGTGCCTAATTTTATCCACCCATAGATGGCAATATTAGCCTAAATGCAAAGAATTACTACATTTTAAGGACTATCCTGAAATATCAGTGTTATTGTTTTAAAGTTTGTTTTTTTTAATAATGGATTGTTAAAAGTGGTGTATTGCATGTTGCAAACACGCATGTAACTTTGCTCATGCGAGTAGTCCCATTGAAGTCAGTGGGACTACTCACATGACCAAGTTACTCATATTAGTACATGTTTGCAGGCTCAAGCCTACATAGTCAAACCTGTATAAAAGGACAAAAGATGTGGATTTCAACTTAAGTTCAGTTTTTATGCATATTACTATTTAGTGCTGACAATACACACAAGATTGTAAGTACAAAATGCGCCAATTTTATTTTTACTGTGTAATACAAATAAATAAAGAGAACTTTTTGGTTTTCATGTTTAAAAATAACACTATATGGAATTTTTTTTATATCTGAACAGCTTTTTTTGGAGCCCAAATGAATTCTTTTATTCACGTTGTTATGTACATGTACTATGGATTAGCTGCCTGTGGCCCTAAATTTCAGAAATATCTTTGGTGGAAACGATACTTGACCATATTACAATTGGTAAGTAAAATCTCTCTCTAAATTTGCTTGCTGTCTGTCTCTCTGTCAAATGGAATATGTACCAGCCAAGCACGAGGCTGGATGGCTGTCACTTATTCACAGATCAAGTCAGAAACTTGATGTATTTCTAGAACTGCAATGAACTTTTGAAATAATTACATGTAAAATTGCTCTTTGAATACTCTTTAAAACAGTCAAAATATGCAGTTAGCCAGTAATAGTAATTAAACTGTTATTTTGCTTTTGAAAAATAATCAAATCTTTATCAGTTTGATTATAGTGGCATGACAGAAATAATGAATACCTGATTACCAGTAGGCAATTACACTGTGAAACTATTCTGCGCCCTTAACGTAATCTCTTATTTCAAAGGAAAAGACCACCACTATCAAGTTTGATATTTAATCTTCTTATTTACATAGCAGCACCTGCTAGTGCAGAGTGTAGTTAAGGGTCTGATGTTGTTCCCATTAGTTTTTCTTACATTTTTAAATTAATTTTAGTGTTAGTGAAACAGCATTGGAGATTGAAGCATGTATTTCAAACCTTAGTGCAGGTGCAACACACAAAGTGATAATGACAGTTTCCTAATCGTGCCCTACTGAGCTATTTCAATCCTGAACTGCCAGGGATCTCCTCTAAGGGGAGAAAGCCTCCAGCTCTATTCATTTCCTGGTTTGTAAGACTGTCAACAATTGTGTCCTTTGGTTCCAGCTGTGAATTATGGGTTTTGTGTTGTGTGAACAAAAATCCATAATGTGCTAGACTGAGTCCACTTACTCTTTCCACATAAACTACCAAACAGCAGCCAAGAGGTAATGATTTGCAATCACTGTTGGGCTGTGGCAACATACCCCATTACCATATATTGGGGTAAGCGGTAAGGAGTTGCTCCTATTTTCATTTTTTAATGTCACAGATCAAGGATTTTTCTTAGACAATTTCTTCTTTGCCCAAACTTTGTCTTTTCCCTTGTACATGATGATGGCATGTATTGTATTAAATTATGATCTACATGCTGTGTTTTATAAAAAAACTTTAAAAATATAAAAGGGTTGTATTATGTATGCTTATTGTATGCTACTTTTTATAGTAAGTACCCGTGCGCCACTCCATGTCCATATTTTTTTTTAAATCATGGGGCCTCAGAACAGAAGAGTAATTCTGTAATCTTTATGTAAGCTTAAGCTAACTGGCAGATGTAAAATTGAAAAGGCTTTTTCTTGTTGATTTTATAGGCCTTGTCTATGCACAAACTTGCACCAAAATAACTGAATCAGTTTTAATATGCACCTTTTGTTAATTCAGTGCAAGTCTGTGTGTGGACGCTCTTAATTCAGAATAAAAGTTTCTTATTTCAGTTTAGCATAAGTAGATTTTTTTCCTAAGTTAATCAGAATAGGATATTTGTATTCTGAAAGAAGTATCCACAAACAGACTTGCAGTGAAATAACAACAGTGTAAATTAAGACTCATTTAGTTAGTTATTTCAGTGTGAGGTTGTAGGTAGAGCTGCCCTTAGCCAGGCCTTTACAATAGTTGTATCTGTATGGTAAATAAAAATAGTAGGTGGAGCTGAGGGGAAGGAAGAGCTTTTTAAAATAATTGTATTACATTTAAAAAGAATTATTTGTAAGCACTGAAGGCTTGACCTTCCTCAGCAGTAGAGGGAGGGAATAGCAGGGAGTGGAGCCATCTTTGGCAACAGGGTCTGGAGGGTATCAGAAGTTGAGGTGCCCATGTTTATAATCAGCATATGAATATGTCGTTTTGAGAACAGAATACTGAGATTTGTATAACTGCTGTGCAGCTTTCCATGATCTCTGCCAGATACTGTAAAGGAACAGCAGTCTAATCTCTAGCAACATCCTTATAAAACTTTAAAGGCTGTGAATGTAAATGTTTTACTACTGTTTGTATTTGTTAGTATAGAGAAATATTGCATTTATATATTACTTATGATATAAGTCTTATGTAAACCATGAATTGTGTTTCACAATTGACAGTTTTTTCTTTATAGTTAATACTTTACTGTATTTTCAATAAAAGTTGGTATAGTCAAATCTAACATCGTATCAAATGGTTTATTATGCAATATTTTATTTTTTTCAGATTCAGTTCCATGTGACTCTTGGCCACACAGCCATGTCTATTTATATCGACTGTCCCTTCCCTAAATGGATGCACTGGGGTGTAATGATCTATGCTATCACCTTTATTTTCTTGTTTGGTAACTTCTACTATCGGACATATAAAATGCCCAAGGAACCCATTAAGAACGGCAAAATAGTGAATGGTGCTGTTGCAAATGGTGTAAACAAACCAGAAAACAATCTAGTGGTGGAAAATGGAAAAAAGCAGAAAAAGGGAAAAGCAAAAGGAGAGTAACTTATCCAGGCCTTAACCATTGCTGGCAGTGGGGAACCTCCAGTTTGGTTTAAAAAGAAAAAAAAAAGAAAGAAAGAAAAGAAACACTATGTACCAATTAACCCTTAGGTTACCGAAGAGCTAGAACACAGATATTTTCATTATTTATGAAGATTGTTTTAACAAAAATACTTCAAGTTAAATTTCTGTTGTAAGTATGTAATTATCAAGCATTTGATGATCTCTGTGTAAACTTTTAGACCGCTGGTGCTGGTGAATGTAAGAAAGAACTGCCGTAAATAATGTGTTTTAGCAGTCCAAAGGTTAATATTACCAATGATCCAATGATTTGTGGATTTTCTACGTGGAAAAAGGTAGCTTTTGATTATTTCTGTTTCTGCCAGAAATTTATTAAATTCCAAATTATGATGATGTATGTTTTTATCTGAAAATACAACTTCTCTTATTATTAGTTAGGGATATCTCAAGACACAGTTATGTTTATATGCTGAACAGAGTCTGTTGACTTATCAGACTCTCCTTGTTTTGATTTAGTGTCTACTACAATTTTTCTTCTATTATGGAAATATACCTACCTCTTCATCTGCTGAAAAGAACATTTAACATTAAATAACTTTAATTTCTGAAATATGGAGTCTTCTAATATAAATGTCAGTTAATGCTAATTGGAGAAAGAAATTGCTTTCCTGAAAGAATATATTTTCACCTGTTTTGTAGAATTATCATCTGTCTCTTTC
Source organism: Eretmochelys imbricata (assembly GCF_965152235.1). NCBI lineage: Eukaryota > Metazoa > Chordata > Testudines > Cheloniidae > Eretmochelys > Eretmochelys imbricata. The sequence goes on along the minus strand of NC_135574.1, from coordinate 62,554,503 downwards.
AATGCAAGCTTGGAATGGTATTTTGGATGTGATTAAGGGCGGGGGGGGGCTTTAAAAAATATATTTTATGAAACAAAGTACATCTCATAGCCTAAGATACTCCATCTGATGTAAGGTTATTCTACCTTGTCCCCCATGTGCATTAAACCCATGGTGCTAACTCTTGTAACGTTCAAAATGATTGTATGGTGTTATGGTGAGGGAGAACATGCTGTAGAACGTAATCCTTCTTTTGCAAATGCTACGAGCATTTGACGCCAGTCATGTTTAAACAGAACACAGGCACACTTCATCAGGAGAGAGAATCTGCAGTTAAATTATGTCTTTACAGCAAATACATTGTAGGTATATTCTAGAAATGTTTACCTATAAGTTGGTCTTGCATCTTAGTATTATGATGATTCTAGACTACACATCAGGTATTGTTTGCAGGCCTCTGTCTAATGCAAATGATAAAGGTAGATTGGCTGGCTTTTCTCCAATATTGCTGGCTCTTGTCAGTGTAAGTTACAGGCTTGCTGTGCCCATCATTTCTTAGTCAAAACAGCTATAAGAAGACAAAGCCTTTTTATCTAGCACGTCACAAAGATTAATCTTTCCGTCTGTGAGGAAAGCATGGCACTAATTATTATTCCTTTTCTGTTTAGATGGATACTGAGGCATAGAGAATTGTCACTTGTTCCTGCTCACAATGAATATGAGGCAGAACTGGGACTAGAACATAGGTCTCTTAACTCCTAGTTCTCTGTTTAGACCCCAAGAGCTGGCCTGCTGGTTCCCAGATACATTTCTGAGATTTGTGGTTAAAAACAGGTTCATCACTAGTTAGCTCTCTTTCAGTGGGGAAATGGTGCAACTTTTAAAGTAAAGAATTCATAAGAAGCTCTGTATGTAGAAGTTAAAATATCCAACACAATTTAAAATTTTTAACTGTTATCAGTCCACCCTATAATAAACAATAGGCAAACAAAACCAACACCTCTTCTCTTACTATATTTCTGTCCTTCCACATTTTACTGAAAACTCTGTCTGTATCCAAATACCAAGATAGGAATGCGAGGAAGAAAACTTAAGGATGTAGCCTGTAGTACTGGAAATAGGGGTTAAATTGGAAGTCAGTTCTTCAGTAGTAAGCCCTCTCCCTACCGCCAAGCATAATACATGACAGGGTACTGGATTGATAGAGTATAGAGGCTCTATTGCACTGGAACTGGTCTATGACCATTAATTATCCTATTGGCTTAGTCTTGATGCTTTCCAAAAAACCTTTGAATTTGTACAAATGTATATTTCTGTGTAATGATAGTCATAATGCATGTGGGAGGGGGAAAGGGTCAAGGTCTTTCTCAGACAAATTTGCATGTATTCTCCCTACTTCTAGTAAACTAGCATTTTGGCTTGGATGTTTTTACTTCCTTTCTTTTTAAGCCAAATTAAATAAAGTGATGCATACATGTAACATCTTCTGGCTCCTAAAAACCTCCCAAGAAATTTTCTGGTACAGGTTCATTGATCCCTCTGCCACATCTTTGAAATAAAAATTTGATCTTGCATGTTGACCAGTATTTAGGAGCCAAATTCCCACTTACTGTATGCATCAAAAATGCACATAAGAATGAAAACAGCTGAAGGCTATGGCAGGAAGTTAGGCGAATCTTATATGAGAATTTTGGGTCTATGACATTGGAATTCTGGGTCAGATGGCGCTTGTAGATGGGGAGCTTGCTGGTGATAAAACTACATTCTGGGTGAATCCAGGTGCAGGCACAGCTGCTATGTCACTTGGGCTCACAGGCAAAGCCCGTTATAGAGCTCTTTCCTGGCACACTGCTAAATGGAGAGGTTACCAACACTGTCACTGAGGTAGCATTGAGCCCACAGCATCCATATTCTGCTACAGGGTTTTCCTTGATGTCCGTATGATTCAGTCCTGCTTTGAGCCTGAGTATGTTGTCTTTTATTGGTGTAGCGTTCTGCAATTTGACCAATGGCATAGCATGGCTGTGAGTGGAATACTTCTACTTTCTCTCCGTTCCTTCCTGTGTCTGAGAAGCCAGAGCTGCAGAACACAGCCAAAGTTGACAGCTTGCAGTTCCTTCTCTTTTCTCAAGTTTGAGGCAGGAATGCACATGTGTGCACTGCTAGAAACTCTCAATCTTGCCCATTCTGTGCCTTGCCTGATTGTCCATGGCACCTCAGAATTTGGCTCCAGATGTAGAGAAAGTAGAGTGCATGTGAAAATGTGTACATATATACAAAATTAAAACTAAAGTGCTGAAAATTTGTATAGTGAATTATTTTTTTGCTATGCACTTTTTATATAATCATGACTCTATTTAACCATTTGGCACCTAAGACTTTTCCATTGAAAGGGATGCCTTCCCTAAGAAATTTTGAAACCTTTGGACCAATCAGCTGTCACACCACTTTACTTGTACCTGATCCTACACACATCTCCTCAACCCTGTTTCCCACCGTGAAACTTCATCTCTTGATAACTTAATTTTTTTAAAGCAAACTAGGACTTCTATATGTTCTTAACAGGTACTCCCAATTTGAGAAGTAACTTATAAGTTTTAAATAGGACCGTTGGATGCTTCTAGGGATTAACCACCAAAACCAAGCTGCTTCCATTGATTATAGCTCTGATGCCAGGCATTTCAAACGTGAATGGCATTTGTTGGTAATTTTAGGCATAGGGTGCTGGGAACCTCACAGTGCCACTTGTTCAAATGTAAAATAAATATTGATGTCTCAAATGCACATTAATTGGGGGATCATTGTCATCCATACCTACAGACACCACATGTAATGCATGCTCTGATAGCTGACCAATGACTCCATTCAATGGTAGAGAGCATTTTAGAAAACTATACTGTTAATGGGATAAAGGAAAAGTCTCTTCCTCAGAATAAGCTTCTAGTACATCTGGCAGCCATGTGCTCGAAGTTGGGAATGGATACGGGTTTACAGGCCCCAATTCTATAAAGATTTATGAACATGTTTAGCTTTATGCACCCTTTACCAACTTCAACCCTTTACCAACTTCAGTGGGATTGCTCATGGTGTGTAAAGTTAAACCAAGCATTGCTCTGGTGCAATATCAAGGCCATAACTTGTAAATAAAAGCTTGTAATTTGGCATGTTGCGATTTGGATAGAAGGGAGATTTATTACTGGGTGTCTTCAATCAGTTGCAAGCACAAGCAATGAACATATAGAAGGGGTGAGAAGTAGCAAGTCATCTCTGACTTCTAGTCACCCGGCTATGTGGTGCCAGAATTAATGGGACAAATTTTCTGCTAGTTTGAGCTGTTGAAATTCCACCAAAGTCAATGGAGTTGTGCCCATTTACATCAGCAGAGAATTTGATCCAATTACTTCTTTTTCCAAAGAATGAAAAAATACTTTCTTCCTGTGTGTTTGTTTTATTTGCCAATAATGCATGAAAATAGAGGTAATCAGTGGTTAGGGAGGCTTCTTGTGCCTAGGATGCTTTGCTTTTGTAAACATTAAAATAAAATGTATTTTTCATGCTGTGCAGGAGTTCATTGGTTATGATTTTCATATAGATATGTGTTTTCCTCTCAGTCTCCCACTTGGCTTTTTGAAACTTGTCAACTCTGATTGCATCGCTGCCTTTGTTCTAATGTAACTTGTCACACAGCACAGTACTTCACAGGGAACATTCTTCCACTTTATGATTTGGGGGGATTTTCTAAATTGAGCTCGGGTCTGAGCAGATTAGTCTGGAGGCTTTGGAGTCCTCGTCAGGGAACTGAAAACTTAGTGAAGAATTGGGCTTCAACTTAGATTCTGTGCACGCCATAGACATCTTAGAGGTGGTACAGTGTGCAAGTCAGTGCCGTATGTGGTCCTAAATGTCAGCTTACGCCAGCAGAAGCTGGAACTGTGTCTGCTGGGCAGGGTTTAGCATTTGATGCTTTTCCAGCTTGTTGTAACAGCAATAGTATTGTGCCTTGGTTACATGGGCAGAAGAGAGTGAGTAACTCAGATAAGTAAAGGGAGCCAGTGAAATGGCTGAGTATAATGATCAAGTCGATGGAAGCCTTCTGAATCCAGCCTGTTACTAAAACCTCTCCTATTGTACGCTGGAGAAAGTGCTGAGGAGAGAAACCTTGCACTATCTGAGGGCCTTAGACACTCCTTTCTTTGCAGTATTAATACTAAGAAAAGAGAAATTAAAAAGTAAAGCTACGTGATTTAGTAATTGTATCATACTGCTTTGTAATTATATAGCACCTTTCATCTGAGAATTTCAAAGTGCTTTAGAGACATTGGGCCTGATTCCCCATGGCCTTGTCCTTTGCATAGTCATTTACACTTTACAATCCCATCATTGGTAGGAGTGGAAAATTGTGACTTAATAGTGCTTTATACCTATTATGCTCCCTCATTACTCAGGTGCAAATGACTACACAAGATGCAAATCAGTGGTAAAGCAGGCCTAATAGGGGTATGTCTACACTGCATCCAGGAGTGAGCCATAGACTTGTGCTAGCGGGGCTCATGGTAGTGCACTAAAAATAGGTGGACAGATGCTGCTTTGACATTGCGGCTCAGGCTGGCACTTGTGCTCTCAAGCAACCTCTGTCCACCTATTTTTAGTGCACTACTGGGAGCCCCATCAGCACCAGCTTGTGGACCTGGGCCAGGAGGCTTGCTCTCAAATGCAATATAGGCATACCCTAAGGGTATGTCTGTGTTGCTTAGTAAACCTGGGATTAAACTCAGGTTTAAGACCAATGCCCTCACCGGCCACACACAGTCTTCTGACTCATGCCAGAAACCTCTCATGGCTCAGGTTTGAGGATTACCTAGGATTATGGGTCCAAGCCCAAATCCCACTGTGGCATGAATTCAAGCCCATTCAGTTTGCAGTGTGGAGGTAGCTGAAGCTTAGGTCACTAGGCTCCCATACATAGTCTGCCAATACTATCCCACAAATCCTTAGGCCTTCGTATCCCAGTCCTTCCATCCCCAATTTCTCACTCGATTCCCAGGAACCAGAAGCACCTGCCTGATTCCAGTGCAACTGCTCAGCATATAACCCTTCATTGCCACCCAGAACACTCAATTGGAAACACACTTAACCCGATAGTATTTTAGCTATGACCAGCACTAACAAGAAGTCCTACATCAAACACACTGCTAGTTGGTCAGAGGAACACAGCCAAATTCTGGTGAAAATGTGGTGTGAAGAGAGAAGAGCTTCAGCTTCCTCAAGAGACCAGAAACAACCATGTGTACAAAAGTATCTAGGCAAGGCTGGCAGCAATGGGGATCCCCTGGACTGCCTGTCAATGCCGGGAGTGAGTCAAGATGCTGTAGACAGAGTACTGCGAAGCCAAAGATAACTGCACCTGAGGAAACTCCCTGTCTACCTGCCTCTTCTATGAGGAATTTGGTGGTTGGAACTGCAACAAGCACAGAGCCAGTGGTGTTGCATGACGATCTGCTGAGGAGGGGTGACACACTTATAACCCCTCAGTCACAGGCACCATCAACGGAGAGCCTGCAGCCTTAGGATCAAGCAGCTAAAGTAACCCTGGTCCTCATGCTTGTCAAGGATCAGGCTATGCTGCCAGAGCAGCTACAGCATATCCTGGATCCATATTCAGAGGACTTGTTTGCAGATGGCCTGGGGGAAAGCAGCTTGAAGCTTACGCAGCAGCAGCAGCAGCAAGAAGAAGCTGCCCTGAAGCCGGAGCCTGGTATGTATCGGCTGCCATATATTTTGTTATGAATACTAACAATGGGAGGAATTTCTGAGTTATGTGAAATTGAAATAGTACAAGCTGTGGGTTGGAGTGTGCTCCCATTGAGGGCAGAAGCCACACCATTTCCCTAGTGACCCCCAGCCTCCTCCCAGACACCACATGGATAATGGGAAATGAGGGGGAGGGGGAGTTAAACAAGCAAATAGCATGAAATTTTACTAGTTGCACACTTATTGTTAGAAACATGGGTTTGAGTTATTAGACTTACTCATCTTACTTTCCATTTCCTGCAAGTACAACGCAGCTTAGAAACTGGCCATGCTGGACCATCCTCCCAGCATAGCTGGAGTGTCCCAGGCTGCCTGTATTGCCAGCCCACATGGCATCAGAGTATGTATTTAGTATTATGGGTATGAATAGTATTTAGTCCACAGTGCCTGTATTATGAGTCTTCATGGCTGTTGAGGATATATTTAGTCCAAGGCTGCTAGTTGAGTCTGTACAGTAATTCAGGGTACTTTTAAGAAGGTGTCTCCATCCAAAATCAGCATCTTATTTTTTTTGCCACTAATTTCCCCCCATTTTTGGATGGTGATGCATGCAAACTTCTCATAGAGTGCAAACTCCAGATGGTTACATTCTGGGCTAAGGCATACTTTTAGGTCTGCTTCTGTTGTTTATGAGCCCTATTCATTCATAGATCAGTAACCAGATGCCAAAAAAGCTCCTTTGCATAGATAGATGGCTCTCCACTGCTGGACTGGAATTAAAGTTCTTGCTTCCATTCAAGCACCTTCAAGACCATGATGTCTTCTAGAGCTTGTCCTGCCTGGAACAATTATGAAACCGTAGCTAGTAACAGGGCCCTTCATGGGATTCCACCTCACCTCCCCCCACCACCAAAAAAGAGGGATTTATAAATGCTTTTAATTTATTTTTGGTATGTGCATCTTACCAAGATGTGTATGTTGGCTTGAACCATGACATTCAGGAACTTCTGTGCAGGGCAATGAATTTTAAGTGAATAAAATAAAACCAAAAGATAAAAAGTATCTGGGTCACTTTTGACCTTAAAGTGACCCAGCCCCAGGAAAACTGTAGATTTTAATCTACTTTTAATTTTCACAGACAATGATGCACTCTTTCATTTTTCTTGGCAGGCCCTTCCATCTCTGCTGGGCAGAGGGAAGGAACCAGCAGCCTGGGAGAGCAGACTCTCACACCAGCGTATAAGGAGAGAGAGTGTCACAGATTAAATGAGGCTGGACATTTTGAGCAAAGCCAGTAAGCAACTTTCTTATCCGAGAGTGAAGGAAGAAAGAAGGCAAGAAAGTCAGTGAGACTGTCCAGCAAAAGGAGAGATTGGTTTCATGGAGTGAGAGTGGAGGTTGAGGGAAGAAGACAGAGTGCAACAACAGGAGCTGTTTGAGAAGTTGCTCACTCCCATGGTAACCAGTCTGCAGTCTTCAGCTGCAGCTTCATGCTCTGAGTCCCCTACATGCTACCGTGTCCTGCAGGCTATGCAGCCTTTTAGGGTTGGCTGGTCCATGGCAAAGGCAATGAACATAACATTGAACAGTCATGTATACCCTGTATATTCCTTCACTTCTATTTAACCACAGGCCATGCATGTGAAACGTACTAGAAGGGCCAAGGAGAACAGCAATACGGGGGACACACAGAAACACTGAAACTAATATAGTGGCAATGTATATAGTTTGGCTGTTTTTCCCCCTTTTTCATTTGGTTTCTTATTATGCTCTGTTTTTTATTTATTGTCTTTTATGTCTTGATGGCAACTAGTCTGCCTCAAAGATTTTTAAAATGTAACTTCCTTACTTGCATGTTTAACATAAACATTTGTAAACAAGGATACATGAGTAATTTTTATTAAAATCAATACAAAGAAACCTCATCACAGTAATCCATAAGCTGTGTTGAAGTAAATCAGTTTTATAAAATACAAAACAAAATTCAGAGAACCTCATTACAGTAATCCATAAGCTGTTTGTTGTACATTAACCGTCTTTATAAAACACACCATAAAATTCATAAAAATTCTAACATAGCTGTCTAAAAATTCTACATGACAGTCAGTAATTATATTATGTCACTCCCCTTCACCCATGTCACCCTGAAAACCCATTATGTGAACACACAAAGTATCTCTGGTTTCCTTTGTGTGTGTGTGTGTGTGTGTGGATCCTGCCCCAGTAATGACAGGTGTACTTTCTGATTGCATATACCATTGCAGCAATACAGCACTGTCTTGAGTCCACACCTAGTAAAATGGTTTAGCTTTGCAGACATTGTGCAGTACACAGCAGGCCACAATAATGTGATTGGCATTGACAAGATTGGCATCCAAACAGTTCTGGAGACAATGCCGTCTGGATTTCAGTTGACCAAATGCACATTCCACCACCATCTGACTGCTAGTGAGCATGTAATTAAGTCTTTTTTTGTCAGGGCCTCTGAAATCATGGTACAGTTTCATAAGCTGCAGCAGAATGGGCTATGCGGGATCTCCTAGAATAACAGTGGAGACAATGGCTCTATTTATATCAATGTCATTTGGAGGGAATAATGTCCCAACTTGTCCATGAAGGTTATATCCTGATCTCTTGGAAACCCTGGCATCATGCACTTTGCCAGTACATCCCACATTGGTGTCCAGGAACTTGCCTCTATGGTTACCTAGGCCTGCATAATGATGGAGTGGTACCTTTTGTGGTTTATGTACTCCATGCACTCCTTGTGGAGGACAAACACTGAGCTCATGAGTCCCATCAATAGGCCCATAGCAGTCTGGGAAGCCCATTCTCTCAAAACTGGCAGTTATTTCAGGAACATTATTTATGCCCACCACCTTTGAGTAAACCACAGTCCTGATTGCCTCACAAACCTCCACTACCACAACTCCCACAGCTGACTTGCCAACACCAAACTGGTTAGTCATGGATCTGTAGCCAGATGGCCATAGCAACCCACTTCTGGACGGGCATGGCTTCTATTGTGTATGTCCTGATGCTGGAGGGTCAGGACAAGCTGATCACACAGCTTCAGGAACGTCTGCTTCTTCATGCAAGAGTTCTGGAACCACTGCTGATCATTCCAGGGTCCATATGATGATGCGATCCAACTAGTCTGTCCTGGTGGTGGTGCTCCAGAAGCACTGGTCTGCATATGGGGCATCTGCAGTTATGGCAGCAAGCATGATCAGTGTCCGCTGCGTCATGGGTGCCATCTATACCCCCCTTGGAGAGGTGCCTTTGATAGGACAAATACTGCCTCCAAAATCTCCACCAGTGTCTCACAGATGCTCTGCTTGCCTGCTGAAATAGCAGTAAGAGGGCAAGTTGGAGCAGTTCTTCTTCCATTAGTGCTGGATCCAACTTACAGGCTCTGGTTGCAGGGAGAGTACAGACCCAAAAATGGCTCCACTGAATGTGGTGGTGGGATAAGAGCACTTCTGGCAAGTGCCAGGCAATGGACAGAGAATTCTCCCACAGTGCACCATGAGCCACCCAGAGTGGCTACAGATAGCAAGGACACTAAGAACCCTGTGATATGACCCCAGAAGCCACATAATCTACTCGTGTCTGCATAATGCAGTATGGACGCATCAAAACAGGTGTGAGAGACTCTTGTTATAATGCAATTGTGAGTGGTCAAGCATGAGCTTGCTAAGAACAAGTCTGCAGGCATGTCCCCCACAGGCCCAGATTTATTGTGAAATGTAGACATACCCTTAATGATAAAGATACCAAAGTAGGATTTTTACTTGACAGTTATGACCAAATTCTGCTCTGATTCACACTTTTTGCAACTCCATTGAAATCAGAGGGCTGATATGCGGGTATATGTCAGGGCAGAACTTGGCCCTCAGTTAAGTAGGAAAATGCAGGTAGTTAGACAATGAAACATTCTGAGGTCTGGATCTTTTTTCTCTGATATATGGCACAATACTTGTAATATATGGTACAATATATTCCCTCTATATATGTAGCAAGAACTAAGCTGATATTTGTGACCAAGTTAAGTGTTCTGGAATTAAATGATTTGATAGAAAACAAAGGATTTACTGTATTTTGTGTATATATTTTATCATGTCACCTACATCTTTAGCTGTCAGGTTGGTTTTTTGTTGTTTTGCTTGTTTGTGATTAACTACTTATCCATTAACTCTGTTAAGATCAAAGGGGGTTAACACAAAGGTTGAATTGGGTCAACATATTCTGTGGTTTGAGATGCAGTTTTGAACCCCATTTCTCAGATAAAGCATTAGTTAAAGGTCAGTTCTGCAAACTATAAATTTTTTATATGGACTAGTGCCTTTGAGTATCGTTGTGGTTCACCTCATTAAGTGGCCTAATGGCTACAAATATGATTATGCATTGATTATTTAATGTGTCAAGAGAATCACATATTAGTTAATTACAGAAACACTTATTCACATGATTATGGTTCTTGTATTGAGCACTGTTGTATCAATTGTCTGTAGGCTGCTAGTACACATTGTCTTGATAGTATCAAGACTTTAGTGTCCGTGATTGATGGACTGAGCACCAATGGAGTTAGGACAGCCTTAAATGAAAACAAAAGCAATTTCATTTTAGATTCAGTATGATGGAAATGATTATGCCTCATTCAGAATCACTATTGTCTGTGAAATCAATATGTGACAGATTGTAGCCTGCTATATAAAGAGGCAAAATTGATTTTTGTAAATAGATTAGTGACTAACTATTAGTGACTTTTAATAGACTAATGCAGCTTGGGGTTGAGGGCCATTAAGACCGTAACAGTGTCAGGTGATTCCATGTCAGACCTGTGTTTTGTAAATGAACTAAATGTACTAGTTTGTTTTTAAAGGTAAGGAAACTAACTACATACAAACGATGAGTCAGGCCAAAAGTTGGAAAATTCAAAGCTGAGGTTCACTCTTCTCTTAACTTTCGCTATTGTATCTGGATACTGCAGTGCTCTGAGACCATTGCCATAATATTATTGCTATTTATTATGTATATATCCTGTAATAGTGCTTTGTGAACATACTTGGCTCTTCACAAAACACTTAGAACGACGACAAGCACCTCAAATCCCAGCCACAACTGCTTAAGTTAAAGGTAGAGTGTTAGATCTGCACACCTATAATGCTTACATAAACAAGTAAACGTTTGCTCTGAATTCTTTGACTTTTGGTCTGTCAGACTTTTAAAATATTTTAAAGCTCTTTACAGGTGAAAGTTGCTATATAAGTGCAAGTATTATTCCCCAGAGTTCCTTTATATCTGCTTTGTTTCTTTTTGTACCTGTGTCTCCTGGTCAGATGCCTGCTCTTACAGTATATTCTGTGGGTTTCTTCTTTCTTTTTCTTTTTTTTATGTTACAGACTGTAGGAGGGCATGTGATGTAATAAAATAGATTCCAAGGGAATATTGCCATCAAATTCAAGTTGAGGTATGAACTTTGGGCCAGCCCAGTCCCCCATCTGTCACTTTTGTGCCGGCTGAGTGGCACAGAGGGAACATAATCTGGCCACAGTTGACCTGTTGAGAATTTGCCTGGTGGAGGTAGGTGAATACTCAACTGGCATAAAGCTATTAGAGCTGGTTCCTAGACCACACTCTCCTTCATTCATTCCTAGGCATAAGGGGCAGGGAGACTGGGGTGGGAGAGCTAGAACAGAGTTCCCTTACTGCAATTCTCAGCTGACATATGGCCCCTTAGGAGCCATAGCTAGCGGCTCTAAGTTAGAGCAATCCCTAGCACATATTGACACATGAGCGACTGTTGCCCAGTACGTTTGAAAGTTTGGAGTCTGCAGTTTGGGTTGCAGAATTTAGTTCCAGGTTCATGTTTCTTCAGCTTAGCATCTCATCTGTTCTTCAGTTCAACCTCTAGTTTCCAATGGCTGGTGTAAGCAAAATGTATCCGGGTTTTCCCAAGAAAACAGTAAAAATTGTTCTTAATAGCTGCTAAATTTTTAATGGAAACATGTCTTTCTCTCTTTAACCAATGCTCATGTCTGTCTGTCTTTTTGCCCTGCAATGTTATCATGAGTTAATTTATAAAGCCTAGAAGAAAATTGCTCTGTGCACTGAGGAAACAGTTACACTTGTTACAGGTTGTCATTTATAATTCAAAGCAATCAAATTTACTTATTTACTTTAGAGTGTTTAATAAATAGAAAGCTATAGAGGGTTAGTGGAAAAAAATACTTTGCAGTTTTAGTGCTTTCAAACCAAATATGTCAAACCGCTTTAGAAAATTGGGTATTTTTTATACAACAGAGCAAACAAGTTCTCTTCAGGTCATTACAATATTTAGTTCACATTTTGCCACTAATTATTGGGTTACAGGGACAAATTGCGGTTTTGTACTCTGTGATGTCAACATACATATACACTGCTTGCAAGAGTTTAGGGCTATGGTGGAGTGAGTGTTTGTTAAACGATAAAAATATTGTTAGAGATTTTGTAATGAGGTATTCTGTTCTGTGATCTATCAAAGTTTAATAAAGAAAAAAGAAAAAACCTTCTAATCTTGTCATGTTAATTGCAGGCAATCAGCAAAAGTTTAATATTTCTTAGATAGGACCAAATTCTTGTCCCATTGAAATCAGTGGAACTTCTTGGCTCACTCTGGACTTGAGCAAAACTCTCTTTAACTTCTGGCTGATTTCAGTGGATGTCCTGGCTGATCAAAGATAGCAGCATTCTGCCCAAAATGTTTAAATAGGATTGCTAAGACATATGGTGCATAGCAAACCTTAAACTTTAATTGCATGGATTTTGCAAAGTTAAAACTCTTCATGTATTTTACCCTACACGTGAGTAAAATGGAAATAGAAAATTCAAAATTAAAAAGGCATCCTATTAATCTTGCTATTTAATAGGCAGCAGATTTAAAACAAACAAAAGGCAGTACTTCTTCACACAACGCACAGTCAATCTACAGAACATGTTGCCAGGAGATGTTGTGACAGCCGGAAGTATAACTGGTGTTGCAGCACTCCAGCTTTGCCTTGGGGGGTCCTGCACTTCTAAGCAGTTAGGGGGTTGCCTCAGAGGTTTGCAGTGACTCTCAGTGTAGCCTCTCTCCCCTCCTAGAGGCAAGGGTTACAGCTTACTGATCCACCTTCATCATCGGCCAGTCAACAGGTTTGGTGTAAGAGCCCTGTTTAGTCCCTATCGTCCTACTCGGGGAGTGTTTGTGTAGAGGTGTGGGGAGGGTTGGGGGGAACCGAGGCCTGCCCTCTTCTCTGGTTCCAGCCCAGGGACCCTAATGGCACCGGCAACAGGTAGTTGAGTTATACCAGAGCTATAGCCCTTCCCTGGGCTACTTCCCCAAACAGACACTCCTAGGTTCCCCACCATGCTTGTCCTCCCAACTCTTTCACTGCACACCTTCTTTCTCCCAGTTTTCCCACAGCACACTTTCCTACTCCCAGCTCCTACCAGCTGGCCTCTCTGAAGGGGCTTCCTTTTAAACTAGTCCCAGCCGGTTCTAAACGAGCATCGGGTGATCTGATTAGCCTGTTTCCCTTGATTGCTTCTAGTCAGTTCTTAATTGGTTCCAAGTGTCTTACGGAGTCTGCCTGACTTAATTGCTTCTAGCACCTTCCTGACTGCTCTGGGGCAGCCTCTGCCCGGGTCACTCAGTGAACAGAAAACTATTCATCCAGTGTCCTGTGTGTTTCCTTCGACCAGACTCCTGCACCCAACCGGTCTGGGTCTGTCGCACTGAATTCAAAAAATAATTAGATAAATTAATGGAGAATACATCTGTCAATGGCTGTTTGCCAAGATGATCAGGGATATAAACCCATGCTCCAGAAGCTGGATTGGACAACAGGGGATGGATTACTCAAAATTGCCTTGTTCTGTTCATTCCCTATGAAGCATTTGGAACTGGGCTAGATGGAACTTTGGTCTGATCCAGTATAGCCGTTCTTATGTTCTTAACCATTTTTAAAGACTGAAAATGAAATAGCAGTTACCTGCATAATTACTTTAGTACTAAAGCAGGAAGTGTGATAGCCACATGTATCTGAATATCAGCCCGCACATACCGCAGATGACAAGCCAGCATATCCATCATAGTTTATGTAATAGTCACTGAAGAAATAGTCTGCTGAACATTGCAGGGAGCATACAAACAAGCTTTTTCCTCCATCTGTGCAATTTCATTAACAATTGTCTTCATAATAAGAAGCCATATTAGTTTCCAGTTTGCACTAGTAGCTCAGGCTTTAGCAGATTCCAAGAACTTCATCAGAGCTAGAGATTATTGTTACAACATTAATCTATGCATTTTATAACTGTGTTTTATCTTATAGGTCTCAAAACTATATTTTTTTGCTCCAAGAACCTGATCCAGAGCCTGGAAAGCTGGAAAAGGCATTTATTTACTAAAAGCTTTTGATTCTTTACTGTTATTAAGCAAACATATATCAGGGTATTTTTGTTTTTAAATTATTGTAAGCCTTTAAGTATTTTTATATTTTTGGGCTCAAATATTGCCTTAGCAAAGGTATAGTTCTATTTATTTTTCAGTAGGAATTTAGGAGAATATTTTTCTATCAGGGCACTCATGTTTAGCAGCATGCACCCTGGCTTACAGTTTTAGGGCTTGCCCCGGGGTCCTATTGACTCCCAAGCAAGCGAGAATGGGCCCACACTAGCAATCATGGTTCAACATTTTGCTGTAAATATTAAAGAGAAGGTAGTCCAGCAACCTACTAGATTGTGCATTAAATGTGAGAGATTTTGCTTCAAGTGTTAACATTTTTATATTGCAATTTGAGACCTTCATTGTTATGTCGTAGCACACAAGTACAATGGTTGTACTAGCTTAGGACCAGATTCTGATTCCCTTATTCACATGGAATAGGACCTTTCCTTTCTCCTTGACCAGTACTGCTGAAGTCAGTTGGGCTGCTTGTGGCCAAAGATGCTATTCAGTATGAGTAAGGGTGTCAATCTGGCCCCTACTGTTTATAGTTTGTAGAAACTGTAGCAGACTGCTTTCTTTATGAAATAAACGGAGGGGATTGGTAGATAAGACCTAGAGCAGTGGTTCTCAACCAGCAGCCATGGGCCGCATTTGACCCAGTTAGCACACAGTTGCAGCCCAGCTGTGTGCTAAAAAAATCGAAAGTTTCCCACTCCAGTCTGGCAGGGGGCGGTGCCGGCTGAGTGGGAGACGGCATCACACAGCCCTGTTCCAGTGCTCCTATCAGCAGGCAAGGTGGAGCAGCCCACTGTGGCAGGGAGGAGCTCAGCAGTCCAATGTAGGGGGCCCTGCTGGGCAAGTGGGTCCTGAGGGAGCCCGGCCTCCTGGGCAGGCCCCGCTCTTGCTCCAGCATGACTAATCGTGCCATTCCCGAGTGGCCAGAGCGATCCCTGACCAACCCCAGCCATGCTTCCGGCTCAGCCTGGTGGACACAGTCACCTCCCAGCAGGGCTGGTGAATGTGTTGCCGGCACAGAGTGCCCGAGGCAAGCAACAGCTGGGTTCGTTGCCCGGTGTGCATCGCACCAATGACCACAATGGGGTGGAGAAGCAGAGAAATTTATTTGAGCTCCAAATAGGGCACAGGGAGACTGAGCTGTCTCAAATCCTGCAGCAGTGCAGCAGATTCCAGTATACATTTTATACCTTTGCCTATTTCACTACACAAGCTTATGCAACCAATTACCTGTTGCCCCGTACAATACCATAGCCAATCAGCTAAAGCAGCCAGTTGTGTTTTTCCTCAGTAGCATTGCCCGAGCCTTGCCTATTTGTTACTGTTTTTTGTTAAACATTGCTGCCTTATCTATCTGTTTCCCAGGCTGAAGCTGGCCTTGGCTGGTGAGCCGTGTGCAAACCTGTCTGTTTGTATGCTAGCTTCCTCAGAGTTATGCAGGATCACAGAGGGTTCAAGGAGCAAAGGGGCCTTAGTTTATCCGGGCCTAGAGCAGAAGGGCTTCCTCGACACTCGTGGTCTTCCACCCTCCCGAGTTACCTAGTATAGTGCCCAGTGTCCCCAACAAATGTGTCCAGGGGGCAGGGCGCAGGAGAGTGGGTCTCTGGGGGTTTGTGGGGGACTCTGGACAGTGAGGGGGTGGGGGTGCTGGGCAGTGGGGAGTTTGTGGGGGGTGCTGGGCAATGGAGGGCTTGTGGGCAGGGGTGCTGGGCATATGGCTCTTTGGGGGGGCACTTGTCATAGGGATCTTTGGGTGAGGGTCTCTGGGCAGGGGAGAACTGGGCATAGGGAGTTGAGAGAGGTGCTGGGCAGAGGGTTGGTGTGGTGCGTGGTGCAGGACAAGCCCCGAGGGGAAGGGGCACACTGGCAGCGCAGAGTTCGGCAGGCCAGTGTGTGTGTCTGGCTCAGTGGTTCTCAACCTGCGGCTAACATAACACTTTGTGGGCCGCATACGCGGCCCACGATGGTAAATAGGTTGAGAACCACTGAGCTAGAGAGATCTGTTAGTGTTTAAAATCAGATACTGAAAATAGACTATATATTTATTCTATGTGTATGCTTTAAGTAAAATAACTGTAAATAGCCATTTAGTCTTATCTGTTCCTGTTGCAATAATATCTGATTCATGGCTAATTTTAAAAGTCTAGAACTGAATAAATTAAATTAATGTATGTGCCATTTTATGTCATAGTATTCTATTAGGTGCTTTTAGATAAATATGATAGACTTTTGGAACTACTAGGGACTTTTGGGGGGCTATCAAAATGTCAAGTCTAGCTACTTTATGCAGCAGGTTTGGCAAGTACAAAAATGGAACCCACAAAATATTGTTTAAATTAAAACAGTTGTGTTTGCACTGTTTAATATATCAAAATCCTACTGCAAAGTGATCAGATGTACAACAGTGGTAAATCACTGGTGTGGCCTGGTAGTTTTAATTACAACAGCGGTTCTGTTCTGCAAACTACAACCTGCTTAACATTAACCTTTGGAGTTACAATAAATATTTCTATTAGCTTGCATGCATTTTGGACTAGGGTAAAATGAAAGAAGCAGAGGTGGCATATGGATTAAAAATGATTTCTCTCCTCAGTTTTGGTGCTGTATTGTATTCTATCGCAGTTTGGAAAGTACACATTAGCGCAGAAAAGTATTGTTTAAAACAAGCTACATGTTGAAAAGGCAGACTTGCAGGAAGTGAACTAGTGAATATGCTTTGAGCAGTTATGTATTGAATACTTAATATAGAAGAGCATAGAAAATAATAACCTAATGATGGACATCTAGTAAGTAGTTGGGCCTGATCCAACCCCCCTGGACTTTGGGGAAGCCCAGATCCTAACCTGACAACTGACTTCTGTGTCTGTAATGGGTCAAACTAGAATCATGTCACTGAGAGCCCTTGAACTTTGGAGGAGGTTTGGAACCCATCTTTACTAGTAAAGCTTTCACAAGGAGAGAATGTGTAAATGCTGATAAACCACTTGTAGGGGGGCAATCAAGATGTGCTAATAATCATATCAACAATGTGTTAATGTTAAATGTAATGATATGCAGAATTTAAGGCTAGAAGTGAGTGATTGTGTTGAGATTATGAATGCAAAAGCACTAGTCAGGGTTTGCTGGCTCTTAAATCACCGTGACAATGAAAATATTGCCTTGTTCTCGCTTAACAAACTAGTTTGAACTCTATGTTCCCAGTGTAAATAGTTAGGATAGTAATTTTGGCTGCATAGCATCTTGAGGCACTGTGAATATCAGTTTTAATATACAGTATGCACTGCATGCCATATGACAGCTTCTTCCCCTGTCTACACTTGCATTACAAGAATAATGTGATGCCATTGAGGCACAAACATTGCCTGCCTTAATATTGTTATTATTTGGCAGGCAATATATTCTGAATTTTAAATATTTATTTTTGTAAATAATCCACCACTTGGAAAATGTAATATACTCTGCAGCCTCTTCCAGTGACTCTGAAGTCCCGGCCAGGACACAGGGAGACCCTTTATAATGATACTAAAGTACAACAGGCTCTGTGTAGTCTGGGAGTTACTGAGCGTGAAAGAAGTACAGGCTGCTGTTTGTTTCCTATATCTTCAATAAAGAATCATCATTTTTGTATTCACTACAACCGAGTCTTCTTGTAAATTAAGAAAAAAATTAAGAATAGGTCAGTAGATGGTGTTTATGGAGTCCATTGCTTAGCACTCTTTTGTACCTCTCTGCTATCCTGGTAGTAAAAGTAACCATAGCTAAGGAACACAGGCGTGCAGCTAATTCTCACACTTTTACCATGAATCTTGAGATATTTTGTAATTTAAAGCCCCAACTCCTGGAGTCGTGTAATTAAAAGGGAATCTCAGCTTTCATTAAAATAAGTTTTTAGCTCTCATGGTTGTGGAGAAGAGTTTGAAAAGATGGACCTTAAAGGCCCCAAATCTAAAAGGCAAATAAAAACTAAAAAATTATTATTTGTTCATCTCTCATGATATTTAAAACTATGTTATGATTTCTGGGGTCTGACGTAAGAGTTTTCAGTGCTTGGGATTGGCAATACTGAACCAGAATCAGACTTGCTGTAATCAAGGTGCAACTTTCAGCTGGATCCACTCAGTTACAATAGAGTTGCCGGTGCTTACGCTGTGTCTACATTTGGCACCATTATTTACAGAGCTCTGCTGACAACACGGGCTGCGCCAGTGGAATGGGTAAAATGCAAAACTCTTTCAAGCTGCACTTGAACTATAGAAGGAACTACTAGACCCTAAAAAAAGGGAAAAGGGGTAAACGGTTAAGAAAAAGTATTTGTTTTTAAGAGGATTAAAAACATTATGGATTGAAAGAATTAGAAATTCTAAAAGTGTGCTTGACCAGCTCCCTTTATTAACTGCAGCCTGCAACCCAAATCACTGGCCACTTTTGTTCAATATCTTCATTAATGATCTGGAGGATGGTGTGGATTGCACCCTCAGCAAATTTGCAAATGACACGAAACTGGGAGGAGTGGTAGATACGCTGGAGGGTAGGGATAGGATACAGAGGGACCTAGACAAATTAGAGGATTGGGCCAAAAGAAACCTGATGAGGTTCAACAAGGACAAGTGCAGAGTCCAGCACTTAGGACAGAAGAATCTCATGCACCACTGCAGACTAGGGACCGAATGGCTAGGCAGCAGTTCTGCAGAAAAGGATCTAGGGGTTACAGTGGACGAGAAGCTGGATATGAGTCAACAGTGTGCCCTTGTTGCCAAGAAGGTCAATGGCATTTTGGGCTGTATAAGTAGGGGCATTGCCAGCAGATCGAGGAAAATGATCGTTCCCCTCTATTTGACATTGGTGAGGCCTCATCTGGAGTACTATGTCCAGTTTTGGGCCCCACATCACAGGAAGGACGTGGAAAAATTTGGAAAGTGTCCAGTGGAGGGCAACAAAAATGATTAGGGGACTGGAACACATGATTTATGAGAGTGGCTGAGGGGACTGGGATTGTTTAGTCTGCAGAAGAGACGAATGAGGGGGGATTTGATAGCTGCTTTCAACTACCTGAAAGCGGGTTCCAAAGAGGATGGATCTAGACTGTTCTCAGTGGTAGCAGATGATAGAACAAGGAGTAATGGTCTCAAGTTGCAGAGGGGGAGGTTTAGTTTGGATATTAGGAAAAAAAAATTCACTAGGAGGTGGTGAAGCACTGGAATGTGTTACCTAGGGAGGTGGTGGAATCTCCTTCCTTTGAGGTTTTTAAGGTCAGGCTTGACAAAGCCCTGGCTCGGATGATTTAGTTGGGGATTGGTCCTGCTTTGAGCAGGGGGTTGGAGTAGATGCCCTCCTGAGGTCCCTTCCAACCCTGATATTCTATTATTCCATTTACCTGAGTCAGGTTTGCTTGTCAGTGCTTATGATTGGGAATGGGAACACCATTCTGGAGGCTGGAAAATAATGATGAAATGGAGCTACTTTCAAGTACAATCTATGAAATTGTTTGAAAGATTTAGCATGTTATTTGAAACAATCAAAGATTAAGATGAATAGATTCCAAGGCCAGAAGGGACCATTGTGATCATCTAGTCTGACCTCCTGTATATGAGACACAAGGTGGGTGAGGTAATATCTTTTTTTGGAGCTATACAAAGCTTTTCGGGTGACCATGTAGCTCAAAAGCCTGTCTCTCTTTCACCAACAGAAGTTGATCCAATAAAAGATATTACCTCACTCACCCCGTCTCTCTAACATCCTCGGACCCACACAGCTACAACTCTGCAAACCTCCTGTATAACACAAGCCTCTTATGAGCCAGGTAAAACCTTGGTTAGTTGGGTTAAAACCCTGTTGAGGTTGATAGGTGTGAACTCTCCCTTCAGTTACCATAACTATAAACGTAAGTGTGATGGGGTCTGCAGGGTGCAACCTGGACTATGAGACCACTGACCCCTCTGTCCTACTAACCTGGGCTTGCACTCGCATTGTGATGCTGATGTCAAGCTACAAACTTCTGGCAGGCACTGCACTTACACAGACATCCACAGACAGGGACACACCCAACTGTGTTATATGAATGATCTCCCAGCCACTCATGAACTATCAGGAGGGAAGCTCCAGCCAATTCCCCCCAACTCCCCAGTCTTGCACCCCAAAACTGTACCATCTTGCAGCAGTGAGAAGCCTGGCCGGTGTAAGTTCATTTAGTTAGCCACTTCCTCCATGTAGAATGGACACACACTAGCCTTTGTAAACTGAGCTGAGATTTCCCAAGTACTTCAACCAAAACACACTGTTTTAGATAAACTATAAATCAGGTTTATTTACTACAGAAAGAAAGATTTGAAGGCATAGAGATCAGAGTTGGTTACTGAATAAACAAAAATAAATTTGCAGTCTAAGTTATACACACTAAACGGGGATTTGACTCAAGCTGTGTCTCACCCTGACAGACGGTACAAGCAGGTAGCAGATCCTCAATACACAGACTGGACTCCATTTCCAGACTGGGTCCACCTTCCCCAGTTCAAAGTCTTTGTCCTCCAGACAATCCTCCAGGCGTTGAGTTGAGGGGAGGTGGAGGGCAAGTGATGATGTCACTTCCCCTCTTTTATATTTTCTTCCAGAGTGTTTGGACTGAGTATTGTTTAGAGTAGAGGTGTGTGGGTGAACACACAGATTCTGAGGTCACAGGCAAGAACAACAACAAAAAAAAAGGCAAAGGAAAAAAGGCAAGAAAAAGCCAGGCAGGAGCCTGTAAACATAGCGTGACGCCGGGGAAAGCTAGGGAGAAAGCTTTTGGGGTCTGTTGGCAAGAAGGATTTGGGTGCCTGGTAAGCTAAGAAAGTGCTCCTTTTCTCTTGGTTCATGCTGCATGAAACACAGGACTTTGTACATTCCTTGTAAAGAAACAAGATTGCATCATAGAAATACCTGACTACCACCAATTTTTACTCCCAACTGGAACACCCACATTTCCTTACTTGCGTCAAAAAGAGGCAACAGGCCATAGAACTTCTCCAAAAGAATTCCTAGAGCATATCTTTCAGAAAAACATCAATCTGGATTTAAAAATGGCCAGGGATGGAGAATCCACCACAAATGTTGGTAAAAAGTTCAGATGGTTAATTGCCTTTACTGTTAAAAATGTACTCCTTATTTCCAGTCAGAGTTTGTCTAGCTTCACCTTTCAGCCTTGGATCATGTTATGCCTTTCTCTGCTAGACTGAAGAGCCCATTATCAAATATTTGTTTCCCATGCAGGTACTTATAACCTGTAATCAAGTCACCCCTTAACCATCTCTTTGTTAAACTAAATAGATTGAGGTCCTTGAGTCTATCACTATATAATTAGGCGTGTTTTCTAATCCTTTAATCGTTCTCTTGGCTCTTCTTTGAACCCTCTCCAATTTATCAACATCCTCTTGAATTGTGGAAACCAGAACTGGACACTGCAGCAGTCACTCCAGTGGCAAATACAGAGGTAAAATAACTTCTCTACTCCTACTTGAGATTCCCCTGTTTATGCATCCAAGGATTGCATTAACCCTTTTGTCCACAACATTGCACTGGGAGCTGATGTTCAGCTGATTATCCACCATCACCCCCATATCTTTTTCAGAGTCATTGCTGCCCAGGAGAGATCCCCCCCCATCCTGTAAGTATGTTCTACATTCTTTTTTCCTAGATATTTACATTTAGCTGTATTAAAACTATATGCTTGTGCCCATCTTATAAACCGGTCCAGATTGCTCAGTATCGATTATATGTCACCTTCATTATTTACCACACCCCCAAGTTTTGTGTCATCTGCAAACTTTATCAGTGATGATTTTGTTTGCTTCCAGGTCATTGATAAAAATGTTAAATAGCATAAGGCCAAAAACTGAACCCTGTGGGACACTACTAGAAATACACCCATTCGATGATGATTCCCTGTTTACAGTTACATTTTGAAATCTATCAGTCAGCCAGTTTTAAATCCATTTAATATGTGCTATGTTAATTTTATATCCATTCTAATTTTTTTAAATGAAAATGTCATTTGGTACCAATTCTAGCACCTTGGAGAAGTCTAAATATATCACATCAGCACTGTTACCTTTATCAACCAAACTTGTAAACTCAAAAAATATTTTGTTAGTTTGAGAAGATCTATTTTCCACAAACCCATGTTTATAGGCATTAATTATATGGCCCTCCTTTAACTCTTTAGTAATCGAGTCCTGTATCAACTGCTCCATTATCTTGCCCAGGGTCAGTTTCAGGCTGAAATTACTATAATTACCCAGGTCATTCTGTTTACTCTCTTTAAAATATTGGTACAACATTAGCTTTCTTCCATTAAATTAAATTCTTTATTAAAAGGTACATATTATTAGTGGTGAAGTCACTTCTGACACATCGGACTCTTATGTCTCTTCAAGACAGCTTCAAGCCCTAGTTAACTTCCCAGATTCTCATGAGAAGAGCCTGGCAATGCTTCTCCAATTTCTCCTTAGCATCAAGAGTTTCAGCCAGTGGATAATCTTAAATAGATTTTCCATGGCCCACAATATCACTGAAAATGAATATCCTCTCTGGTGCTCATAGCAGCTTATGACTATTCTGAGAAGACCAATTTAAGACTTAAACAGTGTAAAATAATTCTCAGGAAGGAAGACTGAAGTGTATGAAATGGACAAACCTAGAGTGTTTCTGAAATGCCAGGAGTGTAATAGTGCTTTTCTGTGGGGTATTACATTAGGGGTACATTGTCAAAGCAATGAAAAGTGATGTAGCTGGTTCCCACGAGTGCTACACAAATGTTGCCCATAATAAAAGAGAGTTTATGAGGTAGCTGAAATATTATGCAAATCCTACTTTAAATAAATTGTTTACAAGAACTTGACTGATGATAAATGTACTCGTCATTTAATGTTCTTGTTCCTTCTAAGAAGCAAGCAAGCACATGAAAGTTGCACACTTTGCTCCAAATTGTGGCAGGGCTAGCATACCAATACCATGGAGGAGGGGATACTTTGCAACTCCTCACACCCCTTCTCCAGCTACCTGCATCACAGGTAGCAAGATGAGAGTGGAAGCAGACTCCGCAGAATTACTACTTCTGCGTAGTGCAGGTGGGCAGAAAGGGACAGAATGGGAGAGAGAATAAACAGAGCTTTGGGTCTCCTCCCCTGCTATTTCCCCTTCACAGTGCACCCAATGGCATAGCGATTCTGGTAGGATAGCCGTGTATTCTGCTAAATTATGCGATTTACTCCCTGTCTGGAGCATGAGGAGTCTGAGTCACAATTTCCATCCTGGTTGCTCCAGAGGCAGTGCAACCACATGCTTGTTCCTTCCTCGGGGCAGATAGTTACCTCACAATCTAGTCCTAAGTGATTTGTATCATTGTAGTGCTTGCAGTTGTCAGTGTTCAGTAATAAGAAGGCAAATTCTGTTCTGGAGCACTGATTGCATTGCTGCTTTACTGGTTATTTCACTTAATGATGGATGTTAACTCACCAAAGACTTGTTTCAGATCCTAAAAAAAAGAAGCCCCATATATCTATACTTGTGATCAGTACTGGGAAAATTAAAAGAAAATGTTGCTCATCTATAAAATACATACAGATTACTATGGAAGGCACAGAAAAGGATATTTTATGAATACAGGAAAAATAAAGATTTGGAGATCTTACTAACGACATAAAACCTACAGGATTAAGTTAATTCTTCTTTAGAAAGCAACTCATTCTACTACATTGCAGTTTAGCCTTTAAAATATAAAGTTAAGGCTATTCACTTAAGAAGCAAAAGTTAATGTTTCCTCTTACAATACATGCATGCAATATGCATTATTTAAATAGTTACATTAGAACCTCTTCTTTTTGTGCATATCTTTTTGTTTTGGGTAAGTTTGGAAGAAGGGTAGATCATGATCACCCAAAGAACGTTCATATACATAGGCTGTTTAGTACACTGAGCGTGGGGCACCAGTACAATTATCCCTTCTCCCCCCATCAACCCTCCCCACCCCAAGTGAATGCATTATTATGAGTTCAGAATGCTGACATGGAGAATGTGCAGAGATCAGAGATGGAACCTAGCTCTCCCACAAAACACAGATGAGCATTATTGTTAGGTGGTTTTTTTTGGTAATTACAAGTATTTTTGCTTTTTATGATTGTCCCATGTGAATGTGTTTTACTAATTTAAACAAATCAGCACACTAATTTAAAGATAATGATTTTTAAATTTATATACTCAATACTTGTTTTTACCAAGTGAAAGGACCTGTCATGCAGGGTGCAATTCTAAGTATGTGTATTTACCTTGTTCCAGCTCTTATGTATCTTGAATGTAGGTATCAGATTTTCCAGGGCTCACTACTCAGTCTCGCAAGGCCAATAATATGCTGATATTTATATTCCAAGAATAGCCACTAGAGGGTGATCAATGACTGAATAAACAATGATAAGTGATTGACCTCTGGGTGAAGAGAGGCTTACAGTACAGAGATTTAAGGTTAAAAATAAGAAGAAACAAGAAAATGTCACAAATTAATCATGCAGGTTTGGTTTACCAATCATGCAATAAAACAGGAAAAGAAAACAGAGGAAATGAAGTTTTGCTTGAAAGAAACATTAAATTGTCTTCAATCCAATTTAAATGTCTGCTTACCACAGTTTCAGTCATGCCAAAGTCTGTAATCCTGAATCAGCAAGCATCACATTTGATTGCAATGGACTACTCACAACAGTACAAGTGAGCATGTGAGTGTTTGCAGGATCCAGGCCAGTGCTGGTGAAAGCCTCCCTCACTGATTTTGTAGGAAATAACGGGCCATAATATTGGATGATGTAAATGCCTATACAAAAGAAAAAGGTTAGACATTAGGCCAAAGTTTTGAACATAGGCCCCTAAATCCATATATAGAAACCTACATAAAAGTGGCCATATTTTTAGAGGTGCTGAACACCCACAGTGCCAGATGATGTCAACAGGGGCTTCAGATGTTCAGCAGCATTCGGTCCTGAGCTGCTTCCAGTCATGTGTTGAAATGTAAGTGCCTACCTTTGAAGAATTTGGCATTACAGATTTTAATCACAGCACATTTGGGCTAGGACAAAGCTGTGATTTATTAGGGTTGCAAACACACATTGCAATTTCCATTGTTTACTCTTTGCAAAAGATGCACAATTAATATTTACCTACACACCTCTGTGATAGCCAGAAGCTCTCTGGCAGGAGTGCTGGACAAGCAGGATGTAAATCAGGTATTGTGTAATACTGAATGGCATAAGACTAAGCAGCTGTTTAGAGATTGGTGGGCACCTCAGCTCGGCAGCATGTCACTGAGGTTCTACCCTGCAGGGTTTGCAGATTAGATCATCGCAGCAGTGTATTCATTACAGGTATGGAGGATATCTGACCACTCAGGTTGGCTATTGCAAACAAGGAGTTGTGGGGGAAGAGGTTGGTCAATTTCTATGCCTGGATTAGTCCACCTTCCATATTTCTGCAAGGTGAATGCTGGAATATTAGAGGAGAGACTAGCATATGACAGTGGCTCCTTTTTTCTTAATTAATCATATTTTTTTTCAAGAGCAGCCTGTGATTTGGTGTCTTAGTAGCTATAGAGAGCCAATCAAGAATATGGGTCATTTCTGTTTTTATATGACCTTTTATCATTTTCCTAGGAAAAACGGCAAACAGTCAACAGAATATTGAGTGTCCTGTGCAGAGGCTACAGGTAGACAATGGATCATGCCAGCCATCAGGCTCTCTCAAAAGCTACCAACACCATGTTTTGACATCCTTCTTGGAACTATTGTCTTGAAGTTGAAGCTGTTAGATTCTACAGTGATAGTGATCGAGCACTGCTTGTACCATGACATTTTTCCTGGACATACGCTACAACCGTCAAGAGGGAAGCATTGGGGAATGACATGGTGGTTAGGCAGTTTAACATACCCAACATCATTTTAAATGGACATTCTTTTACACTTTAGCCATTCAGCCAGGTTATGTTGCTTATAAAATGCTAGTGTATACATGGCCAGCCCATAAAACAACACTGATTACTGTTCAAAGATGATCCCATTTTATTATACTGAATACCTACAGTCAGTTTGAATGGGAAGCAGATTAATGTCTTTTATAGACAGGTTGGGAAATCAGATAGGGTTTAGCATCCAGATAAGTCCAGAGTCTTCACAGATGTGTTAAAAACCCAAATACATCCCTAGTACATCTCTGTTCGTATTATTATTCCAGACTTTTATGTCCTCATAGAATGCTACAAAGGGTATGTAGACTGCTGTGAATATTCTCAAAATGAATGTCCCTACAAAGATACGCCATTCATCTTTTGCTTTCTTTCTCTAAAAATCAATATTAAGCATCTCATTTCAGAGCTGAAAGAAAATATTTTACTATCCCGCAGGACATCTGAGTTATTAACCTTGAACACTAATCAGTATGTTAGAATGTTCACACCAGATTTAGAATTGAAGATAAAAATCTAATTAAATCAGCAGGGGGCACAATTTCTTTGAAATATCACAGTCTTTGCTGCAATGTTTGTTTCCTCTATTACCTGCTTACAGGCCTGCTTACCACTCTAACATGAAATATGTACCATATTTTCCCCCAGTTACCTGATTCACTTCACTGAAATAGATTATTTTCCTCAAGTAGGGCCTGTGAGAGGGTGTGTTCTGGCCTTTTGGGGTTCAGGAGAATGACTCTTCTAGGCTGAGTTCACCTCACCCTAAGCTGGACCTGAGGAAGAAATTCCAGGATCCCTGCTTTCACCACATCAAGGACCAGCGGGGATTAAAGTAGTAGGGTTTGTTGACTAACTTGCCCGTAGGAGCTATATAACCTGCTGACGTTGGCTGTGGGGAGCCTAGTAAGGAAGCTCAGTGTCCAACCAGGAAAATGCCCATGCAAGAAATCTTACTCAGAAGTCTCACTGAGAAGAGAATCTTCCTGCCGTATATTTTGGGCTATTTAGGTTTCAGTTATTATAAGAGTGACTATTTATAAAGAAACAGTGAGTTGCACCAGAAAAATGGGGACCTGATGTGGGTCTTGTGTTGATTTGATTTGGCTAACTGCCTAAAATATGTGCAGCACCCAGGGAGAAGGGAAGTGTTGCTGTATCAGCTAGAGCGCCTGGTGTCGTTAAAAAGAAGGGATGCTGTGCTTAGCTACAGGGCTTGATCCTGTATGATCTCAGTTGACCCCTCAGCAGGACAAATCCTGAGACCCAAGTTCTGAGCTGCTGTGCTGTTAATCTGGTGTAACTTCACAGAGGCTGAACAAACTAGTTCAAATTTACAATGATATCAGGGAGAGCACAATTTCCTTTCAGTCTTTAACTTCAGTGAGAAGTTAGATCCTTCCTGTTAGGACTGCCACCAACATGGGCGGCTATGATGGTAGTGTATGCAACAATATTACCATTAGAAAGGGGACTGGCACTCTTTATTCTCAAGCCACAAAAGAGCTACTCAAGGTGATGATTTTCAATAGTGAGTGCCCCGTGCTGAATTTGAACCAATGACCTAGAGGCAAATGAGCTTTTATCTCACTAACAATTGCCTGATTCATTTAGCTCCATGATAAAATGGCTAGTCTTTAAATAATAGCAGAGTGAAGTGACATGATGATTTTTAAAGGGTCAGATTCTTTCACTTTGACTCCCACTGAATAATATGTATGTATCTGTCTGTCTGTGTTATGCTGCCACCCATCACCAGAGTATCTAAGTGCCTTCCATGTAAGATCAATATCAATAAAAAAAGTCCCTAGTGGACTTCCTGGAGACCCTGGCATTTCTCCCCCGTGGGGGTGAAAACTCTGCTTGGGGTAGGATTGTTGGGTTTTAAGGTTTTGTAGAGTTTTTATCCTTATTGGTAAGGGTTTGTTGGGTAGAAGGAGATCTCAGTGCTGTGAATCTCATTCTTATGGTAGAAAGAATTTTTGAAGTGGAAGATTTTTGCAGTGTTTCCTAAAGATGGTCTGCATTCATAGAATCATAGAATCATAGAATATCAGGGTTGGAAGGGACCCCTGAAGGTCATCTAGTCCAACCCCCTGCTCGAAGCAGGACCAATTCCCAGTTAAATCATCCCAGCCAGGGCTTTGTCAAGCCTGACCTTAAAAACTTCCAAGGAAGGAGATTCCACCACCTCCCTAGGCAACGCATTCCAGTGTTTCACCACCCTCTTAGTGAAAAAGTTTTTCCTAATATCCAATCTAAACCTCCCCCACTGCAACTTGAGGCCATTACTCCTCGTTCTGTCATCTGCTACCATTGAGAACAGTCTAGAGCCATCCTCTTTGGAACCCCCTTTCAGGTAGTTGAAAGCAGCTATCAAATCCCCCCTCATTCTTCTCTTCTGCAGACTAAACAATCCCAGCTCCCTCAGCCTCTCCTCATAAGTCATGTGTTCTAGACCCCTAATCATTTTTGTTGCCCTTCGCTGGACTCTCTCCAATTTATCCACATCCTTCTTGTAGTGTGGGGCCCAAAACTGGACACAGTACTCCAGATGAGGCCTCACCAATGTCGAAT
The DNA here is from genome assembly GCF_965152235.1 of Eretmochelys imbricata. Lineage (NCBI taxonomy): Eukaryota > Metazoa > Chordata > Testudines > Cheloniidae > Eretmochelys > Eretmochelys imbricata. The sequence goes on along the minus strand of NC_135574.1, from coordinate 62,525,737 downwards.
AGAGGGGGACGATCACGTCCCTCGATCTGCTCGCTATGCCCCTACTTATACATCCCAAAATGCCATTGGCCTTCTTGGCAACAAGGGCACACTGCTGACTCATATCCAGCTTCTCGTCCACTGTCACCCCTAGGTCCTTTTCTGCAGAACTGCTGCCTAGACATTCGGTCCCTAATCTCGCCTAATTCGCCTAATCTCCTTTGTTTCCTGCTCTCACATGCTTTGTGATCTGCGTTGGCCCAGAGAAGCGCAGCTGTCATGTTAGTTCCTAAAGCAAAATTCAATCTTTGGTGAGCTGGGGCTTGATCAATTAATTGCTTTTAAAATTAGGATGAAGATCTTAAATTGGCATCAAAGCTAAATGGGAGCCAGTGAAGGAACTGGAACATGGGCCTGATGTGGCAACAGTGGTTTAAACAATGGAGAAATTCCTTGAGTTCAGGTAGTTGGTTGTAGGTTTCAATGGAACTAATCATGATACAAGGCATTATTCAGTATGAGTCAAGATGGCAGAATCTGGGATATAGTGACTATGACTCTGGGTCAAATTCAGAGATGCAATAAATGGTGGTGTGAGTGTAAGATGGTATAAGTTACACACCCAGAGCATTGTAACTGGAAAACCAACAAACAGGGGAGTGTAAGATGGCAGCGGGAGGGAGCTGCTTTCCTTGACACATTCTTACAACCTCCTGTTGGTTGCTTTTTCCCCCGATTGATCCCAAAACTTCTGCTCCCTCTCCCCAGACCTCATCTACACTGGAGAACTGTATCATGACTAGAAACGTATGTTTCCCCCAGCACATCTGTAACATGGCCCACATGTAATTTAAACCAGTTTACTGATTTATGCCACTCAGTTTCACGCTGTTTTCTGGATAAGGTGTGATGGGATGATTTGGAGTGAGGGGGAAAGTAATTTCAAAATAGTTGCATGGTATTGTGATAAGCTGAGTTGCCACTTAAGCTAAACCCTATATGATATACCAAACTTGCTTTGGCCTCAAGCATTTCTGTTATTAAAGCAGCCCCGCTCCCTCCCCCGAGCGCTGCTTTACCGTGTTGTATGCGAACCCATGTTATACCGGGTCGCGTTATATCGGGGTAGAGGTGTAGTCAGTAGTAAATCTAATTCTGGAGTATATAAAATCCTGCTAATCTAATATTCATCCAAGAAAGCAAATAAAACTCCTGAGCTGGGGAAACTTGTCTTGACCACAGCAGGGAATATCTTGCCTTTTGGGTGTGGAGGGGGTGAAGTTAATTAAAATTCAAGAAGACTCCTTGCAACAGAAGATATGTATTTAGACACCTGTCAGGAGGAGCCCAATCACAAGTGTTAATATGTACATTATAAAGAACAGACTTGATGGTATTCACCCAAGAGTTCTGAAGAAACTCAAATATGAAATTGCAGAACTACTAACTGTGGTATGTAACCTATCATTTAAATCAGCCTCTCTACCAGATAGCTAATGTAAAGCTGATTTTTTAAAAAAAGGCTCCAGAAGGGACCCTGGCAATTACAGTCCTGTGAGCCTAACTTCAGTACCAGGCAAATTAGTGGAAACTATAGTAAAGAACAGAATTTTCAGACACACAAATGAAAGTGATTTGTTGGGGAAGAGTCAACACAGCTTTTAAAAAAGGAAATCATACCTCACCAACCTTCTACAATATTTTGAGGGGGTCAACAGACATGTGGACAAGGGTGATCCAGTGGCCATAGTATACTTGGACTTTCAGAAAGCCTTTGACAAGATTCCTCACTGCAGGCTCTTAAGCAAAGTAAACAGTCATGGGATAAGAGGAAAGGTCCTCTCAAGGATCGGTAACTGGCTAAAAGATAGGATACAAAAGATAGAATAAATGGTCAGATTTCACAGTGGAGAGAGGTAAATAGTGGAGTCCCCTAAGTATCTGTACTTGGACCAGTGCTGTTCAACTAATTTATAAATGATCTGAAAAAGAGGGATAAACAGTAAGGTGGCAGAGTTTGCAGATGATACAAAATTACTCAAGATAGTTAAGTCCAAAGCAGACTGCGAAGAGTTACGGAGGGATCTCATAAAACTGGGTGTTTGGGCAACAAAATGGCAATGAAATTCAGTGTTGGTAAATACAAAGCAATGCAAATGGGAAAACATAATATCAGCAATACTGTACCTACAAAATGATGGGGTCTAAATTAGCTGTTACCTCTCAAGAAAGAGATCTCGGAGTCATTGTGGACAGCTCTCTGAAAACATTCACTCCATATGCATGGGCAATCTAACAGAATGTTAGGAACCATTAGGAAAGGGATAGAAAATAAAACAGACTATCATAGAAATCCATGGTGCGCCCACACCTTGAATACTGTGTGCAGTTCTGGTTACCCCACTTCAAAAAAAGATATATTAGAATTGGAAAAGGTACAGAGAAGGGCAACACAATTGATTAAGAGTATGGAACAACTTCCATATGAGGAGAGATTAAAAAGACTTGGACCGTTCAGCTTGGAAAAGAGATGACTAAGGGGGGATTTGATAGAGGTCTATAAAATCATGACTGGTGTGGAGAAAGTGAATAAGGAAGTGTTATTTACGCTTCACATAACACAAGAACCAGACGTCATCCAATGAAATTAATAGGCAGCAAGTTTAAAACAAACATAAGGAAGTATTTCTTGAAACAACACAGATTCAACCTTTAGAACTCATTGCCAGAGGAGGCTATATAACTGGGTTAAAAAAAATTACGTAAGTTCATGAAGAATAGGTCCATCAATGGCTATTAGCCAAGATGGTCAAGAATGCAAACCCATGCTCTGGGTGTTCTTAAACTTCCAACTGACAGATTCTGGGACTGATGACAGGGGATGGATCATTTGATAATTGCCTTGTTCCATTCATTCCCTTTGGCATTGGCCACTTTTAGAAGACAAAATACTGGGCTAGACGGACCATTGATCTGACCCTGTATGTCCGTTCTTATGTTTGTATGACAGAAAGCAGAAGGAAATGGAAAGGATTAAATATTGAGGGATATGGACTTGCATTCAATATTTTAAAAAATGGAACATGTGCTGTATTTAGGTATGATCCTGCTTTCTTTGTGCTGCAACATTTAAGACCCCAGCCTTTTTGCAGAGACAGCAGCCATTTTGATCTTATTTTATAATTGTTCCTGAGCATTTGTGGAAACTGAACAATACTGCTGCTGATGGTTTTTTAAATCTCTCTCTGAAGGGTGCTTCTTTTAGCAAAGTGTCATTCGTAACTTTGCATCTCCAGTTGTGTTTGAGGCTCATTGGCAAGGGTTGCTGCAGTTTAAGCATCTTCTCTGCTGATGAAACTTGATACAGTTGTAGGGTTGCAGCAGTCCCTTATTGCTAGGGACAGCCCTTATTTTCTCATCTCTGTGCAACAAGATCGGGAGTTGCTGAGTGCTGCAAAAAGCATCAAAACATACTCACCTACATTCACTAGGGGTATTGCTTATTATTATTTTTATATAATTAATATATTATTAATAATAATAAGAATGATCATAATATCGGGAGGAGGCGTAGTGTGGGGGTGCTAAAAACATGTCCTCAATTTTTGAAATACAATGTTATCAACCTTATGTTGAAGCAATTTGCCTGCTGTTTGATGGAGCTGGTGTCTTTGAACTCAGGTGAAGTCATTTAGTATAATCTCTAGTAACCATATTAGTTTGTCTGTGTATATATACCATGCTCATCACCATGCTAGCCGAGTGCCCTGCAGTTTAAATAGAAATATTCTAGGTACAGTTGAATTCTCATTGTACGTAGGCAGTTAACTCTTTGTTACCTATTGATCTGGAAGTGGTTTCTCCCAATTGAAATAAGTAAACGTAAAGCATCCATGTCCTGAAGGTGTGAATGGAAAATAATGCACAGTACTTCCTGAGGAGCCATGAATATGATGGCCCCATTCTGGTGCATGGGAAACTGTAAGTTAAGTTGATGCAGCTAAAGATAACTGGCCAGATCTGATTCTGAGCAGCTCTATTCATAAGCTAACTACAAGAAGGGCACAAACGTGGCTTTAAATTTCCTTAGAACTCTCATACACTGTAGCAGCTGGGGGCATTCCTGGTGTAAGTTAGAGAAACCCTGAGGCTTCTTTAAGTAATGGTCTCCTTTCCATGGCCCTTGTATGAGCCCTGGGGCAGAACAGGCTTAGAGCAGGGTGCAATGCCACCATGCACCTTCCCATGAATGGAACATACCCTTCCTGTTCCCAGCCTTCCCTTAACACTTCCCTGTCAGCTGAGGAGGGTCCCTGCAAATGAGGTATTCCCAGGGAGAGTTTCCATCATCTGTGTCCCCCCCTCACACACCTTGCTTACCACTGTAGTCGTGTAGAAGGGGCAGACTGCAATGGAGAGTCAGGCAAAATATGTTCTGTGTAAATTATTGGTCAGCTGCATTCTTTTCAAAATCATATTCCCATTTTACCCTTGCTATTGTACTGCGTATTGTATGAGAGCTGGGGTCTTTCACCCCTGTTTTTTTGGTCTTGTTTTGCCAGCAAGTTTATCTTCAAGTGATAAAAAAAAATAAATCAAACTGTCCAGAAACATCTGCTGTATTGTAACATAGGCACGTTTAAAATACATTAGTTAAAATTATCCCTGGCTTGGATCTCCAAGGAGATAATTGCTTCTGACAAGCCAGTTAATTCCTGGAGGAACCGAAGGACCTAATATGGAATTGATAGTCTGAAGAAAAAAAAAAAAAAAAAAGAGCAGGTGGCCCAAAAAGAGGACTCTCCTGAAGCTTCTCACAACCCACCTGTTTTATTACGAGCACCAATACCAACCTTGCAAAATAATATATGTTACTTGCATTCATAGCCTTTCTAGGCCATTGCTATTGATTTGTGTCTTTCTAGATAAGTAATTTAGGGCTTTATCCTGCTGTCATTGGCTTCAATGGGAGCTGGATAGGGCTCCTAGAGTCTGTCATGTGGTTATAGTGCAGGCAGTAGGCAGAGGTGAAAGTAAGCCGGTATGCCCCAGTACGGCATACCGGCAAGAGCCAGTGCTCTGTACTGTGGCAGCCCAGCTTCCCCAGGGGGCAATTTAAAGGGCCTGGGGCTCCCAGCAGTGGCTGAAGCCCTAGGCCCTTTAAATTGCCTCCAGAGCCCCGCTGCTGGAGCCCTGGGGTGGCAGCTGCAGGGCTCCGGCAGCTATTTAAAGGGCCTAGGGCTCCCCTGCTTCTACCGCCCGGGCCCTTTAAATAGCCACTGGAGCCCCTCCGCTTCCCCAGGGCTCCGGCGGCTATTTAAAGGGCCAGGGCAGTAGAAGAGGGGAGCCCCGGGCCCTTTAAATAGTCCCCGGAGCCCCGGGCTGCTGCTGCTGCTGCTACCCCGGTGGGAGGGGCACTTACCTTACAGGGTGGGCTGGGGCTGGCTCTGACCCCCTCAACCCCGCCCCTTCTGCCCTAGGTCCTGCCCCTTCCGGGGGCCACAGCTGGCCCCAGAGTACCGGTAAGTCACTCGACTGACTTTCAACCCTGGCAGTAGGTGACAACTGGCCTAGAATCCAGCTCCCTCAGAGCTCAGATGGCAAGCCAGGCCAGGTAATCCCCAGACCAGTAAGGAGTTCTATCACTCCCTGCCCTGTAACGTAGGGGGACTTTGTACTGTGTGGTTCAGATCTCTGATACCAGTAGCCAGCCCACAAGTACAAGGCCTCACCCTAGCTGTCACCAGCTTAGTTACTCATTGCAGGATGACACCAACAGCCCTTCCAGTCCTGAGAGTCTCCCCAAATCTGTCCTCCCTGCATTTCTAATTACCAGACACTTGGACCATTCCACTCTGGTTCATTATCTCCCAAAGATGTAAAACCAGCCCCCACAGTTACCAGCTCAGTTTGGTATACACACGCCACACAGTTTGCACATCAGAGACCTGCTTGGGATGAAGATAAAGAAAAAGTTAATTTAATAGAAAAATCACAGATTCAAAGATGACATAGAAAAGGAGAGCAAACACATACAGGTTACACAGAAACTAAACTTAAAGTTGCAACCTCAGGTTTTACATTTCCACATTAGATTAAATTCTTTTTCTAATACAATTTACCTATTGCCTTAAAGTAGTTTCACAGCATACCCCCTAGCATAGGAAGGATCCAGTGTACACAGACAGCTTCCCATCTCCAGACCGTCCCTCAAGTTCTGGAAAAGAAACCTCAGTTCCAAGCCTGCTTGTAAATCTCTTTTTCCTTTCTCTCCCCTCTCTCTGTCCATGGTGAGTCATGGTTTTTCAGAGAAGGGAAATGCCCTCTTGACTTGAGAGCCAGGATGTTCTTTTCAATTTCACTTGTCTGATAATGAAGTGTTACTTGAAGCCAGCTTCTTGTAAACAACTGGCTTGGGAGGTGCCCTTTCTTGCTTGACTGCGCACTGTCCTGCTGTGATGTATGGCACAGATTATGAGCACAGTTTTCTATATAAACAGATACCTGCACATAAATTCATAACTGCAGTCTGTATACAGATCTCATAAGGACCATCAAGTTCAGAACATTACAACATTACTAAAGACATTACTAAATATCTTTTTATAGTACAATAATATTTTGGGCAATCAGTTGATTTAACTGATTATTTTGGGGGTTTAAACCTTCCCTTCTCCTTTTGGGGTGTCCAGACCCCAATTGTCACAACAGCCACCATGGGCAAGGCTACCATTCGGTGGAGACAAGGTAACTCACAGTCCTGGGTACGCCAAGAATCATCACAAGATGTAATTCCGCTTTGAACAAAGCTCTTTCTATTTATACAATGTTCTCCTCCAGGTGTGTCAGAAACATTTGTGCGACATTTCAGCTGTTGAAATACAGCTGGTTCTTCGCTGTTGGCTTCTATCTCTGCATAAATCTCACCAAAAGCTGTTCAACCAAGCCCTCACTGACCCAATGGACAGCAGAACCTGATGGTGTATAGGTCCACCTGGAAAGCCGGCTGGCATTTTAATTTGTGATTTGCAACCTGTCATGACATAGAGCAAGGTCTCTAAAGTCGCATAGCTCTTCTGAGAATGTTTGCACAGCCATATAGCCCCAATTCACTATGCATGGTATCAGGCAGAAGCAGATGTATACCTTGCTTTCAATAATTGTAGTATGCATGTCCTGTCAGAAACAATAGGGAAACTCAGGTGTGGACAGGGAGTTCATTCAAGAATTTAACTGTGGTTTTGAATAGGTAGTTAGAAGAACAGCTGGTGTAACTTTTAAATGGCATTTTGTTCTACTGAAATTAGGCTTTGAATTGAAAAGTGCAGGTTTACTGTACATTCCAGCACTTGCAGAAAAATTGTAGTGACCCTTGAACATAGGAACTGACATACTGGATCAGAGCAGTAGCTCCATCTTGCACAGCGTCCTGTCTCTGACATTGGCCACTAACACATGCTTCAGAAGAAAGTATAAAAAACCTTTTATGAACAAATATGAAATGACCTGCACTTTGAGAAGATTTCATCCTAACTACTAATTAATGGGTGGTTATATGCCATACAAGTTATGTATCCAATGTAATGGTAATGGTGGTGCTTTCTTTTATATCAATCCCTAAACTTTCTTTGAATCTTACTAAGGGTACACTAGGAACTTACATCAGTATAGCTGTGTCTCTCCGGGGTGTGAAAACTCCACATTCTTGAGAGATGTAGCTACACCAACTTAACTCCCAGTGTAGACAGCGCTAGGTCAATGGAAGAGTTCTGAAAATGCTACAGCAGTGCAGCTGCCACTGCTGTGCTTCACTGTAGACACAACTTACGCTGACAGAAGGGGTTCTTCCCTGGGCATAGGTAATCCACCTCCCTGCCAGGCGGTAGCTAGGTCGCCACAAGAATTCTTCATTTTAAATGTAGACATACACAAAGTGTGTGTGTGTCTGTAGGTGTGTTTGGGTGTGGCGGAGTGGGCGGAATCCTGGCCCTGTTGAATTAATGGCAAATCTCTATTGACTTCAGTAGAGCCAGAATTTCACTTAATTGCTAATATTTTCTGGTAATAAATTCCACCAATTAATCATCTGTGTTTCAAAATTTTGCTTTGAAAGGTAACAAGATTAAAACTGATCATTTTTTCTGGACATGCTGTGGTAAAGAAGAGCACCCATTTTACCTTCCCTACCGCATTCATTATTTATACACTTCTACTATTTCCTCTCTAAAGTGACAGTGAAAATAGTCCTTCCGATCTCTTCCCACTGAAGTTTTTTTCCATGTGTCTACTTATTTTCCTGACCCATTTCTGGAGCCCACATGTTTCTGCTATGCCCTTAAGCTAGAGTAACCAAAACTGAACATAATCTTTAGGATAAGGATATATCATTGATTTTTAGTGGAATTTTAATATGTTCAGAATGCTATTCTCTCTAGTTCTTTTTGTATTTTGATCACTGCACAATAGCGGTTTCTACTGAGCCACTAGATGCTACCAACAATTTATGGCCATGTCTTTTTCTTAAGTGGTTACATTTAATTTAGAACCAGATAAGGTGGCAGAGTAGTTCAAATTGTGTCTTCTAAAGTGTATTACCTTGTAGTGTCAACAGTGAATTTCAGCTGCCATCTTGTTTCTCAACTGCCTACTTTTAGATTTCCTGGTCTTGCTTTACCTAAATAAAATGTATGTCATCTGAAAATTATGTTACCGTTCTGGTCTGTAATTTTTAGGATCCCTACATCTATTTATTGACAAACAAAGGCTACCATTAAGTCCTTTGGTACAGGAGCTACGTTTAATAAGAGATTGTATATTTATCTAAAAAATGCTGTGTGTATCATCAGCAGAAGTACCATTCTGGAGAAAGATGGTATTTCTTGTCAGACTATCAAAATAATAATGGAATCCAAGGCTCTTCCCCTGCCATGCACACAGATTCTGGACAGCAACATTTTCAAAGGTCCCAGACAACCCCACATTCAAAGAGCTCACACTTTCTGAACATTTGTAGCTCATCTGCGAGCAAAATGTTAATAAGCGCAGTTGAATGGGAAATGATTTTTGTTTCAATTACAAATTTTGATGAAGATGAAAAGGGTTTTCATTACTGTTGAAAATATTTTCCAAAAATTTTCAGAAAACTTTCCATTTTTGGTTGTCAAAAACCAGAAGGAAAAAAAATCATCAACAATGGAAATTTGACAGCAATTTTGTGTCAGCTGTGGAGAAAAAAATTGACCTCCTTTATTGATAAAGTATGATAGCTGACATCTACTCACTGCTAAGATGATGCTTAATTTAAGGAATCAATTATGGAACTGGATGACCCAGCAGGATTCTGGCCTTATTATTTTCAGCCTTCAGAAGTGTTAGCATATAAGCCTGTTTGTTAGCCTGAGATAGAATTTTGGGTTTGACTTTTAATAATCTTACGTCCTTACTCATATGTGTGAAGAACAAAGGACAAAGATGCTGTGTGTTGCATTTCCCACAACCAGATCGGGCTTTTAGTACAATGAGACACATAAGGGATAAAGCTAAAAGTATTACAGGGTATGGTGGGAGTGTAAGATATAAGCACACACTCGACGACTGCCTCAACTCCTCATCTCAAAGCAAGTTCAGGCAACAAGTTCGGAGGGGCAAGGGGGGATGGGGTAGGGGAAGGTAAAACACTAAAAGACCAGAGAAATGCCTGCCCCTGACTGGAGCACAACCTTACTCCTCCCATGGGGTACAAAAGGGGTGGGAAGAAGACCCCGACTCATGACCCTCCAGAACGGAACATAAGTTATAAGAGGTGTGACTAGGGGAGTGCATTGCAAGTATATTTGGGCCTGCTAAGAAGAAGTAGTGGGAATGGGGACTGGGAGAATGGGGGACTGGGAATAGGGGAATGAGAAACAGGGACAGGGACACAGGCAAGGCTCTGCAGTGTTAGAGCTGGAAAAAGAACAATGGGAAGAGGGAGCTCCATCGGGGTGCGGATCTAGGGGTTAGAAGAAGAAGGGGTTCTATTGGTGTATAGAACTGTAGTTGGGGGAGGGGGAGGGGAAAACTATTGGCATATAAAGATAAGCCTGACTGGTGTGAAGGGCTTCGGAATATGATTGCTTGGAACTAAACCCCAATAAACATCACATTGCTGGCACTTTGGACTTCCTGTTTTCTGCTTTCCGCATGTGTGACAAGAACCAGGGAAGGGGGTGAAGGGAAAGCCCTCTAACAAGAATGAGGAAGAAGACTCAGGAATTTGTCCAGTTCTCGTCTGTGCACACTGAACTGGGGAAATGCATCCGATGAAGTGAGCTGTAGCTCACGAAAGCTTATGCTGAAATAAATTTGTTAGTCTTAAGGTGCCACAAGTACTCCTTTTCTTTTTGTGGATATTAAAGGTCTCCCTAAGAATGACAAATAATGGGCATCTTTTTTGGGGGGGAAAGGTAAAGCTGTAAAAAACAAGTTATCAGAATGCTTCTAAGAAGTAGGAGTAAATATTTCCCTGCATATACTTAGTTGCTAGGAGCAGAGATTCAAATATGCTTTGTATGACTAGAAAGAAAGAGAAAGGTCCAAACAGTTATCCCCTGGTAATAAAACATTGGGGCTGCTCTCTCATTGCAATGAGAGAGCACTATACTCTCTATTGCACTGGATTTATAAGGCAGTGTTGGTGGCAAGGCTTTAGTGAAAATAAGAACAAGGATTGTTAGGAGCTCTAGCTGCAACACCGATCTCAGCTGAGGAAATATTGGTTACGATTCACATCTAGCAAGTCACCATACATAGCCTGTTACACTGGCCAGTGCTCACCATCTTGTTTCATTTTGCTAATTAAAGTCTAAAGTCATAGTTCAGTGTTTTTTCAACAGATATTTTCATAATGCAAATAATTACTGCAATACATCAGAAAACTGATAATGCATGAGGTCTCTGCAGGGATTCAGCCGGGCAACCCAGAGGTTCTTGAGGGCCTGGGTAAAGTCTAAAATTCAGACCCCACCACCCTTCCAAAAAAACTGCCATTGAGGGGAAGCCCCTGTGCACAGAAGGGGTGCAAGAGAGCAAGCCTGCCCCTTGCTCATCCCACAGCAGTGGCTCCTGTCCAGAGTGCAGATTCCCCTTTCCCCTCCTGTCCAGCCCCTCTCTCTGGGAGTTGAAACTTGGCCCACGGGGTTGCAGTGCCACTTAGGTATGGCCCAGTGATCCCTCCGGCAGGTGGCCAGGCCAAACCTGAGTGGCTCTGCAACACCTCACTCTAAGTTACAACACCACTCACTCAAATTTGGCCCAACTGTCTCTCCATCTTTATGGAAAGAATACTGGGCCAAACCTGATTTGCACTGTGACTCCATGCAGTTGCTGCTTCTGCTTTTTCTGATGTTTTTGCTCTTTTAGGTTTATTCTGATGTTCTCCTTTTGGTTCTCCTTCTTCTGCTGCTCCTATCTTGAATAACTTCTGTCTGCCTGCTCTCTGCCTTATATACAGTCTTTGGCCTGTTCCGATTGGCTTATTTTTCAATCCTAACGTTAGCGTACCTATCTGCCAATCACTTTTAGACCCTCTCTGATTGGTCCATACTTACATACCAATCATAACTGCTAAATCTATGGCAACCCTTACGTGTTTTTGGACTGCGTATGCCTGACTGACGCCTCCCTGCAGTTTTAGACTGACCTTTACCTGACCTTAGTCCACACCCTACCTAGCAACACACTAGTCATATGCTGCACTGCTTGAAATATTGACTGTCCTTGGCTGTGTGCCAACATTGATCGCACATTTAAATGGCCAGACTTTTAAACCATAAACCATCACCTCATTTCTTTAACATATGATTAATTGTTAACTTATGTCCCTCAATGTTATGGTCTACCCCTGCTACCCCATTTCTTACCAATTTAATTAATTTTATTTCAGTTTTTTCTCTCTTTTCAGTTAATAGTGGCAAAACAGTGTTTTTCAGTGCTGTGCTTGGAAACAAAATAAAGCAGCTCAGAAGCCTCTGTATCACACGACCTGCACTAGCTCCCTCTTTATTTATTTTATGGTGCTGGTACTGGTTAAAAAGTTCTGAATGGTGTAGCATCATGTGATCTCTGAGACCAACTCTCCTTCCTGGACCCACTATGCCAGCTGAAATAATCAGGGACACTCTGTGTCTCAGAACTCGGGGAATGCTGAGGCAGGGAAATGCATGGAGCAGTGTGTCATTACTACTCTTAACAATGTAATGAATGTATATTCCCTTCTCTGCCCCTCCCTCCTACACACTCCCTGCTAGATCAGCTAAACATTGTCAAAAAAACTGAATATCTTTTTCTTGTATTAATCAGATATCAGATGTACAGGATGATTCATCATGTGAACATTGGCATTATTAGATTATGATGTTTGCAGGAGAATCCTTATTCAGTAATGGATAGCTTAGTAAACCCTAATGTAAATGGCTTATTGTGAAGCAGCAGTGCTATCTTGGTCCCATTAACAATGGAACTATGATACTGACAACCACCTGAAATATTAGCTTCTTTCGTGATAATAAAGCAGAATGCCTGAGAGCGCATTGGAAAAAGCCGCATGACATTCCATTAAGCTATTCTGCATTCCCATTTTGACTGTATACATTAGTATATGTTATCAAAAGGAAGCTATCTGATGGGTTCTTGAAAACATTCAATAAATCTAGTTGTCGTCCTCTGACAACTACAGACCTCAGTTTGGTACAAAGAGCTATGGATTGCATTTTACAAATAGCTGTTCTGATCCTGTTGCAAACAGGGCTGGCACTGATGAAGAGTTTGCATTTGTTCAAAACATCATCTGCTCTCACTAGATGGTACAAATCATACATTATGCAAATTAAAGCAGGGCCTCCTGTTTACCACGTCCCCAAGGGCCTATGGCTGTCTCTTGAAGTCACCTGTAGCCTACTCCTCTTCTGAGCCAAGTTGCTTTTCTTCCCTTCCTTCTCCTATTTTTTTTTTAGGAGGTGCTGGTTAATGTTCATTAATAAGCAGTCATGTTATATACTCAAGAGACTACAAGTAGGGAGGAAGGCATTAGGGAGATTAGGGAAGGGAGGAAAGAAGTCTGGGAAAATGAAAAGGTACATTTTCTTATCTAATAGACAGTGTGTATTTGTGAGAGTTTCCTTTTCAAGGGCTAGACTCTGCACTCATGCATGTGCTTATCTTTAAAGATAGAATAGTCCCATTGGTCTACTTCTGGGCTTAAAGTTAAACAGATACATCAGATAAATTTGCAGGACTGGGGCCTTACTCCACAAATTCTCATAATCAGGCCCTATCTTTTTGACCCTCTGGATATAGTTAGCAGTAGAGCTGAGTGGATAATGGATTTTTGGCTTGGGGGCCATGCTAGCAGATCCTCATAGAGAAGGGAGGTGCTGTAAATGGTAAGAAGCCTCAGTCTGAATACAGTAGAACAGTGGTTTTCAACCCAGGGGTCCGCAGACTATATCTAAGATTTCCAAAGGGGTCCACACCTCCATTTGAAATTTTTTAGGGGTCTGCAAATGAAAAAAAGGTTGAAAACTGCTGCAGTAGAACCATAAAGCAAGTACAGGATTAAGGCATCACCAGTAATAAAGATTCTGCTGCTAGAATTTATTATTAATTTATTATTTGTATTCCAATAGTACTTAGGAGCCCCAGCCATGCACCAGGAATCCATTGTGCTAGGCATTGGACAAACACACACTAAAAGCTTGGAATCTAACTACAATACAAGAGTCAACAGATGGATACAGGCAGACAAAAGGAGAAGTACAAGGAAACAATGAGACAATATTGGTCAGCATGATAAGCAGTTATCGCTGAACACCAGCAACTTAACTGTTGTCAAGTAAAAACATGGGATCACGGATTTTGAAGGTAGATAATGAATTAGTTTTGTGGATGTTTATAGGGAGCTCCTTGCAATCATGAAGGGTAGCATCAGAGAAAGCATGGAGGTGCTGGTTTGGAAATTTTTACAGGCGATGGAGATTGGCATCATGGGATGATTGAAGGAGGGAGTCGATATCTCAATAGTGAATGAGAGATGAATAGGCCCTTGAAAGAGAATACAAGTAGCTTGTGATAGCCAAGAGGGTGCTAGTGGAGGGATGCAAGAAAACAGGTGACATGATCAAAGTGACGGGCTAGGAAAATGACCTTTGTAGCAGCATTCTGAATGGATGTGAGTGGAATGTTTGTCAAGGCCAAAAAGAAGGATGTTGCAGTAATCAAGAAGCTAGTTTATGAGAGCTTGGATGACAGTTTTAGCTGTCTGGATGATTAACAAAGGCCATATCTTAGAGATGATATACAGAAAGTATCTGTGAGATTTAGACCTAGCCTGGACATGAGGACCTGGATAGACGTCCAAGTTTAAGATGATAGCTTATGGGCCTGAGTGACAGGTAGAAGCATGGTGTTGGCCACAATGTTCAAGAAAGGATGTAGCGGGAAGGGCTTGGCAGAGAAGAGAGCAGGAAGATTAGGAGCTCTGTTTTAGCCATGTTGACCTTGAGCTGAGATGTCAGAAAGACGGGGAGATTTTCATTTGGACAAAAGGAGACAGATCTGTGAGTCATTAGCATAAAGCCTGAAGCTGAATTTGTGTCTGTGGATGGGATTACCCAAAAATAAGGTGAAGAAGGAGAAGAGGAAGGGACCAAGGACAGAGTCCGGTGGAATCCCCACAGAAAGTTGGAGGGCAGATGAGGAGGATCCTCCAAAGGACGTGATAAAGAAGCGAGCAGAGAAGTAGGAGGAGAACCAGGAGTGAACAATGTCACAGAAGCCCAGGGAAGACAGGACTGCAAGAAGAACACCATGGGTGACGCTGTCAAAGGCAGCTGACGAGTCAAAGAGAATGAGGATGGTGTACTGGTTCTAAGTTTTAGCTAAGAAGAGGTCACTAGAGATTTTGGTGAGAATATGTTCAGTGGAATACAAGGAACAGAAACTGGATTGGAGAGGGTTTAGGATGGAATTGGAAGAGAAGAACTACAGACAGGGAGTTTAGAGAGGAAAGAGAGAAGGGAGATGCAATGATAGCTGGAGAGGCAAGTGAGGTCTAGGGTATTATTTTCTAAGTTGGGAGTGACTAAAGCATGATTGCATTGTGAGGGGAAAAAGCCAGAGGAGAGTGAGAGGCTAAGGAGAAGACTAAGGGAAGCGATGAGCGTAGGCACGCCGGAGATTGGGAGAACTTAGTTAACCATTGTTGATGAATGATCCAGAAAAACATCCAGTCTTCTCCAAGAGCTGGGTTGGCTCTGTGGTGCTAACAAGGGTTAAATGTAGTCCAGTTGCGTGAACAAAGAGGAGGCAAAAACTGAGGTAGTGTGGTTGCATTTTGGAACATTCAAGCAGCAAGATCTGTGGGAAACATACTGGTTGCAGTTTGCAGGGTTCACGTACCTAAATTTCAGGTTTAAACAAACGCAAATTGGAACATAATGAAATCTACCTGCAAACCCAGATATCTCCCCAGTTTGGCCCAAAACTGGGCCTGGGATGCTAAATCTTAGCAAACATGTCAACGGATCTGGCAGAGTTTTGAGGGTTGGGTTATTCTTTTACGTGAGTTTTGCATTGTTTGGGGGTCTCATCACAAACATTTTGTAGAGTTGAAAAAGCAGCATTTTAGGAGGAGAGCACCAGGGCAATGCTACTGTCAGAATTAAATCAAGGGAGGAGCTAGTAGCATGGAGAGGGGTGGAATTTGGTGGGCTAGGAGCGACCCCACTGAGGACAGAGTCGTGGCCATGGAGCATTAAAAGAGCATTGAATATGCTTTGATACATTTTTGTTCCATTTTTAACATTAGAAGACCACACCACTGGCTGCTGTAACTCAAATGACTTGATGCACCTGTAGGATTAAACATAACAAGCCAAATGGATGACTTCAGTGGCATTACTGCAGGGACAAATTTGGCCCTGTTTCTCTTGATTTGCTATATTATGTGAATATACCGATGTATTAACTCCCAGGAACACATCTGTCTTGATTTACTCATTAGAAATGGGCAGCACTACTTTTCTTTTTGAACATCTCAGAAATGTGAATGGTTAATTAAAATGTATGGCCCTATCAAATGTTATTGTAATTGCATTTCAATACTAATTTAAATGGTCAAAGAATAATAAAGTTAGGTATTACTGTATGTCTGTGGTGAAATGCTGAGAGAGATGTAGAGGGGAACAGAGAACCCCAGCAATCAATTTCTGCTTTGCCTGTGGACACCAGTTTGGTCCCTCATACTGCTGGACCTGCTGAGAATACCATTTCTTTGATTAATGAGTGGTATTTTTCTGTGAAAATCAAAGAGTTTACTATTATTTGCTGTCAGAAATTGTTTGCCTTACTAACAAATGAAGGAGAAATTTATTTTGCACGTACCTCATGCTGGTAGAGCCATTAATCAGAGCTGTCTTTTCTGAACCTAGAGGGCCAATTAATAATGATGAGTTGGAACCCCATGTAGGGTATATTTCACAAGTACAAACTGATTGCTCGTGCCTATTTAGTTTAACTGATTGTTCCACCCACTTACTCTTGATTAGCTGATTCCCTGCTCTTGCCATCCATGCCTTGCTCTCACCCAACCATGCCTGGCCATTCATCTTTGCCTTCTATTCCCACCTCACGTCTTCTCTTCTAACGTCTCCTTTCTCTCCCTTCCAGCTCCACTTCCCTTTTACCCTCTCACCCCAACCCCACACCCACTCTCTTTTCTGTACTGTACTGGTAGGAGCAGTGTCACACTCGGCAAGCCAAGCAGTGGTTCTGGGGTGTGCTGTGTGGAAACAGCGTGTTGTGTGCACCTGAGATAGGATAAATAACCTGGACCCACTGCATTGTTGCAAGTTGACTGTGATTGCGCCCAAGTAAGTTGCAAAGGTGCAATTCTGCAGCACAGATTATTCTCGCCATGTTTTTGAAAAGTGGTCTACAGCACAGCAAGGCATCATCTAACTTTAGCTTTCCCTTCCTTGATGGAGCCAGAACTGTCATTTTGCTCTGTGTTAGAATATTTGCTTCTATGTAAGAAACTTTTTATAAAATACCTTTTTCAGCTTGTCTCAAAGTGTCACACACGGCCCCAAATCCTAACCTAGCTTCTACCAGGTCTATCTGTTATTTGGGAAGCACTGACTGTGCTCAACCCCTGCCCAGAATTGTTTATGATCTGAGAGCTCAGCTCTAAAAGCACTCACACATGAATAGCTTTACCCACCTGAATAATCCCATTGAATTCAGTGGGACAGATGGTGCCTGCAAGGTCTAGTTGCAGTGGGAACTTCATCCCACACTGAAACACCCCCGCCCTTCTTAGAAAGCCCAGAGGGCCCTCAGTCGGATTAGAATCCTCCTGAAGGAGGGAATAGGAATTTGGCTGTGGGAGTGGGAACACTGATCACCCCCTCCAGCTCTACAGATTCCTTAAAAATCTGTGGCCCCCTCTCTGGTGAGGAAATCCCTGTAGGATGACAGGACATTATCTAAACCAAATTAGAGGTGAGCATATAAAGTGCACGACTGTGTGTTGCGCTTTCACAAAGGGGAGGCTACTGAGATCTCTTCCTCAAGGGGAATGTCATTTGCCTCATTTTCGTTCAGGTTATACCAATAGTGCTTTAACCTTTCCCCTCTTAAATCAATACTGTCTTATCATGGTTTTTCTCTTAATAGAGATTAAGTAATTGTGTTGTGATTGAGTAACTGTATCATGCTTCTGGATGCCAGCTAAGCCACTGGTCTGAAACACCTCACCCTTATCAGGCTGCTTTCTTTTCTTTTCTTTTCTTTTCTTTTCTTTTCTTTTCTTTTCTTTTCTTTTCTTTTCTTTTCAATTCAAAGGGTGAGTGTCAGGTTAAAAAATCTTCTTTTTAAAATCCCCTGAAATGTTCTTACCCCATTTACAAACAATACCTATTACTATTTTTTAAAGTGTAGTTTATTTCGCATTATTTGTAATGCTTGTTTTACACACTGTATTTCTTTTAACTTGGTCAATGAAATTTGACCCGAAACTAACCTAAGACTGCCCACTCAATTTCACTGTCAAATTTTCATGCACTGGTACAATGCTGTAATGTTTGGTTTGCAAACACTGCAGGGGACTGTTTATAAAACTGTTTCATTTAGAATTAAAATAATGTTCACACCAAGCTAAAACATGTTACCTTTTTTTTTATATAACCTAAACTTAGGGCTAAGTGTCTCTTGAGTGTGTCCCTTTAAGTGAATGTAGTGTATCTGAAAGTTGCCTGATTAAGAGCCCTGGAGATAGCAGTTCTGTCTGACTAGCACTATAGCTAGCAGCAGAGTCAGGTTACAACAATGCTTTCCCAGTACACCTCAACCCTGTTATGAAGGGACACTCTCTAAGGCTAAGAGCAGGTCTGGTGCTGGCAGGCTGCACACCTTGTACCCACATGGGGCCCTGACTTGGGACTTGACCCACAGCGTGAGGGAAGAAGGGAGGGAAGAAGGAGGGAATTACTGCTACACTTGGTCAGTTGCTCACTTCACACATTAGGAGGGAGAGTGAGCTGCTGACTCTGTCAGGTATGTGCCGCGGGCCCCAGCTGCAGAGCCCTGTGTACACCACCTCCTGCCAAGCCAGAAAGAGGAAGGGGCAGAAGGATGGAGGCCTAGAGGGGCATTCCAGGGACCCTCTCTACCTTATGAATGTTGGTGGCGAAAGGGGAAACTTCCTGTGGCCCTGCCCCACACCTGCAGTGAATGGTGCCTCAGTGGTGGGCTTGGGTTCAGTTCCATGCTCTGTCACAGACTTCCTTTTTGACCTTCAGCAAGTCACTTAGCCTCACTGTGCCTCAATTGCCCATCTGTAAAATGGAATTAACAGCACTTCCATACCTCGCAGGGGTGCTGTGAGGATAAACACATACTCTAAACAGACCATGCACATTCTTAAAGCTAACTTAAAGAAAGCACATGCATATGTGTTTGCTGCAGCAGGGCCTACCACAGAAATGCTACTGCTATTACTTAAAATGATTATATTCTATATTTGTAACTCGGACATGCAGAAGCTGATTCTGCTGCCAATTCCCTAAACCCACTTCATACTCATGCTGAGTAGTACTTTAGTGCTCAAGTATTTCCATTGGGTCATGGTGTCTACAATTACTATCATTAAACAAAACCATAGATGGGAAAATAAAGGTTCTTAAATTATCACTGTACAGCAAACATTTTTCTCTCTTAAATATTAGCCCTGGAGAGGGTGATTTTGGATCCAGTGCACTCCTTGAAAATATGGATTTTATACTACTTTTAGGATTTAATTGATTGATCCTCTGTTTGCTAGGGGGTGACAAGGGTGGAAAGGGGATGGTGTCAAAAAGAGTATATAGTATGCTGGCAGATGAAGAGAAGGTTGCTTGACTTTTCCCAATTAAGGAAGAATGGCAATATTCAAGTATAAGTATTTTGGAAGATGCACTTATGAAAATTATGGAAAAATAAAATGATTGTACTAGATGCTGCCTTAAATTGCCCCAAGGAATAACTTTGCTGCCTGTTTTATACATTTGTTAGTAATATTTTCTTCAAGTGAAGATCCTAAGACTTTTGTGTTGTACACTAAAGTTTTTCTTTTAATAGAGCTAAGCATTCCTGATTTAGGCACTGGCAGACTTCTGATATTCTGAGATTCCATATAAATCTCTCTTATCATAACTAAAGACAGACAGATTATTGAGAGAAGAGGGTTTACTCATAGTTTGTCTAGTATTCCTTTAAATATTTCAGTCAGATGAATAGGTGGGGAGAGACCGGTCTCATGAATCTTCACAGAGATTTTCATGTATATACTCTTGAGAGACAAGCTGCAGTACATGGGTTATTTTAAGCAGCAGTTGCCGGTCTTTGTGGCACTGAAAATCCATGTGATCTGCAAAAGCTGACAAATAAGGAATTAAAGCAGTTATGTGAAGCCAGCAAAACCTACTCTTTGCTGAATTATGAATCACTATAGATGGACGGGTCTGAGGGAGCAATGTCCCTGGTTAATGAAAGTTCAAACAAGTTTAACTATGTAAAATGCACATGAAATCCATCTTATTAGCTACCCTCATACCAACATAAACATCAGGAAGGGGAAATTAGTGGATAGAAAAAAAAACTTCATGTTTTATTCATTTATGTTAATTTAAAATATCTTAAACTTTGACTATCCTGAGTCTCAAGATTCTGAAACCTGCTCCATTTTGGATGAATTAAAGTCGGCTTTGAAAAAAAAATTAATCTCCCCCCACCGCATACACCCACCAAACTTAATGTGTGTGATCCTTTACCTGGATAAAACTCTGATTGAAATGTGGACTGTAGGATTTGGTCCTGAATTGTGTCATTTCAGTTTCCATGTAGTAAGTAATTTCATTGGACATTTTTTGGCATGAGAACTCAGCTTCATGATCCTATCACAAAATCTATTTCTGTTAAATAACACAGAGCTGCTCTATAACACTTGTTCAGCATAGGAGGATCTTTTGTGCCAAGAATCATAAAAGTTTTGTATTCATGTGATGGGATATGCAACCCGCACATACACATTGGCTAGGAACGGGTTAATGAGCTACTGTGAGCTCAGTCAGCCCCACTCCACTAAACCTGCAACTGATGTCAGGCCTGGAGCTAGGGGCTAAAAGGGGAGAGGCCAGCTCAGTTGGGAACAGGCTGTGGAAGAGAGCTGACCTACAGCGCTCACTCTGTGAGAAAAGCCTGGCTTCAGTCCATTCATTTCCACACCTTAATGTGTTTATATTTCTCAAGACCCATATTAGCTTTGAATTTTGCTTTTTGAACTGAATCAATGCAAAGCTGCCTTCATCAGCATGAACTGATACTTTATGACACAACCATAAAGTCCAGCGAAGGGCAACAAAAATGATTAGGGGTCTAGAACACATGACTTATGAGGAGAGGCTGAGGGAGCTGGGATTGTTTAGTCTGCAGAAGAGAAGAATGAGGGGGGATTTGATAGCTGCTTTCAACTACCTGAAAGGGGGTTCCAAAGAGGATGGCTCTAGACTGTTCTCAATGGTAGCAGATGACAGAACGAGGAGTAATGGTCTCAAGTTGCAGTGGGGGAGGTTTAGATTGGATATTAGGAAAAACTTTTTCACTATGAGGGTGGTGAAACACTGGAATGCGTTACCTAGGGAGGTGGTAGAATCTCCTTCCTTAGAGGTTTTTAAGGTCAGGCTTGACAAAGCCCTGGCTGGGATGATTTAACTGGGAATTGGTCCTGCTTCGAGCAGGGGGTTGGACTAGATGACCTTCTGGGGTCCCTTCCAACCCTGATATTCTATGATTCTATGATTCTAACCATTGCTGACTTTTATCACTCAATGGCAGTTAATGGAATAAAATATAGACCAATGTTGAAGAAGGCACCTATTCAAAAAGTAATGCCGTTCCTGTTGAAATAATAAGGGGCATCTAGTTTCTGGAAATGCATCTTACCAGTTTTCATTTGGAATAGAAGTCTGAGCATCAGCAGCTGAGCCCCAAAGTACTTCATTGTGTGTTTAAGGTTAAGCATATTGGTGATCCCACCCCTCTTCAACAAAGCTCTGAAGCACATGCTTAAGAACCACTGAAATCATGGCACTGCTGTTGGCAGAGACTTAAGCAAGTGCTTAAAATGCTTTGCAGAAGAGGGATGGAACTAGTTAGTGGTTACGTACTTTGCTGTATTGGGGACTTATGGACAACATGGATTACTATTCTGGATGTTCTCTTACTGCTACAAATCTGATTTCTCTGGCTGGTAAGATAGCACCTGGTAAGCTATTACACTGGATGCTCTTTCAAACTATTCTATTAGGTTTGTATCATTTGTAGAGTCTTATTTAATAAGCAAAGTAAATCAGTTTGGTTTCCACACTGGCAGCCTGACAAATCTAGTCTAGTATCCTGTGTGTGAAGGTTTGTGACTGGTAAAGGGGCCCACCAGATGTGTAGAGACACAGAAGATCCCTTTAGAAATAGCAGCAGGTGATCTGTTGACTGTTGCTGATCTCTTTTTTCCCCTTTAGTAAATTGAAAAGTGCCTTCCAGTCCTGGTTTATTTCTAAACTAGCACTATCATAATTCTTGGTCCACCAGAAAAGCATTCCAAGCACCCAGGGCTGGGTTATGGCAGTCTGGGGCCATACAGTAGTAGGAGGCTCCTCCCACCACAGAGAAGCAAGGGTGGCATCAAAAGATTTCCATTTCCCCTTGGTTGTGTCTGCAGTCAGCCCCACCTACTTTTGGGAGCAGCAGAAGTGCCAGTAGGAGAACCCCTCCCTTTTCCCTGTCACCAAAGCAGCATCCGGGCCCCCTCCTCCTTGCTACAATCCTGTCTCACCAGGCAAAGGAAGGACCCCCATTACTTACCCTGACATCTGGGGTGTATCTGCTTAGACAGGTGGACCAGACCAACTGCATTCTTCTCCGCCTGCCATACACGGTCTGTACTGGGCTGTTGCTCTGCTTCTTCCCGATAAGCACTGGGTTTTGGAGAGAACACCCCATGGAGGTGAATGGGGCAGTTCACTTAGAAATTTTCGTTCAAACGAGTTACTAGAGATTCTAACAGTTGTATGACTCCAGGATCTCACGTGCTAGGGACAGACCATGAATACCTATGCCTTTATCTGTTTCAGCAAGAACCACAGTTTGGACTGGGTGTTTCACCATTGAATACAGGGGGAAGTTTTGTCTGACAGCAAGTTTGCTTGCTAAAGTTTTATATACACCAGCCTATGCTTCCCTTCATCCAGAGCCCTTCCTTCATTGTTAAAATTGGATTAACAAGGGCTGCTCTCCATGGTCCTGAACATGGGGTTTCAGTTTAACATACTACAACCCCATTGATATATTTAGCGTAGCCCTCAGTTACGTTTCCAGTCTTTACCAAATATCATTTGAACTACTTGGGCTAATTATGGCCTTCATTTGTAGTCTGCTGGACTCAATCTAGTAGGCATACCATGGACTTAAGTGAGGGCCAAAATTAGCCCAACTAGTCAAAATAAAAGAGAATGAGTGTTTATTAAAAAGTCATGTTGTAATACCCTTGCCCTGGTCATTGCCAAAGGCACTACTACAATTAATAAGAGAACCATGCAAACTAAACTATATGGCTTTATTTCAAATTCAAAATGACCTTGACAAATTGGGGCAGTGCTCTAAAATCAACAAGATGAAATTCAGTAAAGACAAGCACAAAGTACTACATTTAGGAAGGAAAAATCAAATATACAAATATAAAATGAGGAATAAGTGGCTAAGCAGTAGAATTGCTGAAAAGGATCTGGGGGTTATAATGGATCACAAATTGAATCTCAGCCAGCAATGTGATGTCATTGTGAAAAAGGCTAATATAATTCTGGGGTACTAACAGGAGTGTTGTATGTAAAACACAGGAGGTAATTGTCCCACTCTACTCTGTTCAGGTGAGGCCCCAGCTGGAGCACTGTGTCCAGTTCTGAGTGCCACATTTTAAAAAAGATATGGATCAACTGGAGAGAGTCCAGAGAAGAGCAAAAAAAAAAAAATCTGACCTTGGAGGAAAGATTAAAAATGTGGGTATGTTTAGTCTTGGGGGGAAAAAAGACTGAGGGGGGAACCTGGTAACAGTCTGCAAATGTGTTAAGGGCTGTTATAAATAGGACAGTGATTTATTGTTCTCCATGTCCACTGGTGGTAGAACAAGAAGTAATGGGCTTACTCTTCAGGCAGGGAGATTTAGATGTGATATTAGGAAAAACTTTCTAACTATACAGATAGTTAAGCACTGGAATAGGCTTCCAAAAGAAGTTGTATAAGTCCCATCACTGGAGGTTTTTAAGAACAGGTTAGACAAACACCTGTCACCTAGATGGTCTAGGTAGACTTGGTCCTGCCTCAGTGTAGGGGCTGGACTAGATGACCTCATGGGTCATGCCCTGACTCACATTACTATGAGTCAGAAGGGGCATAAAATATCTGGATTATACAAGGGTTATTATTTTTTTAGAGTGTATTTTGTAAACCCTTTCCTGCAGCATTGTGATGTGATTGTTTAATTCCTAGTTTAAATTCAAAAACTCTCATTTTTTTCAAAAAACTCTTTTAATTTATCTTCTAATTCAAATTTGTGAAGAGCCAGGTAAGCCTAACCTTATATACTAAGTGATATCTGACATTTGCCATTATTTCAAATATTTACACAGCTTGAAAGAATAGAGTTCAGAATGGAGACCTAGCAATAAGGTTTTACAATTATGCAGTATTATGTTAGCCAAGTAAACAGATATACTAGGGGCTGCAAGACAATATTCATAATACAGAACACTAATCCAGATTGGACAAGTGAGCGAGCGGCTTACAGACTTTATGAATCTCTGAAAACAACCCTTTCCTTCTTCATCACTTGTTCTGTGCTTCTCTGCTGTAGTGAGAATCGAACAGTGGAGGAGGCAGCAGTTCAGGAGCTTCTGCAGCTGAAGTCCTCTCTAATTTAATGATGATTTTTTCATGAATTCCACTGAAAAAAGACCTGCAAGATAAAGGCAATGGAGGGTGGAAAACACTGAAATGAATCGGAGGAAACAAATACAGTAAATGCTGTGACCTTAACTGACACTTTTTAACACATCCTGTCAACGTATGAGTAAGAGACAGAAAATGCATCTCAAACTGTAGTTGCATTTGCTTCAGAAAGGCCTCTTGGGGAACACCTCCTACAGACTAGCACTAACATAAAGAACATTAATGTGCAAGGATGTCCAGACAGCCGGGCAACTGGTCATGGCTGTGACTGGAGTGGGTGCAGGGACAGCCTGTCAGAACTACCAGACTGCTGGGAGTATCCCCAGCAAGGTAGCAACATTGAGCAGACTGGAGTAGCTGCTTTCATTAGGAGCCAATATACCTGCCTTGCAGTCACCCTTATTTGTGGATTGTCTGGCTCCTTAGGACTCACAAATAATTACCTCAGATGACTCATCAGGCTCAGAACACTCATCGCGATGGAATAGGATTAGAGCTCCATGCAATAGGTATAGAAAACCGTAATACTTTAAACTGCCTGACTCAACAGTATGCCTTCAAACGGCATGTTCTTAAGTTTTTTGTCTCTGAGATGGGCAAATCCTCACATTCACAACCCTGTCATGGAACAGCGCATGAGGGACAGGCAGCACTGTGGGAGCAGGCAGTGGGTGGATGGGGCCTTTGAATGTGGGTTGGGGTGGGGCCATTGGATCCAGAATCACATCGAACTGGTGATTCGTCTTCAAGTGCTTGCTCATGTCCATTCTATATTAGTGAATGTGCTTGCCACATGCACTGGTGCCAGAAGCTTTTCCCTCAGCAGCATCCGTAGGGGACTGACTCTGGCGCCCTCTGGAGTGGCGTGCACAAGCCACGGTATAAGGGGCTCCGCTGGCTCCCCCCACCCTCAGTTCCTTCTTGCCACCAGTGATGGTGCTGGAACATCTGCTGCTTCGGCTTGCATTGTTTTGTTCTCTGTTCTTGCGAACTTTACAAAACCTGTAATATAGTTGTATATAGTTAGTAGTTGAATTAGTTACCCTTAGTAGTAGTTCTTGAAATCTTCATTAGTCCCGAACAGGACTCAGTCTGGGGATGGGGCATGCCCCAGTCCCCAGGCTTTAAGCCCTGTGATCATTGCAAATGGCCTATGCCCATCAACGATCCCCATAGTAGCTGCTTAAGGTGCTCGGGCAAAGGGCACATAAGCGACAAGTGTTGTATTTGAAAGTCCTTCAAACCCAGGATGAAAAAGGAGTGGGAAAACCACCTGAAAGCACTCCTGAGGGAGTCTGCACTCGCTCTGGCACTGGAGCAATGGTCTGAGTCAGCATCAAGCACCGTGGCCTTGGTGCGCAGTGTTCTGCTGGCACCATCCACAAGCCGGCACCAATTCCCCTCCATGGCTCCAGCCAAGAAGCTGAAGAAGACAGTGAGGGGAAGCTCTCATACTTCGCACAAGGGAAAGGAAAGGAATGGGGGCGAGCCAAGACCCACACCAGGCAGCTCAATGCCCCCTTTGGGAAGTCGGGCCCCAGTTCAAGTCAAGAGGTGCAGCCTATCCTGTACCTTGCCTGTGATTCTGGATATCAGTGCAGGCCTCGGTCAGATTCAGGTGCCGTCAATGCCCGAAGCCCTACAGGCAGCTCAGGAGATCCAGATGCTTCCGGTGCTGCCCACACCAGTTCCAGAAGTACCCCGGTCTCAGGTAAAACCCACCTTGGGACCTCCGTGTACGTCCCTGCCTCAGTGGCACCATTCCCCATCACGAGGGACGTCCCACCAACTCTCGCCTGCCCGAAGCAGTCACATTAGAGAAGCAGGCTCAACAGAGCACTTTTCAGTCCCCGGACCTTGGGCACCAACAGTGGGATTCGAGGCATACCTCGCCAGTAGGCTGGTGCAGACCCACCAAGGCATGCACCCCTCGGCAAGTATGGGGTAGCCGTGTTAGTCTGTATCCACAAAAACAACGAGTCTGGTGGCACCTTAAAGACTAACAGATTTATTTGGGCATAAGCTTTTGTGGGTAAAAAACCACTTCTTCAGATGCATGGAGTGAAAATTACAGATGCAGGCATTATATAATGACAGATGAAGAGCTCTTTATGTGTCAGTATATAATGCCTGCATCTGTAATTTTCACCCCTTGGCAAGAGCACCAAGACCACCCCTCACATTTCCAAGGGCTTGGTACAGATCACAGGCCTGATTGGGGGACCAAAATCACAGATCACCAGCCCATTGTCCTCTGTCTCCAAGATGCAGGTTGCCGTATTAGGGAAGATCCTCCTGGCAACTGGTTCATGGTAGCTCCCAGTCCCGCTCAACATCCTGGTACCGGTCGAGCAGTGTGAGGCATAGATTGCCAGATTTCCGACACTGATCTGCTGAACGCAGTTGGTCCCTGTGGCCCCGACCAAGACATTCATCTCTTTCAGACAGATCTACCTCGAGGTGTAGCAACTGGCACTGGTCAGACAAGAGCCATCAGTCTGCCCAATCTAGGTCACCTGGTACCGACCACTCTGGCATGGAGCAGGGTCCCCTCACTGCGGGACAAGCTCCGATGCCTGCGGTGCTGTCTAGATCGTTAGCACCGAAACCCGTTCCATGGTCCCAAGCACAGTGCCCAGTGCCATGGTATGTATGGAAC
Source organism: Eretmochelys imbricata (assembly GCF_965152235.1). Taxonomy (NCBI): domain Eukaryota; kingdom Metazoa; phylum Chordata; order Testudines; family Cheloniidae; genus Eretmochelys; species Eretmochelys imbricata. The sequence continues at coordinate 62,498,526 of NC_135574.1, read as the reverse complement.
CCTGTGGGGTTCACCTAGCCTTCCCAGTCTGCCCTCTCAGTGTCAGGAGCCCAGGAGAAGCCAGCAGCCTCAGTACCCCGGCTCCCTCCAGTGCTCAAGGCTTCAGGGGGCAAACTGCTGGACCACCAATGGACGTGGAGTATCTCATGGCACTGGCATTGTCCTTGTCATCTCCAGATGAGGCTATCATGGGGCACCCTCACCCGGTTCCTCAGGATGACACTAAGGTGCAGCAGGAACTATTGAAGAGGGTTGCATCTAACCTGGGGCTTCAGGCTGAGGAATTGGAATAGCCTTCGGACTCCCTGTTTCATGTCCTCAGCTCCTGCTAGGGTGGCTTTACCCCTTCATGAGGGTGGAACTAAGATTACTAATGCCCTGTGGCAGACTCCCTCCTCCTTGCCCCCATCTCCAAAAGGACCGAGCAGAAGTTCTTTGTGCCAGCTAAGGGCCACAAGTACTTATATTCCCACCTGGCCCCCAATTCCCTTGTGGTTGAGGCAGTTAACCACAGGGAAAGGGAAGGACAACCTGGGGCTACCCCCACGAACAAAGACTCAACAGGAGTCTGGATCTCTTTGGATGTAAAATTTATTCATCTTCCGGCCTTCAGTTAAGAGTGGCCAACCACCAGGCCCTCCTTGGCCGATAAGACTTTAACATGTGGCCATGGCCATGGCCAGGTTTGAGGTTTTGTTTCCTGAGAGGTCCAGGAAGGAATTCCAAGTGGTCTTTGACAAAGACATGACCGCGGCCAGGGTGGCCCTCCAGGTAGCATCAGATGCAGCGGATTCTGCTGCTTGCACCATGACCTCCGCATCTCTATGCAGTGAGCCTTCTGGTTGCTCCTCTCTGGCTTGTCTGCCGAGGCTCAGCAGTTGATGCAGGACCTTCCCTTTGACGGCCGGGCCCTATTTGCAGAGCAAACAGACAGCAAGCTGCATAGTTTAAAGGTCTCCTCTACCACCCTGAAAACTTTGGGGCTTCATGTCCCAGGCCCGGCGCATACCAAGCCTTTCCATAAATCAACTCATCTCTTCATCACCACAACAGATAGGATGAAGGGCCTTCCGGTGGACTCTCAGAGGATTTCCAACTGGATCATCTCTTGCATACAGACCTGTTATGAACTGGCTGGGGTTCCACCACCGCCGATTGTCAGAACCCACTCAACTAGAGCTCAGGTGTCCTTGGTGGTCTTCCTGGTGCACATCCCTATCCAGGACATCTGTAGAGCCATGATGTGGTTCTCTGTCCTCACGTTCACAGTGCATTATGCCATCACTCAGCAGGCCAGAGATGACACTGGGTTCGGCAGAGCTGTGTTGCAATCTACACGTCCGTGAACTCATATCCACCTCCAGGGGTACTGCTTGGGAGTCACCTAATATGGAATGGACCTGAGCAGGCACTCAAAGAAGAAAAGACAGTTACCTTTTTCGTAACTGGTGTTCTTCGAGATGTGTTGCTCACGTCCATTCCATAACCTGCTCTCCTTCCCCACTGTCGGAGTTGCCCAGCAGGAAGGAACTGAGGGTGGAAGGAGCCAGCAGAGCCCCTTATATTGCGGCATGTGCATGCCACTCCAGAGGGTGCCAGAAATGGTTCCCTACAGATACTGCTGAGAGAAAAACTTCCGGCACTGGTACATGTGGCGAGCACAAACACCTAGTATGTAATGGACATGAGCAACACATCGCGAAGAATACAGAGGTAACTGTCTTTTTCCCAACCAACAACCCCTTATGGATGGAAGGCCATAAAAGCCACAGGAGTTTCAGTAGTGGCTGCAGTGCAGTTCTGTTGGCTTGTGTTGAGGGAGGATTTCTCTCCCTGCACACTGCCCCTGCAGAATTCCTCACTCCATAGCCCAAAACTACCAGTCCCTAGCTGTATCTGGGAGAGGCCTAGTGGCAGGGCATTCTTAGTGCGGGATCCTGTATTTTGAAATTCACTTCTCTTGGTCCACCAGGAGTTGGTGATATTCAGGGCATACTCCAAGGTTAATTTGTTTTCCCAGGCTTTGGGTGGGAAATGCTTGGGCTTATGGGGTGCATCTGGTTTGGGAGAAGGATATCATTATAGCAAAAAATTTTAATGTTCCTTTTGACATACTTTAGTTTTGACACACATGCACCTAGAGTATTAGGTTGTTTCAGTGTAGAAGCCAAAATACATAGCTATAGTAATTAACTCTTCCAGGGAAAGGAGACGAGCAATGACACTCACTTGAAAAGAAGCTGATTAAATCTCAATGCATAACACTACCCGTCTAATTTAAAAAAGAAAAGGAGTACTTGTGGCACCTTAGAGACTAACCAATTTATTTGAGCATGAGCTTTCGTGAGCTACAGCTCACTTCATCGGATGCATACCGTGGAAACTGCAGAAGACATTATATACACACAGAGACCATGAAACAATACCTCCTCCCACCCCACTCTCCTGCTGGTAATAGCTTATCTAAAGTGATCATCAAGTTGGGCCATTTCCAGCACAAATCCAGGTTTTCTCACCCTCCGCCCCCCCCCCCCCCAAACTCACTCTCCTGCTGGTAATAGCCCATCCAAAGTGACCACTCTCTTTAAAATGTGTATGATAATCAAGGTGGGCCATTTCCAGCACAAATCCAGGTTTCTCACCCCCCCACCCCCCTCCAAAAACCACACACACAAACTCACTCTCCTGCTGGTAATAGCTTATCCAAAGTGACTACTCTCCCTACAATGTGCATGATAATCAAGGTGGGTCATTTCCAGCACAAATACAGGTTTTCTCACCCCCCCCCACCCCCATACATACACAAACTCACTCTCCTGCTGGCAATAGCTCATCCAAACTGACCACTCTCCTTACAATGTGCATGATAATCAAGGTGGGCCATTTCCAGCATAAATCCAAGTTTAACCAGAACGTCGGGGGGGGGGGGGGTAGAAAAAAACAAGGGGAAATAGGCTACGTCTAATTTAAGCACATCATCTCGTGAAGTGATTTTAATGGGGAACTTTTAAAATCTGTTATGCTTACTAGGAGGTGGTAAAGTTGACACTGAATCTGAAACTGAAACATTTAAATAGAAGAGCTCCAGCCAGCATTCCTGTGAAATGCAGTTTGAAACTTGGCATAACACACATCTCAGCTAAGCACAATATTAATATTCCACATACATCCACAAGGGTTTGTTACAAAAGATACACATTCAGTCTCTTCCAGCTGTTTCCTAAATAACTCTGTTTGTCTTCCAGCATACTTACATACCTAGGGTTAATCATTTGTATTATGGTAATACCTAGAGGCCCTAGCCCCATTGTGCTAAGCCCTGTACAAACATGTTGCAGAGAAGGTCTCTGTCCCAAAGAGCTTCCCAACTAACACTATAGATAGTGGGGAAGGAATACAATGAACAGACAAGGGGAGCAAAAGATAATAATGAGACAATTTAGATCAGTATAATAAGCAGTAATTATAGCACACCAGCTGCCTAAACATTAGAAAACATAAGAAAACATTCCTTTTCTTCCTCCCACCCTCAAATAGTATAATGTCTTAAGCTGCTACTGAGTAATGACCCACGATTATTATTCTTTAGCTCAAGAAAACACTGTGACACAGAGAACAAAGATAGAATTTTAAATGACATTTAGAGTTTAAACAATGTTGTCCATTAGAGGTAACAAAACATAATAAGAAGTCAGATACAAGGCACTATCCTCTAAATTTAGTTTAGAGTGTGTATTAATCCTGTTAGTGATAGAGCCACAAAAGGGAGTAAGTAGGGATAGCTTTATTCAGTTAGAGTAATTAAAGTGTTGTCAAAGCTTAAGACAATCATGTTGTCAAGGTTTTGATCAATGAAATTCATATTGTCCATATATATATTTACCCAATCTAACTTTCAATAAAGTAGAAACTTTTAAACATGATGGTTCAAGAGGGACAGAAGCTACAATTGTTTCTACATGCAGCTAGTAAATGTAGTGGATTTCCTAACAGAAGATGGAAAAAGTGAAATAGGACACTATGTGCTAGTGAATTTGTATTCTTCTAACCCTAACAAAGAAACACATGTGAATACGTAGCTGATCCACAAAAAGCAAAGCAAAAATTTCTCAAAATAAAACAGCAGGAAGATGATACAAAATAGTTACTATTTCTGTAATCTAAGAGTGAACAAAAAATACCAATTACTGTATAAAGTTACTTTTCAGTTTTACATGTGATCTCCTGGGATAAACTAAATAATGCTGTCTAATGCTGTAATTTAATATGCAAGCACATAAAACAAAATATTAAAAGAACTACAGTGGCAGAGGTCTCAATTGAAGATTAGCTCCCAGTGGGAATGTTAAGTTCTTGCTGGTAATCACAGATCTAAAAAGCCAAAATAGAACATTTTACTTTTGCTGATCTGAGGATTTCATATTCTACTTGCAGTGTTTCCAGTGATAACTGGATCATATTTAATTTACAAAAACACAGAGATTTATTTAGTAAAATAGAAAATTAATCCGTGAAAATTGCTCTGTATCTTGTAACATTGTGCCTAAAAGCTGTGGAGGCTCATTATTTAAGGTACAGTTGTTTCTTTATAGTTTTAAAAAACACCTGATTTTTTAAATATGTAAAAGTAGAAAGACAGAATTTGACTTGTCCATCCACACCAGTAGGATACCATCTCAATCCTCAGGGTTATCATCCCAAATTTGCAACAATACAATCAAACCTCAAAAACACATAGCAAAATATACAGTAGACTAAAGCGATGTCTGCAGTGCACCACAGTGCGGATGATGGGGATGTGAATTGCAATGCACACCAAAGTGATGGTTTGTAGCTGCCCTGTGCTAGCATGAACTAAAAGGTGCCGAGTTCACATTAACGTAGTCCTTTCAAACAGGATTATGTTAATGTGAACTAGGTATCTTTTAGTTCGTACCAGCAGCATCCACATGGAGCAGTTCGAGTATCACACTTTGGTGTGTGCTCAAATTCATAGCCCCATAGTCCAAACAGGCTCACAGCCTGAGAAGCACTGTTATAAAAGATAGATAATAAGTATCAGCTGGTCACCTTGTTCATCCTTTGGCCAGTGCAGGATATTTCTCTGCGGTACAGCATTTAATGGTTTCTACAGTTGACTTTTAAATAACTCTGACATTCCTTGAATACTTTTGGTGGTTTAATGGATTGCACTCTTAGGCAATCTTTCCCATCCTAAAGTTATTTTGATTTCATCCTACCAGCCCTAGTTATACCCAAGGCTCAAGGTGGCAGCTGGCAAAAGCCATGAAGGGATCAGGAGGGGACTTCAGCAGTCACCAGGGGAAGGAACACCATGGGAAGGGTCTTGAGATGAGTGTCACCACTTGGCTTCCAGTACAAAACCATGTATGAGGAAATGGAATACAAGGAAAGTGAACATTTTCATTAGCAAAGGGTTGCCAACCCTCCAGGATTTCCCTGGAGTCTCATCAGAAATTAAAGATTAATCTTTAATTAAAGATTATGTCATGTGATGAAATCTCCAGGAATACATCCAACCAAATTGGCAACCCTACTAACAAACCCCATTTATTTTCTGATTCTACAAGAGTAACACTATTGAAAATTACAGTTAAGAAATGAAATTGAAAGATAATTGTTGGTACAAAGCTCCAGGACAGGATTAAATTCTAATCCTAAATCTTCTTATCTTGCTCTCATTTAAAAGCTAAATACAATTATCTTGTACTACGTGCAACCCTTCACAAAAATACAGTGGTTTCCATGAAAAAGGCACACTTACTGTCGTTATTACACAGTGGTATCAGAGAATTTCAGTTATTTCCTATTCTGTGTATGGGGGAGAAGTGCAATATTGCCGATATTGAATGCTACCTGTAGATCTTTAACAGTTTACAATTTAAACTTCAGTGAACGCTAATTATAGGTAACTATTGGCAACTTGATACCTCGTTTTCTGGGTATCCAACTTCATACCTGAGGTCTGATTTGCAGAAGTTCTGAACACGCACAGCTGCAGCGGAGGTCAATGGGAGCTGTGCTCAGGGCTGCATCGAGCAAAATCTGAAACTGAGGCCTCCTCACCCTCCCCGTCCTGAAATTAAAGCTCTCCATCGATGGAGGCAGCCAGGCCAAACTTGAGTGGTGCTGCGGTCCCACGTGCCAGGTCACAGTGCTACTCACTCAAATCACAGGGGCTTGGGGGCCCTCTACAACTGGTGTCCAAGGCAAACTGCCCCTTTTGTCCCCGGACGGTGCTGGCTGTGCGCTATAATGCTAAATTATCTGGAAAATTAGTGCTTGTATATCAAATTGGCACCCACAATTACGGAATATTTTTGACTCTAATCTCTCTAAGCCTCAGCCCCCCCATTGATAAAATGAGTATATTGATGTCCCTTCATAGCACAGGGAGGTTGTGAAAATAAACTAATGTTTGTGAAGCATTATTATAGTGGTGAGCACCATAGAAAAGTCCATGATGAAATAAATAATTCTGTCGTCAGAGCAGGGACTGAATAGCGTAAATAAGGCGTAGGGAGTATTGAATAGCTGCTCATTTAGTGAGCACCAACCATCCTGTGAACTGAATGAGGCAGGGATCCTATGGAAAAAATAATATGTGAGCATGTAATTAAATACTGTATCATAATGCATATGCACAAAGTGACTGAATTTAGGTTCCACAGGCAACTAACTTTTGAGTGTTTGAGTTTGCAACCTTAATAATGTTCTTTTAATTTAGTTTGTGTGTGTGTGTGATATAATTACAGTGAGCTATAATAGCCATCCTACAGAATGCCATGTGGTAGGGGAAAGTCAAATGGAGATTTCAGGAAGTTAAAACTCAGAATTTCTGTCAAATCTTGGGTTTGAAGACAAGTATGTGGGAGGGATGTCAATGGGCCATGGAGGGGGCAGGGATTTTACCTTTCTAGCAGTGCCTGCATCAGTGCAACTTCAGCAGAGCTGGACCAATATAACAGATTATTTGGCCCTTTATTCTTTAACTGTTCTATGTGCATCAGTAATGCAAGCTTCTTATTAGAATGAAAGCACCAAGGACATAAAATATGCCATCTAATAATTTTATTTTTGTTTACACTTTTCTTTCTACGGCTGCATACATTGTAGAAATCGGGTTTCTATGATACACAGAACTTATGGTAAGCAAATGGTACTGCAGTATACTTAATTATTCTACTATCAACCATCCTTTATATAGATATCAAGTATTATTAGAGTTGAAGCACTGCTCTGACGAAAAATAACTGGTACGAATAAGTGGGAAAAAAGATGTGTCTTCTCTGCGGAGAGGCAGCTATCCTAATTTACTGTTAATGGAAACTTGGAAGGGTAAGTGGCTTAGGAAGTGAAATGTACGTACCTCCAGAGGTTTATCAGAAAGATTAATCTAATAAACATATTGTAGATCAGAAAGGCGGGGGGCGGGGAGATATACCCTAACTTAAACCAGGAAAGAACACTAATTTCAATGTGAAACAAGCACACAGAAATATGGCTAGTCCTTGGTACCTGAATAGCAGTGCTGAAAGAGAGTCAGAGGCATAAGGGAAAATCTGCACTAATAGCATACAGATATTTTGTCAGGTAAACACCACAGCTGGATATAAATCTAATTAAAACAGCTTGTGTGGGGAGTGCACTCTGCAGATGCCAAGAAAGCAATAACAAATGATATTATTAGTATTAATGAAGTCAGCTTGTACTATTTATAATGTAAATATAATTTGAATTTAAAAATTGCCTCGTTGGCAGAACAGAGGTAAAATTTCCATCCATCATGCTTTAAAATAGACTAATCACATAATATATTCTTAGTAACCACAAATGAAAGGCTTCTTTACGCAGAGATGATTAATACTAGTCAGAAAAATGTCAAGTATTTTCCTTTTGTATAAAAACATTTTATCTAAAACACAAATATTCTGGCCTGAATAATGAAGTGCTGAAAGTTAAGCTAATGAATAATATATAGTTATTCTCGCAGTGATTAACACCTTTAGAAAAATGCAGAAGAAACATGATTACATTTGATTTTTAGGCTTCTTTGAGCCACTACATAGTGAGGAATCGAATCTCGTAAAACTAGTGGCTCTATTTTGAATATTCTAAAACCTTATTATAGTCCATAATATGGAAATCAAGCTGCACAGCTGTGTATAAGAAGCCACCAGTGGAATCAATCCTGAAGCATTGGTTCCACTTTGATCATGAATGTTTGGCTTTATTTGTTACACAACAGATACTTTAATAAACCGAAAAGGGATGGCAGAGAGGAAAGTTTAAGAAAGGTCTCTTTAAGGTGGGGTGCATCTGCACTCTTTTTTTTAACCTTAGAAATATAGGAAATGTTGAGTTTGATCTTCCTAGGTGGTGTTGGCGAAGTCCTTGGTGGTCATGAGGGTAGCTTGTGAACTTCCTTGGCCCTAATTTGAAGGAATATGGTACTGAATATATAACAGAAACATATCTTCTACCAAGGGTTTCTAAGGCATTTCAGTTAAATAGGTGTAAATAAAAGACAGTTTTAAATAATCAGAATACAAATTAGTTTCCCCCTTGTAGCAGGGCAGTCACCCCACTCCGGAGAGAAAAGGGTAGGCTGACTGGGGAAGCAGCTGGGGCCCGCCCCAATCAGGCCACAGCTTGCCCTATAAATGGGCTGTGAGTGAGGGGCTAAGTCAGTCTCTCTAGCTATAGAGAGAGAAAGATGTGGCTGTCTGGGAGAGACAGAGACAGACCAAGGGAAAGGCAAGAGGAGCTGGGGAGCTCCAGCCTGGTAACTCCCCAGGCTGCAGGACTTGTGCAAGGCCTACAGAGGTACTGGGGCTGCAGAGGTGTAGCCTGGGGTTAGGCAGAGGCAGCTGGTCCAAACCCCCCTTGCCAGCAATGAGTGGTTTACAGATAGCAGTCTGCCCGAGTGAGCTGGGGCTAGATGATGACTGGCAGTAGCCACTGAGGCAAGGTGGGTTTAGGGGGTGGGAGTTCCCCTAGGAGGGGAAAGCCAGAGTGTGGGGGCATTGCCAGGGGGCAGCACCCCAAGGTAAAGGGGCACCAGGGTCTGGGAGGGATATGGGAGGGGGCAGTGGCAGGTGAGACACCAGCCAGCAGGAGGTGCTCCATATGCTGGAAAGCTAATTCCCAAGATGACCAGCAGGTGGTGCTGTGCCTGTGAGTCTTTGCCTTGCTACACCCCTCAACTAATCAGGCTTCACTTGCTTGGTTTGTCTTTTGTAAATCTACTAGTTCTCCAGTAGCCTATTGAGTCTGTCAAAAACAACAAACAAACAAAGCAGTGTAAACAAGATTTGATTTTCTATTACAAAAAAATGTCTGTACCACTGCCTGGCTAAACCCAGCTAGTGTTAAGCTCCTTCTCTGTGCTGCTTGGGAGCTTGAGCTGACGGCTGTGCCTTCTAGTAAGGGAAGCCATAAACCTTCAAAGGTTCTATGCTTACTTTGGACAAACGTTTGTTCTGTTTAAGCCATTTGAACCTAATCAGGGATTATGCAGAAAATGACTAAGTGGGAATTTTAGTAGAGGCAACATAAGATCAGGCAAGAAAACATAGCCTCTTTTTTTCCTGCTCTGATAAATAATTCTCTCAAATGGGAATGAGAATCATTCATAGCAGTCTTCAGTAGCAATAAGTGGTCTGTCTTCTTGCATGCCAAGCTTCATGAGAAGGAAAGTCCTAGAAGCTGGTATTTGTGATATATATATATGGCAATATCCCAGACAACCCTTATGGAATTACTGTAAATACTTTTGGGGTATTTATTAGTTATTGTGGAATTGTATGTAATTTCTCTAGGAGATGTGACTAATGAAATCTCTGGGAGGTGTTGGGAACTTCAAAGGACTTTTTGGTATAACATGGGTGAAGTGGATTTCCTGGGAAAATCTTGGGGGTGAAGGGAATGCAAATGACACTTCTCCCTTTTTGAAGCTTCACCTTGAGCAGATAACCACTGTCTGGCTAATTAGCTACTCAGGGTCTCTTCCAAGGCCCAAAAGGGATAAATGAGTGATTCCCAGAGCCATGAATGTGCTTGTACTCAGTTGAAGCTGCAATGAACTGGTGACCACAGGAAAAACCCCTGTGTGGGCTTTGAAAGACTAATCACCAACCAGACACTCTTCTGGAGTGAAAGGGTGACCTCTGGTAAGCTTATTAGCATGCATGTGGGTTCTTGTTTTTAATATGTTTTGTCTGTAATGTTTTTATCTTAAAACTGTGCTTACTTAGGAAGAGTTGTGTAGTAACTTACACCTATAGCAATTGTGTACTTTTGCTGAAGAGAAGGCAAAAGAAGCCTGCCTAGGCAGCTTGTCTCTTGCTGGGATATCACAGGAAAGTCAGGCGACTGGGCAACCTGGAAATACCCTAGTCAGAAGGGAGGGGAGGGATAGCTCAGTGGTTTGAGCATTGGCCTGCTAAACCCAGGGTTGTGAGTTCAATCTTTGAGAGGGCCATTTAGGGATCTGGGGCAAAAATTGGGGCTTGGTCCTGCTTTGAGTAGGGGGTTGGACTAGATGACCTCCTGAGGTCCCTTCCAACCCTGATATTCTATGAGTGAGATGCAGGCCTCCACCCAAGAGAGACAATGGCTGGGGACCTGGAAGTGGGTGCCTTTGCTGGATCATAGAGGGGCAATTTGCCCTGAACTATGACAGTATTGCACTACTATTTGGATACTCAGGGATAGTGAACAGTGAAGCAGTATCTTTTCCCCAGACCCTTTTAACATTCTGATTATATCAGATATTTTATAATAGTTGCCATGGCTTACAATTCTATCATCATCATGAAGACAGTTGCCAACTTGAGACTCAGCAAACTCTGGTAAACCTAAGGGCTTGTCCACAGTTAAAATGCTGCAGGGGCACAGCTGCAGCTGGGCTGCTGTAGCCCTTCAGTGAAGACATTGCTCATACTGATGGGAGGGGTTCTCCCGTCAGTGTAAGTAATCTACCTCCCCAAGAAGGGTAGCTAGGTCAACAGGAGAATTCTCCCATCGACTTAACGCTATCTAAACCAGTGGTTAGGTTGGTTTACCTGTGTTGCTCAAGGGTGTGGATTTTTCACATCCCTGAGCAATGTAGTTATACCGACCTAATTTCCTAGTGTGGACCAGGCCTATGTCTGCTAAGCTGTAAGTACGAGTGAGTAAACAAACTATGCCTGACCTTATTTCAAGTCCTATATCGTTTCCTTATTAAAATGTTGAAAGTCAAAGGAAACTTCATCTAAAAAACCCACCACTTCCATGCCAGCCACCTTAACTGAGCTTTGTATTTTGCAAAAAAATATTGAGCCTAATACTTCACTGAAGTCAGTGGCGTTGTGCCTATTTACACTGGCATTGAATTGACCAATAGATCCCAGTCCTACCCTCCAATCAATACAAGTACTAACAAGTAGTAGTTGCAACCATCTATCTGAAGACAAAATTGGACCTATAGAGTTTTAAATGGCCCACAGGACTTCTTTGCTTCTCCCAGCATAAACCACAACCAAAAGTTGAATGGTCATGTCTTCTAATTGTTCTCAGACGGACAATGCCCTCACAGAATGTCAACTAGCTTATTAGATGGCACATTTATAGATTAGGAAACATGCCCATCTTTTTCAAAATGCACTTTCATGAACTGACCCTTTTGTGTGCTGCTGTAGACTTTTTATAAGCAGATTGGCAGAATGCCCAGTCAATAAACATTATATTCAATTATAACTAACTTGCTTGCTGAAGACCTTTATTACAACTGCCCACAGGCAGAGAAGGTACTCCCTTAAACCAGCTCTGACTGAGCTGCTGACAGAGGGTCAGTTCACAGAAATGTCATAAGTTCTACTGTAGGTCAAATGTCTGTTTGTTTAACTGATATTAGACAGCTTTAAAAGAGCCAATGACTGATTGCTGTTCAGAGGTGTGGGGAATGTACAGAGTTGAACCTGAATTAGCCAAACATCACTCTTCCAATCCCCTCTGCTGTCCAGAAGGGGGTTATTTTCCCAAGGTGTGGGAGCATGTTCAAGCAGCCTGGGCAGAACCTTTTAGGCATCCCAGAATATATGAAGTATCTTGCTGAAATGAGTTGTTGCTGGAGTATTGAATAGAGCTGCTGGATTTATCCCCCTCCCTACAAAAATTCTTGTAGGTATCTGCATGTCACACAGTAATGTATTTCAAAGGCCAAAAAACAAATGTTCTTCAGTATTATCTTTATGACCCTGGGATAAGTCATCCTTAGGGTGACAAGACAGCAAACATGAAAAATTGGGATGTAGGGAGGGAGGGGAAATAGGAGCCTATATAAGAAAAAGACCCCAAAATTGGGACTGTCCCTATAAAATTGGGACATCTGGTCACCCTAGTCATCCTTGACAGGGCCGGTTCAGCAATATACATAGACAGGATAAACCACACTAGGGGCAGCGAGATCTCTCCCCATATCCCTTTGAAAATGTCACCCTATATCAACGTGTGTTTAAACGTGCCCAAGAGGCTTAGGACTTATGTTTAGGCACTTTTGAAAATTCCACCCATGGGGTGTGCATGTGTGTATACACACATATATAGAACAATTTTTAAAATGTGCTAACATTACTGTAGCCTAGTTAGGCACTCAAAGGTCTGGAAACGACAAAGGAAGGATTCGCAAAAAGAAAAGGAGGACTTGTGGCACCTTAGAGACTAACCAATTTATTTGAGCATAAGCTTTCGTAAGCTACAGCTCACTTCATTGGATGCATACTGTGGAAACTGCAGAAGACATTCTATACACAGACCATGAAACAATACCTCCTCCCACCCCACTCTCCTGCTGGTAATAGCTTATCTAAAGTGATCACTCTCCTTACAATGTATATGTATGATAATCAAGGTGGGCCATTTCCAGCACAAATCCAGGTTTTCTCACCCTCTCCCCACACACAAAAACTTTATTACCAGCAGGGGAGGGAGGAGGTATTGTTTCATGGTCTCCGTGTATATAATGTCTTCTGCAGTTTCCACAGTATGCATCCGATGAAGTGAGCTGTAGCTCACGAAAGCTTATGCTCAAATAAATTGGTTAGTCTCTAAGGTGCCACAAGTACTCCTTTTCTTTTTGCGAATACAGACTAACACTGCTGTTACTCTGAAACCTGTCATTATGAAAGGAAGGATTGGTTTTTTTGCATTTGTGCATATGCATTCTGAAACAGTCTTTGGTAGTTGTATAATCACATCTTTTCTTATGGAATATATTATAAAATAATACAATATGCAACTATTCTTCTAAACATTGTACAGGGGCATAATATCTTGTGTAACTCTTCCCATACCAGAGTCCATGAAAATCATATACAAAAGGTGCTGACAACTCAAATATTAATAGCCTGATTTTTCAAAGGTACTGAGCACCCAAACTCCAGTTAATCTCCATGAGACTGGAGGACTTCAAGCCCTTCTGAAAATTGAGGAAGCTGCATGCAAAGATTTATGCATAAAGGGACATTCTGCAGCATGCTCAGCAGCTCCCATTGTTTTCAAGGCATTGGGCCTGAAGTGCAGTGTTAAATCAAGATACTGAAATTTTATTGTGTGTTACAGCTTCAAGCCAAGGACTTTGATTAAGTGAATCAATGACATGTTAGCAGTTATAGTCAGACAGGTTTGGGTCTACTGTATAATATGGTTACATGCTATTAGTGTATGCTTTATCCGTTAACAATCTTATCTAAGGAAATGAGTTTTGTAGTCTCAGTTTTGTCTGCATGAAATGCCATCTGATAGAGCTGATAGAGGGAAAGATCTGAGGTTTGGAGATGCAGGTGGAAAGTCTGATTGAGTTTAGGAAGGAGTTTGAGCAGATTATGGAGCAAAGACATGAGGTATTTGAAGGGAAAAACTCAGACTTGCAGATGGAAGCCGGGCTGGGGAATTCTGAGGGGAGACTGGGTGAGGAAAGTAGTCAGTGGAAGCATGTGACTAAAAGAACCAGGCAGAGGAAAAGATGGGCTAGTGAAGGAGAAATAGTGCTCAAGAACATGTTTGCAGAGTTGGAAAATGAAGAAGGGGCTCAGCAGGTGGTCGCTGAAGGTGGAAGGGCGAGGAAGAAGAGAAGAGCAGCTAGTCCTATAGGAAAAGGGGAAGAGTCAATGGAGATTACACCAAATATGAGCCCCAGGAGGATACAGGATGGGTTAAAGAGGATTACAAGGGAGAATAGGAATGGAAAGAACTTGCAGCCAGAGGGAACGGGGATAGACTGGAGAATAGCACCGTCACCAGGAAAAGGCAGGTCTATGTGATTGGGGACTCTTTACTGAGAAGAATAGACAGGCCTGTAACCAGAGCTGATCCAGAGAAGAATAGACAGGCCTGTAACCAGAGTTGATCCAGAGAATAGGAGGGTGTGCTGTCTTCCAGGTGTTAAGATACAGGATGTCGACCTGAGATTGAAAAGGATTCCAAAGGGAGCAGGAAAGAATCTCCTAATTATCCTTCATGTGGGAACAAATGATACAGCTAGATTCTCACTGGAAAGTATTAAGGGAGACTATGCTAGGCTGGGGAAGATGGTTAAGGAAATTGAGGCTCAAGTGATCTTTAGTGGGATTTTGCCTGTTCCTAGAGAAGGGCAACAAAAGTGTGACAAGATTATGACTATCAACAGATGGCTTAGGCAGTGGTGCTCTAAGGAGGGCTTTGGGATGTGGGGCCACTGGGAGGCATTCATGGAGAGAGGACAGTTCTCTTGGGATGGACTTCATCTGAGTAGGGAAGGAAATAGACTTCTATGATGGAGGCTGGCACAACTGATTAAGAGAGCTTTAAACTAGGAATTTGGGGGAGATGGTTGGGACATGTCCAGGTAATCTCCATGCTGGATTTTAGCATTGAGAGGGAAGAAAACAAAGTAAGAAAGGATACAGCCGTGGGTAGGAGGAAGGGCAGTGTAGATACCAGTCTAATAGGTTATACTGGCTGTAGAATGACCGTGCCTAATAGGGTACAGAATGTGAGCGAGGCCAAACAGCAAAAATTAAGATGTTTGTACACCAATGCGAGGAGCCTAGGTAACAAAATGGAGGAACTAGAGCTACTGGTGCAGCAAGTGAAACCAGATATTATAGGAATAACAGAAACATGGTGGAATAGTAGTCATGACTGGACTACAGGTATTGAAGGGTATGTGCTGTTTAGGAAAGACCAAAATAAAGGTAAAGGTTGTGGAGTAACATTGTATATCAATGATGAGATAGAATGTAAAGAAATAAGAAGCGATGGAATGGATAAGACAGTCTGTCTGGGCAAAAATTACATTGGGGAAGAAAACTATTAGAGCCTCCCCTGGGATAGTGCTTGGGGTGTGCTATAGACTGCCGGGATCTAATTTGGATATGGATAGAGCCATTTCTAATGTTTTTAATAAAGTAAATACTAATGGAAACTGCATGATCCTGGGAGACTTTAACTTCCCAGATATAGACTGGAGGACGAGTGCTAGTAATAATAATAGGGCTCAGATTTTCCTAGATGCGATAGCTGATGGATTCCTTCATCAAGTAGTTGCTGAACCAACTAGAGGGGTTGCCATTTTAGATTTGGTTTTGGTGAGTAGTGAGGACCTCGTAGAAGAAATGGTTGTAGGGGATAATCTTGGTTCAAGTGATCATTAGCTAATTCAGTTCAAACTGAACGGAAGGATTAACAAAAATAAATCTGCAACTAGGGTTTTTGATTTCAAAAGGGCTGACTTTCAAAAATTAAGGGAATTAGTTAGGGAAGTGGATTGGACTGAAGAATTTATGGATCTAAAGGTAGAGGAGGCCTGGGATTACTTTAAATCAAAGCTGCAGAAGCTATCGGAAGCCTGCATCCCAAGAAAAGGGAAAACAATGTATAGGCAGGAGTTGTAGACCAAGCTGGAGGAGCAAGCATCTCAGAGGGGTGATTAAGAAAAAGCAGAAAGCATACAGGGAGTGGAAGAAGGGAGGGATCAGCAAGGAAATCTACCATATTGAGATCAGAACATGTAGGGATAAAGTGAGACAGGCTAAAAGTCAAGTAGAGTTGGACCTTGCAAAGGGAATTAAAACCAATAGTAAAGGGTTCTATAGCCATATAAATAAGAAGAAAACAAAGAAAGAAGTGGGACCGCTAAGCACTGAGGATGGAGTGGAGATTAAGGATAATCTAGGCATGGCCCAATATCTAAACAAATACTTTTCCTCAGCCTTTAATAAGGCTAAAGAGGATCTTAGGGATAATGGTAGCATGACAAATGTGAATGAGGATATGGAGGTAGATATTACCATATCTGAGGTAGAAGCGAAACTGAGACAGCTTAATGGGACGAAATCAGGGGGCCCAGATAATCTTCATCCAAGAATATTAAAGGAATTGGCACCTGAAATTGCAAGCCCATTAGCAAGAATTTTTAATGAATCTGTAAACTCAGGAGTTGTACCATATGATTGGAGAATTGATAACATAGTTCCTATTTTTAAGAAAGGGAAAAAAGTGATCCGGGTAACTATAGGCCTGTTAGTTTGACATCTGTAGTGTGCAAGGTCTTGAAAAAATTTTTGAAGGAGAAAGTAGTTAAGGACATTGAGTCAATGGTAAATGGGACAAAATACAACATGGTTTTACAAAAGGTAGATCGTGCCAAACCAACCTGATCTCCTTCTTTGAGAAAGTAACAGATTTTTTAGACAAAGGAAACGCAGTGCATCTAATTTACCTAGATTTCAGTAAGGCGTTTGATACCGTGCCACATGGGGAATTATTAGTTAAATTGGAAAAGATGGGGATCAATATGAACATTGAAAGGTGAATAAGGAATTGGTTAAAGGGGAGACTACAATGGGTCCTAATGAAAGGTGAACTGTCAGGCTGGAGGGAGGTTACCAGTGGAGTTCCTCAAGGATCAGCTTTGGGACTGATCTTATTTAATCTCTTTATTACTGACCTCGGCACAAAAAGTGGGAGTGTGCTAATAAAGTTTGTGGATGATACAAAGCTGGGAGGTATTGCCAATTTAGAGAAGGACTGGGATATCATACAGGAGGATCTGGATGACCATGTAAACTGGAGTAATAGTAATAGGATGAAATTTAATAGTGAGAAGTGTAAGGTTATGCATTTAGGGATTAATAACAAGAATTTTAGTTATAAGCTGGGGATGCATCAATTAGAAGTAATGGAAGAGGAGAAGGACCTTGGAGTATTGGTTGATCATAGGATGACTGAGCCACCAATGTGATATGGCTGTGAAAAAAGCTAATGCAGTCTTGGGATGCATCAGGAGAGGTATTTCCAATAAGGATAAGGAGGCTTTAGTACTGTTATACAAGGCACTCGTGAGACCTCACCTGGAATACTGTGTGCAGTTCTGGTCTCCCATGTTTAAGAAGGATGAATTCAAACTGGAACAGGTACAGAGAAGGGCTACTAGGATGATCCGAGGAATGGAAAACTTGCCTTATGAAAGGAGACTCAAGGAACTTGGCTTGTTTAGCCTAACTAAAAGAAGGATGAGGGGAGATATGATTGCTCTCTATAAATATGTCAGAGGGATAAATACTGGAGAGGGAGAGGAATTATTTAAGCTCCGTACCAATGTGGACACAAGAACAAATGGATATAAACTGGCCACCAGGAAGTTTAGACTTGAAATTAGACAAAGGTTTCTAACTATCAGAGGAGTGAAGTTTTGGAATAGCCTTCTAAGGGAAGCAGTGGGGGCAAAAGATCTATCTGGCTTTAAGATTAAACTCGATAAGTTTATGGAGGAGATGGTATGATGGGGTAACATGATTTTGGTAATTAATTGATCTTTAAATATTCATGGTAAATAGGCCTAATGGCCTGTGATGGGATGTTAGTTGGGGTGGGATCTGAGTTACTACAGAAAATTCTTTCCTGGGTATCTGGCTGGTGAATCTTGCCCATATGCTCCAGATTTAGCTGATGGCCATATTTGGGGTCGGGAAGGAATCTTCCTCCAGAGCAGACTGGAAGAGGCCCTGGAGGTTTTTCGCCTTCCTCTGTAACATGGGGCACAGGTCACTTGCTGGAGGATTCTCTGCTCCTTGAAGTCTTTAAACCACAATTTTGAGGACTTCAATAGCTCAGGAGTGGGTAGGTGAGATTCTATGGCCTGCGTTGTGCAGGAGGTCAGACTAGATGATCATAATGGTCCCTTCTGACCTTAGTATCAATCTATAAACTGTACCTGTCTTTCAGTCTTGGGGAATATTACAGTATTTGCGTAATTGAAATCAATGAGAGGTAGATGCCTAGATGCTTTTGAAAATTCTACTAGGTACCTACCTGCATCTTTAGAAGCTTAAATACCATCTAAAAATCTGGCCCATAGTTCTTAGTTTAAAAAAAAAAAAAGAGCCCCCCACAACTTCCCATCCCCAAATGATGTTACCAAATCCAACCAACCTCTCTCAGTATTTCAATCAAACAACTGCCTCCCTTCAGTCAGGACATCAAGAATGACCTGGAGAAATTCCTTCAGTGTTATCCCTAAGGTCTATGAATACGGGCACTGATGGATCTAAAAAAGGGAGCCAGTTTCTTCATATCAATCCTGTTCTTAGAGACACCTTTTTTTTTTTTTCTTGTCTCCATTATCGTATCTGCTTGGGGTCCCCACCCCCAGTATAACATTTCTTTGTTATGTTCTGCATGTCAGTTTGTTAGTGCACTATATAGAGTAACAATTACTCTCCTACATGTATTAGTGCTAAAACAACTCCTCTATAATTTGAAAATTAGCACCAAGGCCTAGAAGGTAGCCAGAGAAGGCAGGAAGAAGCATATTTTTCTCTATTGAGGATTCATGTATAATATAACAACATGAAAAATGAATCTGGCTATAGACTCAGACTTTAAGGCCAGCAGGGGCCATCAAGATCATCTAATCTGACCTCCTGAACATTGCAGGCCCTAGAACCTCATCCACCCACTCCTGTAATAGACCCATAACCTCTGGCTGAATTACTGAAGTTTTCAAATCATGATTTAAAGACTTCAAGTTACAGAGCATCCCCACTTACACTAGTTTAAACCTGCAGATGACCCACACCTCATGGTGAAGAGAACCCCCCGGAAAACTCCCTGAGGATTTCAGCAAGACCCAACAGCCAGATACCAGGAAAGAATTCTCTCTTGTAATTCAGAGCCCTCCTCATCTACTGTCCCACTTCTGGCTGGTGGGATATTTGCTACTAGCAGTGGCAGACTAGCTACATGCCATTGTAGGCAGTCCCATCATACCATCCCCTCTATAAATTCATTGAGCTCAGTTTTGAAGCCAGTGGGGGTGCAAAAAAACCAAAAAACCTCACTGCTCTCCTGGGAAGGCTGTTCCAGAACTTCAAAGAATTTCCTCATTGTAAGAGGCTGGGCTCTAGTGAAAAATTGAAATAAGCTAGTACTTCTGTATGGAGTAAGATTTCCTTTCTTGCAGCTACTGTAGACTGAAGTGACCATGCCCTCTCAGGCAGAACCATTCTACAGCATTATCCTTTTTTGCTGACTAGACTTCAGTTATAATAGGAATAGATAATCATAGCAGCATATTACAAGGAGAGCCCATTACGTTCTTTCAGAGCAGGGTCAAAACATGCTAACAGAATGAGGTGTTTCAAATAAATGCTGACAACATGATACATCCAGGTTTTCTTTGGAATGTACTGATCATTATGACTTGGCTAAAGTTAGCCAGCTTATTTATCTTCATGTCTGTTTTACCTGTGTCCGTGGAACAAAGCCAATATCATTTTGGTCAGAGAAACACTGAGGAATCAACTTAACATAATTTTTCAGATTTTTTAGCGAAGATATTGCAAACAAAGGTAATAAAACAAATACTAAATACCCTTTTGAGAGTGTAATCATTGTTAAGTTTAAATGATATTCTTTTCTGTGTCTGTAACAAAATCAGAAGCCTATGTTGTCATTAGGTAAATAACTATAGAACACTCATTCGCTTTTCAGCTTTATCCAAAGGCATGGATGCAAAACTGTGAATGAAGCTTTTATCCTTTGATTCAATATTTCAGAGATGTAGTGTGCTGTAGGTAGTTATAGTCCATGAACACAGTTGGATGATAGAAGTGCATTTGCTTGCAGACTGTGATAATGACCTCCATATGTCACCGAGAAAAACAAAACACAGAAATCACAGAATAATTCTGTCTTTACCAAAAAAACAACCATTGCATGCAATTGTTCATGTTTCATCATAGGTGTACCTAAATAGTCCAATTATCTGAGATCTCCCCTATCCACACATGTAATAGTCTGTCAGCAGGCAGGATCAAACCGGGGACCTCAGTGCATGAGCCTGTTAGCTGTAGGGCAGACTCCTTTTATCTCTCGCTAGGTGATGTCAGATGGGACAGAACACCACACCCAGGAGGTGTGTGGGTTACACACACAGTCCTTTATTTTACACAACATAAAGAACTACCCGTATTTTTCACTATCAGTATTTACAAAAAGTTCTTTTACTTGAATAAAAGCACCAGAAAGTGCAATTAACAGAAAATGGGATTGGAAAGAGGGCAGGAGGGAACCAAATCCCATTTTCCAGGCTCTGCACAGTTTCTACAGATTTTTGTAAATCCAGTGGACTGTGTTCACTCCTGCCCTCTTCCTTCTGTTTTACATTAAGTAAAAACACACGAGTAGATGCAGTTAAAGTACAGCATCACGTTGCCTCAGGACTCCACATTGAATTCTGGGGGATTCAGGCCGACTTGCTTCTGGTATTCCAGAGGAGCACACAGTGTCCTTTTTGCAGGAAATATTATGCATTTTCCCCCATCTCCTCAAGAGTGGTCATCTGTGCTGGCTGCTGTGTGTGAAATAACCCTGCCTTCAGCCTTTCTCTTTACAAGAGATGCAAACTTTACACAGTGTCGCCTCTTCTCTCCAGTCGTCCCAGCATCAGGATCCAATGGGGAGGGGAGGTAAAGCTCTATATACCCTGTCCCCCTCTCTCTCATGCATATTCTCTGGGCTAGCCATAATTTATCTTAATTTTCTCTGAGTTTCTTGTGGTGAAAACATCAGCTGGAGTCTGCATGCTATTAAAAGTTACACCCTTTCCATTAGTTTACTCCAATACTGGCTAATTCTAGGACATGAAATGTGTCAAAACTCTTCCAGCTTTAAGAAATCATTTAACCTGTGTGCTTTAAGGTGTAATATTCAACACTAATTTTCAACAACACTAATCTTAAACATGAATCTCGAGGCATGTGGTCAAATGTTATGTAACTTTCCCCATGTCCCCAACTGTACTCCCCATTTTCTCTCTCACTTACCTGTTATTGCTTGAGGTAAATGAATGCAAAGTTTTAATAGTGAGAGTACTTAACCATTGTAACAATTTACCAAAGGTTATAGCGGATTCTCCATCACTGGCAATTTTTAAACCAAGATTGGATGTTTGAACATATCTTTAGAAGTCAAACAGGAGTTAATTCAGAGAAATCCTATGGCCTGGGTTATGAAGGAGGTAAGACTTGATGATGACATTTGTCCTGCCTGGCCTTATGTATGAACTGATAACATCTTGGTGGTTCCTGCCCCCTAGGCAAGAGTAGCCAGTGTAGGGTTGATTTTTGGTAGGCCAGATTTTGAATCTACGTTAGATTAATAGTGCAACAGATTTATTTTCACTGTAGGATTTTCTTTTATTATTTTGAGTATTGAGCTTACACTTTCTGAGACCATTTGAAATGCAGAAGAAGGCTGTAGGGCCAGAGTCTTCTCCCCATTTCATGGGTGAACCATATAACTGAGGGAAGAATTGGACTTAAGTAACTACACTCCCCACAGTGCAGTACATGGCATATCTTTGTTTATGCCCCAGATCTCCATTCGTAGAGTAAGAGTGGGAATTTCTCTAGCTGTCCAATAGCACTGAAGCATATTTGATTAGGTTAACCTGTTCCTTCAGACAGCAAGTACAGTCACTCCCCTGCATCTTTAAACACAGCTACCATAAGCACAATTTGATGCTCAGCATTACAGCTGCTATAAATGCCACAGAGAATTAAGTTAAATATCTGAAGTGCTTTACCATTGTTTCAGTGCCGTGACTAAAGTAAAGCACTTCAGATATTTAACTTAATTCTCTGTGGCATTTATAGCAGCTATAATGCTGAGCATTAAATTGTGCATATGGTAGCTGTGTTTAAAGATGCAGGGGAGTGACTGTACTTGCAGTAAATCTACTTCCTTCATCATTTCCTTTTAGTGCATGTATCAATTATCTTATATATTACCAGGGAAGTCATTTGTGCTATCATCCTGCCTAAAGCAGTAGTGTTGATTTATATAATCTGCAAATTGTGTAATATCCTGATCCAAAAGCCATTGAAGTTAATGGAAAGACTCCCATTGACTTCAATGAGCTTTGGATCCGGCTCTAAGAAAATATAAGGTTTAAAAAAAACAAACCCTCAACATGAAATGAGGCCAGTTTCGCTGCAGAGCCTGAAATAATAAAATCAGTCTTTGAACCTGGCAGAGAGATGAATGGAAGTGCTTAAATGAGTTTCTTGGGTATGTTCATTATAATAAGTAAAACAAAGGGATCCAGTGTAAATTATGTGTGGAGGACTCCCCAAGGGACTCTCATCAGATGTGTAATGTTGTTCCTGAATCCAGTCAGTACTGGGCAATGCAATGTGGTTCTGACCTCATTCACTAATTTCACCATATTCAAGGATAGAATACAAAACAGAACAAAATACTGTTGGGAAACGAATCACTGATATAAGTACAAGAGAAGATACAAGAATGTGAGTGACTCAGTAGCCCCTTCAAAATATTGTTATAAAGGGAAATCCTGATCCTATTAAGTCAAGAGGAGTTTTGCCGTTTATTTCAGTGAAGCAGAGTTTTACCCAGGGTTTCTAAGGATATGTCTACACATCTTACACTGCAGTGGCACAGCTGTGTAGTGCTTCAGTGTAAAACCTACTACCGCAATGGGAGGGATTCTCCCGTCGGCATAGATCATTCACCTCCCTGTGAGGCCGTAGCTAAGTTGATGGAAGAATCTTCCAGTGACCTAGCACTGTCTAAACCAGGGGTTAGGTCAGGACAGTTACAATTCTCTGGGGTGTAGATTTTTCACACCCCTGAGAAACATAGCTATACTGACGTAAATTTCTGATGTAGACCAGGCCTAAGATGGGAAGGATGGAATCCAGGGGTGAAATCCTAGCCCCATTGAAATAAATAGCAAAACTCCCTCTGACTTCAGGATATCCCCCTAGGAGTAGGCTATTCCCATGTGGGGATATAAATGAGTTGACAGACTATTTCATCCTAATCCACGTATTTCCAGTAATTATACTTTGATAAGTGAGATGAGAATAAGGCCTGAGAAATCTTTAGCAGCTAGACTTGATTGTATCTGATTAAACTTATGTGAAATCCATTACACAAAGATACATTTAATTAAAGGGAAACTTCTTGCAGCAAAGCTCCCTGGAAAGAATAATAAAGAAACAAACCTATTAAAGCAACACTTCTGTGCACAGACTATATCCATGGCGACATACAGGGAAACACTTTTTTAGCAAGTATCTGATGAAGGGGGATGAGGCTTCAAAAACTAGACTTCTGTTGCCTGAAAACAAAATGCAATGAAAATAATTAAATCATAATTGCGTCAAAATGAATGCTCCTTCCAGGTATCAAGCCAAGATATATGTATTAAAAAGCTGCCAAACCCTCTGAAACCATTAAAGGAACAATCATGCTAAAAGTCTCCTTTCAGTAGAACACGACCAGCAGGCTTCTGCTGTGCATAAAAGGTATGAGTTTTAAGGACAAGTGTTCTAAAAGCCTATGCTGCTGCAATGATTGGGTTTCTCCCCTGTAGCGCTCAGGAGAGGCCAAAAGACCTTCAAGCAATACTACTTGTAAAACTCCACGGCACCTTTGCTAATTACTGTATCACTTCACCTTCTGATGGGACTCCCTGATTATTTTTCATCTGTTAGGGCCCATCTTCCTTATGGGGGTAAGGTGTCCTAAGTTATGCTACTTGAATAACATAGCTGGAGTTGACAGAGGCTGATCTAATACTGCTACAGATGTCATTTTGGGGGGGACAGGGGGGAGGGATAGCTCAGTGGTTTGAGCATTGGCCTGCTAAACCCAGGGTTGTGAGTTCAATCCTTGAGGGGTTCTATTTGGGATCTGGGGCAAAAATTGGGGATTGGTCCTGCTTTGAGCAGGGGCTTGGACTAGATGACCTCCTGAGGTCCCTTCCAAACCTGATATTCTATGATAGCTTAGGTCAACTTACCCCAGTGTCTTCACTGCCCTGCGTCAAAAGGTGCTCTCCGGTCAACTTCCCTTACTCTTGTCGGGGAGCTGGAGTACCAGGGTCAACCGGAGAATGCTCTGATGTCAATTTAGTGGGTCTTCAGTAGACCTGCTAAATTTACCCCTGCTGTGTTGATTGCAGCAGCGACAATCTCCCAGTAGTGAAGACCAGCCCTGAGATGCGCTATTTCCTTAACTACCTCTGTGATACAGCCTCCTGATTTTGTATTTCTTGCTTCTCCCCCCCACATCACTTTTATTCCTGTTATCTTCCTCTTCTGCTGATTCAACTGATATAGTTCCACCATTTAAAAATAAGTCCCCCATGCCTGCCTTCCACAAATCTCTCTAGTTTGTCTCTCCCTATTTCACTTTACATTTCTACTGATCCATCTCCTTAATCCCCACACAAGATCTTTTTCTCTCTCTGGCCCAATAAGTGTTTAACTATTTAGACAAAGATGAACAGCTTCAACGGGAGAGATGGCAAGAGACCTACCCTAGAATATCCAATAACCTCACTCACCTGGAGAGAGTGTGGTTAGGTCACTCACCTGGGAGGTGGGAGAACATAGTTCAAGTCCCTGCTTTAAATCAGGCAGAGTGGGGAGTTGAAAGCTCCCTGAGTGCCCTAAGGGCACTTCCCCAGGGCACGGAGGTGACATGGGCAGCAGACTCAGGGTACATCTGCACTGCAGAATTAATGGACTGTTACTCAAGTGTTGCTCCAACCCCCTTCCCTCCCCCCGCCACACACAATACCCTCTCGCCGCAGTTTAGTGCTTGAAAACTAGGCTAGGTGGCCCAGCTGTGGATACAGGCTAAAGGTTGGGAGCCACTTGCGCTCAGGCTGGTAACCCCCCATTTTGCAGTGAGAACACAGGCTAAAATGGCTCTAGTGCCCATAGTCCTTTAGCACCTTCCCACAATTCCCAGAAGATCAAACACATCCTCCAGCAGCTCACTGGAAAAGAGTCCAAGTGGCTCAGCAGCACAAAGAACCATGGGATGTGCCCCCAGAATTCTTAGTGACACATGTGAGTGACTGCACCACCAGTGAGGACTCAGTAACCCTGCTATGGCTGTGCAGTGTAGCTGCTCACACCTGGGCTGGCCTGACCTCCGTATTCTGACCTCGGTGCTGATTGCCCAGGTTAACTCTGCAGTGAAGACATTCCCTTCGGGAGGGCCTGTGCTTGAATTGGTAGGCCAGGAATAGGAGCTTGCAAGAGAAACATCTCAGCTAACAGGTGGGATTGAAAGACTTAAATGTCAGTGGGCTACTAACAGCTCACATTGAAAACTTAAGGCAGTGGACAGTGGGGCTGAAAAGATGAGTTCTGTTAACGCTAGCTTTGCCACACACTGCTAATGTTCCCTTAGAGTCCCTTAATCTCTCTGCCTCGGCTTCCTGTCTGTACAATGAGACAATAGTACTATTTGTATTGCAGCCCTGGTGAAAGGCACAGTCGGAATCAGATTTCTATGGGGCTGGGTCCTGTACAAACATACAGGAAGACATGATCCCTGCCTGGAAAATTTTACAATCCACTTGAAGTGTGTGTAACGGTCATGGCTATGAAGCAAAGTTATATGCACAGGTTGGCAGTTTAAAGCCCCTTCACACAACTTGTTTTTAATAACTAGTATGCTCTAACCCCAACTGCCACTCAACCTGGCATCATCAGGTAGATAGTTTCTTGAGGTCTCCTGAGAGGAAGCAGGTCTTGAGGAGGGATTTGACAGCTAAGACCGTAGTCAGCTGTCCCTTGGGTACAGTGAATTGAGGCAAGTGCCCCGGGCCACATGCTTTGGGGTCCCCACATTTTGATAAAATCATGAGGAGGTGGAGCAGCAGGTGGGGGAGGGGAGGAGGAGCCCTCCAGCCAGAACCTCCGCCTCCCATCAGTACCGCCTGCCCACCAGTGGGCCCCGCTGATCAGCGCTTCCCTCCCCCTCTCAGTGCTTGCTGCGGATCAGATGTTTCACAGCATCAGGAGGTGCTGGGGGGGAAGGGGAGAGGAGCAAGAGCAAAGCGTGCTCAGGAGAGGGAGTGGAACTGGGCAGGGCAGGGGTAGGAAGTTGGGGTGGACTGGGAGTGGGGCCTGGGCAGAGCCTGGGGGTGCTCAGAAGATTATAAACTTGGCACTTATGTCCCAGGCCCCACACCCCACTAAGGATGGCCCTGACAGTAGTGGTGGGAGGGGTGTTAAGAAGAATTCATTAATGATTGTGAGGTACTTTGATACAATGGCGATAAGCACCATATAAAGGCCTTTATGTAACTCTTATAGCCTGGTTAGAGTACTGTAACTCACTCTAGGGGAAGGCCACATGGGAACTCCAAATTGTGCAGTATATCTCAAACCACCTCTTCAGCAAAAACTGCCTGGAACACTTTACACCATTTGTTCCATAGTTGTCAAATATATAACTCAAGGTCTAGGTTCTAATCTCTAAAGTTTAGTGGGAATAATTTATTGCTATTTTGGGCCCCAATCCTGTATCCTGAGAATGTCACAAGCTGGGAATGAGCGTCGGGATGGATCACTTGATGATTACCAGTTCTGTTCATTCTCTCTGGGGCACCTGGCAATTGGCCACTGTTGGAAGACAGGATACTGGGCTAGATGGACCTCTGGTCTGACCCAGTATGGCCGTTCTTATGTTCTTAATACTTACCCACATCTTTGACTTTACTCACAGACACAAATGTTTGCAAGATCAGGACCTTAGTGACCACCTCCCTGTGATGGGCCAGAGAGGGTCCCCACCCCATGGGGAACCACACTAGCACAACGAGGAGTCATTGATTTTTTTTTTTCATTTATGCATTAGATGTCCCCGTCTACCATTGTTGGTTTGAATTCGGTTCAGAGTTGACCAAAATGACCATGGAAGGTCAAACCCAGGAACCTTCTGTATTTCTAAAGTCTTGTTTAGCCCAATCTGCTTTCCAAGCTTTCTTCTAATTGTAGCCTGATTGCATGAGGCTAAACAAATGTTCCCAGAAAGGCTTGCGGGACTTAAGATGTTCTGGGGGGGCTTTGTCAAGTTCTTGGTGAATAGTAAGACACCTGTTTTTTCTGGATTTGCTGAGCTTCGCAGAATGTCGCAGCAGTTTGGTATATCGGCAGGGGAGAAATGTTACAGAACGGGTAGCCATGGTGTTGGAGTTGACTGAAGGGTTCCTGTGATGCACCTCATCACTATATTCAGCTGGGTATCCACAAGTCGCGTGTGGCTGCATCTGCTCCATATTCAGCTATTGAATATATAAGTGCTATTGCAGATGTTTGCAATGCTGATGCACCCCAGGTTGTACCTTATGTTGGCTCTTGTTTTTATCTTTGCAGCTATCTTCTCAAGGTCATGGAAGATGAGGGTGTGGGTGAGTTTCACTCTGAGATATGTTGGAGTGTAATCATTTTACACATTTTTTACCATAGAAATCTACTTTTAGTGTGTTTTTGGCACTCCTATTATCAAAATGAAATGCACTTACTATTGTTTTTCCAGGGTTTGGTTTGAGCCTCCCTTTCTGGAAGTATTGTTCCATAATTTGGAGGTCCTCAGTTAATGCTTTCTCAATGTCCTGGAGGTTTGATGCTTGGATTGTCATGGCAAGATCATCTGCTTATCCAAATTGGTGTTTTTTAGTTGGAGGCATATCACTTTATGTAAATATGAAAAAGAGTTAGCACAAGTACAGAGCCTTGTGTTAGCTCATTGTTTGTTACAGGTGAGCTGGTCTTATTACCCAGGTACACCCGAAGGCATCTGTTACTCAGCATGGTCCACAGCAGGCAAAGTGTTTGGTAGCAAGGTATAATTTTAGCAAGTTTCAGCAAAAGGTCCTTAATCCATAGAGTATCATATGCAGATCACAGTTTGACAAATACTGCACCAGTCTTTAGTGTTTTTTGATAGCCAGCATCAATGTGAGTTGTGAGTGCCAGAACATGGTCACAACAACTATGTGGGTGTGAGAGCTCCTGGTCGGTTTGTATTGCTGGAGCAACTCCTGTGTGTCTCTTGTTCATCAGGGAGTATGCTTTTTCCAGAAGCCTTGGGAAATGTTCTTCTTTCCTGCTACTTTCAGGAGACCTGCGAACCGTTGATAGCATTCCAGTCTCGCTGGAATCCTTGCAACAGTTTTCTCAGCAGTCTGTTTATAGGCATCCCAATCAATGTTAGCAAAATTCCATCATGGTATCTGTTTCAGAGAAAACACAGGAATTTTGATGCCTACATAGATCATTAAAGGCATGTGCTGGCTGTTTGGAAATGCCAATAGTACTTCACATGATACAGTGAGAGTGTTACCACTTTGGTCTTTGGACATAAATGTTAGGTTTGGATTGTACCCATGTTGGCCCTGGCTATGAGGGAGTTAGAGACTGACAGGCTGTCCACTGGCAATGAGAGGGTTAAGGAGAACCTGTGGAGCTAGTTGACCTTGTCCCATGACACCTGCAGGCTTGGAGAAGAGAGCTACAAGGAGGAGAACTAGCTGACTGGGCAGTAGAGCAGAGCTCCATTTGTCCTGATGTGAAAAGTCTGGTTGCTGCTCAAAGACTGAACAGGCTTGCCAGATAGATAAACTCCTGCTAAAAGGGACAACCAGATACTGGGGGATCAGCAGGAGCATGGAGATGCCCTGAATTGAAGGGTCAGGTCCCACTGAAGGTTCATGAGTTGACCCTGTTTTGAGTTGTGGTTTTTGGTTCCTGATTTCCTTTGAACCTTAACACCGTTGAAGGAGTAGGACTGAAGTATATGCATTGGCTGGCGGGCCAAAGCACGGCTACCTCCAACCTCCCAGAGACAAACATATCAGTAGAGACCTCAGCTGGGGAGTTGTGGCCTGTCAGGGCACAAGGGGGCATTGCCTAGGCAACCCAGCTACAAGCCCCCCTCTGTCACTCACCAAGATCTTGAAGTTATTGGAGTTGAGTTTGAATGCAGCCTATTGCGTTCAGTGCTATAGTAAAATGCTGATGGAAAGGTGGAAATTAAATACTATAATATTGTGCTTTGTTTAAAAAGGGAAGAGTGTCGTTTGCTCTGATGGCTGTATCTTTCCAGTTCCTGAGCCAAGATAAGTAATGTTTTGCTTTAATATTTTTCTTTACTTCCAGATAAAATTTATTTTTAAACAGCATCTTTCATAAAGAGTATCACAAAACACTTTTTAAAGTGTTTCTTTCTCTCACTCACTCACTCTGTGTGTGTTTTGACCAGCAGGGAGGGAGAGTAGCTGATCTCTCTCAGACTTGCTTTAGTTGTTCCACCTCTCTTTTAAAGTACTGTAATGTGGTTACGGTGCATAAAATGACAATGGTATATCGAAGCTCCCACACGCTTTGCCTTTAGTGAGATTTTATGATCTGGTATCAGTAAAGATCTGGTTTGGCTCTTGCCTGGTTTCTGTTTCTACATAGAACAATATTTTCACAAGAGATTATCCCTGGTGCCATGGTTTCATTTCTTATAAGCAGGGCATTCTTCCTGCTCTGCTGTGATGCTAGACGAACTAGGAAAAGGCAATTCCAGCTGCAGTAATCTCATTAAAATGTGGGTCATTCTGTGTCATTTCTAGTTTAGTAATTTACTGTAGCTACAAGAAATGGAAAATGCCACTATTTATAGTTACAGATAAAGCAAAGGGATTAATTAAAAATCATTTTAAAAGGAATCCATGGCTTTGTTTTTAATTTAATCTCAGACTTATAACACTTTTTTTTATATAAGGTTTATTTTCTTTGATGTAGTTTAATTATAAATAGACTAGAATAGCTGAAGGTTGTCAGATTTGCTTTAAGGCTATGTCAACCAAATTGTTTCAGTCTCGATAGCATGTTTGTATATTCTGGAGCTTACTCATAGTTTTTAATGAACATACACAACAAAAGCACATGCTGGAGGTCAAATTAAAATATGCCGTTTAATGTTTATTGAAATGGAACTGCTTGAAGCAGTTTCACATCCAATCATTCTATAGAACTCTACTGCCCTCGTCCCATGAACATTTCAAGGATGTTCTTCTTTTGCCTGCTCCTCTGTACCAGGAATACAATATTTATCCCAACAGCTTATAGGCAACAATAGTTTTTCAATCAAGATGAAATTCATACCTGTTCAGGGGCCAGCACAATGACTATTCATCACTGAAGCACTCAAAATATGGGAATTTCACCCTTTGTGAAAGATGCCATGCTGGTTTTTTTCACATATGCACGATCATCCATCCCTTTAAGCTGACATCAGGTGACAGTTAGAATGGTCATGTGATAAAAGTTTTGAATCTCAGGTACTATTGTGTGCTACTACCAGAGTCCGATTAATAACTTGGTGGTGCTCTTTCAGATGAACTTGGGGAATGTCTACACGTACAGTGTTCAGCGGCACTGCTACAGCACATCGGTTGAAGAAGCTCTATGCAGGCAGGTGAAGCTCTCCCATGGGCATAATAATGGCAGAAGTTGTGTTGACAGGAGAAGCTCTCTTGCCAAAACAGCGCTGTGCGCACACAGCCTTAGTTTCTTCTGATTTTACAAAAAAGAAATTTTGTATATTTGAAGAGAATGTCACTCGTCCCACTTCTGATTCTGATATGTGAGATGTTTATTTGAACTGCTGTGAATATAATAAGCTCCCATCTCTCCTTTGGAAAAGCAGAGACTTTCAAAGCTATTGTAAAAATCAATTCGATTTTTATTTATTTACCAGTACTTTTAACATTGACTAAAGTACGTTCTCTGTTAATTAATCTAATTTTGGACTATGAAATATGCAGATGAGAGAGCTATCTGTTTAGACTATTACTTAGCCAAAGCATATAGCTTCAAAGAAACAACTACACAGGTTAAAACTAGTTCGCTGCATTTGTTAACCTCGCTGCAATAAATCAATGAGACAAACCAAAAGCATGGGAAAAGTTAATTGTCCGGTCACTTGAAAAAGTTTGTCGAGCCTTGCATTAAACAACTGGCTTACCCTTCCATTATGCTCCAAACCCTCTGCCTTGTGGTGATACAATTAGCCTTTTTTAATCTTTTTTTTTTTTTTTAAATAACTGAGAAACCTGAGGTTAATTCCAGAGAAGGAATTTTCTAAATTGCAAACATTCAACTTTTCAGCCTGAAGTCAGTCTCTGAAAGACTTCACTTTACTTTTAATGACAGACAGTCTCCTGCATCTAACTCAACCTTTGATGATAACATCTTAAACATGTTGTCAACTACTGATTCTGTCAGCAACCAATCAGCAGCCACAGTTGTACTGTAACTGAGGCAGGAGTGGCATTTGCTGTTGATGTCCAGAGTTTCAAAGAAGCATCTTCTGCTTCTATAACAAAGATCAAAGATAATGGGACAAGTTCCTAAAATGAAGTGAGCAAACACTAAATAAAGTAACAGATTGGGTTGCAGATCTCTGAAAGCAGCAGAATCCTATTTAAATATTTGTGCATGTGCTGTTCCAATTGATGGGGGCTGCATTTTTCGCTTTTTTAAATATATTAGTGAAAAAATGCAGTCTCCAGTTTTAGTAACACAACGGGCGATGTGGTGGTTGAGGGACACTGAGGCCTTGAAGGCACAGTGGGACATGGAGCTAAAAGCCAAGTGCTGCCAGCCCTTGTCTTGAGTGATTATTGCATAATGCCCATTTCCCCCCATTTGTGTGGGGGTGTCGGTGGGTGAAATTCACCCCGGCCACTGGGGCCCATTCAGGGCCTGCCACTCAGGCTTCATGTTAAGGGTTTAAATAAGCTTCATGCAGCTTAAGTGGTGCCCAGGGGCTTGTGAGGGCCCTCTGCACTGCAGTGAATTTCATTCAACAAGCTCCAGTTTTTGCCACTATGTCACACAATTACTGGCACACAGCAGAAGCTCCTCTTTGAGAGGGTGCGAGCAAGCCTGCAGTGTTTGGCTCACGATTTATTTGTGGGGGGGCTGGTTTTTTGTTTTTGTTTTTTAAAAAGGGTTTTACAAAACAATGTGAATAGAAAGGGGGTGTTTTGTTTTTCTAAATTTTAAACAGTCCCCAGCTCTGTTGCCCTACCTGTAGGAGAACCAGGAAGTGCCTGATTTCAATGTCTGAGCTGAAT